>NC_044034.1:36234667-36858296 GCF_901765095.1 Microcaecilia unicolor | reverse complement strand
GATACCTATAGGAAAACTCAATCCAAATCTGGGAAACCTTCTAGGGCACTGTGTCAAGTGGAGGGTGGCCAATGTAATGCAGATTTTTAAAAAGAGTTCCAAGGGTGATCTGGGAAATTACTGACAGGAAAACTTGACTGCAGTGCCGGAAAACAGTGGAAGCTATTATAAAGAATAAAATTACTTTAATCATCATTTGTATTTTCATTTTGGTTTTTATTTTTAGTCATATTTTTTCTGGTTTATTTATTTATTTTTATTCAAGCAGTTTGTTTGATTTTATTTTTTAGATATTGCTTGGGAAGAAGCTGACCTACTGTTTAAATGCTTTTGCTTTGTTTGATATTACAGCAACTGAAGTGAGTCATTATACATTATATACTTTTTCATACTTTTAGATTAATTATTTTTCTTCTCGTGTCCACTGTCTTCTATATTAGATTAGAAGAATGTCCAACATCTTTTATTATTTGTTAAAATTTGTTTAAATTGTGATACTTTTATTGCGTTATGCTGTAGTATATGATGGCTGGTATATGTTTATTAGGCTGTTTTTAATATTTATGGATAACATTACTGTCTTCTATACTAGTTTAGAAGAATGTCCAATATCTTTTATTATATGTTGTAATTTTGATATTTTTATTGTGCTATGCTGTAGTATATGATCACTTGTATATGGTCATTATGCTGTCTTTTATATTTATGGATATACAATTTGAATATGTGATCATTTTACTAGGAGGATTATTGTTTTAATATTGAGTAGTCTTTCTTTGGTTATATAATTTGTATTTATTATTTTTTAATTATGATTATGTATTTTTGTAGTGAATATTTAGATGTATTTATTTGAGATTTTGTTATTGCACATGTCATGGAGGCATATTTTCAAAGCACTTTGGGAGGCTAAGTTCCATAGGTTTCTATGGAACTTTGGAAGGCTAAGTGCTTTGAAAATATGCCTCATGGTATCCTATGTACTTCTTTCTTTTTTTCTTAACTTTCTTTCTTAAGTTCTTTATTTATTTATATATATATATATATATATATATATATATATATATATATATATATATATATATATATTATGAGTGGTGTTATATATGTTGTTGATTCATTTATTTTATTACTGTTTGTTATTTTAGAGCCCCTGACGCAGCCCTTGTGGGCGAAACACAGTCTGTGTCGGGAGATTATTTCTCCAATAAAGTCCTATTAATACCACCTAGTGATCTGCTCTTTTGTTTGCTTCCACGTTGCTTTTTGATTTGGCCAGCGACCTCCTCAACCTTCTCTCCAAAAAGGTTATCCCCCGGCACGGGGCATCTGTCAACCTCTGCTGAACCACTGGCTCAAAGTCAGAAACACGCAGCTATGACAGTCTGTGCATTGCAATAGTTTGGGCAGAGATCCTGGATACCACGTCAAAAGTATTGTTTGCGCTCCTGTCAAGAATTTACGACATGCCTTCTGTTGCTTGGCCAACTTGCGCAGCAACTCGGCCTGCTCCGGTGGGAGAGTCAACCAAGTCCAGCATCTTGCGCATCGAGTCCCGCAAGTAGATGCTCGTGAAGAACTGATATTATTGAATGTGTGACACGAGCATAGAGACCTGGATCATCTTCCTCCCAAGAGTCCAAGGTCCTAGCTTCACTACCTGGGGGTGCCGAAGCATATAGAACTGCTGGCTCTCGTGAGGGCGGATTCCACCACCATGGAATGATGAGGCAACTGGGGCTTATCAAAACCAGGTGTACTGTGGATCCGGTACATAGTATTGATATTCTTGAGCAGTACCGGGACAGACAGAGGGGTCTTCCAATTCTGGACGAGAACTTCCTGGAGTACCTCGTGGAGAGGGACAGTCACAGCATCTCTAGGAGGAGACTTGTAGTCCAGGACCTCGAGCACCTTGGCCCTGGGCACGACCTCTACCTCCAAAGGAAAAGGAATGGCAGAAGCCATTTCCTTCACAAAAGAGGGAAAAGAAAGGCTCTCGGGGGGAATTTTCTCTTTCTAGTGGAGGGAAGGGTTCAGAAGGGATGCCATAGGACTCCTCATCCTCTAAAAAGTACCATGGATCCTCCTCTGACTCCCGTGAGTGCTCCTCATCAGTGTCAGACCAAACCTGCTTCGACTTAGAGAAGCCATATCCTCCAGAACGGCATCAAGGAGTTGGTTCCTGCCTCGACTCCGGCGAAGCTTCCTCTACTGATTTTGAGGGAGTGCCAGCTTGGGTAGCAGTTGACACTGGGGCTGCACGCAACACTGGCGTCGGAGGCCACATCACAGGCTGTTGTCCAAGTGGGGCTGCAACGGGAGACAGGATAGGCACGAGCATCCCTATTGCAATAAACCATCCAGCAGCTCGGGGAGCAAGGCCCGGATATACTCATTGAGGACCGACACTAGGAAGGCTGGGGCACCAGCTCCTAGACAGGATAGAGAACTGCTGGGGTTGAGACAGAAGCTTGGTCCTGGCTGCTGGGAGACTGATGCCATCAGCACCTCCTGAATAGAGGGGGAGCGGTCCTCTCGAGGCCGACACTTCTCAACATCCCGGAGCTCCCAGCACTGTGTGTCGAGGGCAATCAATGTCGATGCTTTTGGCCTTCGCCTGAAGTCGATCATTGAGGCTCCTCAGTGCAGATGAGGATGACGTCAAATCTTCACGCCGCCTTTGGTTCGAGTTCGACGCTGGCTGGTCATGGGGGCCCCTGCACAGCAGTCAGCATCGAGGCAGCTGGAGACTCATTCAATACAGCACTTCTCCCAATGTCTACAGGCCTAGCAACCATATGAACTGACGCTCCCGATCAGGGGCGTAGCCAGACTTCGGTGGGAGGGGGGTCCACAGCCCGAGGGGAGGGGGCACATTTTAGCTCCCCCACGGCACCGCTGACCCCCTCCCCGCCATTGCCGACCCCCCCCCCTTGCCGACCCGCCGACACTTTTCACGACCTCCCGCCCTCTCACCCCCCTCCCACTGCGAACCCTCCCCTGCCGTCGCCTACCTTCGGTTTTGCTGGCGGGGGACCCCAATCTCCGCCAGCCGACTCTTCATCCTGCAGTCAAAAAAGTGTTCGTTCTGTTGCATGCTGACGTCCTGCACATCAGCATGCAACAGAACGAAGACTTTTTTGACTGCAGGACGAAGAGGACGTCGGCTGGCGGGGATTGGGGTCCCCCGCCAGCAAAAGCGAAGGTAGGCGGCGTCGGGGGAGGGTTCGCGGGAGGGGTGGGTCGAGAGGGTCATCGGGAGGGGGTCCAGGACGAAATCTACAGGGGCCCAGGCCCCCTCAGGCCCCACGTAGCTACGCCACTGCTCCCGATATAGTACCCGATGTCGATGCTGATGACTCTCTTACTCAACACCCTCACTTATCACCCCTACCACTGCAATTTCCCCACCCCTAGCTGTCTGTTCGTCTGTCCAATTTAGATTGTAAGCTCTGTTGAGCAGGGACTGTCTTTTTCATGTTAATTTGTACAGCGCTGCGTAAGTCTAGTAGCGCTATAGAAATGTTTAATAGTAGTAGTAGTACTAGTAGATGTTGAGGAATTGGATCTGGATGCAAAAATCCTCTCTCGTTGAGCCTCTCTGGCTAACTGAGTCCGTTTCCTCATACGAAGACAAAGGACACAGTTAGAAGGGCTATGGTTGGGCCCCTAACACTGAAGGCACCAAGAATGGGTGTCCTTACCAGAGATCGTCCGATTGCATCGGGTACAGTGCTTAAAGCTACTGAGAACTTTTGTAGTCATGAAAGAGAAAACTTTTGCAACCAAATCAAACGACGCTACGGTGCCAAACCAAGGCTCCAAGAAAAAAACCACACGAGAACATGGCTGAAGTCAAGACCTAAAAACAGCCCAATGACGCAGGAAACATAAAGACAACCTGTAAGCGGGGGAAACAAATACTAAAAGTGGAGTGGAGGAGTAGCCTAGTGGTTAGTGCAGTGGACTTTGATCCTGGGGAACTGAGTTTGATTCCCCACTGCAGCTCCTTGTGACTCTGGGCAAGTCACTTAATCCTCCATTGCCCCTGGTACAAAATAAGTACCTGAATATATGTAAACCGCTTTGAATGTAGTTGCAAAAACCTCAGAAAGGCGGTATATCAAGTCCCATTTCCCTTTCCCTAAAAACAATAAGGGAAAAGGGAACACGAAAAATCTTGCTGAAAAACATACTAAAAGGAACTCAGAAGCTCTTCAGACCAAGCGGTGTGAAGAGCGGGACAAAAAGTTGACAACCTTTCACCGTGGTTAAAAAAACAACTGCAGTCTTCTAACTAAAATCTGGACAATAAGTATGTTCTCAATGAAATGAATTGACTATACACCGTATTTGGTCTTGAAGAAGCCAACCAGATGATCAATGTGGAATAATGAATTAGATGAGTAATATCTGGGGATAATCAGGTTAATACCATGTTTTCTTTTTTCTGTTTACTGTTTAATTGATCTCATCTTATCTCACTCTCCTTATTTTTCTTCACTTTATGGTCAAAGAAAGAGAAAGATTGTATATAATCCATCTAGTTGGGATTGTTTTCTTCTTATCTTGTATTAATGTGCAGTCACCTCTGTATTACTGTTTGCAAGTGACCCTTGTAAAATGAAAAATTATAAATAAATGATTAAAAAACAAAAACCAACTGCAGTAACCTTGCTCTTGCTGCGGGAGGGAAGGCACTCATGCCTCTCATTCCATAAAGCTCTTTTGAGCTTGTAAAAGCTCCGGACCTAGCAACGCGGGATCGCGGTACCCAATTGTGAGAATTATGGCCTGCTTGTCTTTGGAGGATATAATCTTTATAGCATTATATTTTCCATTACTTTTTCCCATTTTTAAGATTCGTGCGTTCAGGTTAGACCATGAATAAGCTACTTACTGATCTTAACAGTAGAGTTAGCTGATAGCAGAGTTACAACTTGCTCAATAACAAATAACTAAAGCCTGCTAAACTTGCTCTATTGCCTTCTGTAAGGGTTCATTTTTGGCAGTTTACAAAATGCTTTACTTATGTGCAACAAATTGAAGTATTTAAATGTAAAATCCACATAGCATTTTTACAGAATCATTTTAGGAGGGGTGGTTCTGGGGTGATCATGACAGCTGAGTTTAATTAGCAGAATCTCAGGGAAAGTACATAGGGGTCTTAGAATGATAAGTTCACAAGGGGACCTAATACTCTGCCTTCATGCTGTAGAACAATCTAAAGAGCCACAAAAACCTGTGTGGCTGTGGTCTTACATCCAGCCTTTCCAGGTTCATTTATGTTTAAGTTTTATCCATTGTTGTCTATGCAGGATGCCTCATTCTTCTTCGGGCCTAATGAAGCTACACCGATGCTGTTTAACATTCTAACCACCACACCATGTGTTAGACTCCAGTGTTATTATGGATAAATCCACAGTTATCTTGTGTAGGTTACTCCAGTCTTCTTGGAAGCCTAATGCAATTGTAGCACCGTTCTACTCCCACTAGTTTCTATTTTCCATTCATTAGCCTTTTGAAGTTTTATATTATACTAGTAAAAAAGCCCCGTTTCTGATGCAAATGAAACGGGGGCTAGCAATGTTTTCTTCTGTGTGCATGTGGGAGTGTGTGTGTCCCTGCCCTCTGGCCTCTCTCCCCTCCCCCCTCTGAGTCCTTCACTGTTACAGAGCCAGCGATTTGATTTCGTGCTCTGCTGTTTAACGGGGGCTAGCAATGTTTTCTTCTGTGTGCATGTGGGAGTGTGTGTGTCCCTGCCCTCTGGCCTCTCTCCCCTCCCCCCTCTGAGTCCTTCACTGTTACAGAGCCAGCGATTTGATTTCGTGCTCTGCTGTTTTCCTTCACTGACTGTGTTGCAGAGAGGGCGTGGCAGACACTCATAGGGAAACCGGATATCTCGCCCCCTTCACACTTCCGGCTGGAGGCTTCATAGAACGTTGGTGTTGCCTTTTATATAGAGAGATTATTGAGCGAACACCCAAGTTCCCTCCTTCATTTCTCTTGCCACACCTACCATTAACTCTATGCACCTATCTCAAAAATGTTTAAAATCTGTCAGAGCTTTTGTTACCACTAGGAAAGAGGCTGAAGAATGGAAGGGAGGCCACAGAGGTAAAGCCAAGATCACATCAATGAGTAGCAGGATGATATCTCCAGCACAAGAAACTTGTGCCACAAATTGTTGCTCTGAGGTAGAATTGCAAGAGGCCACCCTAGCTCCTCGGTGACCAACTCTGTAAGAGGGTTTTGATTGAGAGAGAAGCTGGTACAAGGGTGGTGAGCTCTAAGGTGGCTATCAGGAAAGAGAGAGACTGAAAGAGAAGTATTGACAGCAACTTCCAAACAGCTATAGAACGAATATTATATTCAAGGGAGTCAGGCCGGGACTAAGCAAGGGGAACAGCTGTGGACAATGGTGGTTAAGGTAGTTACTATGAGGCTCTATGATCCACGTGGGGGGGGGGGGGGGCATTTTTGAAAGGGCAGGCCAAGTTTTGATGAGGATGTCCTCACAAAACGTCCCCATCCAGGGGCGGGGAAACCCGTATTTTCAAAACAAGATGGACTAATTCATCAAATGCACCTACCCTTATTTAATTCAAAACAGGGAGCAAAAATGTATTCAATCATCACTATATTACCTGATCCAATACCACTAAAACTGTAACAGAAGTTTAAATATTCACTGAATTTCAACATACAAGGTTCACAAACCATAGAAATCACATTTGGCATTACAGAGTAACACAGTAACATAGTAGATGACGGCAGAAAAAGACCTGCACGGTCCATCCAATCTGCCCAACAAGATAAACTCATATGTATTACTTTTTGTGTATACTCTACCTTGATTAGCTGATGTAATACATCTCTGGTGCACTACAAAGGTTGTCTGGCAACTTTTCAGTCTGTCACTTTTGATTTACCTCCAGAAAAAGAGCATAAAAATGTAGACTCACTTGGCTTTATGAGGATCTTCAACTTCCAAATCCCAAACATACAGTTTGCCAACTTGATTGCCCAAAGCAAGCATCTTTGAAATAAAAGTAGACAGCATTGCATTAGCCCATAAAAATTAAATAACATTGAAATGAAAGTATTAAAGTAGACAGAGATGATAATTTTATAAGGCTAAAAAATATTTTAAAATGCAAGATTGTGCGTGAGGAAGTTCTGAAGGTTAATATCAAACTATTCAATAGCCTTATAAAAGATATCCCAATTTAAGCATTCCATTTTAATGAAGTCAAAAGTAATCAAATCAATTTACAAGGCAACTACAGCAAGATTTACATAAAGCAGGAGGAATATATGCGAGTTGCTAGCAAGTAAGATTTTTTTCCCTTAGTGTTTGGTTATTGTAGGACAAAAGCAGGAATCAGAAATTAGCTATATTTGATGTCCCAATGACCTCCTATTGAAAATGATAGCCAGAGGGATGATGATGTTACTTTTGGTGGCACTTGTGCACATCTAATGAATGGCAAACATATGGCCAAAACATATGCCTGCATTAAAAACAAGCTGTTTAGCTCTTCTTGTTTTTAAAGGCAGGCTGGAACTGAAATAGAAATGGGCTTCAGGTGTGAGTTGGATTCTAATCCCCTAATACTCTGGAGGACTGTCTAGTCAAACCTACTGTCGAATCGGGAGTCCCTATCTAAGCACTAGTTTGATACAGTGGGGGAAATAAGTATTTGATCCCTTGCTGATTTTGTAAGTTTGCCCACTGACAAAGACATGAGCAGCCCATAATTGAAGGGTAGGTTATTGGTAACAGTGAGAGATAGCACATCACAAATTAAATCCGGAAAATCACATTGTGGAAAGTATATGAATTTATTTGCATTCTGCAGAGGGAAATAAGTATTTGATCCCCCACCAACCAGTAAGAGATCTGGCCCCTACAGACCAGGTAGATGCTCCAAATCAACTCGTTACCTGCATGACAGACAGCTGTCGGCAATGGTCACCTGTATGAAAGACACCTGTCCACAGACTCAGTGAATCAGTCAGACTCTAACCTCTACAAAATGGCCAAGAGCAAGGAGCTGTCTAAGGATGTCAGGGACAAGATCATACACCTGCACAAGGCTGGAATGGGCTACAAAACCATCAGTAAGACGCTGGGCGAGAAGGAGACAACTGTTGGTGCCATAGTAAGAAAATGGAAGAAGTACAAAATGACTGTCAATCGACAAAGATCTGGGGCTCCATGCAAAATCTCACCTCGTGGGGTATCCTTGATAATGAGGAAGGTTAGAAATCAGCCTACAACTACAAGGGGGGAACTTGTCAATGATCTCAAGGCAGCTGGGACCACTGTCACCACGAAAACCATTGGTAACACATTACGACATAACGGATTGCAATCCTGCAGTGCCCGCAAGGTCCCCCTGCTCCGGAAGGCACATGTGACGGCCCGTCTGAAGTTTGCCAGTGAACACCTGGATGATGCCGAGAGTGATTGGGAGAAGGTGCTGTGGTCAGATGAGACAAAAATTGAGCTCTTTGGCATGAACTCAACTCGCCGTGTTTGGAGGAAGAGAAATGCTGCCTATGACCCAAAGAACACCGTCCCCACTGTCAAGCATGGAGGTGGAAATGTTATGTTTTGGGGGTGTTTCTCTGCTAAGGGCACAGGACTACTTCACCGCATCAATGGGAGAATGGATGGGGCCATGTACCGTACAATTCTGAGTGACAACCTCCTTCCCTCCGCCAGGGCCTTAAAAATGGGTCGTGGCTGGGTCTTCCAGCACGACAATGACCCAAAACATACAGCCAAGGCAACAAAGGAGTGGCTCAGGAAGAAGCACATTAGGGTCATGGAGTGGCCTAGCCAGTCACCAGACCTTAATCCCATTGAAAACTTATGGAGGGAGCTGAAGCTGCGAGTTGCCAAGCGACAGCCCAGAACTCTTAATGATTTAGAGATGATCTGCAAAGAGGAGTGGACCAAAATTCCTCCTGACATGTGTGCAAACCTCATCATCAACTACAGAAGACGTCTGACCGCTGTGCTTGCCAACAAGGGTTTTGCCACCAAGTATTAGGTCTTGTTTGCCAGAGGGATTAAATACTTATTTCCCTCTGCAGAATGCAAATAAATTCATATACTTTCCACAATGTGATTTTCCGGATTTAATTTGTGATGTGCTATCTCTCACTGTTACCAATAACCTACCCTTCAATTATGGGCTGCTCATGTCTTTGTCAGTGGGCAAACTTACAAAATCAGCAAGGGATCAAATACTTATTTCCCCCACTGTATGTATATATGGACAGAAGTCTGAATCTCTTAGAGGCTGACTTCCAGTGGGCTACTGATGCTGTCAAGCTGACATTATGAGCCTGCAACATGACTCTCGATTCAGATCTGCTTGGGTGCAGGTCAGTGGTCGGCAAACCACGGCTCGCAAGCCACATGCGGCTCTTTGGCCCCTTGAGTGTGGCTCTCCTACCGAGTCCGCTCCCAGCCACTGCCCGGCGCTCACAGTCAGTCCCATAGGCGCCCGCCCTCAGCTCCCCGACAGCCCTCCGTCCTTTTTCCGTTCCTGCCGGTGGCCGCCCAGCGTTTAAACTTCTTTATTTTAAGTTGCAGCGATGGGCCAACGGCTCACCTCCAACATCCTTTCACTTCCTGCTCAATGCCCCGCCTTCCTGATGAGGTATTTCCTGTTTCCGCAAGGGTGGGCGGGAGTCACTGACCGGGAAAGGAAAAGCTGGAGCCTGGAAGTGAGCCATCAGTCGCTGCGACTTAAAATAAAAAGGTAAGGTTTAAACCCTGGGTGGCCACGGCTGGCAGGAATGGAGAGAGGAGGGCTGTTGAGGAGCTGAGGGTGGTGGGCAGGTGGGGGCGGGGCTGGGTAGCAGTGCACCTCAAACTCATGCTGTGTGGGGTGGGGGGTGGAGTTATACAGTTTCCTTGAATGGTTGGTTTTAATGCTGTAATTCTATTAAAAGTAGTGAATGGTAGATACTGTTTGCACAAGTTCCTTGCACTTTGAAATAGCCAAGACAACTGAGTGAGTTCAGTCCTACTGCACAATGCTGGCCAGGACCGAGTTTTTAGCAAAGGCCAGCTTAAGAGTACCCTAATTAAGTTAATAACAATGTACCTACCTATATAGTTTAAGTTTAAAAAATTTGGCTCTCAAAAGAAATTTCAATCGTTGTACTGTTGATATTTGGCTCTGTTGACTAATGAGTTTGCCGATCACTGGTGTAGGTGAACAAGATGCAATTAGCCAGCCCAAGGGTATGTGAGACTCTAGGTCAGTGTTTACCAATCCTGTCCTGGAGGCACACCTAGCCAATTAGGTTTTCAGGATTACCATAACGAAAAGCAAAACGAAGAGCAGAGCAGCAATCTGAAGAACAGTGCAGTTTAATAAAACACACACCCAATGTGGCCTTGTTTCCAGTGGCATAGCCAGAAGGCAATTTTTGGGTGAGCCAACAGGTTGGATGGGTGGGCACTAGAGTTGTCAACTTTTTGAAAGGCAATAAAAAACAGTCACCTAATGCACCCATGCTTTGTCCCTACTCCACCCCATGCTCCACCTCTATCTCACTCCCATTACTTCAATGAGGGTAGCAGTGCAGGCTTCAGTGGCCAATTGAGAACTAAGGGAAATACAAGAGACTGCACTCTTCTTCAGCCCTCATTGAGCCACAGTCCTCAACACACATATGGTATTGAAGCCAAATACATTCCGCATCCAGAGAAACTCCTGACCTTCCATCAACAATGAATGCAGAGTAGAGCAAGGACATCTCTCTATATAAAAGGCAACCCCAACGTTCTGAAGCCTCCACGGAAGTTGAGGCGCCCGAGATATCCGGTGTGCCCTGGAGTGTCTGCACCGCCCTCACGTCAAAACGTCATGACGTCGAGGGCGGAGCTATGACACTCGAGGGCCGAAATGGAAACGCCACAGCGAACAACTAACAAGGCAAGTAGCTCGGAGGGACGGAGGGAGGGGGCCCCTTGCTAGCGCCCGTTTCATTGCGCTCAGAAACGGGCATTTTTTCCTAGTTTCCTCATAAAACTCACCACACAAAGAAATTTTGTTAATCTCAATAGACATATTATAAAGTAATTTTTAAATATCTATAAATAAAATGTCACTCAGAATTTACAGCAAATCTACCATGCCAACACTAACTTCCAAAACAAGGATCCTATCTATGAAAAGGTAGTGCCTTAAATATTACAGTGGGGCACTAAAATATCAATACATCTATTGAGAAAACTGAACAAGCCAAATTACTAAAGAATGCTACATAGAAACTTCATGGTGACAGAATACATCGGGGTCACACACACAGAACACAAATGCCAAATACAGAAGTGACCACAAACTCTATAAATATAAACTAAACTGAAACCCAAAGAAGCCAGACTTTGCACGTAGTACAACACTAGAGAAACAAGAAAGAAAGGCATTTCCTCCCATGCAAAATATAAAGATAGCACATGCCAGGAATGGTGTTTGGGGGTGCAACTAGGGCAATTGTGCTTGGCTCTCTGGCCAGAGAGAGCCCCAAGCCAGCCAGAAGCTGAAGAAGGTGTAGCCTGGTAATGGGCTTTGGGATCCTCTCCCAGATTTCTTCCCAGGGCCCCAGCCATGTCTAACACCAGCTCTGGCAAGATGTGCACGCCAAATTTAACATATTCTAATCACAAAATAGAAAATAAAAATAATTTTTTTGTACCTTTCTGTTGTCTGGTCATTTTATTTTTCAAATCACATTGGTCCCAGTTCTGGTTTCTGCTTCCCTCTGTTTTTCCTGTCCATTTGACATTTCTTCTATCTCTATGTCCACCAGCCATCTCCCATCTGTGTCCCTGTATTTCCTTGTCCAGCATCTCCCCTGTGTTCATATCCCCACATCCATCATCATTCCTTTGTGCACCCATGTACCCCATGCCCAGCATCTCCCTTCTGTGTTCCTATTCTCCCCCATGTCTGGTATCTCCCCTCTGTGTCCATTGTATCTGTATTCCCATATCTCCCCCCCCCCCCCCCCCCCCCCCATGTCCATTATATCTCTATTCCCATATCTTCCTCCCCGCCCCCATGTCAGGCATTGCCCCTCTGTGCCCAGTTATTGTTTGCTGATTGCACATTTTTTTCTTCATTGTTCTAGTGTAAGAATAAACACATTTGTTTGTTCATTCTGCCTGTCTGGACCGATAAAGAATCCTGGTGGTTTGTGTGTTGAGTCTGTGAGTGCTTTCTAGGAACTGTGGGACCACTGGGAATGTGGCTCCAGTAACCTAGAAATCACTGGGGATAATTTGAGAGCAGACGACTTGCCCAGAGGCGGTTGTGGCCCTGTCGGTGAGATGAGGGTGCTAGTGTAGAGCACGAGTAGCAGGTGCACCCAAGCTGTGCTGGGTATAGACCCTTTAAGTGGCCACGGGGTAACCCTGGGTGGCTAGGCATTTCCACCATAAATGCTCCAACGTCCCATGTTTACCACACTTTCTCCCACAAAGACTGGAGAAGCCCTTTTCCATTTTGCTCCCTTGCACTGGGGTCCAGTAGGCTCTCTGGAATAGTTGATATTTAAAAGGTATTAATCCGCAAAGGAACCTTTTCCGGAGATGGGAAGGCGATAGAACGAGAGGACATGAAATGAGTTTGAAGGGGGGTAGACTCAAGAAAAATGACAGGAAGAATTTTTTCACTGAGAGAGAGGTGGATACTTGGAATGCCTTCCCGCGGGAAGTGGTGGAGATGAAAACGGTAGCGGAATTCAAATATGTGTGGGATAAACATAAAGGAATCCTGTTTAGAAGGAATGGATCCTCGGAAGCTTATTGGAGACTGGGTGGCAGAGCCGGTGGTGGGAGGCGGGGCTAGTGCTGGGCAAGACTTCTACGGTCTGTGCCCTGAAAATGGCAGATACAAATCAAGGAAAGGTATACACAAAAAGAAGCACATATAAGTTTATCTTGTTGGGCAGACTGGATGGACCATGCAGGTCTTTTTCTGCCGTCATCTACTATGTTACTATATTGAAGCTGAATATATTGTGTAACCCTAATACATTTATAAGCATATGTATATGCCAACTCCCAACCCTCCTCTCCCAGAGGTGCCTCCGAATGTTGCTTCACTCGGGCTAGACATGAATGGGAACTTCGGTTCAACAAGATGTAGATCCGGGACAGGAGTTTTCATCTTCCGCCCAGTTTAAATAGAACAACTTCTATCTAACCTGTATCATGTAGCACATTGGCCCTGACGTCAGATCCTAGTAGGAAATCTCCCCATCAAAATACCAATAAAAGGGAATTCTATCACCTCCTATAGTTGGCCATGTGAAAGCAGGACTCCCTCACAAAACAAATCTTTACAATAAATGAATCCCGCATCCCCCAACTGTCAGTGTAGCTTTGCAAAATATCCCAATGACCATGGCCTATAATCCTTTAGTTGGTTGAAAGGAAAAGTAACCCCCCTCAAATTGTCGACATTTCACCCAATCCCAGATCTCTATAAGGGGTGCAAGAAAGACACGAGTGAAGGGAGATAGAGTTTCACCTATGATGTGGTTGCAACCCTCCTCTGTCAACTCAAATATCGAACGTGGAGACATAAAATTTCTCCAGTGAGACCCAACTCACTGACGGGGGTTCAAAATAATGGTCACGCAAGGCCTTAACAACTGCAGCTCGATAATATAGTTGCAAGTTTGGCAGCCCCATGTCCCCCCCTTTCTTTAGATAGTTTCAGTCCCCCATGATACCATCAGTCTCCCCTTACCCCATATGAAAGCCCACCACATACTTTCCCATTTGCGGAACTGTATGGTGGGGATTTTAATAGGCAGTTGCGCAAATAAAAATACGAATTTTGACACTCTCATCTGTATGGCAGCCACCCTTCCTCACCAGAACCATAAATTTTCCATACATTGTTTGACCTGCAATTGAGTCTGTAATAGTTTAAGCAGAATAAATCCTCCACAGAATCCAAAATGAAAATCCCCAAGTACCAGAACCCTTTGGAGGCTTTTATGAATGGAAAGGCAGAAAAATTAGAGGGGTCACATTAAATAGTAAAATCTCTGTTTTCTCAATGTTAGTTTTAAAACCCAAACCTTCCCCAAATTGTCTAATTGAGTCAACAAATAGGGCATTGAATATTGGGGATCTGCTATAAATATAAGGGTATCATCAGCATACAGTAAAATTTTGTGAGGTTCTCCACTAACCATAATAGAGGCTACACTCCGGGGTAATGAATACAGTGAACGGACCCAAGCCCTATAGGTACCCCCCCAAACCCATACTATCGATCATTGTAAATAAAATTCCCATTTGACCCTATTGAATGCCTTTTCCTTCCTCTTATTAATAATATCTATCAAATTAAAAGCCCTCAAACATTATTCCCTAGTTGGCTGCCCTGCACAAACCCTGTTTGGTCATAATGAATTAGGTTAGGGAGAATGCTGTCTAACCTATTTGCTAAAATTTTAGCAAAGATTTTCATGTCATTATTCAACAGAGCTACTGGCCAATAACTGGCATTACAAGTGGGGTCTTTACCTGGTTTAGGCAAAATAACTACATTAGCCTTGTACATCAACAAAGGTAGTTGAGCTCCGTTCACGAAATCCCCAAACAGCTTAGCCAGAATAGGGGATACTCTAGAATTTAAAATGTTACAATATTCTGTTGAGAACCTGTCATCCCTCGGTGATTTCCTTTTGGGCAAATTCGCTATCACCTTACTAACTTCTGCCTCAGTGATGGGGAAGTTCAAAAAGGCAGTGTCTTGCTGATCCACTTTCGGGAGATTAAGTCCTTTAAATAATCAGTAATGACACTCCTAGGGCATTTAAGTTCCAAAGAATAGGGAGCCTGGTATGAGCAAACTGCACTTCACCCAACCCAGTTACCCACCGCATTTAAGTTCCGTAGGGAGCCTGGTAGAACTTCTGAAACTCTTTGGCTATGTCCGTATGTGCAAACCGCATTTCTCCCAACCTAGTTACTATCTTAGAGACCCACCACTCACACTGTTGTTTCCTCAATTGCCAGGCCAATCGTTTGTCCATCCTGTTAGCTGCCTCCATATTTGCCCTCCACTTGGATCCTCTAGACAGTCTATTATTGAACACTAGCTTCCCAATGACCAGGGCATGGTCAGACATGCTTATGGAATGAATGCAAATATCTTTCCATCTACTAACTCCAGGGTTTTAACCACCCACAAATAATCCAACCAAGAGTAAGACCTGTGTCTCCCTGAATAGCAAATATACTGCCTTGCGTTGGGGTTATAAAGTCTTCATAAATCCGCTAGGACATGCTTCATAAGCCCTCTCTTCAAAATAGCCCCTCCCGGATTTCCTCCTGATTTCTTTTATGTGTTCTATCCAAGTTCCCCAGCGCAATATTCATGTCACCCCCCCACAACGAGGTCACCCCTCGCTTGTAGGCCAATATGGTTTAACAAACCTGTGAAAAATGGCCCATTTGATCACACATGAGATGTATGTTCAATATCATAAACTCCCATGTTTTAATTCTCCCGGACACCCACACTTATCATCCTTGAGTGTCCTCCCATGCTATATTCCACAAAGGGCACATTTTTGTTCAGCAGTATCGCCACCCCTTTCGACTTAGAGCCCCCAAAAGAAAAATGAAATCTAGACCAATTACCCTCCCCCCGAGTTTCAACATTTCCTGTAGGTCTAATTTTTAGCTCTTGCAGTAATGCTATATCCATTTTGAGATCTCTCAGCTGACATAAGATCCGCTTACGTCTGGTAGGATGATTAACCTCTCCCACATTCCAAGTGGCTAAGTTAACTCCCTCCATAGCTCTTCAAATAACTGAGTATCACAGATCCCCCCTCAATCCAACACCAAACCCCATGACCTTTTGATTTCCACCCATCCCCTCCTCCCTCCCCACACCAAACAGTGCAAATCCCCATCAGCTATAGTACTTTCCTAGTCTCCTGTCTCCCTTCTTTCCCCCCCCCCCCAGTTGTTGAAAATTGTCAGTACTAGAAGAAAAATATCTAAGTGTTGCTGTAATAAGATCATATTCAAAAGAAGGACTAAACGCTCAAAAAATTGTCAAGAATGCCTTATCCCCACAGGCACTCATCTACACAGTGACCATAAATAGTATTTTTATTTGGAATTTAATCACATCTTTTCAGTAGTAGCTCAAGGTGAGTTTCATTCAGGTATCATGGGTAGTCCCCTGTTCCTGGAGGGCTCACAATCTAAGTTTATACCTGAAGCAATGGAGGGTTAAGTGACTTGCCCAAGATCACAAGGAGCAGCAGTGGGATTTGAACCAGCAACCTCTGGATGTCAAGACCGGTGCTCTAACCATTAGGCCACTCCTCCACTCACCATCCAAATCATATGTTGTCCTCCTTCCCCGCTCCCACCGGGGCAGCTTCCGAGGACTCTACTGCGGTAAAGTTCTGTTCTTCATCAGCTGAAACGCCTGTACTGCTGTTATCAGAGGGCATCACCGGCCCATCCAAAACTCGCTGTAAGAACGGGAGGGGAATTTATCCTCTGGGACAGCTTTTTTGTCAAGGCTACAAATCTGGACTTTTGAAGTAATTAAGTGGACTTGGCAGTCAGTTTTGGGGATGGTTTCACTCTAAATGACTTTTTCTGTGGAGTATGTACAGATCCTGTTTTCTGGACGCCTGGGTCTCCCTTCTGTTGCAACGCATAATTCAATGATTTTAAAACGGTCTCAATATCTGCAGGAGACTCAAAAAGAGAGGTGCTTCCCATTCTGAAAAATAACCACTTGGGCTGGATGCCAAATTCCCACTTGAATTCCCATGGCAATAATAGCTTGCTTATAATTCCAAAGCGCCTTTCTCTTCTGCATCATTTTAGTATTTACATCCGGATAAATTCAGAGTTCCCAATTCTTGTAAGTACAAAGTTTCTGCTGCCAAATCAGTCGCAAATTGTGGTCTGCTTCAGGGTAACGAAACAGCTTAACAATGAATGCTTGGGTCACAGTTCTCAGTGTACTCTCTCCAGCTCATAGGCTTGCAGAGCAGGACAATTAGGGAAGCACTTAAACAACATCTTCTGGATGAAAGATAAAGCAGAATTCCCCTCCGCTCGCTCTAATATGCCATAAATTTGTAGATTTGACTGTCTGTGCAAATTTTCAAGGTCTTCAACTTTGGTATTCAAAAGCTGCACTTGCTTGCTTGTTGTTGCCATGAGGTCTGCACTTGTATGTTGTACAACATCCACTTAATGAATTCGCCCTTCTATCTGGTCTACCCACTCGGTAATCTCTCCTAAGCATTTTTCCAGCCCGTGGACTACCATTTTAGCAATCTCTAGCAGCTCTGAACTCTTCCAACACCAGCGCAAGGGTGTCATCCAGAGGGTGCTAAGTGGGTTTCAACTGCGGGGTTTACTCCGTTTGCAATACACTTCTGGCTGGAGATGCACCACCGACATCACCCGGTTTTGCGGCCTTGTGAGCATAGAGATTTTTGATCGATGGAGTATTCTTCCCCTTAAGGACCCATGGCCTTTTACTAGCATATAATGGAGCAGGCTAGCATACACTCCAAACCGCACCCAAGCTCAGACCGTCAGCGACACTTTTAAAGGAAGCAGGGAGAAGGAATTGTGGAGCTCTGATACCTGCATCCGCCTAGCATGAAGGCTACACTGGAAGTCCAGATTTCTGATATTTTGTGAGTGGACTGTGATATTGTCCTTAAGACATTGTATTTTTTGAGTGATATTTGTTTGATATAACTAACGATGGACTTTTTTAGGCCAATGATGAATGTTGAAAGCCATTTCTTGGCATTTAGCTTCATAGGAGTACTAACCCCAGAATTCTTTGAGGCTTTTTCCTTCCCTGTTAGCTAATATAATACAATACATCATTATGATTTAACTTCCTCTTTTACTTTTGAGAACTATTTTGCTTATATGTAAGTTATCTCTAATATCATTGCAAAGCTCAGTGTCTCCTATTAAACTTGCAGTCTTCTCAACTGTATCCTACCACAATCTCTCCACTGAAAGGTGGGAGGACTACAGAACTATAGAGGGCTAAACACTGAAAAAAATCATACACTTTTGCCACCCTTTAGGCTTCAAGGAAGTTAATTTACAAATCTGAACAGTCTTGAAAAACTGTGAGAAATGGTCCCAATTAACATAGATTGTTCAAGAAGTAAGGGGTTATGGGGGTGGGTTTATAGGTTTTTGAAAGTTTACCGAAGAACCAAAAGGTATGCCCTCTTATGCATTTGAAAAATGGAGGGGGGATACATTACAGAGAGGTGTGTGTTGGTGGAAGGGGAGAGTTGTTCTACTTTGCTACAACAAAACATGTTATTCTCTTTGATGGTGTGTGTCGTTATGATGTATATTCTATTTAATAAAATTATTATTGATACAGAAAAAAAGTCTACACAGTTGGTAATCCTAGTCTCCTGAGCACATCTGACAAGGCCTCCCTAAATGTTTTGGCCCTAGGTACATGCTTAATTTGCCAATGCTTTAATCCAGCCCTGCTTGGATGAAATGTATGTAAAAAGCAAAGGTTTTGACCACCTCTTTGCCTGACAATTGAAGCAAAGCGTGAACTTGGGAACCTGAGACACAAGCTAACAGAAGAGAAGCCCCAACCAGAAGCTTAACTTCAGAAGATGTTATGAGACGAGGTTCACCATTTTGAGAGAGTCTGTGTGAAAGAGGATCCTAGGAAAGAGATTTATGTTTCAAGTAAGAAGAAAACAACTGACCTAAATAACTTACAAAGAAGGGTGAAAGGGATCACAGACACAACTGAATGAAATGCAAGCTGTGTGACTTAACAATGCTGACTTAACAATGTATAAAAATAATTGTTTTGTACTTGCAAAGTTAGAGTATTTGCAGTGAAGAGGGGAAACTATGCCTGAATGCCTGGGACTTGAAGGGAAATCCTTCCCCCCTCCCCACGCAGAACCTGCTCCCTAGAGGAAGAGTGTATAAAAGGAGAGGCCAAAACAAATTAAATGGTCTATGAGCCCTTAGGGATGTAATTCTGCCTATGTACATTTTTTATATAATACACTCCGTTTCTGTTTCAATCATCAAACATACATCCATTTCATGTTTATTTTTAACCAACAGTAACAGGGTTATATAAAAAGGAATTCAAATCAGCAAACTAAGCAGATATGAATCAACAGGTTTCTGAGCAGTTTCACAAAGGTATACAGATGGTTTTAATTTACTGTATACATATAATTAGGGGATTGTTTTTAATGCTATCCATATAAGCAGCAGCATAATTATAAGGCTGCTGTTGAACCCAAGGTTTATGCTTGCTTAATATAGCCTTTAATTTTGACTCCTTTTCCAGTTCAGGCATGAAAACTTCAAGTATTTTAGTATCTGAATTAACTCCCACATTGAAAAGATTTTAAATTAATTTATTCCACAGATGCTACCTTGCTGGATACATTTTATAGGAACATACTACGGAAATGACTATTCCTTTAATCAGAATTTCCTTCATAGCAAGGAACACATAAAACCTATTTAAGGAACTAAAAGTGGACTCTAATATCTGTTTTCTCAAATCATTTTCTAAAATCCATCATTGGTAGATTTTATAAGGATAGAATAGTGTGGCTGCCCATTAGACTACTTGGACACAAAGAAATAAAAGATCAATGTGGATATCTTATTGGTTTCAATAGAGGTATGCTCTATTCCCTATACTGGCAAGGATTTATAAAGTGATTTCTCTTACCTTTTGCCAGAAATCCATTGAAAACCGCATGTACCAAATATCACACTGGCTGTAATCAAAACGGCCCAGGATAGTCACATTTGACTCATTGGGTTTAATTTTATCAATGTCATCTTCCATTTTACCAGGTTTCCAGCACACAATGGCATTTTCACAAGACTGCAGAAAGAATAAGAGTCACTCAAAGGTTTTGTTTTCTCTTCCAAAATGGTTGCACTGTACTTCTCTGCTCCAACTGCTCAATCCAAAAACAAATCTACATCTATTGAGAGTGCTACATTAAAATGAGTTATTATGCTAGATTACTACACAGTAAGGTGAAATTTGTTCTTAACTGTTATTTTCCTTTGCTCTGGTCCTGCTAGACCAGTCCAGACAGCAGGATATCTTCCCCAATCAGAAGTTGGAGGCAGAGAATAGTGAGAACTCAGATTGCCCCACATCACCAATATATATATATATAGTATGGTACAAATCTGGATATAAGCAGTATTCTATTGACAAAGCAGATCTGAAACACTGGAACAGCACTGTTAGACCTATGGGCAGTATATAGACAACAGTACAGGGCAGCAGTCAGCCTTGAGAGACAAGAACCTTGCAACAGTAACAGGAAACAGGAATCCAAAGGTTAGAATGCAAGAAGGGAAGCATCCTATACAGTTACAGAGACATTGATATCTATGTCAAGGAGAGTTGTAGTCAGTCCAAAGCGTGGCAACTCCACATTACCGTACATACCAGACATGGCATGGGACACCATGAAGCCCTGAGGCCTGATAAATGTCCTGTCATATCCGGCTTGCCTATCATTCTGCAATCCAAAGTGGAAAAACTAAATGGAGCAGCCTTTTTGGGCAGATCTTGGACTGGTCTAGCAGGATTCAAGGAAAGGAAATTAGCAGGTAAGAACAAATGTCATCTTTTTTTTAATCATCCTGCTAGACCAGTCCAGATGAGTAGAATGTACCCAAGTTCTAAAAGGTTGTCACTTCTACTGGACCAATTTGATGAAGCATTATCCTCTTGCCAAAAGGCATCTAAAACTAAAGAGGACCTGGATCAGAAGCCAAAAGATATGCCTCTGATTCCACAGGACCAGAAACCCTATGGTTTGTGCCAGGGAAGGCCAGCTGATATCAAGAAGAAATTGCCCCAATAAAATTGGTGGGAAAATGTGGGGTACAAATGTAACAAATAAATAAAATAAATAAATAAACTGCAAGGAAATAAGTGTGCCACTATGGAGCCACCAGCAACTAAATGTTTCATAAAGATACCAAAGGAGCTTAGCCGAGATTGGGTGGCAGAGCCAGTGATGGGAGGCGGGGCTGATGGTTGGGAGGCGGGGATAGTGCTGGGCAGACTTATACGGTCTGTGCCGGGGCTGGTGGTTGGGAGGCGGGGATAATGCTGGGCAGACTTATAAGGTCTGTGCCAGAGCCGGTGGTGGGAGGCGCGGCTGGTGGTTGGGAGGCGGGGATAGTGCTGGGCAGACTTATACGGTCTGTGCCCTGAAGAGGACAGGTACAAATCAAGGCAGGGTATACACAAAAAGTAGCACATATGAGTTTATCTTGTTGGGCAGACTGGATGGACCGTGCAGGTCTTTTTCTGCCGTCATCTACTATGTTACTATGTACTATGTAACCCTGCCAGGAGGGAAATGACTCATGAAGATGCCAAAGGAACCCAGCCAGGAGGAAAGGGAAGTATCATCCATCGTGGGAGCCACAGCTCACCTTTATCTGCATGTTTGTTCGCCCCTTCAAAGAAATGTAATAGATTGTTGAGGCAAGATTTCCCTTCACTAAATCCATGTTGGCTTTGTCTCATTAATCCATGCTTTTCAATATGTTCTGCAATTTTCTTTTTTATAATAGACTCTACCACTTTGCCTGGCACTGACGGCAGGTTTACCGGTCTATAATTTCCCAAATCACCTCTGGAAACTTTTTTTAAAAAGCAAAGATACTTACCTGTAGCAGGCATTCTTCGAGGACAGCAGGCTTCATATTCTCACAAGTGGGAGACGCCGATCCACGTCAACCAGGCCTGCATTTTGCCAAAGCTAAATAAGGAGAGCTTTCAGGGAGTGCGAGCCACGCCTCACCACGCAAGCGCGGGTGCCTTCCCACCTGTTGCACGAACGCGGTCTCCTCAGTTTAATACTACAGCAACAATTAAAGTAAAAGTAACAAAGGAGACAATTCCAAAGGGAGGTGGGAGGGATTGTGAGAATATGAAGCCTGCTGTCCTTGGAGAATACCTCCTACAGGTAAGTATCTTTGCTTTCTCCGAGTACAAGCAGACTTCTATATTCTCACAAGTGGGGAATCCCTAGCATTCAGGCTCACTAAAAACAACAAACACTGGTCAACTGAGCCTCGCAACAGTGAGGATATCATGTAGATTAACCTGAAACTATATACAATCTGAATGAGAGTGTAGCCTGGAACAGAATAAAATGGGCCTAGAAGGGTGGAGTTGGATTCTAGACCCCAATCAGATTCTGCAACACTGTCTGCTCTAACTGTCACGTTGGGTATCCTGCATAAGGCACTAGTGTGATGTGAACGTGTGGACTGAAGACAACGTCGAAGCCTTGCAAATTTCTTCCATGGAGGCCAACCTCAAGTGGGCAACCGACGCTCTGAGCCGTGACCCCAACAGATCCTGCTTAACTTACTAAGCATAGCAAGTAGGCATTTAGTAACCTGACCAAGCCTGAACCCTCCTGACAAGCAAGACCAAGGCAGGCCCCAGCACTAGCACCCATGGCTGGGACCTCACATGTGCCCCTGCCAATGAGCACCCCCAGACCGACCAGGTGGAAGGATCTCATCCCTCATCCTCTACAATCAACTGACTGCAGAATGGGGAAGAGCCAGGGGCTACAGCCCCAAAGGGTTACCACAGGATGAAGCAAGAACCCCCTCGGTAAGCAGGAGTACAATCAATAGGGCCATCTGAGCCTCATCCACCCCTAGAGAGACTCCCTTGCAAGCATCAAGCCAGGAACCCCTTGGAATACCAGAAAAAGGCTCCCTTCACTAACATATAGGCACTGCTGCTCCAATAAGAAATGTCTTTTTTTTTAGGGGGGGGGGGGGGTGCAGGAGCTCTACTGACCTTGGCAGAATAAGCCCCCCAAGGGCTACCTTGGGGTCCTGTGAACCCCAGAACCTCAGAAGCAGCCAACACAGGGCTTCCTATTAGTGCAGCCGGATTTCATAAGAATATAAGAATAGCCATACTAGGTCAGACCAATGGTCCATCTAGCCCAGTATCTTGCTTCCAGCAATGGCCAATCCAGGTCAAAAGTATGTGGCAGAAACCCAATTAGTAGCACCATTCCATGCTACCAATCCCAGGGCAACAGTTGCTTCCCTCATGTCCATCTCAATAGCAGACTATGGACTTTTCCTCCGAGAACTTGTTAAAACCTTTTTTACTACTTACTACTAATCATTTCTATAGCAGTACTAGAAGTACGCAGTACTGTACGTGTACAGATATACTAACTGCTGTTACCACATCCTCCAGCAGCAAGTTCCAGAGCTTAACCATTCTTTGAGTGAAAAAATATTTCCTCCTATTTGTTTTAAAAATACTTCCATGCAATTTCATTGAGTGTCCCCTGGTCTTTGTACATTTTGAATGAGTGAAAAATTGATTCACCTCCACCCGCTCCACACCTCTCAGGATTTTTTAAGACCTCAATCCTACCCCCCCCCCCCCCCCCCCCCCCTCAGCAGTCTCTTTTCCAAGCTGAAGAGACCTAACCTCTTTAGCCTTTGCTCTGGGAGCAGTTCCATCCTATCATTTTGGTCGCTCTTCTTTGAACTTTTTCTAATTCTGCTAGATCTTTTTTGAGATATGGTGAGTTTCCTGACCCAGAGGCAAGGAAATAAGAGGCTGTAGGCACTGTGGCTAGGTCCATTTCCCTTCATATTTATAGGATGTTAGTCTATGGTGTTATGGCAGCATTTCTTTTCTTTTTTTTTTAACATCCATGCACAGATATACTAAGGGAGTCTCCCTTGGGTCAGGGTTACAGTGCTAAGAAACTCTGGGCTGAGCCCACACCAGCTCAACTAATATTCCACCAGTGTCGTTATGCTCATATTAGCCCTCTCCTCAAGTCACTTCACTGGCTTCCTATCCGTTTCCGCATACAGTTCAAACTCCTCTTATTGACCTATAAATGCATTCACTCTGCAGCTCCTCAGTACCTCTCCACTTTCATCTCTCCCTACATTCCTCCCCGGGAACTCCGTTCACTGGGTAAATCTCTCTTATCTGCACCCTTCTCCTCCACTGCTAACTCCAGACTCCGTTCCTTTTATCTTGCTGCACCATATGCCTGGAATAGACTTCCTGAGCCGGTACGTCAAGCTCCATCTCTGGCCGTCTTCAAATCTAAGCTAAAAGCCCACCTTTTTGATGCTGCTTTTAACTCCTAACCCTTATTCACTTGTTCAGAACCCTTATTTTATCATCCTCACTTTAATATTCCCTTATCTCGTTTGACCTGTTTGTCTGTCCTAATTAGATTGTAAGCTCTGTCGAGGAGGGACTTGTCTCTTCATGTTCAAGTGTACAGCGCTGCGTACGTCTAGTAGCGTTATAGAAATGATAAGTAGTAGTAGTCGCAGCTCCAATCGGTGGCAGGACTTACAGTCCAGGAACAAAACAGCTTCATCAACCCAAGCTGAAGCAGGAGGATCACTTCAGAGTGAGGTAACTCTGCAGCAAGACAATCCAATCTTGAGGATTGTTTCACCACCTCACCAGCCTTTGCACTACTGAACTCCCTGCAGTTGTTCTTCCTGCCACTACTGAAGGAGCAAGGTGTTGTCTGTGAGAGAGCCCAGCCTTGCAACACCGTCAGCAAACTAGTCCCCTATGTGATTGGCTGCTGTCAAGCCCTCTGATGCCTGCTCTCTTGCAAGACCGTCTAGAGGGTCTGACCAAGGCCAACCAGCTGCAGCACTGGCACCACTGGAAGCCTAAGGATCAGAACACTACTCTTCCTAGACTCCTCTTCCACTGCACCAGGAAACAAGGAACCCCAGCAGGATAGAGAACATTGCTCCTGACTTTTCTTTTAGAAGAGGCTTTTTCTGAAGTCTACTACTACTACTAATTATTTCTATGGCGCTGCTAGATGTAAACAGCTCTATATACATTATATGCAAGTATGTTTACTGTCTCCAAAGGGCTCACAATCTAAGTACAGATCCCAGGAGAAAAAAAAAAATAAGGAGGCGCAAAGGGGAAGAGCAAGACAGACAGATTGGTGGGGGGGGGGGCAACAAGCATAGCAGAACTACGGAACTACTCACCCCTTCCAAACTCCTGACCCACTGTCATCCAGTCCTAGACACTGGAGCCCATAAGTTAGAGCTCTGGCCATGAACCCCTGAAAAGATGAGGGTTGCCCAGGGAGGGTGGAGACCATCTTCCCACCCAATCTAGCCTGGACCTGAGGAACCCCAGCTAGACCTGGAATTCTGAACCACCAACAATGGGTTGTAGTTTGGGGCTCAGGAGAGGGATCAGTCGTCCAAGTTTCAGTAAGGATAAGGACCATGGCTCGATTTCTGTGAGCTCACCCAGTACAGGAGGCTGCCACATGGATGTGGCCCATAGGGTATGAACCAGGGAGTCAAGCATTCTTCAATCATTCTGTTGCACCAATCCACCTGCATCATCTGTGGGCAGAGAAATATTGGACTGATCCAGGGCTGCACGACACTATATACTGGTGATTAAATCACTCTGTTCTCAGGATTCTCTGTCTACACCTGCTGGTGAGGAGAGATAACTCACTCATCTGGACTGGTCTAGCAGGATAAGGAATGGTGACTAACCAGTTCGCTGAACTGAGACAATTATCGGAGGTCCCATTTTGGGGGCAAATTTCAAAGGGATTTCTACAGAGGAAATAAAATGTTCACCAGTGGCAATAAGGGGGATTCCTTATTTCTTCTCCTCTCACCTGTGGGGTTAAAAGGGCAGTACTTGGGGAAAGTTTAGGACAGGCTGAAAAAAATTAAAAGGTAAGCATAGGATTCTATTTTGAAATCTCCATATCTGCTTTATCACATGAACTTTGCACCTGTGGGCCTGCAAGTACCAGGAGGAGGTTGAAAATTGGCCTCTACGTGTATAAAGTGATGACACATAATTACACTCAAACTTTCAGGCATACCATTTCTGTGAAATAAGGAACCTTGTCCCTGGATATTCTAAGTCCTTATATCAAGAGGAATAGATTTGAACTCAATTACTGTTGAATAAAGTAAGATTTCATTATAGAGAAAGAGGTGCCACATCTCAAGCTAAGTGGTCAAAAACATTTTAATATGGAAACAATCTAGAAGGGAAGAAGATATTACCACAACATTTTAGTGAGTGATGAACTATACTCTCACCGTATTTACATTTTCCTATAGAATGTGGCATATCTGAAGTAGTTTACTATGGGCCTTAAAACTGTTTATGAAAAAGGAGTCTATTTGGGTTTGCTATGACAAAAACATGTTTTGGTGTCCTCATTTTTTCTATAATTTTTCTTTCACATTGAACAAGGCTCAACAAATCCTGCACTTTGGCATCCAGGATTTCATGTCTCAAATGTTTTTAGTGCGACTAATAAAGAAAAAGCTATGATCCTGCTCACCACGACGTGATTCTGCTCTCTTTAAGCTTGGACCACGTGGTGCAGAAACTTTGCATACGTCCTAATCTCAAGTCTTGTGAGAACATTCCGTATCTGTTGCAAGCTGTGAAATCAGCCCAAAAGTTCCTGTACTGCATGACTCAAGGTTACAGAGAGATGAATCACATGGTGGGGAGCTAGGAAAACAGCTGTTTCTTCAATGATGACAGAAGCAGCTACATATGAAAAAGAGGCAAAGTAGAGTCTGGGATGTGCACCAAAGCTGCTGGTTGTCTGTGGGGGTGAATGATATGAGTGAAAGAGAGAGAGAGAAAGAGAAAGAAAGAAAGAAAGAGAAATGGGACTTGATATAGCGCCTTTCTGTGGTTTTTGCAACTACATTCAAAGCGGTTTACATAGTATATACAGGTACAGCGAAGATACATACCTGTAGCAGGTATTCTCCGAGGACAGCAGGCTGATTGTTCTCACAACTGGGTTGACGTCCACGGCAGCCCAGGAACAGTAATTTTCCAAAGCAAAAATTAGACAGAATTTTTGCAGAGCCTTCCAGAGCGCAGGGCGCGTGCACCGTACATGCGTGGCCATCTTCCCGCCCGTCGCGCGAGAGTCCCGCTCAGTTATATCAAAAAGCAAATGACAAACAAGAACAATAACTCCAAAGGGGAGGTGGGCGGGTTTGTGAGAACAATCAGCCTGCTGTCCTCGGAGAATACCTGCTACAGGTATGTATCTTCGCTTTCTCCGAGGACAAGCAGGCTGCTTGTTCTCACGACTAGGGTATCCCTAGCACCCAGGCTCACTCAAAACAACAAAGAAAGGTCAATTGGGCCTCGCAACGGCGAGGACATAACAAGGATTGACCTACGAGCTAGAACATCTGAGAGTGCAGCCTGGAACAGAATAAAAATGGGCCTAGGGGGGGTGGAGTTGGATTCTAAACCCCGAACAGATTCTGCAGCACTGACTGCCCAAACAGACTGTCGTGTTGGGTATCCTGCTGAAGGCAGTAGTGAGATGTGAAGGTGTGGATTGATGACCACATCGCAGCCTTGCAAATCTCTTCTATAGTGGCTGACTTCAAGTGAGCCACTGATGCTGCCATGGTTCTAACACTATGAGCCGTGACATGACCCTCAAGAGTCAGCCCAGCCTGGGCGTAAGTGAAGGAAATGCAATCTGCTAGCCAATTGGATATGGTGCGTTTCCCGACAGCCACTCCCCTTCTGTTGGGATCAAAAGAAATAAACAATTGGGCGGACTGTCTGTGGGGCTTTGTCCGCTCCAGATAGAAGGCCAATGCTCACTTGCAGTCCAATGTGTGCAGCTGACGTTCAGCAGGGCGGGTATGAGGACGGGGAAAGAATGTTTGCAAGACAATTGACTGGTTCAGATGGAACTCCGACACCACCTTCGGCAAGAACTTAGGGTGAGTGCGGAGGACTACTCTGTTATGATGAAATTTAGTATAAGGAGCATGAGCTACCAAGGCTTGAAGCTCACTGACTCTATGAGCTGAAGTGACTGCCACCAAGAAAATGACCTTCCAGGTCAAGTACTTCAGATGGCAGGAGTTCAGTGGCTCAAAAGGAGGTTTCATCAGCTGGGTGAGAACGACATTGAGATCCCATGACACTGTAGGAGGCTTGATAGGGGGCTTTGACAAAAGCAAACCTCTCATGAAGCAAACAACTAAAGGCTGTCCCGAGATCGGCTTACCTTCCACACGGTAATGGTATGCACTAATCGCACTAAGATGAACCCTTACAGAGTTGGTCTTAAGACCAGACTCGGACAAGTGGAGAAGGTATTCAAGCAGGGTCTGTGTAGGACACGAGCGAGGATCTAGGGCCTTGCTTTCACACCAGACGGTTGCCACACTCCTCTACACCAGACGGCAAACCTCCGCCAGAGAAAAAAGTAACTCTTTTTAGTGGAATCTTTCCTGGAAGCAAGCAAGACACGGGAGACACCCTCGGAGAGACCCAAGGAGGCAAAATCTACGCCCTCAACATCCAGGCCGTGAGAGCCAGGGACCGGAGGTTGGGATGCAGAAGTGCCCCCTCGTTCTGAGTAATGAGGGTTGGAAAACACTTCAATCTCCACGGTTCTTCGGAGGACAACTCCAGAAGAAGAGAGAACCATATCTGATGCGGCCAAAAGGGAACAATCAGAATATTGGTGTCTCGATCTTGCTTGAGTTTCAGCAAAGTCTTCCCCACCAAAGGTATGGGAGGATAAGCATACAGGAGGCCTTCCCCCCAATCCAGGAGAAAGGCATCCGATGCTAGCCTGCCGTGGGCCTGAAGTCTGGAACAGAACTGAGGGACCTTGTGGTTGACTCGAGTAGCAAAGAGATCCACCAAGGGGGTGCCCCACACATGGAAGATCTCGCGTACCACTCTGGAATTGAGCGACCACTCGTGAGGCTGCATTACCCTGCTCCACCTGTCGGTCAGACTGTTGTTTACGCCTGCCAGATACGTGGCTTGAAGAAACATGCCGTTCCGGCGAGCCCAAAGCCACATTCTGACGGCCTCCTGACACAGGGGGCGAGATCTGGTGCCCCCCTGCTTGTTGATGTAATACATGGCAACCTGATTGTCTGTCTGAATTTGGATAATTTGTTGGGACAGTCGATCCCTGAAAGCCTTTAGAGCGTTCCAGACCACTCGCAACTCCAGGAGGTTGATCTGCAAACCTTTTTCCTGAAGGGACCAACTCCCCTGGGTGTGAAGCCCATTGACATGAGCTCCCCACCCCAGGAGAGACGCATCCGTCGTCAGCACCTTTTGTGGCTGAGGAATTTGGAAAGGACGTCCCAGAGTCAAATTGGACCAAATTGTCCACCAATACAGGGATTGGAAAAAACTCGTGGACAGCAGGACTACGTCCTCTAGGTCCCCAGCAGCTTGGTACCACTGAGAAGCTAGGGTCCATTGAGCTGATCTCATGTGAAAGTGGGCCATGGGAGTCACATGCACTGTGGAGGCCATGTGGCTGAGCAATCTCAACATCTGCCGAGCTGTGATCTGCTGAGACGCCTGCACCCAGGAGACGAAAGACAGAAGAGTGTCGGCCCTCGCTTCCGGAAGGTAGGCACGAGCCATCTGAGACTCCAGCAGAGTTCCTATGAATTCTAGTTTCTGGACTGGAAGAAGGTGGGACTTTGGATAATTTATCACAAACCCTAGTAGCTCCAGGAGTCAAATAGTCATCTGCATGGACTGTAGAGCTCCTGCCTCGGAGGTGTTCTTCACCAGTCAATCGTCGAGATAAGGGAACACTTGCACTCCCAGTCTGCATAGAGACAGCCAGGCATTTTGTAAACACCCTGGGCGCAGAGGCGAGACCAAAGGGTAGCACACAATACTGAAAATGCCGTGTTCCCAGATGGAATCGAAGATACCGCCTGTGAGCTGGCAGTATTGGGAGGTGAGTGCAAGCGTCCTTTAAGTCCAGAGAGCATAGCCAATCTTTTGCCTGAATCATGGGAAGGAGGGTGCCCAGGGAAAGCATCCTGAACTTTTCTCGGACCAGATATTTGTTCAGGGCCCTTAGGCTAGGATGGGATGCATCCCCCTGTTTTCTTTTCCACAAGGAAGTACCTGGAATAGAATCCCAACCCTTCCTGCCCCGGTGGCACGGGCTCGACCGTATTGGCGCTGAGAAGGGAGGAGAGTTCCTCTGCATGTACCTGCCTGTGGCGGAAGCTGAAGGACTGAGCTCCCGGTGGGCAATTTGGAGGTCTGGAGATCAAATTGAGGGAGTATCCTAGGGGGACTATTTGGAGGTTACGAGAGGTCACCTTTGGTGAAAAAATTTTAACCTCCCCCCGACCAGCAGATCGTCCGGCACGGACACTTTGATTTCAGCTATGCTCTGCTGGAGCCAGTCAAAAGCCCATCCCTTGCTTTTGCTGGGGAGCTGCTGGGGCCTGTTGAGGCGCACGCTATTGATGGGAACGAGCGCGCTGGGGTTTAGCCTGGGCAGCAGGCTGGCGAGAGGGAAGATTGTACCTACGCTTATTAGAATAGGGAACAGTCCTCCTTCCCCCATAAAAATGCCTACCTGATGAGGTAGATGCTGAAGGCGTCCGGTGGGAGAATTTGTCGACAGCGGTGTCCCGCTGGTGGAGTTGTTCTACCACCTGTTCGACCTTTTCCCCAAAAATATTATCCCCCCGGCAAGGAGAATTCGCTGCTGGATCCTATTCTCCAGGTCGAAGGCACGCAGCCACGAGAGTCTGCGCATCACCACACCTTGAGCAGCAGCGCTGGACGCGACATCAAAAGTATCGTACACACCCCTGGCCAGGAATTTACGACACGCCTTCAGCTGCCTGACCACCTGCTGAAAAGGCTTGGCCTGCTCAGAAGGGAGCTTGTCCACCAAGTCCACCAACTGCCGCACATTGTTCCACATATGAATGCTCACGTAGAGCTGGTAGGACTGGATTTTGGAAAGGAGCACTGCAGAATGGTAGGCCTTCCGCCCAAAAGAGTCCAAGGTTCTAGAGTCATGGCCTGGGGGCGCCGAAGCATACTCCCTAGAACTCTTGACTTTCTTAAGGGCCAGATCCACCACACCAGAGTCATGAGGCAACTGAGTCCGCATTAACACTGGGTCCCCATGGATCCGATACTGGGATTCTATCTTCTTGGGAATGTGGGGATTAGTTAGCGGCTTCGCCCAGTTCGCCAGCAATGTCTGTTTGAGGACATGATGTATGGGTACAGTAGACAATTCCTTAGGTGGTGAAGGATAGTCCAAAAGCTCAAATATCTCGGCCCTTGGCTCATCCTCTGTAACCACAGGGAAGGGAATGGCCGTAGACATTTCCCGGACAAAGGCCGCGAAAGACAGACTCTCAGGAGGAGAAAGCTGCCTTTCAGGAGAGGGAGTAGGATCAGAGGGAAGACCGCAAGACGCCTCGTCAGAGAAATATCTCGTGTCCTCCTCTGCTTCCCACAAGGCCTCACCATCGGTATCGGACACCAGTTCGTGAACTGCAGTCTGAAGCCGGGCCCATCTAGACTCCGTGGAAACATGGCCATGGTGGGTATGCCGACAGGAAGACTCCCGCACCGGCGGCGATGACGCTCCCTCCATCGAAGTCGTCGGGGAGTCAGCCTGGGAGGCTGCCGATGCAGGCACGCAAGCAGTACTGGGACCGGAGACCTCACCACGGGCGATGAGCCAGCTATCGCCTCTCTCAACGGCACCGGCGGCACAAGCACCCCCGGTACCGGAGCGGAAGGGCGTAACAGCTCTTCCAGGATCCCTGGAAGGATGGCCCGGAGGCTCTCGTTCAGAGTGGCTGTCGAGGAAGGCAAGGGGTCCAGTACCGGCGACGAGCTCAGAATCTGTCCAGGTTGCGGAGGCGGTACCGGGCTGTCCACAGAAGAGCACATTGACACCTCTTGTATGGAGGACGAGCGGTCCTCCCGGCGCCGACGCTTAGCGGGTGCTGAATCCACCGGCGACCCGGAGCTCTCGGTACCGCGACGGGAAGGCGGCCGGTGATGATGCTTCTTTGCCTTCGCACGAAGTAGGTCACCGGCACCTCCCGGTACCGAATAGGAGGACGTTGAATCCAAATGCCTCCTTGGGGCCGGGTCCGAAACAGGTCGATCCCGGGGGACCTGTACCGCAGGAGCCCTCGAGACAGGCGGAGATCTACTTGAGGGCTCACCGCTACCAGCAGGGGAATGGACAGCCCTCACCTGCGCTCCTGATGCCGATGCACCCTCCGATGACATCGATACCTCCGATAACCTCGGTACCGCAGGCGTCGGGTTCCACTGAGCCAATCTCGCTGCCTGAGTCCTCTTCTTCAGCAGAAGACAGAGAGTGCAGGCTTGGGGACGATGACCGGCCCCCAGACACTGAAGACACGAAACGTGCCTATCAGTGAGCGAAATCGTCCAGCTGCACCGCGTGCATTTTTGAAGCCGATGGCAGGCTTCGATGACATGGGCGGAAAGATCACGCCGGCGAAATCAAAATTCGCGATGGTGGCAAAAAATAGCACCAAAAACAGGGAAAAAACCCGTACAGGTGGCTGAAAAGGCCGCTTCTGACGACGAAAGGAAACTTAACGGGAAAAACACTAGAAATAGTGGAAAAATGGTTTTTGTTTTGTTTTTTACAAGACGAATAAAACACGAACGGAAGACTTTCCAACCACTTCCGAACGGAAGAAAGCGGCGAAAAATGCGCGAGGGGTCTCCCTCAGGCACAGAACAACCGTAAACAGCTGTCCTGAGCCGCGGAAAAAAGAAGACTGGCAAGCACGCTCACGTTCGGGCGGGAAGACGGTCGCGCATGCGCATTGTACATGCGCACGCGAGGGCTAGCAAACATTGTTGCTAGTGAAGATCTCCAATCGGAGGGGCTGCCGTGGACGTCACCCATCAGTGAGAACAAGCAGCCTGCTCGTCCTCGGAGAAAGCGAATGCTACATACCTTTAGAAGGTATTCTCCGAGGACAGCAGGCTGATTGTTCTCACTGATGGGTGACGTCCACGGCAGCCCCTCCAATCGGAACACTTTTCTAGCAAAGTCCTTTGCTAGTCCTCGCGCGTCGATGCGCATGCGCGGCCGTCTTCCCACCCGAATCGGCTCGTGTTCGTCAGTCCCATATGTAGCAAACAAAGCAACGGAAGACACAACTCCAAAGGGGAAGCGGGCGGGTTTGTGAGAACAATCAGCCTGCTGTCCTCGGAGAATACCTTCTAAAGGTATGTAGCATTCGCTTTCTCCGAGGACGAGCAGGCTGCTTGTTCTCACTGATGGGGTATCCCTAGCCCCCAGGCTCACTCAAAACAACAACCATGGTCAATTGGGCCTCGCAACGACGAGGGCATAACTGAGATTGACCTAACAACTTATCCAACTAACTGAGAGTGCAGCCTGGAACAGAATAAACATGGGCCTAGGGGGGTGGAGTTGGATTCTAAACCCCGAAGAGATTCTGAAGCACTGACTGCCCGAACCGACTGTCACGTCGGGTATCCTGCTGCAGGCAGTAATGAGATGTGAATGTGTGGACAGATGACCATGTCGCAGCTTTGCAAATCTCTTCAATAGTGGCTGACTTCAAGTGGGCTACGGACGCTGCCATGGCTCTAACATTATGAGCCGTGACATGACCCTCAAGAGCCAGCCCAGCCTGGGCGTAAGTGAAGGAAATGCAATCTGCTAGCCAATTGGATATGGTGCGTTTCCCTACAGCCACTCCCCTCCTGTTGGGATCAAAAGAAACAAACAATTGGGCGGACTTGTCTGTTGGGCTGTGTCCGCTCCAGATAGAAGGCCAATGCTCTCTTGCAGTCCAATGTGTGCAGCTGACGTTCAGCAGGGCAGGAATGAGGACGGGGAAAGAATGTTGGCAAGACAATTGACTGGTTCAGATGGAACTCCGACACAACCTTTGGCAAGAACTTAGGGTGAGTGCGGAGGACTACTCTGTTATGATGAAATTTGGTGTAAGGGGCCTGGGCTACCAGGGCCTGAAGCTCACTGACTCTACGAGCTGAAGTAACTGCCACCAAGAAAATGACCTTCCAGGTCAAGTACTTCAGATGGCAGGAATTCAGTGGCTCAAAAGGAGGTTTCATCAGCTGGGTGAGAATGACATTGAGATCCCATGACACTGTAGGAGGCTTGACGGGGGGCTTTGACAAAAGCAAACCTCTCATGAAGCGAACAACTAAAGGCTGTCCCGAGATCGGCTTACCTTCCACACGGTAATGGTATGCACTAATCGCGCTAAGGTGAACCCTTACAGAGTTGGTCTTGAGACCAGACTCAGACAAGTGCAGAAGGTATTCAAGCAGGGTCTTTGTAGGACAAGAGCGAGGATCTAGGGCCTTGCTGTCACACCAGACGGCAAACCTCCTCCATAGAAAGAAGTAACTCCTCTTAGTGGAATCTTTCCTGGAAGCAAGCAAGATGTGGGAGACACCCTCTGACAGACCCAAAGAGGCAAAGTCTACGCTCTCAACATCCAGGCCGTGAGAGCCAGAGACTGGAGGTTGGGATGCAGAAGCGCCCCTTCGTCCTGTGTGATGAGGGTCGGAAAACACTCCAATCTCCACGGTTCTTCGGAGGATAACTCCAGAAGAAGAGGGAACCAGATCTGACGCGGCCAAAAAGGAGCAATCAGAATCATGGTGCCTCGGTCTTGCTTGAGTTTCAACAAAGTCTTCCCCACCAGAGGTCTGGGAGGATAAGCATACAGCAGACCTTCCCCCCAGTCCAGGAGGAAGGCATCCGATGCCAGTCTGCCATGGGCCTGAAGCCTGGAACAGAACTGAGGGACTTTGTGGTTGGCTCGAGATGCGAAGAGATCCACCAAGGGGGTGCCCCACACCTGGAAGATCTGTCGCACTACCCTGGAATTGAGCGACCACTCGTGAGGTTGCATAATCCTGCTCAACCTGTCGGCCAGACTGTTGTTTACGCCTGCCAGATATGTGGCTTGGAGCACCATGCCGTGACGGCGAGCCCAGAGCCACATGCTGACAGCTTCCTGACACAGGGGGCGAGATCCGGTGCCCCCCTGCTTGTTGATGTAATACATGGCAACCTGGTTGTCTGTCTGAATTTGGATAATTTGGTGGGACAGCCGATCTCTGAAAGCCTTCAGAGCGTTCCAGACCGCTCGCAACTCCAGGAGATTGATCTGCAGATCGCGTTCCTGGAGGGACCAGCTTCCTTGGGTGTGAAGCCCATCGACATGAGCTCCCCACCCCAGGAGGGACGCATCCGTTGTCAGTACTTTTTGCGGCTGAGGAATTTGGAAAGGACGTCCCAGAGTCAAATTGGACCAAATCGTCCACCAATACAGGGATTTGAGAAAACTCGTGGACAGGTGGATCACGTCTTCTAGATCCCCAGCAGCCTGAAACCACTGGGAAGCTAGGTCCATTGAGCAGATCGCATGTGAAGACGAGCCATGGGAGTCACATGAACTGTGGAGAACATGTGGCCCAGCAATCTCAACATCTGCCGAGCTGTGACCTGCTGGGACGCTCGCACCCGCGAGACGAGGGACATCAAGTTGTTGGCTCTCGCCTCTGGGAGATAGGCACGAGCCGTCCGAGAATCCAGCAGAGCTCCTATGAATTCGAGTTGCTGCACTGGGAGAAGGTGGGACTTTGGATAATTTATCACAAACCCCAGTAGCTCCAGGAGGCGAATAGTCATCTGCATGGACTATAGAGCTCCTGCCTCGGATGTGTTCTTCACCAGCCAATCGTCGAGATATGGGAACACGTGTACCCCCAGCCTGCGAAGTGCCGCTGCTACTAGCAAAGGACTAGCAAAGGACTTTGCTAGAAAAGTGTTCCGATTGGAGGGGCTGCCGTGGACGTCACCCATCAGTGAGAACAAGCAGCCTGCTTGTCCTCTGAGAAAATAATGCTACACTGAGCAGGTACTTCAGCACTAAAAATGCAGGACGCTTTGTTTTGCATCAAGAAATACTGTATTAACTGCACCCTGCTATTTGAAGTAAAAACAATAACTTTTCCAAAACATTGGTTACTATACCTTAGAAAGTATAAGGTCTCCTAACCACCGCACACAATCAACATAGTTACGATGAATGTCTCTAGTAGAAAAGTCAGGAAAGTGAATCTTCTGAGAAATGAATGGTCTGTGGTAAACACAAAATTATCAAAGTCAGCAAAGGATAATTTACTGTGTTAAATACATAACCACCAATGTCATTGAAATAAGTTTAATAGTTGTCAGTAGGTACCATTTCCTTTTCAAATGTCATTGCCAAACAAAAAAAATGGTTTGGAGGTCCACCAACAAAGATTCTTTCACCTTCAATACTACTTGAGTCTCACTCATACTAGGATGTGCAGACACCAAAAACAGGGCCAAGGATGCACAATCAGCAAGTTTGTTAATCTCTAGCAATAAGTGGAAAGCTTTGAAAAAATAGTTGTGATACAAGTACTTATAAACCTCTAATGAAGGAAAGCATACAAAAAATATCCCAATGACTACTCTAACTCAATTTTGCTTGTCAAGGACTGAATTTGGGCCGAGTTCTAAAGTTCCAGGAGAAGGCACGTATCTACAATATGAACAACTGCTCAGCCTTTGAGATTTCAGCAACAGGAGATGATTGGTTAGGAGCAACAGTCCAAAGGAGGAAGAAGGAAGCGATGAATATGGACTGAAGATAAAACTCCAAAGGCTCTGCTGTCTAATCCTTGAATCAGTACTTGCTATCTTAGCAATGACAGAAAAATCACCAGGGGCCCCAAGGTTCAAAGCAAACCGGGCTTGCAACGTTTCATTTAGACTGGTTTTAGCCAGTCTAAATGAAACATTTTGCATATAATGCACAGAAGCTTTTGGCCACTGTTTTACCGTGCACGGAAGCAGTGATCAAAAGTCTCATGCTAATGAGTTTGTTAGTATTAAAATAAGCTTATTAGTAATTCTATGCACTGCACAGAGAAATGACACATCGAATACCTCTGCCCTAAGGACCAGAAACTACAGACAGCTCTTGAGATGTCAATAGTGTTCAGTGCTATCTTTCCTGTCACAGCCCCTTACCCCCAAACCCTTTCCTAAGCAAGAGACTCCCCCACCCAAAAAAATCTCCGGTGGTCTGGTGGACCCCATCCAAACCCCCCCCCCCCCCAAAATAGCATGGTGGGCCAGCAGGTCCACAGATTCGATCGCCTGACCCCCCCCCCCAAAAAAAAAAAAATACCCTGGTGGTCCAGCGGGCCCACCGACCAGATGGGTTCCAGGCTGAGCTGGGCCAGACCTAACCTCAACCCCCTAGTGAACTCTGGCACTGGTGGTCTAGTGAAATCCCCCCCCCCCAAAACTCCTCCACAAACTTTTGTCAGAGGCAGGAGGAATGTCTACTCCCTCTTGTCTCTGGGCCCGCCCTTGTCAAAATGACAGTGTCCAGCTCCTGCCCGGTGCATCAGATGCACTGGGCAGGGGCTGGACACTGTCATTTTGACAAGGGCGGGCTCAGAGGCAGGAGGGAGTAAGCATTCCTCCTGCCTCCGACAAAGGTATTTGGAGGGGTCTGGAGAGAGGGGGTGCAATTTCATTAGACGACCAATGCCAGTGTTCACTAGGGGGCTGGCTCAACCCAGCCGAGGGATCACTTAACCACCATGGTATCTTTTTGGAGGGTGGTGGGGTCAGGTCAGTGGGCTCACTGGATCAGGAACACCAGGCTTTTTTTTGGGGGGGGGGGGGGCAAGGTCATGAGGGAGTTCACTGGACCTCCAGGGATTTTTTTTTGTTAAGTTGGGGGGGGGGGGGTCCACTCATTGAACATACCGCACAGCTTTTGTGGGCTCACGCCAAAAACGTTCAGACCCTTTTACCGACCAATGCTCAAAACTACCAGTGTGCATATAATTTGTATGCCGTTAGTGTTGAGCATTGGTCGGTAATTCCAAGTCAGTGTTTCAGCCAGTGTTTTCCAGCGCTGTTTCCTATAGTTCCAGAGTTCTGTGTACTAGCCCCAGGTAACCTAAAGACCAGCATGGGTAAATGAAGACTTCCACACTGGATAAAACAAACATGAATTTTAAGCCAGTTTGATTTCCCTTATACAATAAAATTTAAATATGATGATTTTAATATGTGCTGACAATTCAGTATGCAACTGGAAGACTTCACAGAATAGTCAAAATAACTACCAGCAGTCAGTGAAAGTAAAATGATTCAATACCAGCAAGAAATGGGAATATTTTTATTTGAATTACAGGTTACCACTTGTTCTGGAGTTAGCCACTATTTACTTTTCTTGCTGACATATAAACCTAAACTACAAAATAACACAATTTAGCATCAGACAGTGTGGGAATGAGCCAAACAAGTTCTTCTGGTGCCTGCTGAGAGCTTCAGTAGCAGCAACAGAAGGCAGAGTGACCCAGATGTATCCTGGAGTATGTTTTTAGCAGCATCTAAACTAATGCTGGAGAGAAAGTTGAATAAATTCCCATCTTTTACTTCCTCAAAACAGATATAATAGCAGACATCAGGAACACTTATTTGCTGGTTTACAAAGCCCTTGTTTTCAATACTAATTAACCTACAATTTTAGGACCTGTGACTGAAGATATTACAATTTATGAACTCTGCTTGCAATATCCATAGGTTTCTGGCTGAAACACAACCTCAACATAATAGGATATGTATACAGAAACTTATAATAAAAAGACAGAAAAGATACTTTTGGCAAACGCAAACGTTCAGAACTTGTTGAGGTAACTTACACAAAGTGGCCATGGTTATACATTCAACAAGAAAGAGGCAACCAGATGTTTAAAATTATCCAAACAGCCACCAGAATTGGTGAGGCTACTACAAAGCTGAGTGGTAAAACACTGGAGTTTGCTTGGCTTTTGGGTCACCTATGTGACTTGAAAGAATCAAAGATGACAAGGCCAGGAATAGCCAATCAGGGGAGGTGGTAGAAGCCAGTACTGTAAAATAATTTAAACATGCTTGGGAAAGATAAAGAGGGCTTTGGAAGAAACTGTGTTGAGAGACTAGGTAAAACACATAGGCTGTGGAACTAAGCAGGTGCTGGTTTAATTATGCAGATTTATATGTACAGTTACCCAAAGTACTACAGAACCAAAAAGGAAGATAGATCATGGCAGGTAAAGACCAGTTGGCCTATCCGTTCTTCCCATCTATGCTTTCCAACTGCAGTTCCCACAGTATAAGTATAGTGCATTAGACAGTTAACTAAACAGGAATTAAAATACAGTAAAGTCTTGATTATCCGACATAAATGGGACCAACCCATTGCCGGATAAATGAAAAGTCAGATAATATGGCAAGCAACGGTAACCCTTCAAACAATGCAGAAACAAAAGCAGGGTCCCAGCTCACAATGGTGGTAAAAGTAGGGTCCCGGGTTCAGAAAACGGAAAGAGAAGCCACGTGATTTCACCAGGGGTCTACTAGATTTGCTTGATAGTCGGATAATTGAGACTGTACTGTTTAATAAAGCCCTAACCTAAGCAATATTTGGAGGGAAGGTGATAAACTGTCTATGTATACTTTACTGGGCAGTTTTGGAATCTAAATTCTCCCACTGAAAAATAAGGCAGCATTTACCTGTTGGTTTTATTGGGGTTATAATCATAGGAATCCTTGATGGCTATCTTCATTCTCTTGGAATTGATTCTCCACAGTTTGAGAGAGTGATCCATGCCACAAGACATTATTTTCTCACCAAGGAGATCATAATCCTAAAAGCACAAAACTTTCTTAATTTTGCCATTGCATTAATGCACAAAACTGTACATACCTTTTTTTTTTTTTAAACAAACGCTCTTTCTTTTTACTTTCATAGAGCATACAGCATAGTTTGTTAGACGTCCATCTAAATAATTATAGCTATTTCAAGTGGAAGTCTACAAAAGCAAAATACATGAATGAAATTATGGTGTTCCATCTGGGTTTGAACACTTCTGTGTCCCAAACTTTTACACAGACAACCTTAATAAAATGTCTTCTACTCTGTGTCCTTTACTTAATAGTATTTAATTCTTTAGGACTGGGGTTTCAACAAGCATTAGCAAAGAAGAATGGGAGGTCTGGACTGCTACCATGAAACCGAAGATCTTAAAGTGTCAAGCCATGGATGTGTGGCAGGATCAGCTTTCTATATTGGAAGGACAAACCTCATCCTATCAGGCAGTAATTAACTGCTAACCTTAGACTGCAAATAATTTAAGGCAGGATTCAACAGTGGCAGTTTTACTATAATGAATGTAGTATTAGACAGCAAATAAAGACCATAAGACCCATCTAACCTTGTGTGATATCAACCCCCTGTTGATCTCAAAGGAGGTGCATGAGATAGAAGATGAGAGATAAATAAGCACAGTTCAGGAGAGGGCCCTTGGAGTGATGGTGCCTAAGGATCTCAAGGCAGCAAAACAATGTGACAAGGTGGTGCCATAGTCAGAAGGATGCTAGGGTCCAGAAAGATGTCTAATCAGCAGAAGAAAGGAAGTGTTAATACCCTTATACAAATTGTTGGTAAGACCCCACTGTGTTATGTTTTGAAGGCATATCTCTCCAAAGACATAAAAAGACTAGAAACGGTTCAGAGAAGTGACAAAAAATGGTATGGAGTTTGCACTAAAAGACATATGAGAAAAGACTTGAAGGCTTGAATATGTATACCCTAGAGGAAAGGAGGGCTATGGGAAATATGAAACATATGTTTAAAAACATGAAAGGTATTAATATACAAACAAATCTCTTCCACAGACAGGGAAGCAGTAGAGAACTACAGGACATGAATTGAGGCTGCAAGGAGGTTGACTTAAGAGTAATATAGCAAGCACTTTTTCACAGAGAGGGTGGCAGATGCCTGGAATGCCCCCCTGAGGGAGGTGATGGACACAAACACTGATGGAATTCAAAAATCTGTGGGATAAACACAGAGGATCCCTATATAGAAAGGGAACAGAATCAAAACAAAACTTAAGTGTGCTTAGATGGCAACTCCAATAGTTGTGAAGCAATGTCATTGCAGGGCTGACGACTATGGTCTCTGTCCCAAATACAGCAGACCTCTACCTTCTGTGTCCCAATTATGGGAAGAGATTTGGATGAGTTGGATTGGGCTTTGACAGCAGCTCCACTGTAACCTGCACTCAGTAATGGGTGCAGGTTGCCTTGTTAGGCAGACTGGGTGGATCATGTGGGTCTTATCTACTATATATCACAACCTCCACCTACTTCAATAAATTTCATGAAAGGGAGGAAAAGCCTCAGAACATCCAGGGAAACAAAGTCCCAATTTATAGATAAGTGTTCTCTGAAACGTTTTGGGTATTGGTTATAAATTGGGGCTTTTCAGTTTTTGCACTAGTACAAGATTGGAGTTTTTAAGGCTATGATTGATTAGCGGAAAAACAGGGTGTTTCCCTGGGTGCTCTGAGGCTTTTCCTCCATTTTTCATTATATTTTCTGAAACCACTGAAGAGGAAACTACACATCTTATTTCCTCCTCGAAACTAACTACCTGTTCCTCTGATCCTATTCCTACCCATCTACTTAACACTATCTCTCCTACTGTCATCCCTTTTATCTGTCATATCCTCAATCTTTCACTTTCCACTGCGACTGTTCCTGATGCCTTCAAACATGCCTTAGTCACACCACTCCTTAAAAAACCTTCATTGGACCCTACCTGTCCTTCCAACTATCGCCCCATCTCTCTCCTCCCTTTCCTATCCAATATACTTGAACGTGCGTTCACCGCCGTTGCCTTGACATTCTTTCATCTCAAGCTATTCTTGATCCACTTCAATCTGGCTTTTGCCCCCTTCATTCAACTGAAACAGTGCTTGCTAAAGTCTCCAATGATCTGTTCCTGGCCAGATCCAAAGGTCTCTATTCTATCCTCATCCTTCTCGATCTATCTGCTGCTTTTGACATGGTTGATCACAGCCTACTTGATACGCTGTCCTCACTTGGATTTCAGGGCTCTGTTCTTTCCAGGTTTTCTTCTTATCTCTCTCAGCATACCTTTAGTGTATACTCTAGTGGATCCTCCTCTACTTCTATCCCACTGTCAGTTGGTGTACCTCAGGGATCTATCCTGGGACCTCTTCTTTTCTCCATCTATACTTCTTCCCTTGGTACTCTGATCTCATCCCATGGTTTTCAGTATCATCTTTACGCTGATGACTCCCACATCTATCTCCCCACACCAGAAATCTCAGCCGAAATCCAGGCCATCTGAAACTAAACATGACCAAGACTCAGCTTCTTATCTTTCCCCCTAAAGTAACCTCTCCTCCTCCCCCATTCTCTATTTCTGTGGATAACACTCTCATCCTTCCTGTCTCATCAACTCGTAACCTTGTGGTTATCTTCGACTCCTCCCTCTCCTTCTCCGCACATATTCAGCAGACTGCTAAAACCTGTCGTTTCTTTCTCTATAATATCAGCAAAATTCACCCTTTCCTTTTTGAGCACACTACCAGAACCCTCATCCACATTCTTATCACCTCTCGCTTAGACTATTGCAACTTGCTTCTTACAGGTCTCCCACTTAGCCATCTCTCTCCTCTTCAATCTGTTCAAAATTCTGCTGCATGACTAATATTCCGCCAGTGTCGTTATGTTCATATTAGCCCTCTCCTCAAGTCACTTCACTGGCTTCCTATCCGTTCCTGCATACAGTTCAAACTCCTCTTATTGACCTATAAGTGCATTCACTCTGCAGCTCCTCAGTACCTCTCCACTCTCATCTTTCCCTACATGCCTCCCCAGGAACTCCGTTCACTGGGTAAATCTCTCTTATCTGTACCCTTCTTCTCCACTGCTAACTCCAGACTCCGTTCCTTTTATCTTGCTGCACCATATGCCTGGAATAGACTTCCTGAGCCGGTATGTCAAGCTCCATCTCTGACTGTCTTCAAATCTAAGCTAAAAGCCCACCTTTTTGATGCTGCTTTTAACTCCTAACCCTTATTCACTTGTTCAGAACCCTTATTTTATCATCCTCACTTTAATATTCCCTTATCTCATTTGTCCTGTTTGTCTGTCCTAATTAGATTGTAAGTTCTGTCGAGCAGGGACTGTCTCTTCATGTTCAAGTGTACAGCGCTGCGTACGTCTAGTAGCGCTATAGAAATGATATGTAGTAGTAGTAGGTTGTGATATATTTATTGAATATTTTGAGTACTTCACCAACACCACCTTCATATTCTAAAATTAATGCTATTGCTTCCACCGTCTCCCCAGGGAGGCTGTTCCATGCATTCACCCATATCTGTGGAAAATTAGGTTTTATATTACTCCTAAATCTATCCCCTTTGAGCCTCACATCAAGATCTCTTTTTCTGTAACTTCTTTTCCATTGAAAGGGGTTTGCTTCCTGTACATTATCTATACTTCTGAGGTATATCGCTGTTTTATTTATTTATTTATTGTTTGCATTTGTATCCCACATTTTCCCACCTCTTTGCGGGCTCAGTGTGGCTTACAATAAGATATGAATAAAGAGAATACAGTTGATACAAATTGGTTATGGGTTACATTGTACAAGTTATGCGAGATAATCAAATTATCATTAGGAATATCACAATGGGACATCAACAGGGAGACTTTGGGAGGAGATAATAGGAAGTTTAAGGGCAGTGTTAAGACATATAGGCACATGGTTTACCTATTCCTGTAAGTATATGTATGAGTTATGTGGAATTGGGGGGAATGAGAGATCTTGAGTGGATGTGTGATGTGTTGATGTAAGTGAGTGTAGACTCTTATGTGTTTAGGTTTTTTCCGTAGATTGTCTCAAACAGGTGGGTCTTCAGTAATCTGCGGAAGGATGCTTGTTCGTGGATCGCTCTTAAGTTGCATGGCAGTGAGTTCCAAAGCTGCGTGCTCGTGTGAGAAAAGGTTGACGCGTGTAGCGTCTTGTATTTCACGCCCTTGAAAGTAGGGAAATGGAGGTTGAGGTATGTTCGGGAAGATCTCCTAGCATTTCTGGGTGGTAGGTCAATCAACTCGGACATGTATGCTGGGGCTTCGCCGTAGATGATCTTGTGGACTAGTGTGCATACCTTGAAGGTGATGCGTTCCTTCAGTGGAAGCCAGTGTAGTTTCTCTCGTAGTGGTGTTGCCCTTTCATATTTTGGTTTTCCGAAGATGAGTCTGGCTGCTGTGTTCTGGGCTGTTTGAAGTTTCCTCAGTGTTTGCTCTTTGCCGCCTGCGTATAATGAGTTGCAGTAATCCAGATGGCTGAGGACGAGGGATTGCACTAGGTTACGAAAGGCGAATCTTGGGACGAGTGGTCTTATCCTTTTCAGTTTCCACATGCAGTAGAACATCTTCTTAGTTGTGTTGTTTGCGTGGGTTTCCAGTGTTATGTGGCGGTCGATAGTGACTCCAAGGATTTTTAGCGTTTCTGAGATTGGAAGGTTTAGGTTTGGTGTGTTTATCGCGTTGAATTCGTTGGTGTTGTGTAGGGAGGTGAGTACCAGGCATTGAGTTTTTTCTGCATTTAATTTCAGACGGAATGTGTCTGCCCATGTGTTCATGATGTGTAGGCTTTGATTGATTTCGTTGGAGATTTCTTTGATGTCATGTTTGAAGGGGATATACAGTATATTGTCACATCATCAGCGTATATATGTGGATTGAGGTTATGGTTTGATAGGAGTTTTGCTAGGGGGATCATCATTAGGTTGAAAATAGTTGGTGAGAGGGGTGATCCTTGTGGAACTCCACATTCAGGTATCCATGCCTTGGACGTGGTTGAGTGTGATGTAACTTGATACGAGCGCAGGGTTAGGAACCCCTTGAACCAGCTTAGGACATTTCCTCCAATGCCGAAGTATTCAAGTATGTGTAGTAGGATTTCGTGGTCGACCATGTCAAAGGCGCTTGACATGTCAAATTGTAGGAGGAGTATATTGTTCCCGGTTGCTATTATTTGCTTAAATTTGGTCATAAGGGTGACTAGTACTGTTTCTGTGCTATGGTTCGACCGGAATCCGGATTGGGCATCATGCAGTATTGCGTGTTTGTTTAGATAGTTTGTGAGTTGTTTGGTTACCATCCCTTCGGTTAATTTGGTTATTAGTGGTATGGATGCTACTGGTCTGTAGTTGGTAATTTCGCTCAAGTTTTTCTTTGTATCTTTTGGAATTGGGGTGAGTAAGATTTTTCCTTTTTCTTTTGGGAAGAGTCCATTTTGTAACATGTAATTTACATGATTCGTTAGGTCAGTTGTGAATTGTTGAGGGGCTGATTTCATGAGGCTGTTTGGGCATGCGTCTAGTTTGCAGTTGGATTTGGCATATTTTTTGAGAGTTTTAGAGATGAGGTCTTCTGGTAGTGGTTCGAACTCGGTCCAGGTTCTGTCTGCTGGGTGTGCTCCTTCTTCTGGGTCCAGACAGTCTAGAAGAGTGGCGTATTCTATGGGACTGGCGGGTATTTTGTGTCGTAATAGTATGATTTTCTCCTTGAAGTACTTCGCAAGGTTGTCGACGTCTGGTATATTTTCACCGTTATTTGTAACTGGTGTGGTATCTAGCAGTTTGTTCACAAGGCTGAAGAGTTTATGTGTGTCTTTGTAATTTGGTCCTATTATTGTTTTGTAGTGTTGTCTTTTTGTTTGTTTTATGGTGTACTAGTAAAAAAGGCCCGTTTCTGACACAAATGAAACGGGCGCTAGCAAGGTTTTCCTTGGAGTGTGTATGTTTGGGAGAGTGTATGTGAGAGTGACTGTTTGAGAGTCAGAGTGAAAGTGTGAGTGTGTGAGAGAGAGAGTGACTCTGGGTGTGAGTGTGTTTGTGAGAGAGTGTGTGTGTGAGAATGAGAGTGTGTGCAAGTGTGTATGTGAGACACAGTGTGAGAGAGAGTGTGTGTGTGTGGGGGCGAGAGAGAGAGTGTGTGTGAGACACAGATTCTCTGTGAGAGTGAGTGTATGAGACCAAGCGAGTGTGTGAGTGACTGTGTGGCACATAGAGAGTGAATGTGATACAGTGTGAGACAGAGTGTGTGAGAGTGAGAGTCAGAAAGACATTGTATATGAGAGAGAGAGTGTGAGCCGTGCCCTCCCAATCCATGGCCATCTGTCTCCTGCCCCCTCCATTCATCCTTTTCCAGCAATTCCCCTCTGTCCCTGAGCCCTGCCCTCCCAATCCATGGCCATCCATGTTTGTCTGTCACCTGCCCCCTCCATTCATCCCTATCCAGCATTTCCCCTCTCTGCCTGAGGCCTGCCCTGCAATCCATATCCATCCATGCCCATCTTTCCCCTCCATTCATCCCTATGCAGCAATTCCCCTCTCCCTGAGTCCTGCCCTTCCAATCCATGCTCCTCTGTCACCTGGCCCCTCCATTTTTCCCTATCCAGCATTTCCCCTCTCTGCCTGAGGCCTGCTCTGCAATCCATATCCATCCATGCCCATCTGTCCCCTCCATTCATCCCTATCCAGCAATTCCCCTCTCCCTGACTCCTGCCCTTCCAATCCATGCCCATCCATGCTCATCTGTCACCTGGGCCCTCCATTTTTCCCTATCTAGCATTTCCCCTCTCTGCCTGAGGCCTGCCCTGCAATCCATATCCATCCATGCCCATCTTTCCCCTCCATTCATCCCTATGCAGCAATTCCCCTCTCCCTGAGTCCTGCCCTTCCAATCCATGCTCCTCTGTCACCTGGCCCCTCCATTTTTCCCTATCCAGCATTTCCCCTCTCTGCCTGAGGCCTGCTCTGCAATCCATATCCATCCATGCCCATCTGTCCCCTCCATTCATCCCTATCCAGCAATTCCCCTCTCCCTGACTCCTGCCCTTCCAATCCATGCCCATCCATGCTCATCTGTCACCTGGGCCCTCCATTTTTCCCTATCTAGCATTTCCCCTCTCTGCCTGAGGCCTGCTCTGCAATCCATATCCATCCATGCCCATCTGTCCCCTCCATTCATCCCTATCCAGCAATTCCCCTCTCCCTGAGTCCTGCCCTTCCAATCCATGCCCATCCATGCTCCTCTGTCACCTGGCCCCTCCATTTTTCCCTATCCAGCATTTCCCCTCTCTGCCTGAGGCCTGCTCTGCAATCCATATCCATCCATGCCCATCTGTCCCCTCCATTCATCCCTATCCAGCAATTCCCCTCTCCCTGAGTCCTGCCCTTCCAATCCATGCTCATCTGTCACCTGGCCCCTCCATTTTTCCCTATCCAGCAATTTCCCTCTCTCCCTGAGTCCTGCCCTCCCAATCCATGCCCATCCATGCTCCTCTGTCCCCTGCCGCCTCCATTCATCCTTTTCCAGCAATTCCCCTCTGTCCCTGAGCCCTGCCCTCCCAATCCATGGCCATCCATGTTTGTCTGTCACCTGCCCCCTCCATTCATCCCTATCCAGCATTTCCCCTCTCTGCCTGAGGCCTGCCCTGCAATCCATATCCATCCATGCCCATCTGTCCCCTCCATTCATCCCTATGCAGCAATTCCCCTCTCCCTGAGTCCTGCCCTTCCAATCCATGCTCCTCTGTCACCTGGCCCCTCCATTTTTCCCTATCCAGCATTTCCCCTCTCTGCCTGAGGCCTGCTCTGCAATCCATATCCATCCATGCCCATCTGTCCCCTCCATTCATCCCTATCCAGCAATTCCCCTCTCCCTGAGTCCTGCCCTTCCAATCCATGCCCATCCATGCTCCTCTGTCACCTGGCCCCTCCATTTTTCCCTATCCAGCATTTCCCCTCTCTGCCTGAGGCCTGCTCTGCAATCCATATCCATCCATGCCCATCTGTCCCCTCCATTCATCCCTATCCAGCAATTCCCCTCTCCCTGAGTCCTGCCCTTCCAATCCATGCTCATCTGTCACCTGGCCCCTCCATTTTTCCCTATCCAGCAATTTCCCTCTCTCCCTGAGTCCTGCCCTCCCAATCCATGCCCATCCATGCTCCTCTGTCCCCTGCCGCCTCCATTCATCCTTTTCCAGCAAGTCCCCTCTCGCCCTTCCATGACCCCCCCCCCCTCGCATCCATGCTACTCTCTCTCCCATGTCCCAGCCTGGCCCGCCCTCTTCTCCCCCCCCCCTTCGCATCCATGCCTCGCATCCATGCATCCCTTTTTTTTTTTTATTATTCTTTTTAACTTTACCTCCGTGGCGGTTCGTGCAGCGAAGCGTCAGGGAAGGAGGCGGCGCTCCCGACGTCTAGCTTTCCCTTCGCTGTGTTCCGCCTTATTTTGAAGGCGGAACACAGCGAAGGGAAGGCTAGACGTCGGGAGCGCCGCCTCCTTCCCTGACGTTTCGCTTCCCGATTTGTTTGTTTTTTTCGCGAGGGCGGGGCAGAGACGGCTGGCTGGCTTGAAGGCTTCACACCACGAATCCACGAACCCTACAGCTTCAGTGACGTCAGATGGCTTCAGGGCTTCAGGGCTTCAGAGAACGTTGTCCTCATTAGAACGTTCACGGTGCGTTTTATTATATTAGATTTGTATTTTCTCCGAAGTAGTTTCCAGTCGTTTAGTGTTTGTTCGTCTTTCTTTTTGTTCCAAGCTCGTTCTAGTTTCCTGACTTGTGTTTTAAGTTTTTTCAGCTCTTCAGTGAACCATGGGTTTGTTTTTTTTCCTGTGTGATGTTCTGGTTTGGGTTGGGGCGATTTTGTCTAATGTTGTTGTACATAGCTCATCCCATTCTTGGAGGAATTGGATGGTGTCAGCGTTTGTTGTCCATTCGTACTGGTAGATTTGTTGCCAGAATGTCGCGGAGTCTAATTTTCCTCTCGTTGTGTATGTTGTTGGCTCGGGTTTATTGGTCGTGTTTAAGTGTGTTTTTCGCCAGCAGAGAGTGACATTTGCTTTATGGTGGTCTGACCATAGTGTAGGTGTCCAACTTGTGTCTGTGATCATGATGGTTGAATCCGATTCGAATTTGTTCGTTATGATATCTAGTGTGTGTCCTTTTTCGTGAGTCGGTTGCATGTAAGGTGCTTGTAGATCCCAAAGTTTTAGGAATTCTTTGAACTCTCGTGTGCTTAATGAGGTGTCATCTTCTAGGTGTAAGTTGATGTCTCCTAGTATGAGGATGTTTGAGGAAGATACGCAGGAATTCGAGATGAAATCCATGAGTTGTGTTTGGGAGTCTTGCCATTTCCCTGGGGGTCTGTAGAATAGGATTGTGTTGAGGTGGCCTGTTAGATTTGGATGGTTTATTCTTGTCGATGCAATTTCGAGTTGTGGGGAGGTAGATTCACCCGTGATTGTGATGGAGAATTCGGGTTTGTAAATTATAGCTATTCCACCTCCTCTTTTTATTCCATTCCTTGTCCAGTGGGTGATTTTGTATTCTGGTGGGCATATTTCTAAGATGGCTGGATCTGTAGGACTATGGAGCCAGGTTTCTGTGATAAATAGGAGGTCTAGTTTATCTGCGATGATCCAGTCTAGTATGTCTACTGAGTTCCTTACTGCTGATCTTGCATTGATGTATCCTAGATGAATTGAGCGATATGGTTCCAAGGGAGGGTTTGACATGTTTATTTTTATTAGTTGTCTGTTCCTTCGGTGGTTGAATTTGTTGTTGTTATTGTTTTCCTCATTTCGTCGATTGTGCTCGTTTCTGGAGGCTATTCCTCTTAATTGGTTGTTGTGTCTTTGGTTTGGTGGGTTGTCAAAAGGTTGTGCGTATGATTGGTGGGTTGGTGGTGAGTTATTATGGGTGCTGTTTGGGGCGTACATTGTGTCTGTGTGAGTGTTGTATGATTTGTAAGTAATGGGGTTGTTGTTGTCTGTGTTGTTTTGGTTTGTTGAGTTGTTCATAGGCTGTGCATGGAGTTGGTGTGTTGTGGTTGGCTTGTTATCGATGCTCTTCAGGGTGGGCATTGTGTGTGTGTGAGTGCTGTGCAATTTGTGGGTTATGGTGTTATTGTTGTCTGGGTCGTAGGTAATGTTTGCATGAGAAAGTAGGGTGATGCAGAAGATGGTTAGGAGTGTTTTACTGGTATTCATATCAGTGTTTAAGGCGCTGTGGCAAGCAATCTACAAGTTTACATTCAAAGCAAAGCAGGCCTGTAATTGCATTTAAGCTTGGCAACATTTCATGCTAATCATGCTTGGTTAATCAGAGCAAGCACGCCTGTATTTGCAGTTAAAGCATAGCAGTGAGCGTTATATATGTTGATCCAATTATCTCATTGTGCAAGGTGGCTCATTTGTCTGGAGGTCTTAAGCAAGCAGAGTGTTTCTATTATTAACCCCTTCTTCCTCTAAGGCATACAAATGAGATCATCAAGTATCATTTCACATACAATGACCACATACAATTTTGTTAGCCCTTCTCTATTTATTAGGATTTATTTACTGCCGTTTTGAAGAAATTCATTCAAGGCAGTGTACAGCAAGTAGTTCATGCCTACCCTGTCTATATTCTTAAGAGGTACAGCCTCGGGAATTGAACAGACTATTTCAGATTAGACCTCACAAATGATCTGTAGAGAGACATTACTTCCCTGGTTATCCCTTTCCCTATGCACCAAAGCTTTCTTCTCACTGGCCTACTATCTTGTCTCTCCAAATTCTTTTTCCCTGTTTATATAGTGCCTCCATCTTATTCTGCTCCCTTGGATTTCTGTATCCCAAATGCACAATTCTACACTTTCTTTGTATTCAATTTTAGCTGCGGATTCACCTTTCGAAGCACTATGTATAGTGCCCTATGCTTTGTGATTAAACAAATAACTTCTATTTTTTTACTTCTGTATCACCATATTTCTCACAAGGAGTCCTTTACATCATATGACCATATACAGCAATACAGCGTAGTTTAACACAGACCTAACCCCCCCCCCCCCCCCCCACTAGGAAGAGATGTACACATCACACAGATAAATGATAATGCTCCCTCTTAATTTTATCAGAGGTTCTCAACCCAGTCCCTCAGGATACATCTAACCAGTCAGGTTTTCAGGATACCCACAATGAATATACATGAGATTGTGTGCACTACCTCCATTCTGTGCAAGTCTAAACTCTCAGGCATATTTATTGTGGGTATCCTGAAATCCTGACTGGTTAGGTGTGTCTTGAGGACTGAGTTGAGAACCCCTGCGCTAAATATACACAGCAACATATAAATACAAGCAACATAAGAAAAATAAATAGCAATTTTAGTCTGATACTGCAAATTGTACTAACACATGTAGCTCTTCAACAAAGCCTACATAAGTCACCCTCAATGAAACAAATCATTCCTTAAACCACCCAAGTACACCAATTCACCTCTCTCACAACCTTACCTAACAACTTCTACCTAAATTCCTCTTTCACCTCAGCTTATGATCGAACAACTGTTTTCTTAGATCATGTAATGACGTTCTCATTTCTACACTCTGTAAGCCACATTGAGCCTGCAAAAAGGTGGGATAATGTGGGGTACAAATACAATAAATAAATAAATAAATAAATAATGTAATCCCTATCCTTACCTACTAACTACAATCAAAGTACAAAACCATGACCTCTTACAGAGAAGGAAAAAAATACTGAGAAAAAAGCCAAACCGACTGATGAGACTGGTTAGGTTTTTTTCTTCTCTCTCTCTCTTCTATGTAGAAGAAAAAAGTGTTGACTTAACACAGCTTTATCAGACCAATAGCCTTTGTGAAATTAAAAAAAAAAAAATCTAAAAATTTAATTTACAAAACTTTAATCTTTTCTAGTCCCACATTCAACATTATGAAAAGTGATTTAGTTGTTGGCTGTAACTTGGGATTGGCAAATGGCATTTGCTTAGCTAAGATAATGTCCACGGGTATCCCATAAAACTTTGGTCTTCAAGCGCCATCAACAGGTCAGCTATTCAGGATACTCCTGATGAATATACATAAGAGAAACTTGCATGTCCACTACCTCTATTGTACAGAGCTTTTGGCATTCCTCAAGGACTGAGAGTGAAAAACACAGCTGTACAATATTATAGTACAGAATGAACACATACTGACGATGAGCACCAAGACCAATATGAAATTCTAGAAGTTAGGACACTTAAAAAATATTCAAATCCCATACCTTTTTGTGCTTCCTGAAGTAGCATAGGATATTTCAAATATAATGCCGATGGATTTCTGAAAATGTATACTAGTTCCCAAACATTTTACTGCCAAAGGTCTTTCTGCCACCTGACTAAAAGTTTCCCTGACACTTATTATTAACATTAATCATAAGATGGCCATGGTGTATCTTCTTATGGACAATCTGAAAGAAAATTCTACATATCAAAAATAATGCAATAAAAGAAATCAAGAACAAAAAATACAATGGATTTTCCTTTCCCCACAAATGGGCCTACCCCATGGCTCATAACACAGCACTGCTGCATGGGGTGGGGGGTGGGGATCTGAATTCAAATCTTTTGTCTGTTGCATCTGGTCATATCGCAGAGGCAAAGCATTTAATCCTGGAGCATAATGGAAGGGGTCTGCCAAAAAAAACAGCACTGACTGCCTCTTTCAGAAGAGATGCCCCTCCAGCCCTTCTTCCACCATGGATTGCTACAGCTTCACATGGTTGCAAAAGACAGTATCTCTTTCTCCAATGAGGTGTGTAAAGGAATACATTTGAGGCACAGAAATTCAAAGGAGCAGTAAGTGCCAGGGAGGTGAGAGACCAACATGCATGGATCAAGAGAGAGACCTTGGGATGAGGAGATCCTTAAAAAACTAAGGTGATGAAACAATGGGATGAGATGGTGGCCATAGCTATAAGGATGCTAGGCTACATAGAGAAGCATAACCACTAGAAGAAAGGAGGTTTAATGCTCTGTGCAAGTTGGTGAGGCCCTACTTAGAGCATTGTGCTCAGTTTTGGAGGCTGTATCTCCAAGGATACAGAAAGTCTTGAAGCAGTTCAGAGAAAAGCAACAAAAATGGTACAGATTTGCACCAAAAGACATATGAGGAAAAAAAAACTTGAAGGCCTAAATATGTATACCCTACAGCAGTGCTTTCCAAACCTGGTCCTGGAGGCACCCCAGCCAGTCAGGTTTTCAGGATATTCACAATGAATTCTGATGAGAGATATCTGCATGCACAGCCTTCACTGCATTCAAATCTCTCATGAATATTCATTGCGGATATCCTGAAAACCTGACTGGTTGAAGTGCCTCCAGAATCAGGTTTGGGAACCACTGCCCTTGAAGAAAGGAACACTTGGGGAAATAAGATACAGGTGCTTAAAAACTTGAAAGGCATTAATATACAAACAAATCTCTTCAAAAACAGGGAAGCAGTAGAAGTAGAGGACATGAATTGAGGTTGCAGGGTGGCTGACTTATGAGTAACATTAAGAAATATTTTTTTACGGAGAGGGTGGTGGATGCCTGGAATGCCCACCCAGTGGAAGTGGTAGAGACAGAAATGATGATGGAATTCAAAAATGTGTGGGATAAACACAGAGGATCCCTAAATAGAAAGAGGATGGAAACAAAACATGGCTGTTGATGTGTTATGATAAAAAAGTGTGATACTTATTTGGCAATTTGAATGGCTAGGAATTAAGGCCAGTTCAGGACAGACTTCTATGATCAAAGTCGCATAAATGGCAAAGACAGATCAGGATGGGTTAAAGTGGGCTTTGAAAACAACTGGGAACTAAGGCCAGTGTCAGGCAAACTTCCACAGTCTGTGTCCCATAAATGGCAAGAGACAGATAATAATCAAGTCTGCATATTATATTACATAATAAACATATCATATTAATATTATATGCTCTAAGTTCAGGTGCTGTGCATCTCAAGGGTGAAGGGGAAGACATCTTAATGCTGAAATTGGCAAGTTAATGTTAATATATTGTTTCTATGTTGCGCTATATATAACTGCTTTCAGTTTTATATACAACTGTGTTCAGTTTCGGAGGCTGTATCTTGCCAAAGATGTAAAAAGACTGGAAGCGGGACAAAGAAAAGCTACAAAAATGGTATGAGATTTGCATTCCAAACTGAACGAGGAGAGACTTGCCGACCAGAACATGTATACCTTGGAGGAAAGAAGAAACAGGGGTGACATGATACAGACATTCAAATATTTCAAAGGTATTAACTGGCAAACAAACCTTTTCCAGAGACGGGAAGGCAGCAGAACTAGAGGACATGAATGGAGGTTGAAGGGGGGCAGACTAATGAGTAATTCCAGGAAGTATTTTTTCATGGAGATGGTGGAGGATACATGGAATGTCCTCTTGCTCCAATCCCTGCTAATTCCCCCACCCCATGCTCCAATCCACATCCCCATGCCTCACTCTCTGCTCCAATCTACAATTGCCCTCATATGGAAGGCTGACCCTTAGCAATCGTACTCTAGGGGTCAGCACTACTATTCTGAAGCTGGAATCAGACAGGGAGGGAGCAGAAAGGGACTGCTTCTGCCCTGTCCCACAAGACTACAAGGGATCACCTCTGGGTAAGTCCCGGAGGTGTTTAACAGTTTGCCGGAGGCGGTTGAAATTGCAGCCACGGAGAGGGAATCAAAATGTGGATTGGAGTATGAAGGGGGGCATTGTGATGACGATCACGTGGGAGACCTGACAGATCCATTTATGTGGGTCCTGGCTTAATATCAGCCGGGACCCACAAATACCAGCGGCCAAGACATGTCCTTCCTGCACATGGCTCAGTATTGAACATACAGGTCTAACTTAGCCAGCAGCAGTCAAAGCTTAAAAACAATTGCTGACCACCGCTGGCTAAGTAATAGTAGAATTTCTAGGTTATAAGACCTTATCATGAACTAATGCAAAAGCTAATCTCCTTGGACTCTCAAGATCACATAGCTCTGTTTTATATGTATAAAGAATAAACTGATTTTGATTTGAAACCATAAAACACTATTGCTACCTTTAGAAAATATCTATGTTAGTTCAATAAGATGTAACTTCAACAGAAACCAGTATCAGATGAGGAAAAAGCAAAGAAATATTCACACCCTGTGGGAAAGAACATATACAACAGGACTAAATATCTCCTTAAAAAATATTACAAGGGCATTGGTGACAGCTACAGGATCCTAAAGCTAACAGTCTTGATGCATCTCACTTACTGCACTTAAAACTTCATCTCTGTGCCCTTCCACGCCTCCAAATATTGCAACCAAAGTGTCTGTTTGGATGTTCCACAGTCTCAGTGCATGATCTGATTTAAAAGAAAGGAACAAAAAAGTTAAACATTTTTTGCCCCCCCCCCCCCCCCCCCCCAATCCTCTTAACCATTCCAGATAGAATGCCAATTGGCCTCAGGAACCTTTATCAGCTATAGGATTAGAGGCTGACTGAATTTCAGTTTCGGTACCAAAACAGACAAAAGCTGGGTTCGGGTTTCTGCCGAAAATGCCTGTGCATTTCAGCAGAAACTCAACTGTAGCCCTGCCCCCACCTCCACCACTGCTGCAGGCATGACTCAACCCACCCATCCTGACAGAAAACACGTCCCCTGGGGCCTATCTTGTAAATGCCCTGTTGGAGTAGTGGTGTCTTCAGGGCAGGAGCATCCTGAATTGCTCCTACCCCCTTCCTCTGCACTGACAAAATGGCAACCAAGATTGCTGTGGGAGGTCGCAGCCACCATTTTGGAATTGGGAATGGCATGAGCAGTAATCCTCCTCAGACCATTCCCAATTCCAAAATGGCGGACGCAAGAAATCGCAGCTGCTATTTTTTTTAGTGCAGCGAATAGGGGCAGTAGCAATTCAGGATGCTCCTGCCCCAAAGACACCGCTAGACCACTAGGGCCTTTACAAGGTAGGCCCAGGTAGGGGAATCGGGGCATGAGGAAGGCAGAGTGGTGGACAGCCGGGGGTGGGGGGGGGGGGGGGGTGGGAAGAGATGTGTTTTCTGTGAAGGAGGGTGGGGGAGGCTGGTGTGCAGCAGAGGTGGGGGCAGGGCCACACTTTTGGTTTAAATCAAGCTACGGATTCGGTTTCAGTCAGCCTCTATATAGGATCATCTCCGATGTACAATCCCAGTGCTGCTTGTTGACTGGCAGCAGTCTGTACCCTCTCTTTGAGCCTGACTGATCCTAATGGATGTGAGATGCAAACTGGATCCTCATACAAGTTGGTAAATATGTTTCATTGTTGATTTTAGCACAGGAAGAATACAGTTTCTTTGTTTCCCCGCTCCTTCCTGTAAAAGTGTTATATGTTTGATTTTCTAATTTATGAAATTTTTCAACATCTCACCACCATCAACATATTCAGGAACCTCAGACTTCCATATGTAAAAAATTCTGAATCAGTAGAAAAAGCATAATCTTTTTCACAAAAGAGTGCACTAGACACCAATTACACTATATGAAAACATATGCAATCACACAACTTCAGCTCTTTTGAGCGCTCATCATAAAGTTCAAGGCACAGAAAGAAGCTTGAGACATGTGATTCTGTAATGGTAAAAAGTCATCAGTTCTGTTGCTACTGAATAGTTAATTTGGTGGCACATTCTCATCACTAGCCTCCAAAAGCAGGAGGACTCACTCAACCTGCGGTGAAATTGGTTGCTCTCGACACAGGAAGACAAGCTGCAATCCCAGTAAAAGGGAAACAAAGTATTTGTGTTAAAGGATATCTCAGTCATATCCTATATAATAAAACTCACCCTCAACGTTCTGAGGACACTGACGTCACTGTCAGTTCCTCCGGGCACTTCCTTCCGGTTCGAAGGGTTCGTGGTGGTGAAGCCACCGAAATCACTGTGTTGGGGCCCCGCCCTCGCGTCAAACGTTATGACGTCGAGGGCGGAGCTATGGCGTCAGTGGCTTCACAACCAACGACTCAGCACATTGAAGGTGGCGTTGGCGTGTGTTGACGAGGTCCGCAACAATGGCGGTCAGTGCCTTCACAATGCCGAAGGGGTGAGCAGGGAGGGGGGTTCGGGAGGAAAACCTTGCTAGCGCCCGTTTCATTTGCGCCAGAAACGGGCATGTTTTACTAGTATATTAATAAAGAACATGACTCCTTAAAAGGACTCCAGTTCCACAACACCCTCCTACCATGAGAGATCAAAAGCAACTTCTCAATACAAAAGCAGATTGGCACCTTTACTTCTGCTACTTTATTTTAAAATTATTAGATAAAGTTTAGCTGGTTTACTTCTCTATCTGATTAAATTTGCCCAGTCACTAATCAGTGACAGTTGCAGCTGAATATACAGTTAAATTGAACCACACAAAATTTACTGCTCAATTTGTGTGACTATACTTAGGAGAGCATTAGCATGATATTCAGCACTAACCTGCTAACTGGCTAAATTTGAAAACCCCGCCTCTGATCTGGCTTTTTGTCTACCTAAATCTGTGTACATACAGATTCAGCCCGATGGAAAGGATTTAACTGGTTAGAAAGAAGATGTTGATGCCCCTCTACAAGTCATTGGTGAGGCCCCACTTGGAGTATTGTGTTCAGTTTTGGAGGCCGTATCTTGCTAAAGATGTAAAAAGACTGGAAGCGGTCCAAAGAAAAGCTACAAAAGTGGTATGGGATTTGCGTTGCAAACTGTACGAGGAGAGACTTGCCAATCTGAACATGTATACCCTGGAGGAAAGGAGAAACAGGGGTGACATGATACAGACGTTCAAATATTTGAAAGGTATTAATCCGCAAACAAACCTTTTCTGGAGACGGGTAGCTGGTAGAACTAGAGGACATGAACTGAGGTTGAAGAGGGGCAGACTCAGGAATAATGTCAGGAAGTATTTTTTCATGGAGAGGGTGGCAGATACGTGGAACGCCCTCCCGCGGGAGGAGGTGGAGATGAAAACGGTAATAGAATTCAAACATGCGTGGGATAAACACAAAGGAATCCTGTTTAAAAGAAATGGATCTATGGAATCTTAGTGGAGATTGGGTGGCGACACCGGTATTTGGAGAGTAAAACTGGTGCAGGTCGGACTTCTACAGTCTGTGCCCTGATCGTGGCTGAATAGATATGGATGGGCTGGAGTGTAAATTTTAAGGGGCTTCGACGTTAGCTTCAGAACGTTTAGTACAGGAACAGTGCTGGGCAGACTTTTACGGTCTGTGCCCTGAGAAAGGCAGGGACAAATCAAACTCGGGTATACATATAAAGTATTACATACCATGTAAAATGAGTTTTATCTTGTTGGGAAGACTGGATGGACTGTTCAGGTCTTTATGTGTCGTCATTTACTAGTTACTGTTAGATTTATATAGTTACAAAAGCACAAGGAGCCTTCAAGAGTGAGGGCATCAACTCAACATACTTTTTATGCTTATATTAGCATTATGCAAAATGACAAGTCTGGTTGTACCTTTACTTTTACATGTCTATTATTTCTGTATTTATGAACATCGGTTTATGCATATTCATGTTTAATTTTTAATATTCTACATTTAGACCCCTGACACAGGTGGTTTCACTGAAATACAGACCATGTCTGGTCTGATTTAATAAAATACTGAGTTGACACTGCCGTTCTTGAAAGTTCCTTGTGCTTTTGTTGGTTTGTTGCTCCTTCGGGTGTGCTTTGGATTCTCTCTCTCATGCCTTTTAAGTTGAAAGTATATTTCATGCACAACAAACATATACCATGCAAAAGGCTGAAATTATGTCTAAAAAGGAGAAGGGAGATCTCAGAGGTTCAAGGCTGGTAACTTCATTACTGCCTACTGAACCTAGTTTCTTCAATAGGTCAAAAAACCCTCATTTTTTTATGTATATGCTAGTGTCCATTTGCAAATTTATTTCAAAAATAGGCCCCTTCCACATATAGCTTTTACTATTTTTATATGTAATTTTTTATATATATTATGCAAATTCAATTCATTGAACATAAAAGTATATTTTAACCACAATGTTTTGAATGTCAACTCCTGTATTATTTAGTCACTCATCAAATAAAAAAAAGCCACATAAAGACAAAATGAGCACAAGTGCCTTTTTATAAAATGGCCTCACAAAACCTGCAATAATATTAGGTAAATGTATCCATAAACACTTACAGCTGCTGACAAATTGCTGTAAATATATTTTATAAATTACATATGTATGTCACAATTCCACCCAACTTCTTCCCCAAACAGGTATATATTCGGGTCACGTGAAAGCAGGTGCATATATTTTCTGGGCTTACTTTATAGGAAATGTTCAAAAAAGCCTTTTTCCACCAGTAAAACACAAGGTTTACTCACTCATATAAGTTCTTAAAATTTACCCCCTTAAGATTTTATTGCTAGGTCACGAGTAGGTGAAATTTTGTAAGCTGCTCTCTTGTAATGTTCCACAGCTCTTGGAAACAGTTATATTTGGGAAGGACAAAGCTTATAATCTATTCAAGACAAACAGAGCAAATAAGAAATTAGGGAGTTACATTTATTCTGAAAATGATTAAAAACAAGGATTGAGGAGGACTCCTGCTCAATCTGGGCAAAGGTCTGCAGACCAATCCTTGGAGAGCCTCAACTAGCCAAGGAATTCAATCAAGAGGCCACAAGCTACAGACTGCATTAGTCCAATCTGTATCATCAACTAGAGGCTGAGAAATACTGTCAAGTTCCACTCCTTATATTGGTGGTGTCATTGGAAAGATCAGGTTCTTTGCCTCCATCTCCTGGTAGGGTGATAAAACCCATGACTCTAAATTGGTCTAGCATGAAGAAAAAGAAATAAAATGTTATTAGAAGCAATCTACGAAGGAGTAGCCCAGAAGGGTGACTTTGTATTATTTTTATTTTTTAATTATAAACCCATAGAGAAATATAGGTTGAAAAACATTACACAAACAGAATAGCCTAATGGTTAGTGCAGTGGGCTGAGAACCAGGGAACCAGGTTCAATTCCTACTGCAGATCCATGTGACTCTGGGCAACTCACTTAACCCTCCATTGCCCCAGACACAAAAAAAAACTGTTTACAAAGGTACACTAGCATTCTAAAGTGCGTAATAACTGTGTAGGCGCCCACAATATTCTCCTGGGTACCTACACAGCACATGCTAATTTTTAGCGTGCACTAAAGAACGCTAGCACGCCTTTGTAAACAGGGCCCTTAGATTGTGAGCCCACTAGGGACAAAAAGTACCTATATATAATTTGTACACCGATTTGGCTGTACCACAGAAAGGTGGTATATCAAATGCCTGACCCTTACCCAACTATATTAAGCAGACTTAATTTATCATAATTTTCGTAACTATTTCTTTGCTCTGCTTCCTATTTATACCTTTTACCTAGGTCTATTTTCTTCTTTGTAAAATATTTTCTGGAATATGTATACTCTATAGCTGAAAATATGCTTTCCCCACCCTCCTCAATCTGCATACTTTTACAACCGTACGGGTAGCTAAAAGGAAGGAGCCTTTTAGAACTATTAACCTCTCCTTAATATAGGGCCTCTTTTACAAAGCCAAACTACTGATTCCCATTCAATTTCTATGGGCTTCCTTTCATTTGCCATGTGGGAATCGGCAGTTCGGCTTTGTAAAAGAAGCCCATAATGAACATGACAACAAAGGAGAATCTGAATTTTGTTCTAACAGCACACTAAGGGTCCTGTTTACTAAGGTGCGGCTAGCATTTTTAGCACGTGCACAAAATTAGGAATATTGTGGGCACCTACACAGTTAGCTTGCGTTAAAAGCACTAACGCGCCTCTAGCGCGGTTTAGTAAACAGGGCCCAAAGTGTTGAAATAGTTTTGATAGTACTACTGCTTTAAGGACAAGTTTTTTGTTTTTTTTTTTCAAATACCAAGTATATGTATTCTGAAATAACTTTTTTTTCATGGCATTTGTAATTTTGTTATAGCTTGCAATCGGGTTTCAGGTGCCACTACTATAGTATTGAGCACATCAGTTTTGCCCAGGTTTTTACAGTAACTTCCATAGTAAGAGTGAATCTTGCTGTAATAAACATTAAAAAAAAAAAAAAAAGACAGAAAATATGAGTCAATATTTTCCCCCACAACAACCGCCCAATCTAATTCTTACCTTTGCTCACAGAGAGGAGAAGGTTTGGATCTCTTGGGTGGAACTTAAGTTCATTAATAGCATTTCCATGGCCAACATAGTGCTAAAATAAATATAGATGCCATTAATACTTTTTACTTTACAGGACTTAATTTGTAGACAAAGAGAAAGTGGAACTGGGGGTGGGGCCAGGACTGGGAGTGAATGTACTCCTGAACACACACAAAAAATACTTCATTTGTGGATAAAAGGAAGCTGTTATGTACATAAACTGGGAAAACTCATATTTAATTCAAAAATATCACCAACAGCAGTACAATTGTGCAACATTATGAACAAATCCTTTGATTAATCAATGTTTTTCTCAACATTTACACATTTTATATCACAGTGTTCTCCTCAGAAAGTTTTGGCAGCCTGGCATAAAGGAGTAGCTTGGTGGGAACGGAGGAATACTGCACAGTATTAGAAAACTTTTTACAATTTACAATCACTCTAGCTCTGTAAACAGACATTTAAAGTAAATGCATAATCCAGGCAAAAATTGTGTGATTTATGATGAACTGATTTAATGATGATATCAACATACATGAAAAATGAAAACAACAAGAAATATGTTTTATACTATAAACATAACTTAAATGTTTCAAGGACCTTTGGTCTGACACAGTATAGCAGTTCTTATGAGTTAAATGTAATCAGGTAGGCTATTTCCCCTTGGAAGTCACCATACAAAAAAAAACAAAACCACACATTCTGATTCTTGTGTCATCTGAGCAAGAGCAATATAAATTTCTCCACTACCAGGCACAATGTGAAATACAAAACCTGAAAAAAAATTCTAACATACATACATATAGCAAACCTGACACACAAAGAAGCATATTTTCAAAGCACTTAGCCTTCCAAAGTTCCATAGGTTTCTATGGAACTTTGGAAGGCTAAGTGCTTTGAAAATATGCCTCAAAGTAGCATTAATTCCTATGATTCAAACAGCAAGAATATTACCTATGAATAAGAACTACTACAAATATTACAATAGGCCATAGAATACCAATACACCTACTACTGGTAAAACAGAATGAGTGGGACTGCCATAGTTTTTTTTATAAAGTACATGCAAAAAGAATGCCACAACTTGGTCACTCGCAAACATCCACATAGGAGCCAGCTCTGTAAATCCAGTGGATGCTGAGCACCCCAAATATTGAGCAAGCAACTTCATTGTGGCCAGGGAGGTGTTATTTGTATTGTGTCCAATACCTGTGTCCGATACCCCCAATCATTTTGAATTGTTGGCATCTATGCACAGATAGACCCCTCACCAAATACAAATCACAAATTAGAATAAAAATATAAGAACAATTTAACTGGTTTACCACAGCACTGGGAAGAAAAAAATGTATTTCCTCTTGTACTGAGCACAATACATTTCCGAAAACTAATATAAATTCAGAATAAAAACATTTTTTTTGAAAACCTTTGCAGTCTGGGCATTTTATTTTTCCAATCACGTTGGTGCCAGTGAGTTTCTCTCTTCTGCTTTCCTGTCTGTCTTCTACTAACATTCTCCAGTAGCTGCTGTCCATTTGTCCTTACTCCGTGCTTCTCCTCTTCTTCTATTCCCTCACATCTGTCTCCAACATAGTGGGCCTTTCCTTTTTAGCTCTTTCCTCCCTTTCTTTTCTGTCTCTGTCCACTCAAATTTCACCCTCTCTCTCTCACCCTCCAGTTCCCCACCTCCTTTTTATTTTTCAACTATCAACTTTCCATCTCCTTCTCTCAATCCTTAGCTCTCCCATTTCTGCTCTCACTCCTTCCCCAGTGTCCTATTTCCTTCTATCACCCACTATCCAATCCATTTTTACCCTCTACACTCACCATCCTCCTCTTACTCATCTTCCTGACAACCCTACGTGGCTTCTCCCATATAGTTCCATAATGTTTAGTATCTCACCTCCCTACACTCTGTAGCTCAGCATCTCCTCTCTCTCTCCCAGCATATCCTTTCCAACCCCTAACATTTATGTCCCTTCCCTCTCCCCCCCCCCCCCCCAAATTTGTAGGCTAGCATCTGTCTCTTCCCACCTACAGTGCAGCTTTCCCCTCTTTTCTCTCCTTGCACCCATAGTTAGAATCCCAACACTATCCCTTTTTCTTTCCCTCCCAGTCAGCATCACCTATATCCCTTACTCTCTTTCCTTCCCAGTCAGCATCCACTTTCTATCCCTTCCTTCTTCTCCCTCCTTAGTCAGCATCCCCCCACTGTTCCCCACTTCACATCCAGAAGGCCACCCATCTCTTCCTTCCCCTTGTCTCCAATTTCCTCCCATCTTCCCTATACAGCATTTCTCCTTCTCCTACCCGCTCCAATGTTCTAGCATTTCACCTTGTTTCTCCCCCCCCCAAATGGTCCAGCATGCCTCCATCCTATCCCAAGGTCCAGCATTTCTCCTTGCTGTCTCTTAGCCAGCCAGTGATTCCTTCTCCCCCACCCCCCCACCCCCCGTGTACCTTTTCAAGTGATATTTTCCTTGTAGAGGCTGACAGCAATAAGCAGCAATGCATAAGCATTGTTCACACCTTCTCTACAGCTTCACTCCGACATTTCCTGCCTATGCAGGAACAGTAAGTTGCATCAGTGAAGGAGGTGGAAAAGCGTGAGCAGCGCCTATCCATTGTTGCTCACTGCCGTCAGCCTCTACAAGGAAGACAACATTTAAAAGGTACATGCATGGGGGGGGGGGGGTGGTTAGAGGCCAAGAGAGATGCCAGAATGAGGGATGGAGAGAGGAAAGGAAGAAGAGAGAAGCCATTCCACAGGGAGAGTCCACCGGTGGGGAGAATACAGGGTGGTGGTGATGTCGTTGCAGGAGTTGCTAGAAGTGCTGAATGGCGTTCCACCCCGTTCTGGCACAAATTAAGCCCTGTATATATAAATATATATATAAATAACGTATCTATACATACTATGACCGAATGCCTTGGTCACAAGCCCAGTGCAGGGAGAAATCCTGATTTTGTAAGTAAGGAAGATTGTAAAAAAACTGGGATAGGCCTACTTATCTGCAGAAGCAGCAGCCAAGTCACAGGGAAGAGTCTGAGGAAAAGCATTGTTGTGACCCATGGAAAGAGTAGTTGCAAGGACTCTAGGAAGCAGACAGATCCAACTCTGAGGGGAACAAACCCCAGGGAATAGTGGAAAACGTTGTCCTTAGTACCATTCTCCTTTAGGTAAGCTAAAAGAACTGTACCAAGCAAAGAAAGCCAGCCCAGGGGCAGGGCTTAGGAAAGCCAGGAGCCAAGTAGGGCAGAGATGTACATACCTCTATCTCTACAGCAGGGGTGAGCAATCACGGTCCTGAAGGCCACAACTCAGGTTTTCAAGATTTCCACAATGAATATGTGCGAGATCTATTTGACTACAATGGAAGCAGTACATGCAAATCAATCTTATATATATTCATTTCAAAACTCAACTGGGTTTTGACCTTCGAGGACCGCGGTTGCCCACCCTTGCCCTACATGAAACATCTCACTAGGACAGGGGTTCTCAACCCAGTCCTTGGGACACATCTAGCCAGTAAGGTTCTCAGGAAACCCACAATGAATGTGCATGAGATAAATATGCACACCATAGAGATGGGCATGCAAATGTATCTCCATGGTGTGCAAATTGACACACCTGACTGGCTAGGTGTGTCAAGAGGATTGCGTTAACAACCCATCTGCACTAGGAGAAGCCTTTTGGTGAGACAGGTAACAGGAGCTGGATACTGGAAGGCTCAGGGAAGTCACAGACACTGATTTGTCTGATAATGCAGACAAGCACAGCCCAAAGGGAGGAGGAACCTTGAATCATGGGAAAGGTAGCTCCTGGTCTGGCCACCAATGAGGAAGCTGAGTACCTCCGACCTGATTCCAGAACTAGGGCAAAAGGGTGGGAGGCAAGGAACTTTGACATGCGTTATACTTCCCAGTTGGGTTCACGACAGGCAGGATTGAATGGGCTGAAAACCCTGAGAACCCTAAAGAAAGGCAGTGCATGATCCAGGATTAGGAGGTCCCTGCATAACCTGCCAAGCCATCAAAAACAACAGGTTGAAATCTCCAGGGCAGCAGACTCTGAAGTTATAAAAGCCAAAGGGCAAAAAGTAAGAGACAGCCCAGAAATCTCAGAGAGCAGTATGGGTGAGCCTGATTCACACACTTTTCTTCTACTGTGTTTTGTGTTTGTTGGGCTGAAGATATTCTCCATTAATGTTTCATAAGGCTTGATATACCGCCTTTCTTAAAAGAGAACCAAAGCGGTGATCATTGAACAAATAAACGAAAGTATAGTTAGGTTTGAACTAAAGAATGGAATGTAAGAAAAAGAAGGGCAGAGAGTTGTTATGCCATAGTGAGCAATCCAAGGCTGATTGAGAGGGCTGCTCTGCATTAATTAACCCAGCTGTGTAAGCAGTCAAGTAACACTGGAGAAAAGGCCTGCAGTGTCCCCCCCCCCCCCCCTTCCCCTTTTTGCTGGTGCTCTAAACAGAAGGAGGGGGGCAACTTACAGGATTTGCCAGATCCCTCTGTTCCTAAGACAGAAGAGCACTAATAAAGCAAGCAAGTATTTATCTTTGCTTGCTTTTTTAGTGCACTTCTGTATTTATATTTAGTGCTCTTCAAGCATTTATATTTGAACTGCATTTGAAGACAACAGCCAGCACTGGAACCCAAGAAATGGTATACTGTGCTCTATGTTCCACCAGTGACATAACCACCAGACTATTGAAAGCAGCTTTTCTCCAGTTTGGATAGGTTTTGTAGGCACTCTCTTGCCGTCATAATCTAAAGTTACTGATCTATTTTGCAATCAAACTTGCCAAGGATATGGCACATCTCAGGATACTACCGCTTTAAGACTGAGAGGCCAGCAGCATTTCCAGAGTCCCCAGGCAGCTGTCTTTTCATCCCAGAGTCCTTACAGGAATCCACCTCCAACTTCTCCACACCACTTCTTCCTCACCACTGGACCAGCCTGCAAGATCTCGGTCCTGTACCATCACCAGGAGCCACAACACACTGCTACGGATTAACTAGGTATAATCACAATCAACCTTTGTATGGTATAGACACTCACCTTTATGCACTGCATTGTAATTGGATTGATTATTCTAATGATTCCCCTTGATCCTGCTACTGCCAGGAGAGGGTGACTTGTGTTGCTATCATATGTCCATGCACAGGTGTAGAAATTTTCATCTGCCTACATTCACTATTAAGGATAAATACAATTACCTTTAAAATATGCATTACACAGCTCAAGTCGACACAAGAACTGCAAGAAACTTGAACGTGAAATATAATGCCAGTGCTGCACTATTCAGGCTTGTGCACAATGATCTTATTTAACTTTTCAACAGTTTTTCAAACTGATTATGTTGTAGTTAGAACTAGAAAAATCCAGGTGCCTAAAATGTCATACCTGCTATTAATCTGTACAGCTAATAAGAAGGAACAAAAACAATAAGAAAAGAGGAATATAAGCAATACCTATTTATAGGACTAACAATACATTTTTTGACAAGTTTTCAAAAAACAGAACTTTCTTCCTCAGGTCATGGATGAGCAAAAGATGGCAATATCAAAAAAACATGCCGAGGAGTGGCCTAGTGGTTAGGGTGGTGGACTTTGGTCCTGGGGAACTGAGTTCGATTCCCACTTCAGGCACAGGCAGCTCGTGACTCTGGGCAAGTTACTTAACCCTCCATTGCCCCATGTAAGCCGCATTGAGCCTGCCATGAGTGGGAAAGCGCGGGGTACAAATGTAACAAAAAAAACAAAAAAAACCCTTCAGCACTGGGACTCAAGGAATGATGCATCATACTCAGTTGCAGCGTTTCTCCAGTGTGGGAGGTTTTGTAGGCAACTCCTGGCTGTCATAACTTAATGTTACTGATCTGGGTTACCGTTTCACAATAAAAGTTACGAAAAAGATATGGTATGTCATTGTACTGTCAATGGAGTGCATTCATGTTGTACTTATATATTTTGGTATTGTCTTCCTTTGCTTATCTCCGACTTGAGGAAAAAGGTTCTGCCTTTGAAAACTTGCCAAAAAATGTATTGTTAGGCCAACAGCGCTTGCTAAAGTCTCCAATGATCTGTTCCTGGCCAGATCCAAAGGTCTCTATTCTATCCTCATCCTTCTCGATCTATCTGCTGCTTTTGACATGGTTGATCACAGCCTACTTGATACGCTGTCCTCACTTGGATTTCAGGGCTCTGTTCTTTCCTGGTTTTCTTCTTATCTCTCTCAGCGTACCTTTAGTGTATACTCTAGTGAATCCTCCTCTACTTCTATCCCACTGTCCTTTGGTGTACCTCAGGGATCTGTCCTGGGACTTCTTCTTTTCTCCATCTATACTTCTTCCCTTGATACTCTGATCTCATCCCATGGTTTTCAGTATCATCTTTACGCTGACTCCCGCCAGATCTATCTCTCCACACCAGAAATCTTAGCCGAAATCCAGGCCAAAGTATCAGCCTGCCTGTCTGACATTGCTGCCTGGATGTCTCAGCGCCATCTAAAACTAAACTTCTCATCTTTCCCCCTCAACCAACTTTTCCTCCTCCCCCATTCTCTATTTCTGTGGATAACACTCTCATCCTTCCTTTCTCATCAGCTCGTAACCTTGGGGTCATCTTCGACTCCTTGCTCTCCTTCTCTACACATATTCAGCAGACTGCTAAAACCTGTCGTTTCTTTCTCTATAATATCACCAAAATTCGCCCTTTCCTTTCTGAGCACACTACCAGAACCCTCATCCACACTCTTATCACCTCTCACTTAGACTATTGCAACTTGCTTCTCACAGGTCTCCCACTTAGCCATCTCTCTCCTTTTCAATCTGTTCAAAATTCTGCTGCACGACTAATATTCCGCCAGTGTCGTTATGCTCATATTAGCCCTCTCCTCATGTCACTTCACTGGCTTCCTACCCGTTTCTGCATGCAGTTGAAACTCCTCTTATTGACCTATAAGTGCATTCACTCTGCAGCTCCTCAGTACCTCTCCACTCTCATCTCTCCCTACATTCCTCCCCGGGAACTCCGTTCACTGGGTAAATCTCTCTTATCTGCACCCTTCTCCTCCACCGCTAACTCCAGACTCCATTCCTTTTATCTTGCTGCACCATATGCCTGGAATAGACTTCCTGAGCCGGTATGTCAAGCTCCATCTCTGGCCGTCTTCAAATCTAAGCTAAAAGCCCACCTTTTTGATGCTGCTTTTAACTCCTAACCCTTATTCACTTGTTCAGAACCCTTATTTTATCATCCTCACTTTAATATTCCCTTATCTCTTGTTTACATAGTAACATAGTAGATGACGGCAGAAAAAGACCTGGCGATAGCTGACACACGGTCCATCCAGTCTGCCCAACAAGACAACTCATGTGTGCTACTTTTTGTGTATACCCTACTTTGATTTGTACCTATGCTCTTCAGGGCACAGACTGTATAAGTCTGCCCAGCACTATCCCCGCCTCCCAACCACCGGCTCTGGCACAGACTGTACCTGTTTGTCTGACCTAATTAGATTGTAAGCTCTGTCGAGCAGGGACCGTCTCTTCATGTTCAAGTGTACAGCGCTTCAGAAATGATAAGTAGTAGTAGTATTTCCCCCTTTCAAAAGCACATGGTTCGGGATAAGGTATCTTTCAAAGCCACTCCTCTAAGTTTTTTTTGTTTGTTTGTTTTTTTCACTTCAGAGGAAATTGGAGAGTCATGGGATAGGAGGTAGTGTCCTATGGTGGATTAAAAACTGATTAAAAGATAGAACACAGACAGTAGGGTTAAATGGTCATTATTCTCAATGGAGAAGGGTAGTTAGTGGGGTGCCCCAGGGGTCTGTGCTGGGATCGCTGCTTTTTAACATATTTATAAATGACCTAGAGATGGGGGTAACTAGCGAGGTAATTAAATTTGCTGATGACACAAAGTTATTCAAAGTAGTTAAATCGCGGGAGGATTGTGAAAAATTACAAGAGGTCCTTATGAGACAGAGTCTAAATGGCAAATGATGTTTAATGTGAGCAAGTGCAAAGTGATGCATGTTGGAAAGAGGAACCCGAATTATAGCTACATTATGCAAGGTTCAACGTTAGGAGTCACCGACCAAGAAAGATCTAGGTGTCGTCAATGATGATACGTTGAAACCTTCTACTCAGTGTGCTGCAGTGGCTAAGAAAGCAAACAGAATGTTAGGTATTATTAGGAAAGGAATGGAAAACAAAAATGAGGTTGTTATAATGCCTTTGTATCGCTTCATGATACAACCGCACCTCAAATATCGTGTTCAATTCTGGTTGCCGCATTTCAAAAAGGATATAGTGGAATTAGAAAAGGTGCAGAGAAGGGCGACAAAAATGATAAAGGGGATGGGACGACTTCCCTATGAGGAAAGGCTAAAGTGGCTGGGGCTCTTCAGCTTGGAGAAAAGATGGCTGAGGGGAGATATGATAGAGATCTATAAAATAATGAGTGGAGTGGAACGGGTAGACATGAAGCATCTGTTTATGCTTTCCAAAAATACTAGGACTAGGGGGTGGGGGGCATGCGATGAAGCTACAAAGTAGTAAATTTAAAATGAGTCGGAGAAAATGTTTCTTCACGCAACGTGTAATTCAACTCTGGAATTCGTTGCCAGAAAATGTGGTAAAGGCTGTTAGCTTAGCAGAGTTTTAAAAAGGTTTGGACGGCTTCCTAAAGGAAAAGTCCATAGACCATTATTAAATTGGACTTTGGGAAAATATTTCTGGGATAAGCAACATAAAATGTTTTGTAATTTTCTGGGGATCTTGCCAGGTATTTGTGACCTGGATTGGCCACTGTTGAAAACAGAATGCTGGGCTTGATGGACATTTGGTCTGTCCTAGTATAGCAATATTTATGTATTTAAGTAGACTAACATGACAAAACTACTTTATCCAACCTGTAAAGATGCAGCCCATGACTGAAACTGAGGGGGGGGGGGGGGGGGGGGGTAACAGGTAGATGAATCACTTCTGCAGCCCAGTTATGCGGCTGACATAAACAAGTGATGACAGATTTAAACAAACGTTTTCCCCTAGCTTCAAAAAATGTGCTAGCATTGTAATTCGCTTAAAAACTTGAATGTGCTAAGCGTTGTATCAAATTAATAAATCCAATTCAATCTTAAAAAGGTTTCTTCAGCTGATTTTAACACTGTTTTGGAAGAGTTATAGCAGATGTACTTACATAGTAACATAATGCAAGAAGAAGTAAGGATGGACAATGATCCTTCACAACTGAATCTGGATGCCAAAAGTATAGTCCATTAAAAATATGCATTGCGAAAGCAACAAATTCATTCTCAGGTCTTCCAAGAACGTATGTGGTGCTTTCACAATAAATATTCTGAAGAATTACCTTCGAAAGCTAATTAAAAAATGTATTAAGTTAGTCAAATAAAAAAGGTATCATCTTATTTTCTTTTCTATGTTTTGTTTCTATTTATATATCTTTTTGGAGAAACTGCCTCCAGAAAACCATTTTCAGATCTGCTCCTCTACATCCTGGAAACACAGTGGCAAGATATAAGCAAACTGTACCTGGCACCCTATTTTCAGTAAAGAGTTTAGGAATTGTTGCTTACAACATTTGTGTTTATTAAGACTTTGTTTAGGATAAAAAATAAGCTGACATCAAAACACTAGGTGTGAATTTCATGTATTTAATCAATATGTAAAAATTAGACCTTCTTTCCTTCAGTGCTTTCCATACCTGCCTTCATGCTTCTTTATTCCCCCAGGCTGAACATCTGGAATAGCCTTCTCACTGGCCTGCCCATGTGTCTCCTCTATTCCCTCCTATGTCACACCTTTGTTTCATATTCTCCCTCAGTAATAGATTAAGCTATTAATTCTATTTTTAAATGCATTCACAGTCTTGTTCTACCTTACTGCTCTTTGTCACTCCACACAGCAAACTACATCCAGTTTTCAAACTCCCTTCTATAATAAGCTTTAAACAAATCTAGAGGGTACCTCTCCTTTTTTACTTCAGAACTAAATTTTAAAGCTCTCTTACCTGTAGCCATTGACTGTTTCTACACTAGTTCTGTTCACACTAACATATATAAAATATGTATCAGACATGTATTCTGTGCTCGTTTGTTTAGTCTAAGCAAGAGATTTACTGAAGCACATCCTTTTAGTTTAATACTTCTAAGTTACACAAATCCTCAAGGGTAAAATGGCATGCCTGCTGTACACTGCCTTGGGTGAACCTCTTCATAAAGGCGGTTAATAAATACCAACAAATAAATACCATTGTCAGATGTATCCCACAAATAATGTGTGTTTGATCTCTTGCTCTCAAACAAAGGAGGAATCACATTCTTAGCTCCTCACCATTGTAAGCACAGGACAGACTTTTTTTTTCTTTGCATAAGTAATCTTAGAAGGATACATCAGCATCCACATAGGACTGCAATAAGCGAACCTCTCCTTGTGAATGGCATTCATATAATGTCACCTGTAAATGAGGAAAATTAACAATCTTGTTAAACTCAAATGTTATACCCTTGGTTCACTGAAAATTGACTATGCTGCATTTTCCTAACATATTTCAAGACAGTAGTTTTGCTCTAGTTGATAGATGTTTAAAAAGATAAAAAGGAGAGATGATCCTCATGTTTTCTCTTACAGGGTTGTAGCAGCAGAACTTTCAAGTTAGGCAGACTGTACAGGAGGATCAGGGAAGACTCGGTGACCTGAGTGAAGAGAGACTTCTCTCTTCACTTACCAGAACTCCCTGAAGATATCATATTGCTACATGCAATATAAAGGAGGAGGGAAGGGAAGGGAAGGGATGATGAAATCTTTTCTTATCTGATAATTTCCTATTCTTGAATCTTGCTAGACTAACCGAAAATAATAGGTAATGCCATCTTATAAGCAGATGGATGCAGGAAAGCTGAAGTTTACAGTGACATTACCAGTATAAGGGGCAGGGGCATAGCCAGACACCCAATGCCAGACACCCAATTTTTTATAGGCCTGCCCTAAGCCCAAAGTGCATGAGCATAAGAACCCAGCCTCTCCACCTCCCCCAGTTGAGCTTTTTTTCATAAGCCTAATTACAGCCTTCTCAGATTGTTAAACTGTTTGATTACGAAGCTCCCGTTGGGTATGCAACATCAAGCATAGACATACCTGTGGTATTCGTAGAAAAAATAAACATAAAAAACAAAAAATAAAATAGACAAAGTAGTAAATAAGGAGGGTGGTAGGGGAAGTCGATGATTATAATAGTCGCGAAACAGGGGCATATAAGAAATTGCTACTGAACCCCTGCAACCTATGGGACTTCCCTACTTAAAGCGATACTATGCTGACTGTATATGTTTATGACTTCTACTGAGTTTTGTGAGGTATACATACCAAGTTACAGTAGAAGAGTGCCATTGCTAGTAAATAGTATTTCTAGGATAAGCAGCAAAAAATGTATTGTACTGTTTTGGGATCTTGCCAGGTACTTGTGACTTGGATTGGCCACTGTTGGAAACAGGATGCTGGGCTTGATGGACCTTTGATCTGTCCCAGTATGGCAATACTTATGTGAAGCTTCCCTTCACTTAATATGTGCACAGGTACATTTGTACAAGTTAACTTCTCCACTCCAACCCAGATTTTCAAAGGGAAGCTTTAGCTATATGACACTATCCTCACCAGGGACAGAGTAACATTCACAAGTACAATGCATTAACTCTTTCATTAGCTCTCTTTTCTAGTCCTACCCTGCTGCTCATGTGCTCATTCAGACACAGCCCCCCCCCCCCCCCCCCCCCACCATCATGTAAAATTCTGGTATTTGTTGCCAGTACCTTTCCTCAGCTGACAGCACACCCTGCACAATTTTCCCCATTCTTCAGTCCTATTCCGTTTCAACAAGATCTTCCCCCCCCCCCCCCCCCCCCCCACCGAACACTCACTAGTTCCACTGATTCTCTCCAAAGTCCCTGTGCAGTGTTGGGCTTCCCCCACAGTTCGCATAGGCTGGATCCTACCACAGCCTCTGCACTGGAAGTGGGGGGAGCACTGGAGAGTTGTAGTGGGCCAAACTCAAAAACAAAAAAAAAACCCACCACCACCCATTCACACATTTAGCCATCCTTCTGTCTTTGAGACAGGTAGTTTACAAACTTTTAGAAACCTAAAAGCAATCCAAGCAATTGGCAATCCTAGCCTCCTGAACACATGTGACATAGCCCGCCCCCCCCCCCCCCCCCCCCACACACACACTAAACGTCTGGGCCTAGGAACGTCCCTAGAGTTTGCTTATAACCCAAACTACATTTCCCACTAAATTCCCTTATACGTATCCCATGTACCATCCCCCCTCCCACCTCCACTACCCTTCTCCTATGCTCACCTGCCCCTTGCTCACACCTTCTCCTACTCCCTTGCCCATCTCCACCTACTCATCTCCTCTTTTATTATTCTGCTATACTTATATTTTCTCTATCAATACTCTGCAATCCCTATTACTATGTGAGCCGCATTGAATCTGCTATGAGCGGGAAAGCGGGGAGTACAAATGTAATAATAAATAAATTATTGTGAAGTGGGAGCCATTGGGAACGCTAGCTGACAGAGAAGGATTTCCTGCCTGTACAAAAGGAAGACTGGCATGCCTAAAAGCAGGACTTCTGACCATATTGCCGACAACCAGGCCAGTATTGTCTGCTGTCTTGAAATCAAGATCGCCCCGAAGACAGACGACCAGAGGCTTTCGGCTTATCCTACAGCAACCACTATGGCTTAGTTTCTCCCAGTTCTTTCACCAAGTTACTGAGATCTTCTCCAAATAGCCACTTGTCCCGAAAGGGTAGTGACAGATGCTGCATTCACTACCCAATGCTGCAACCAGAATTACCGATGTGCCATTACAGACAAAGACAAACTGTAGGCTGTAACATATCATCAATAGCATCTGCCAAGTAGGCTAAGTAGGCCAACCCTGCTTCCAGCAGGGCGTTATGGCATCCATTTTGTGTTGCAGACTGCTGATGGCACTTTAGGTGTGCTCTTACCACAAACGAGCTACACACTGTCACTGGAAGGCCCAAAGAGGCCACTCCAAAGGCTTGTTTCAGCGAGTCCTCTAGCTTCCTATCCTGTAAATATTTTAGGGCAATGCCCCATTCTACCAGCAAGGCTGTCTTCTTAGTCACTGCCATAACAAGGGAGTCCATCCTGAGAAGCTGCAATTTATCTTTCTTCTCTGGAACCAACGGGTAGATGCCTACCATTCCAGTTTTAAGCCTCTAATCCAGCTCTGCCGTTCTATCTATCGCTTAACACCTCAGTCACTACATATATACCCATAACACCTCAGTTACTACTTATGGCCCCTTTACACATTCTCTTCCTTGCCCTGTCCCTTCCTAATCTTTTTCCCCTCCCCCTACCGCTGTCTACCACTGGAACTCACTGCCCACCCATGTCCTCTCCCATCTTGCTCACTACTGCAATACCCTACTCACCCCCGTCCCTCACCACCTCACCATCTCTCCTGTCCCCCTCCTCCTTCCTAGCTCTCAACCTTCAACACTTCCTTCCTGCCATTAACCCATCCCCATTCCTCCTAAGCGCATCCCGTCTTCGTCGCCTTCGTCGCCCTACCTCCCCCACCCTCCTCCGCACTCTCTTGCTCCTCCTCCTGCTATCCGCAGGAGACATCAATCCCAATCCAGGTCCCCCACACCTGTCTTCGTCCTATCCATGCAAACGTTTCCGGGATGTCTCCAATCTCATATCTATTCCCCTCCTCCCCCCCTCTTCCCTCCCCTTCTCATGTGCACTGTGGAATGCCCACTCGGTCTGCAACAAACTTCCCTTCACCCACGATCTCTTCATCTCTCATTCCCTTCACCTGCTTGCCCTAACTGAAACCTGGCTCTCCCCTGACGACTCTGCCTCAGTTGCGGCTCTATGCCATGGAGGCTATCTCTTCTCCCATACTCCCCGCCTAGTTGGCCGTGGAGGAGGCGTCGGGTTACTACTCTCGCCCTCCTGTAGCTTCCAACCCCTCCTCCTACCACAGTCTCACTGCTTCTCATCCTTTGAAGTCCACTCCATCCGTCTATTCTACCCGTTGCCACTCAGAGTGGCAGTCATTTACCGCCCCCCCTGATAAATCCCTCCCTTCCTTCCTCACCGACTTCGATGCCTGGCTTTCTGTTTTTCTTGAACCCTCATCTCCATCCCTCATTCTCGGAGACTTCAACATACACGTTGATGACCTGTCCAACTCTCACGCTTCTCAGTTCCTCACTCTAACATCATCCTTCAACCTCCAGCTTTGTTCCACCACCCCTACTCACCGTGATGGCCATTGCCTTGACCTCGTCCTCTCCTCTTCCGGCTCACCCTCCAATTTCCACACCTCAGCTCTTCCTGTCTCTGATCATCACCTGATCACCTTCACACTTCTTCACCCTCCCCCTCAGCCCCGCCCAACATTAACCACTACTTCCAGGAATCTCCAGATTATTGACCCTCCCACCTTATCATCTAGTATTTCTAATCTCCTCCCCTCCATCATGTCCTCCGAGTCTGTTGACGAGGCTGTCTCCGCTTACAATGCCACTCTCTCCTCTGCTCTGGACACCCTTGCACCATCCACCTCCCGTCCCACAAGGCGTACTAATCCCCAGCCCTGGCTGACCCCTTGCATCCGTTACCTTCGCTCCTGCGCCCGATCTGCTGAACGCCTCTGGAGGAAATCTCGCACCCATTCAGATTTCCTTCACTACAAATTCATGCTATCCTCCTTCCAGTCCTCACTATTCCTTGCCAAACAGGACTATTACACCCAATTGACTAATTCTCTCAGCTCTAACCCTCGTCGTCTCTTCGCCACCCTTAACTCCCTCCTCAAAGTGCCCTCCGCTCCCACCCCCCCGTCACTCTCTCCTCAATCACTGGCTGACTACTTCCGCGACAAGGTGCAAAAGATCAACCTTGAGTTCACTACCAAGCCACCTCCTCCTCTTCACCCTTCAACCCTCTCCCTCAACCAACCAACCCAGACCTCTTTCTCCTCCTTTCCTGATATCTCCGAGGAGGAAACCGCCCGCCTTCTTTCCTCCTCAAGATGCACCACTTGTTCCTCTGATCCCATCCCCACCAACTTACTTAACACCATCTCTCCTACTATCACCTCCTCCATCTGTCATATCCTCAACCTCTCTCTCTCCACTGCAACTGTCCCCGACACCTTCAAGCATGCTGTAGTCACGCCACTCCTCAAAAAACCATCACTAGACCCTACCTGTCCCTCCAACTACCGCCCCATCTCCCTCCTACCCTTCCTCTCCAAGACACTTGAGCGCGCAGTCCACAGCCGCTGCCTTGATTTTCTCTCCTCTCATGCCATCCTTGATCCGCTTCAATCCGGTTTTCGCCCTCTTCACTCGACAGAAACAGCACTTTCTAAAGTCTGTAATGACCTGTTCCTTGCCAAATCCAGAGGCCACTACTCCATCCTCATCCTCCTGGATCTATCCGCTGCTTTTGACACTGTCAATCATGACTTACTTCTTGCCACACTGTCCTCATTTGGGTTCCAGGGCTCTGTCCTCTCCTGGTTCTCCTCCTATCTCTCCCACCGCACCTTCAAAGTTCACTCTCATGGATCTTCCTCCACCCCCATCCCCTTATCTGTTGGTGTTCCCCAGGGATCGGTCCTTGGACCCCTTCTCTTCTCAATCTACACCTCTTCCCTGGGCTCCCTGATCTCATCTCATGGTTTCCAGTATCATCTCTATGCTGATGACACCCAACTGTATCTCTCCACACCAGACATCACCGCGGAGACCCAGGCAAAGGTATCGGCCTGCTTATCCGACATTGCTGCCTGGATGTCCAACCGCCACCTGAAACTGAACATGTCCAAGACCGAGCTTATCGTCTTTCCACCAAAACCCACTTCTCCTCTTCCTCCACTTTCTATCTCAGTTGATAACACCCTCATCCTCCCCGTCTCATCTGCCCGCAACCTCGGAGTCATCTTTGACTCCTCTCTTTCCTTCTCTGCGCATATCCAGCAGATAGCCAAGACCTGTCGCTTCTTCCTCTTTAACATCAGCAAAATTCGCCCTTTCCTCTCTGAACACACCACCCGAACTCTCGTCCACGCTCTCATTACCTCTCGCCTGGACTACTGCAACTTACTCCTCACCGGCCTCCCACTTAGCCATCTATCCCCCCTTCGGTCTGTTCAGAACTCTGCTGCACGTCTCATATTCCGCCAGAACCGATATACTCATATCACCCCTCTCCTCAGGTCACTTCACTGGCTTCCGATCAGATACCGCATTCAATTCAAGCTTCTCCTTCTTACCTACAAATGCACTCAGTCTGCTGCCCCTCACTACCTCTCTACCCTCATCTCCCCTTACGTTCCCGCCCGTAACCTCCGTTCACAGGATAAATCCCTCCTCTCAGTACCCTTCTCCACCACCGCCAACTCCAGGCTCCGCTCATTCTGCCTCGCCTCACCCTATGCTTGGAACAACCTTCCTGAACCCTTACGCCAAGCCCCCTCCCTGCCCATCTTCAAGTCTTTGCTTAAAGCCCACCTCTTCAATGCTGCGTTCGGCACCTAACCCTTACCGTTCAGTGAATCCAGACTGCCCCAATTTGACTGCCCCGATCGGACCGACCGTTCACTTGTCTATTAGATTGTAAGCTCTTTGAGCAGGGACTGTCTCTCTTTGTTAAATTGTACAGCGCTGCGTAACCCTAGTAGCGCTCTAGAAATGTTAAGTAGTAGTAGTAGTAGTAGTAAGTCATGGTTCTTCCCTCTCTCAGCCCCACGTCCAGTGAGACCCATTCTGCTATAATCAGGTCCTGAATGTCTGGATGCATTGGGAAGTCCTTAGAATGACCTCTAAGCACTCATGATCAATGAAGATGGAACTCCTGATGCCGAAGCAGAAGGCTCCTCAAAGGAAAGCATTACCAATGCCTCAAAAATAAGAGTACTGAGCTCCTACAAACTCAGTAATTTTGGATCACCCCCCTCCTCAGGAGGGAACTCTCACTCCTCTAACAGTTCCTTCAACGATGGCTTCTCTGAATAGACCAAAGCCACAACAGATAAGGAGCAGAGATAGCCTCATCTGGAGGTCTAAACGAGATCTCTTAGGAGTCCGAGGAGCAACAGGGCGAGAAACTGAAGCGACTCTGACTATTCCTGCTTACTACTACTACTACTTAACATTTCTAGAGCGCTACTAGGGTTACGTAGCGTTGTACAGTTTAACAAAGAAGGCCAGTCCCTGCTCAAAGGAGCTTACAATCTAAAGGACGAAATGTCAGGTTTGGGCAGTCTAGAATTCCTGAATAGAGGTATGCTTCAGTAAATAGGTCTGGTGTAAGAGCAACATAAACTCTGGAGAAAACGATCCTGATGCAGATGAATGCTCTGTTGGGCCCTGAGGCTGTAAAATGGTGGCTGTGCTCTGAGCACGATTAGATAGAGGCTGTTCCTCACTGCCAGTTGGCTCCAACAACGAGACTCTGGGAAAGATCTGGGGGTATTAACAAAAAAAAACAAAAAAAGAGGGGTGGGGAGACCTAGCTTGAATTGGAATAGGGTTGAAGGAAAGTATTTTTTATTTATACATATTGTTCTGAGTACTATGAGCAGTTGGACTGACTATATCATTAATTAGGGACCCCCTTTTTTATCACTCAGGGCCCTGGGTACCATTCACTTTATCCAGTACAGGTCCTGGCTCTCAAGTTCACCTTTTTACTAATTTGGTTTCCACTTCAAAAATACAGTGAATCACTGGCTAAAGGGATCAATACACAGAGGGAAGGGAAATGGGGCTTGATATACCGCCTTTCTGAGGTTTTTGCAACTACATTCAAAGCGGTTTACATATATTCAGGTACTTATTTGGCAGGAGAAAGCCTGGCCAAATAAAAATGTTTTCAATTTTTCCTAAATCATAAATACAGATATAAAACATGTAAATAAATGTGAAATAAGCAAAGTAAAGAATGTATATACATTATTGGTCCTAATAGCTGTGTCTCAGTGAAGGAGAAGGATGGATGCATATAAGTCCCATTAATGAGGAAGCCTTTCAGACTGCATTAAATAGGAGTTGCAACACTCTCTTCTTATATTAGTATTAGTCTCGCACTCATAGTAAGTTTACATGCTCTGCTTACATGGGAGGCATGTCTGCTTTAAAAAGTCTACCTAATCATTAAACTATTGTCAGCTTATACATAAAAGGGTTATAGCTTTGTCAATTCAAATGACTAAACATACCAGAAGGTAAATTACCCCTACATCTAAAGTCATATCACATCATACACTAAACAGCTATTAATTCTTGCATAAACATAATACATTAAAGGATTATGTTACCACCTGGTATTTTAATAGAAACCTTACAGTTCCACGAAGAACAAAATGGTGCTTTTGGGTGCAATATCATTTTAGCAAAACACACAAAAAAAAAAAACCCAGGTCATTTTAAGAATATGGGAACTTCCAAATGTCTTCTTTTAAAGAAACTTTTTTCAGCTGGAATCAAAAGTGGTCATGCTTACTTCATTCTGTTACATGCAGAATGCTATCAAAGTAGGAAATTCTAGAGCAGTACTCACTCTATTGCTGCCAACTGTGGCAAAAACTAATGGATCTCCTTCCTTACTGTGCCAGTTAAACTGGACACCAAAAAGTGGTTGACCATGGTCTTCCTGCAGAAGAAAAACAAAACAAAAGAAAAATACTACTCAGTTTGATTGTCAATTCTACAGTGGAATATGTTCTTTATTTTACAACCCCTTCATCTGTTTTCATGCATTTTTTAACTTTCAAATCAACTGGAAGCTGCTTCAACTGGGTTTAGGTATCATGAGCCAGCTCCATGAGATTTTCCCATATTTTATGCTCCCACATCTCCCACTGAAATCTCAGTTGAGAAGCACAGCTAGCGGTTCACTACGGAACAGGGAAGAACATACCTGTGTCAAGTAGTGTCACTGTTGCACAATGGCTGAGATTTTCTTTGCCTCTGTAGAACTCCTCACAAAACTTGTGCAAGGGTTGAATGAAAAGTAATGCCTCCACCTCTGTAATTTATCAACAGATGGCAGCACTAACATGCTACACATGTTCACTTGTTCTTTGAAATCCCTTCCTTCACCTCAGTTGACAAGAACTGTCTGTATGAAAAGGCCACTTTGCTATTGCTTGTAAAATGGAAGCATGCAGTGCAGGGGTGTAGCCATGTAAAAAGATTGTGGACCGGGAAGGGCTGCTTTGTGAGTTCAAAAACAAACTGGACAACACGTGACAGCAATGGACAATTTTTACACAAGAAAGGTTGACAAACAGAAAGGACAATGCATGCGGTGGTGAATTTCAATTGGAGAAATTTCTCCAACAGGAAGAGATAAAAAAAAAAAAACAAGAGAGCACTTGTAGCTCATCAGAGTTGTCATCTGTTGACAAATTATGAAGGTGGAGGCATTACTCTTCATTAAACCCTCATATAATCCAATAATTTTGGCAAACGTTGCTGCTAAATCTGGATACTTATTGCAGTTTTCTCCTTAACACTCACTAAATCACCTTAAGTTGATTATTAACACAAGGGCACACCAATTTCCTAACAAAATGCAACCAGGCAAGAAGCAACATGTTATGGGGCAATTTGCAATATACATCAGTGAAAAAGACCTCAAAGTACCACAGTCATGGAATATCCTTGTAACACTTATAATACCAATGCAAAATGGACATAAGTTAAGAACAATATAATTTGTTCTTTCTTAAACTTTAGGCAAGAACTTAAATGATTAAACAATTTTATAATGAATTAATTTACAAGATTTTTGAAAAAAAATATGTTATGTTTAAATAATCAGTCAATAGCAAGACAAATATGATTGTCTCAATAGCTGAAATGTTTTTGTTTTTTAATCAAATGCACTGAAAATTTATCTGAACTAAAAAAAAAAAAAAAAAGAGTGTCCCATTCTGTCTAAGGAAAATTATATCTCTCCAAACCTGTTAAATGCAGTCTATGCAATAGGGGTTTAAAATTTGCAGTAGTTGGTATAGCTTAAAACCATCAGCTGTAATCTGCACCCCAGGATTTTTTTTAGATGATGATAATATTGAAACCATTTGGCAAGATGGCAGCATGAACAGAGAACTATGAAGCTGCTCCTGGACTCGCGCTAACTCCATATCAAATTTGAAATACTTTCCAGCTTACTCTATGCCTAAACGGAGAGGCGGACAGGAATCCTGTGCAGAAGGAATGGATCCACAGAAGCTTAGCTGAAATTAGGTGGCGGGGGGGAAGAGGGGTTGGTGGTTGAGAGGCTAGGATAGGGGAGGGCAGACTTATACGGGGTCTGTGCCAGAGCCGGTGATGGGAGGCGGGACTGGTGGTTGGGAGGCGGGAAATACTGCTGGACAGACTTATACAGTCTGTGCCATGAAAAAGACAGGTACAAATCAAGGTAAGGTATACACATATGAGTTTATCGTGGGCAGACTAGATGGACCCTGCAGGTCTTTTTCTGCCGTCATCTACTATGTTACTATGTTCTAGCCCCGCAGCACCTGCCTTGCCGATAGTGGGGGCCCATGGACCACTTCGCTACACCGGGAACTTTTGGACGCTGCGATTCATCGCTGCGGGTGGGAGCGGCAGGAGGTGAACCGCTCCCACAGCTTGAAGGGGCATCTCTTTCAGCAAAGAGATTAGGAAGCCACCGTCAATGTCTGCAACCAACAAGGATTGTCTGGAACAGGGTTCCCCACGGTCCGAAGAGGCCATGCCGATCACTCCCACGGATTTGGGTGTGACACAGCCTGGCAGCAGCGCTTCTGTTGTAACAACGCTGGGGAAGGAGTTAGAACCTCTTGGAGTTTCCTCGACTGAATTACTGTCATTAAGTAAGTCTTTTTTACCATCTAAATCCTCAGTCATAACATTGGAAGCTATATGGGAAGCCCTACAGGGGTTAGAAACATCTCTCTCACAAAAGTTGGTCTCGGTTATACAACAACTTCAAACTCCTCATGAGAGCGTCTCTATTTTGGAAAAGAAAATCACTGTGATTGAAGGAAAAAATTGAAACTAATAGTAAAGATTTAAAATCCTCTCAACAAATTCAAACAAATATTATTAAGGAAAACAAGTGGCTGCAGAGTAAAATTGAAATATTTTAGAGAACCCAAAGATCAAAAACATTATGACTAATAAATTTTCCAAGACAGGTGTCTGTAGCACCTTTAATAACTTTTAGAAAATATTTGTCTGAAATATTAAAAATACCAGAACACGCTTATCCTCCAATTTAAAAAATGTACTATTTACAGCCTTATAAAAAGGAATTGACTGATCAACCTGCGATTGAGGGAACTGAAGCTGTTTTTGAGACACTAACCAGCTTATTTTCGAAAGAGAAAAACGCCTATAGTGCGACCTAAATCGGGAGATAGACGTTTGTCTCGCAAAGGCACCCAAATCGGTATAATCGAAAGCCGATTTTGGGCGTTTCCAACTGCACTCCATCGCAGAAACGAATAAAGTTGACGGAGGCGTGTCGGAGGCGGAACTGGGGCGTGGTTATCAGCAGAGGAGAGATGGGCGTCTTTAGCTGACAATCGAAAAAAAAAAAAAGGCGTTTTTACCGTGATTTTAGGTCACTTTTTTTGGACCCTTTTTTTTCACGAACAAGTCCCAAAAAAGTGCCCCAACTGCCCAGATGACCACTGGAGGGAATCGGGGATGACCTCCCCGGACTCCCCCAGTGGTCACTAACCCCCTCCCACCAAAAAAAAACCCACTTTGAAAACTTTTTTTCCAGCCTGTATGCTAGCCTCAAATGCCGTACCCACCTCCATGACAGCAGAATGTGTTCGATCCTGTCACAGCCTTTCCCTGGGTCAGATGTAGCTCTCGGGTGCAGTACAGGGTCACATCAGCATTGAGTTGTGGTGGGTCAAGGGTATTGGGCTCCATGATTTCATTAGCTTGTGTTACAGTCTCACAATGTTGGTAGTTGGTAGGCTCTTCTCCCATGGTGCTTTTCCCCCTGCCTACTAGGTCAGAGTGTGCCCTGTTATGTTTCCTGTTGTAGTCCATGCGGTAGTGGCCAGTTTTAGTTCCCTTTCCTGTGTTAGCAATGTTAGACAACTTAGTTCTTCCCTTGAATGTGGCTGAATGAGGGCATTGTACAGCATTCTGCCAGTTCTGACCTACTGCTCATCTCAGTACCAGGGAGACTCGTTGCCAGTGGGGCACAACCTCTGATCTGCAGTTAACTGTGAGTAAAGGTGGTTATTCCAATAAAGGACGTTTTCGTAGAGATTAGTCTTCAGGTGTCAACTGGTGTGCCAAGGTTATATAGCAGCAACCAGTCCTAGAGGCCTGCATGTATGCAGGTCCCTGGAGCACTTTTAGTGGGTACCGCAGTGCACTTCAGCCAGGTGGCCCAAGGCCCATCCCCCCCCCCCACCTGTAACACTTGTGCTGGTAAATGGGAGGCCTCCAAAACCCACTGTACCCACATGTAGGTGCCCCCTTCACCCCTAAGAGCTATGGTAGTGTTGTACATTTGTGGGTTTTGGGGGAGGGGGGTTGGGTGTTCAGCACCCTTGGTAAGGGAGCTATGCATGTGGGAGCTTTTTCTGAAGTCCACCGCACTGACTTAGGGTGCCCAGTTGGTGTCCTGGCATATCAGGGGGGCGAGTGTACTACGAATCGTGGCCCCTCCCACGACCAAATGGCTCGGATTAGGACGTTTTTGAGCAGGGCGTTTTTAGTTTCCATTATCGCTAAAAAAAAAAACCAAACACCCAGCTCAAAAACGTCCATTTTTTCGAAAATACGGTTCAGCCCGCCCCTTCACTGACCCGCTCTCGGAGATAAACGCCCATGGAGATAGGCGTTTCCGTTCGATTATGCTCCTCTAAATCTAATGCAAATACTTGAGGATGATAATATGAGCTTAAAACCAGCAACGCTTATTGTGACTTTTGTATTGCAGCTGGCTAGGGTCTGGATACTCAAACAATTCTTTCGACATAGGGAAGAGACTTTTTTGAGTTACAAAATCAGAATATTTCCTCATGTATCTAGAATAACCCAAAAGAGGAGCAAAAGTTTTCTTAGATTACGCCAGTCTGTTTTACAGCTAGGCGGTTTGTTTACATGAATTTTCCATGTAAATGCGTAGTGAACATTTCTTCAGTGAAATATATTTTCTTTGATCCTGTACATTTAAGCTCTTTTAGAATCTAAGAAGATAATAACACCACCCCCAAATTCAGAAGTGTTATTGACATCTACACCATAATCTGACTTAATATGTTCCTGCGATTCTCCTTTCTTGTCTTTAATTGTGTATTATTGATTGATAATCTTTATTTTCCTTGAGTATTGTGACTTGCTCCTGCTTTGCAATAGTGGACTAATTTAGGATTATATACAATTTTTTTTCTTTTTTTCCTATTTTTAGCATAATTTTTCCTAAGACAAAGGTCCCGATGGATAATCTGGTGAATTTTATCGATTGTTGTCTCAATTGGCACTTTTGCTTGAATGATATTTCACTCAGGTTTTAACTGTGGGTACTTTCCCGGATGGGGCGAATAGGGCTTTGATAACCTTCATCTATAAACCAGGCAAAGATTATCATTATGTTACCTCTCACTGGCTGACCTCTCTATTTAATGTGGATTTTAAAGCTTTGTGAAAGGTAGGTGTACTGTATTTAATGCACATGTAAAATTTTGACTGCATGGATATATTGTAACTTGCATCACATTTAGGCCTTGGCTCTTAATTGAGATACAGAAAAGGCTTTTGATTTAGTATCATGGCCTTTTTTGCTTTGTTTTCTAGAGCAATTTGGTTTCACTGATTATCATCTACATGCAGTGCATACTTTGTATGGAGACCCAGGGGCAGTAGTATTGGTCAACTGAGTGATGTCAGCACCCTTTCCTATAGGTAGGTGCACCCAACAGGGATGTCCCCTTTCTCTCCTTTTATTCACTCTTTTTTTTTACAGCCCTTACTGTTGAGGCAGCCTGGGCAAAGAAATCATATTAATTTGGTGTTTAACTTTTCAGTCCTGTAAAGTGGAGGAATGCCATCTGGGTTTAATTGCTCATAAGTCTAGCTTTTGCTAGACTAGAGGTTAGAAAGGTCAGAGAGAAATGAAACTTTCTTTGTCCCTTTTTTGAGTGACGGACTGTTAAGGATAGGTATTATTTACCACATCTGGATACCATTTAAGCAAGGCATATTGCAGGCAGTTTAAAGGATTAGGCTAATGCTGGTTAGAAGAAGATAGTTTAGATATAGATATTCTTGATAATTTAGATTTTGTCTTATAAGGAATTCTGATTTCTGCTTATTTTAGAATATGTTTTATTCTGTTTAATTAATAACTTCTATTTCTATGTAGAATATCTTTTCAATTCAGTGTTACATCAGTGGCTGACTTTTCAAGTGAAGCTTTGTCTGCAGTTTAAGAGGTCATCATCTGGTTTGAATTATCCACAGTCCTAGCGAGTTCTGTGTAGGAAGCTAATAGGTGAAAGAGGTCAGGGAAAGTCTTGATTAATTATAGCTAAGTATAGGACTGGTATTCTGAAAGTAATAAATGTATGTGTGCCATTAAGCAAGATTGGCCCCTTGACCCCTTAATGAATGCCAGAGTCCAGTTAGCAGTTAGTATGAAGTTAGCTGGGAACCTAAGAATTTAATAATAATAAAATGCAAGAGATAGGTGCCACATTGTCTAGTGTGAGAGGCCCCAGGTCATAGGTCAGTTTAGGAAATATCTCAAACCTATGTAACTGATATTTTGGAGTAAATGTATAGAGATAATTAGTTCAAGACAGGGTAATTAATCTATTCTTTACCATCTGGTGAGAAAGGGGGGCCAGAAGGGCTTAGGACCCTATATAACTGAGAGCAGAAACAGCTTACGTAAGAAGAAGAGAAGGAGCTGAGAGAGGACAGACAGGAGACGCAGGACCCAGAGAGCTGAGAAAGAGAAGAAGAGACCTAGTGCTGATGTCCTACTTTGTTTGCTGGCAAATAAAGAAGACTTCTCTCTCATTCTGGTGTGTGGTGTTTGACTCCTGAAGTACCACAGATTCTGCTAACAATAGTGGTAATTCCTGCAACACTGCAAAGCATCCAACAGAACCCACATATCTCTGGGGCACTGCTTGGTGAACCAGTGGTTAAATCTGTAGCTTTTGCAAATATTTTTCTTATATTCACTCGACATGTAGACTCAGTATGTTCTAGTACATATTGCGTTAAGTACATAATAAGCATCGCCATGCTGGGACAGACCAAGGGTCCATCAAGCCCAGCACCCTCTCTCTCCGACAGCGGCCAAAAGAACAAACAATTTGTCCCGCTCATCCCAGAAACAGTGGATTATTCCTACGTCCATTCAATAACATTCTATGGCCTTTTCCTCCAGGAAGCCGTCCAAACCTTTTTTAAAGTTCGCTAAGTCAACCGCCTTAACCACTTTTTCCAGCAACAAATTCCAGATTCTAACTACGCATTGAGTGAAGAAAGATTTCCTCCGATTCGTTTTAAATTTACTACACTGCAGCTTCATCGCATGCCCCCTTGTCCTAGTATTTTTGGAAAGCGTAAACAGACGCTCCACATCGACCTGTTCCATTCCACTCATTATCTTATAGACCTCTATCAAATCTCCCCTCAGCCGCCTTTTCTCCAAGCTGAAGAGCCCCAGCCTCTTTAGCTTTTCCTCATAGGGAAGTTGTCCCATCCCCTGTATCATCTTTGTCGCCCTTCTCTGCACCTTTTCTAATTCCACTATATCTTTTTTGAGGTGCGGTGACCAGAATTGAACACAATACTCGAGGTGCGGTCGCACCATGGAGCGATACAACGGCAGAATAATATCCTTATTTTTTTTCCATCCCTTTCCTAATAATACCCAACATTCTATTTGCTTTCCTAGCAGCAGTAGAACATTGAGCAGAAGGTTTCAACGTATCAACGATGACACCTAGATCCCTTTCTTGGACCGTGACTCCTAACGCTGAACCCTGCATGACGTAGTTATAGTTTGGGTTCCTCTTTCCCACATGCATCACTTTGCACTTGTTCACATTAAACGTCATCTGCCATTTAGATGCCCAGTCTCCCAGTCTCGTAAGGTCCTCTTGTAATTTTTCAAAATCTTCCTTTGACAACTTTGAATAACTTTGTGTCATCAGCAAATTTGATTACCTCACTAGTTACCCCCATCTCTAGGAGAATACAGAGTCAAGGGAAGTGTAAGTCACTACTCTGCTATCAACTGAGTGTTATGTTCACAATGATAACATAGGAAGTTGAAAGATATATGCGTGCAATAATCAGCTCCACAACTCAGAAGGGAAACATTCTTCATCACACAAGGTATTTTGCACATACCTTGAGGCTGTTCACACATTTGAAGGAATATTTGCATTTCTTTGATTTCCATTTTCCCTTGCCCCAGCCTTTGCGCCCAGGAGCATTAGTGGCATTTGTAGGAGTATCTGGGCGTTCAGTGTTAGTACCACTTTCAATGCTAACAGCATCATCCTGCAAACAAACAAATCACAGCCATTAAGCTGGGGATGGACACTAAACTTATAACTGCAGCTCTGTTACAGTATGGTCTTGTACCCTTAGAAACATGGGATTCAAATCACATAGAATCTGCTGCATAAGTGTGTTCTTTAACCTCAGAAAGAAAGATGCCAATCATGCACAAAAATGAGGTCCACTGGCACATGAGTAGAGAGATTTAATGAGCTGTCTCTCCCCTTGTCCAGTCTTTCCTAAGCTAATTTACACAAAGAGGAGGGGAGGGAGAAAAAGCCTAAGAAACTGTAATTCCCAAAGAAAGGCAGGGTCAGGGTTTCAGAATAGAAGCTGTAAAGTTTAAAAAAATATATAGCCTTTAAGTGGTGTAAAAAAATAAAACTACTCCTTTTCAACTGCACAGGAGCAAACACTTGAAACCCTTTACCAGACTTTTAACTTATAGTTCCATGAGGCAGCATTATTAAACTGTAAAGGCTTATTTTCTGTACACAGTGTAGAATCTTTGCACCATTTCTACTACATAAAAAAAAGAGAATTGAAAATGCAATAATGCAGATGTTTGAACAAATCAGTGAACCAAGATACTCTGCATCTTCACCATCAAAAGAAATGTATGAAAACTAAAATGCTTTGATTGCATATATATATTTGTATCCTTTGTCATATCAAACCCTAATTGGCTCTGTTTTCAAAAACTGTCTTAAGGTCCATAAGTTAAACAGAGATTACCTATGTCGATTCACAGTAGATGGGACTTGTGCCATTATGACAGAGGCAGACTCAGACCCAACTTGATCTATATACAGTCATCAACAGATGTCCCACAAGAAGAATGAAAGAGGGTTAGTGGGGATCTAGACTCAAGATACTTCCTCCAAAAGATTTAGAAATGTTAATAATGCAGAGGTAGAAAAATCCTGGACTTGTATCTTCTCTACAACCTTTCCGTCTCCCTCAGCTCCTCCAAGTCCGCTACTCTAGTATCAAGAGAACAGACTCGTTCTCCGAGAGCTAGGAGCTCTCTGCACTGAGTACACACATATAGCCTCTCACCAACTGGAAGATAATCATACATGTTGTGGGGCGTATACACACTCAATTGGCTTAGTGTAGAGGGCAGGTAGTGAGGGAACATATAAAAGGTGACAGAATTAGTAATTTAGCAGTCTAGAATTAGATTGGTCACAGACTTCCCTCACTTACAGAGCAGAGTTCTTTATACCCAGGAACCCACCGAAAGAAAAGGACACAATACTCAGATGTCATGAGCATTGTTGCCCTGTCTGCCCAACAAGATAAAATGAGTTTATCTTGTTGGGCAGACTGGATGGACCGTGCAGATCTTTATCTGCCATCATTTACTATGTTACTATGTCATAGAAAAATAAAAGCTAATTTAATATTTGGTAGCAATAAAACAGTATAAATCAGAGACAATGAACTTATGCTAATATACCCTAAATGATGTTAAAGTACTCAGTGTTTATGTACCTGTCAAGGCAAGGTACAGACCACACACATATGCACTAGTCCTGAACTGATTAGACTTCTAACTCCGCAAGGAACTAAGAGAAGAAACAGATGCAACCTGACTTGAAGGCAGACAGCTCTCTCATTCAAGAATGTTGTATATGGAGGCAGTCAGGCTGTAGAATTTCTTGGGAAACATAGGAACCGCAGCTGGTAGTTGGCAGGTGGTCTCTTCCTCTGGGACTGTCAGTCAGCAGGTGGGCTCTCTCACTGAGGCAGGCAGTAGACATATCTCATGAACCTGACACGTTTTCCTTCATGTGGCTAGCTCAGACCAGGATTGTCATCTGTGCCACAGACAGCAGCTCCAGCATGAACTGCTCAAGGTAACACCCAGGTGACGTTACGCTTAAGGAAGGGTTTCTTATACCCTTTCCTTGGGTTTTACAGAGTCATGCTGTCTAGAATAATAAAATGAGACTGCTATTGTGGTTTGAGGGACCTAACAGGTGCCAAGGGTAAATTGGGCCTGAACATGAAGACTCAGTGATGGGAACCACAAAAAAAAAAAAAAAAAACTATGTGGAAGTTAGGTAATTGCCTAAGTAATACCAAATTACCTGTTTCTGACCTGCATATATAGATATACACATGTATCTTAGTTTGTAATGTTATTAGTCCAGTAACCTAGTTTAGCTGATGCCCAGGCAATAACCTAGGCATGGCACTACATTCCTATGTGTTACATTATTTTAGCTAATATTAGTAAACTGCATTCTGAGCTAAATCAGAGTAAAAGCCACATTCCTCACATTCCTTCCCATCTGATAAGGAAAGAGACCTCAACCAGAAAACAGTTTTTTTTCTACATGTTCAAGGATTTCCCTATTGGCTGATAGCCAGCCTGGGGTGGGTCAGGGCTGAGGTATATCCTTGAGTGTCTTTACCTAGGGCACATGTTTTTCCTCTCCACCTTTTTCCTTGACTCTCTGCCTTTTCATCTCTTTTGATAGGATTGTTGGCCTTTTTTCATGCAAAGGAAGCTCTACAGCTAGGCAGAGCTCCAAATAGAGATAGGCAGGATTTTTGGAGTTTGCTGTTTCTATATGTTCCTGGCTTCTGACTTGTATGCTGTGTTCCTGATTCCTCACAACTGTGCTCATCTTAATCCTGTGAGATACATCGATCTACAGTATGCAAATAAAAGTTATTTTACCTATATTAAATGTCTGAGTGTTATCTGCACATATCTCTAGGAAACTTAAAGAACTGTAATAGCTGTGGAGAGACAGTATAGACTGCAAACAGTGAAGAGCATACAGTGGGATGCCTCATGACCCATATTGGGAAGGCAGGTTAGGCTGTAGCTGAGAGCTTGTAGTAGAGGCTGTCTAGCTGGCAGGCCATAGACGCTGTGGGTTAGTTGCACGAAGAGCTCACAGTGTAGGCGGATGCCTAGGGGCTCACATCACCCAGTTTCTGTGAACAAGGTGATTACTGAAATTATTTTTGCTTTCCTGTAGCCTGGGCTATGTCAACAACGTTCCTTTAACTGCTCAATAAGACTGGTCAAAGCACTTAGACTTTAAAAGCTCCACAGGTTTCTATGGGGCTCATTTTCAAATCACTTAGACTTACAAAGTTCCATAGGTTACTCTGCAACTTTGTAAATCTAAGTGCTTTGAAAATGCACCTCCACTTATCTTAGAGACTTTTTCCACCTTCAAAGTTAGACCATCTGATAACACTAATTCTGTAGAGATGGAATTATCAATGCGATTTAGCCAAATAAATTTTGATTTATCTTTGTTCAATTTAAATCCATTTGCAACACTGTGCTCTTCAATTCTTTTTATGCATAAAGTAATACAAAGTAGAATAAAAGATAAATCTTCCTCAATCAATATTAATACAAATATGTCATCTGCATATGAAAAAAAAATAGCCCCAACAGAGGAAAAACCATTGAGCCTGCAAATAAGTGGGAAAATGTGGGATACAAATGTAATAAATAAATAACAGAATGAAGTCATATAAATACTAAACAGTACAGGAGAAAGTAGCGAACCCTGGGGAACTCCACAGGGTGGTTCCAAATCTGTAGAAAGCTTATTTGCCATTTTAACCTTATAAAATTATAGCAAATACATTATGATCAACTGTACTGAATGCATCTGTAAGACCAAACTGCAAAAGAATCACTGCCTTACCACACACAAATGTCTTGACTTCTGCAGTGACTGCCAGCAACACTGATTCAGTAGAATGAAAAAAACCTAAATCTAGACTATAAAGGATGTAAACAAATGTAGTCAAATAATCTGATAATAACTCTGCAACATAAGCGTCAAGAAAGTTAGCAACTAAAAGAATGCTTGCTACAGGTTTACAACTAGCTGACTGGCTTACAAATAATACCATCTAAAGTAGATGGAAAAGACCTGCTTGGAAGAAACCCTTCTGAAAAGAAATAAGCCATTCTATTATCAAATCTGGAGGATCAGCTATAAGATAAGCTGGACAACTGTCCAATAGGGAATTAAATATGGCCAATTTTTTATTTTTACAAAAATTTGGCATTGGTAATTGTGAGAGGTGGAAATTCAGACCATAATCTAAATATGGCCTAGGCAGTTCTGCCTACTTTGTTTTCCTTTTTACAGACATGGTAAATGCGTGCTGAGTTGAGCACTCCCACTCGTTTTTAAACCTTGGCTCCTGATTACCATGTCCTACCATCAATAAGATCAGAATTACAAAAAAAAAAAAAAAAAGAAAAAGACATGCATGCATACATAAAAGGCAAAGTTTGATATCGTGCAAGAAACGAGCTAGGGGATAGAGCCGGGTCCCAGGATCTCACATGAGCGCTAGTAACGAGGGCCTCATCCACTTTCCTCTGTAACAGCACCCCCACACTCTTCCCCCGAAAAAAAAGCGTGTATCCTTCACTACACTAACCCTCTTCAGCCTCACTAGCGAGAAACCGGACTCCCCCGTAGCCCGCCACTTACATTCTCATCCCCAGAAAGGTCCGGGTTACTGTTCTCGTCGCTACTCAGCTTCTGCTTTTTCGCCGGCATCTCGTTTCCCGCCCCGGCTCCACTCTCAGACATCTTCCCTAAAAGCCACCGTAAAGCAAGACCCACAAACGGCCGACGTAAAACTGCGGCAAAAAAAAAAGATGCTGAGGAGGACGAGTCCCCGGTTAGCCGGCCGCAATGTGGGTGGCAGGTCCAGTTTAGGATGTGAGACTGAGTTGTGACTAAGGCAGGCGTGGGGTTTTTTGTACTTCTAAGGAAAGTCTGGAAATGGAGAATTGCGGCAGCTTTGAACTTTGGGGGACTTTTACTAAAAGCTTAGCTCGAGTTATCTGCAGCAGCAGTGGCGTACCTAGGGTAGTTGACACCCGGGGCCGGTCATTTTTTAACACCCCCCCCCCCCCCAAAATCCAGTACTAGGCATGCCGAGAATACAAAACACTCAGGACCTATAGAGCAATTCTACCATACCATAAGCAGTCATTTCTACCAGTCACACAAGGAAAAGGAAAGCACAGTGAGCACTAGAACATCAATTCACCTATTGTAAAACGAAACCAGACAGAATAGTACAGATCGTAGATCCTGCACAGTCAATGCCATCTGAAAGCCATGTCTTTTTCACAAACACAGATACACCCTAATCCACTATAGAATAAGTAATCATAAACTTTCTATTTAGACAAAAATTAAACTGAACCCCCAATGCCAGACTCTGCATACAATGCAACACCACAGAAACAGAAAATGTCCCCTAGTACTGTGCTAAATATAAAGACAGCAGATGTAAATTTGAAAAAAAAAACCTAACAAGTACCAATCACCACTTTACAAATTAACAAATAGAAATAAAACAAATATAGAAAGTAAAATAATACCATTTTATTGGACTAATACATTTAGCTTTCAGAGGCCAAAACCTCCGTCCTCGGGTCAGTACAGTATAGTGCTGTTACAGTATCCTATCCTGACCTGAGGAAGGGGGTTTTGTTCTCCGAAAGTTAGTCAAAATGTATTAAAATTAGTCCAATAAAAAGATTACCTTATTTACATGTTCTATTATAAACATTTAACACATCTACAATACTTTATCCTAAAGCAAAAAAAAATAAAAAAATAAATTTTATTTACAGTTTGTTGTCTCTGGTTTCTGCTTTCCTCATCTTCTTTTCACCGTCTTCCTTCCATCCAGCATCTATCTTCACTCTCTCTCTCTGCCATCCAGTGTCTGCCCTCTCTGCCATCCCTTCCATCCACTGCCTGCCCTTTCTCTCTGCCCCTTCAATCCACCATTTGCCCTCCCTCTCCCATCCATCCAGGGTCTGCCCTCCCTCTCGCTCCCCCTTCCATCTAGGATCTATCCCCTCTCTCTCTCTCTGCCCCTTTTTTCAGCCCCCAGTTCCAGCCCCCTTCTCTCCTCTGAACACCCCCACCCCAGTCCCCTTTTCCCCTCCCCTTCTCCTGTCTGAGACCCCCACCACAGTCCCCTTCTCCCCTCCCCTGTCTGAGACCCCCACCCCAGTCCCCTTCTCTCCTCTGAACACCCCCATCCCAGTCCCCTTCTCCCCTCCCCTTCCCTTCTCCCCTCTGAGATCCCCACCCCAGTCCCCTTCTCCCCTCCCCTGTCTGAGATCCCCACCCCAGTCCCCTTCTCCCCTCCCCTTTTCCCCTCTGAGACCCCCATCCCAGTCCCCTTCTCTCCTCTGAACACCCCCATCCCAGTCCCCTTCTCCCCTCTGAGATCCCCACCCCAGTCCCCTTCTCCCCTCCCCCTCCCGTCTGAGATCCCCACCCCAGTCCCCTTCTCCCCTCCCCTTTTCCCCTCTGAGACCCCCACCCCAGTCCCCTTCTCCCCTCTGAACACCCCCACCCCAGTCCCCTTCTCCCCTCTGAACACCCCCACCCGAGTCCCTTTCGCCCCTCTCCTTCCCCACCTCAGTCCCGTTAAAACCGGCGAAGCAGCGTTGCAGGCAGCGCCTCGTGCCCTGCTTGTAAAAAAAAAAAAAATCAAATCTCCTTCCTTCTCCTCATCTTGACGTCTTGACGTCGACTCGGGCCTTCCAATCGGAAGGCCCAAGTCGACGTCAAGACGTCAAGACGAGGAGGAGAAGGAGGAAGGAAATTTTATTTATTTTTTTTTACAAGCAGGGCACGAGGCGCTGCCTGCGACGCTGCTTCGCCGGTTTTTTAAATGTGCGGCGCCACGGGAACGGCCACGGGAGATGGCGGGAGCGGAGCACCCCCCACCCACTGGCACCCGGGACGGACCGCCCCCACCGCCCCCCCTTGGTACGCCACTGTGCAGCAGGACTCATAGGAATAAAATGGGCCCTGCTGCAGATAACTCGAGCTAAGCTTTAGTAAAAAAAAACGAAGACCCCCTTAGTTAAGTCTTCCAAGAGTAGTTGTGTCTCATCAGGAAAGTGATCTTTACAGCTTGCCTAGTCTATAGAGGGTTTATTGAGAAGCAAATATATATTAGCGCTTTTTAATAAGGATGAATTTCACCTTAGAAATATATTGATTAGATTTTCTATGTGATTTTCAGGTGCCTCTTTCATGTTATCCTATAATCCCTCGGATTCCATATATGGCGCTTTGAATTGCACTTGTAAATTTGAGCGTGCACCCAATTTAACTGAATAACAAGCTAATGTGCTCTGATAAAACTGGACAATAACAAGCAATTATTGGGCAATAAGAATTTACACACACATCATTTTAGGCATATTCTAGAAAGAGGTGCACGTAAATTCTAGTGTGCAGACCTGAAATGGGGGCGTGGCCATGGGAGAAACATGGGTGGGTCGGGTTATTCTTGCAATTTATGCACATTATTAGAGAGTTTGGGGGGGGGGTCCGTGCCTGATTTACATGCAGAGATTTACATCAGATTTTCGTTGGTATAAATGGTCATGCCTAAATGTCACGGTTCCCGGCACAATTCTATAAACTGGTCCTAACTTTAAGCGCTATTTTTTCAGTGCCAATTTTTTAGGCTCCTTTTATAGAATCTAGCTCAATATGCAGAAAATCAGCTCTATCAGTGAACACACATCAATATTTAAGATCATGCGTTCAGTACTTGTTAATCCCATCTTTCTAGAATTAAATTAAGTAACTTTATAAAGTCTACATTTGATTGTCACATGATGCGGTGGGAGCAGTAGCTGTGTCTTAGTGCTGCTCCGAGGTCCCCACTCGTCTTTTTGCCATCGAGCGCTCAGTTAATCCTCCATAGCAACGAATTTGACCTCCTAGCGAGCTGATATGGTGTGCATGGAACAGTTTCTTGTCCCAATGCCGTCCGGGACTGCAAAGAAGGGAACAAAAGCCGAAAAAGAGAAAGCGATCTCGGCCAAGGGAGACTCCAAGATGGCGGCTGGCTTTCCGGGCGTCGATGCAGAGTTCACAGAGAAGATATGCATAGAGGAATCCTGTGCAGAAGGAATGGATCCTCAGAAGCTTAGCTGAAATTGGGTGGCGGAGCAGTTGGGGGGAAGAGGGGGTGGTGGTTGGGAGGCGAGGATAGGGGAGGGCAGACTTATACGGTCTGTACCAGAGCCGGTGATGGGAGGTGGGACTGGTGGTTGGGAGGCGGGAAATACTGCTGGGCAGACTTATATGGTCTGTGCCCTGAAAAGGACAGGTACAAATTCAAGGTAAGGTATACACATATGAGTTTGTCTTGGGCAGACTGGATGGACCATGCAGGTCTTTTTCTGCCGTCATCTACTATGTTACTATGTATGTAAGCAGCTTGCGACGGCAGTGGGAGCCGCGCTTGAACCCCGATTTGTTTCGCTTGAGGGGCAATTTGGGAAGCTGGACGGTTTGTTGACAGATATTATGACACTGACCGCGGAGGTGGAGAAGAGAGTGTCGGATATGGAGGACACATGGCAACGATGTGAACCGGAGTTGTCAAATTTAAAGAAGTTAAACGCTCAGCAAGAGAAAATAGAAGATTTGGACAATAGGGCCCGGCGGAGCAATTTAAGGTTGGTGGGGCTCCCTGAAACGCTCCCAGTTAAGAACTTGGGCTCGTTATTATAGCAATGGCTCTCTAAGGAATTCGCGCTCTCTGATAGCAGGGGGCCCTTTTGTATCGAGAGGGCACACAGGATTGGAAGGCCACAACTGAACAGCCAGCGTCCAAGAGTGGGTATCATTAAAGTACACAATTACATTCATAAAGAGGAGATTCTGCAGGGATACCGGTTAAAAAGAGAGACTCTGACTTATGCAGGGGCTCAGATCCATATATTTCAGGATTATTCCGTCAGTGTACAGGAGAAGCGGAGAAGATTCCACCTGATTTGCACTTCACTGGTGGGAAAGCAAGTGCGCTTCATGTTGTTATATCCTGCTATTCTGAAGGTGCAACACGAGGGGAAGTGGTCCTCCTTTGAGTCAGATCAAGCAGCTATGCAGTTTCTTAATCGGGAGATGAAGTGGTCCCACTCTCCGACCTGAAATACAATTTAAGCGCTTTCCTCTTGGTGGGGACAGTGGTATTGCAATTGCGGTGTGTCTAGGGTCTTGCTTTTTCAAGGGGCACTGAGCTGTGGAGGACATTTGAATCTGTGTTAGGGTGTGTTCATGAGGGGTGCTGGGTGGGTGATGGGGGAGCGGGGATCTCAGCATGTTGTGATTTTACCTTGATGGGGGTTGTCTCCTCGAGGCTTGGTGGGTTTCTGTGGGGAGGGCAATGGGGGAGGGTAGGGGAGCTGGATGAGTTCGGGGGGGGGGTAAGTAGGGTAGGGGAAGGGAGGGGGGAGTTAGTTTGGCTTGTGGGGCTGGGGAGGAGGAGGGTTGGGAGGGACAGGGGAGGGGGTTTGGGCCAGCAAGCATGTGTGGTGCGATGTTTCTGTGGGGGGTTGTGATTTTGTTTCTCAGTGTGTAGAGGGAAGTGAGCCTGAGGTATATGCTTCTGGTTGGCGAGAATTTGAGTTCTGGGGGAAGGTCTGGGACGAGTCACTAAGGTATATTTGGCGTTCTCAACTTGCTATGAGAATTGTCCGCTTGTAGACTAATTTCATGGAATGTGGGAGGGATTTCCTCCCCGATTAAGCGGAAAAAGATATTGTCTCACTTGGGGCTTCTAAAGGCTGACATTGTGTGTCTTCAGGAAACTACTAGACTATCCGCCCTTGAGCACAGTAAGTTGAAGCGGGCTTGGGTGGGTCAGGTTCATTCTGTTTCCTCGGGGGCCCGAAGGGGAGGAGTGGCAATTCTGTTTCATAAAAAGTTAGTATATACCTTGAAAGTACTTTTGCAAGACCCAAAGTGTTGTTACAGTATGTGTTACTTAAACTGTGGATGCAGGGGCGGGAAATCTATCTATTAACAGTATATGCTCCCACGCCTTATGACTGGAAATTTTTTCCTGAGTTGCTGACGACACTTATGCCTTACCAGGGAACTAACCTTATTATAGCAGGGGACATGAATACTCTACTGGACCCAGAGGTCGATTGTACGGGTAATAGAAGCAGTAGGCTCCCGGGAGGGCCCGATAGGGGTATGTTGCTTTTTTTTCCACTTCCCTCTCGGTAGTTGACTTTTGGAAGCATTTACACCCGGGGGAGCGGGAGTTTTCTCATAGATCGCATGCTCATGAGACTTGGGCACGGTCGGATTATATTTTTGTGTCTACTTCCCTTTTCCCCTGGGTCAAGGATGCGCAGTTGGATCAGGTGGTGGTATCTGATCACACCCCAGTTTGGATAGAGTTGGAGGCCCCGAGTGGGTTTTGTCCGATAGTGTGCTGGAGGTTGCTGAGTTATCTGGCTAAGGATAAAGACTTTCAAGGTTTTCTAAAAGAAAAATGGGAGAGTTATGTGTCTCATAATGAACAACATCGTTCCAACCCCCAGCTTTTTTGGTGCACTGCGAAGGTGGTGTTACACGGGGAGATCATTTCTTATGTTGTGGCAAGGCGTAAGTGGATTGCGGCCAGCATTTTAAATTTACAGCGGAGTTTACGGGGGGGCAAAGCATGCATATTTAAATGCTCTGACAAAGGCCAATAGGGATGTATGTGTGTCGTTGCAAGTGTCTGTCAATTCTCTGCTGCATGAGCAGACGCAGCATCACATGGTGTATCAAAAATTTCGATTGCATAGGTTTGGGAATTGACCTGGGGGTCTTTTGGCGTGATTGGTGAAACCAAATGAGGGGAGCTGTACTATCTCGGCACTGCGGGATAGACAGGGTAACATAACAAACCGCCCAGACTTGGTGATGTCTCAGATACTGTGGGACCATTATCACAATTTATATAAGAAAGGGGAGTCACCGCCTCGGAAAGCTGTGGAAGATTTTCTGACCAGGGCAGGGATGCCCAGGCTGTTGGAGGCGGTGATAGTGGAACTTGAGTCCCCTTTACAGATTAAGGAGTTGTAGCATGTGATTAAAGGGCTGAAGTCTTTTTCTGCACCATGGGTGGATGGTTGCGCGGATGAGTTTTATAAAATCTTACAATTCTCTTTGGCGGTGGGGGGGGGCTTTGTTTGATTACCACCAATCACTTATTCAAGGGGGTAAGTTTCCCGAGTATGAGAACACTGCATTGCTATCTCTTTTGCTTAAGCCGGGCAAACCGTCGCAAGACCCTGAGTCATATCGCCCTATCGCCTTGATTAATGTGGACATTAAATTACTTGCGAAGATTCTGGTCAATAGGCTGCTACCTCATATTGCCGATTTGATTAGTCCTGCTCAGGTGGGGTTCATTCCTAAGCCACACCCCGTTCGGCATGTTCAAAGAATTCTTTTATCTATGGCGCAGAGTAGGTATATGGATAGCTCTGCAATGTTAGTGAGCTTAGATGCGGCTAAAACATTTTAACAGGTGGACTGGGGCTACCTATTTCAAGTTCTTGACTGGGTGGGCTTACCAGAGTGGTTTCTTTGTGCTTTGAGGGCACTTTACTCGGGGATGGAAGCGCAAATAGTGGTTAATGGGAGTAAGATTGTTTCGGGGTGTGGTGGAGAACACGGCAGGGGTGCCCTTTGCCCCCTTTCTCTTTAATATCTCCTTGGAACCTCTGATTTGCTTGTTGAATAGCACGTCTGGAATTCGGGGGATCCCGGTAGGGGCAGAGGAGGTTGTGGCTTTGGCATATGCGGATGGCATTATCTCTGATCCGAAGCGTTCTCTTCAGAAAGCTCTGGAACTTACATGTCAGTATGGTGCTTTGTGGGGATTCTCTTTAAATTTGCAAAAATCTTGTGCACTAGCTCTTGACCTAGATTTGCGGCACTCCTGGAGGGGCAAGTTTCCGCTTCGGTGGGAGGATACAGTTTTGAAGTATTTGGGAGTATCTATTATTAGTGATTTAACTTCGCTATACATGACTAACGTGAATCCCCTACTTGAGATGACTAAGCGGAAGCTAGCATTGTGGCAGGCTTTACCTTTGTCACTGTGGGGCCAGATTGCGTTGTTTAATATGATCTTGGTCCCCAAGTGGCTATAGATATTTCAGCAACTGCCCTTATTCTTATCAAGGAGAGATGAGAAGATGTTAGGTAGGTTAATACAGTCTTACTTATGGCGAGGTAAGCATCCTAGACTTCCTCTAACTTTGCTTTATACACCAAGGGAGAGTGGGGGGGATGGGCCTGTTGAGTATTAGATCTCTTACGGTTGCGTGTACGATGAGGCATATAAACAACTGGTTTAGAGATACTTCAGAATTCTCTTTAACGTCAATAGATACATCCCTGTTCCCGGCTGTCCACTTTAGCCATCTGCTCCACTCAGGAGGTAGACTTCCACAACATGCTTTTCATATCTGATGCTCATCTGGAAAATGACATACTTTTCTTGATAACCCCCCTGCAATATCACTTACAGAAATATTGAACAGAATTAACCATATGACTGATCTTTTCAGAGTTTGCATTATGGGAGTATATTCTTCTCTTGGTCTCTGAGATGGAAAAGATGCCCTTCTTCAAGAACTAGGACTCCTCATAATGTCAACTACAAAAGAAACTGCAGTGCTGTTTATGTCAATTACTCATTAAAATTACAGCAGCAATTAAACTTACCATCTGCCACTCTGGAGCTCATTTTCGAAAGAGAAAAATGTCCAAAAAGCGTCAAAGCAGCATTTGGATGAATTTCTTCTCAAAACGTCCAAATCGGTATTTTTTAAAGTTATTTTGCAGATGTTTTGAAGGCGGGAATAGGGCATTCCTAACACCTGGATGTTTTACAGCCATAATGGAACAAACCCAAAATGTCTAGGGTGAAAACTTCAACATTTTGGTGTAGACATTTTTCTTTTTATTTTATTTTATTAAGTTTTTAACATTTAAATCAAGCAATACACTTAGTTGTAAAGCAATACATTTCAACATATTTGAAGAAAGAAAAAAAAACAGAAAGATACTGAAATTTCTTGCTCAAGTCCACATTTTTGGGGCAAGATGTTAAGAAATGGAATATATATTATAACAAAAATTATCAATGATAGAGCAACAAATGGTAACAGCCAGCATTATGCAGTGTTAACTATATTTCAAGGGTAAAGATGTTCTAAGATCCCCGATTTTGCCTTGAGGTAAGGAATGCTGTTAATTGAGCCGGATCAAAAAATACATATTTATTTGATTGGTATCTCACCACACACTTGCATGGATATCGCAAGTAAAATGTTGCACCCAGTTGAATTACAGCTGGTTTCATTAAAAGGAATGATTTCCGACGCTTTTGAGTGTCTCTGGAGATATCTGGAAAATTTTGAATTTTCTGACCGAGAAATGTTTTATGTTTATTCTTGAAGTACATAGACATTAACCATTGTTTATCTGGTGCCAATGCCAATGTTACGATCAAAGTTGTAGGAATCACATAATCAGAATCTGTTAATTCAAGCAATTCAGTAACATTGAGTGGTTGTTCTTGTGCTTCAATTTTTTGTTCACTTCTCTCCTTAACCGGAAGATAGTACACTTGGGTAAAAGGAGGAATTAATTCCTCTTTTACTCCCAAGATCTCCATTATATATTTTTTCAACATTTCCCGGGGAGGTTTAATAGTCTGTCTGGGAAAATTCAACAGTCGTAAATTGTTACTTCTAACAGTATTTTCAAGAGACTCAGTCTTTCTTCTTAATGAGGTCAGGTCTTTAATCATAACCTCCTGTTGGGATTGGATTCTCTTCATATCAAGATCTTTCTTTTCTTCTGCCTGTTCAAGTTTACCTATTCTTGCCTCTATAGTCTTTATTTTTTCCCCTTGTTTTCTCATTTCCTGATTTAATATATTTATCTGTGGGGTAAGAGACTTCCCAAGATCTGTGGTGTAGACATTTTTCTAATGAATAAGACACGAAAAGATGCCCTAGATGACCAGATGACCACTGAAGGGAATCAGGAATGACCCCCTTACTTCTCCAGTGGTCAGTGACCCCCCCCCCACCCCCCAAAAATGTGAATAAAAATAATACTCACCAACCTCTATGACAGCCTCAGATGTTATAACCAGGTCCATTAGAGCAGCATGCAGGTCCCCGGAGTAGTGTAGTGGTGGGTGCAGAGCAGTGTAGACAGGTGGACCCAGACCTATACCTCCCTCTTCCTGCTACACTTGTAGTGGAAAGTGTGAGCCCTCCAAAACTCACCAGAAACCCACTGTACGCACATATAGATACCCCCTTCACTCATAAGGGCTATTGTAGTGGTGTACAGTTGGGGGTCATGGGTTTTGGAGGGCTCAGCAGACAAGGGAGCAACGATGAGATGTGTACCTGTGTCACGATTGTGACCGTATTCCATGCCTACACTCACCTTGCCTCCGGGTGACCGGGTTGCTGTGGACTGTCTTTTCCTGTTTCCCAGATACCTTCCAGGTTCCATTCCGGTCCTGATGTTCCAGCACTCCAGACTCGCCCCAGTGTTTCTGCTGCCAAGCCTCACCTGCGACCTCATCTGTAATTGCCTTTATTAAGCTCCTGAGAATTGTCAGACTTGCCTTTGCAACAAAGATCTTCAGATGTGCTTTCGTCTGTGAGTGCTTGTTGCTGTTCTAGCTCTGCTAGTTCTTGTCTTGTGTGTCTTTAGCTTTAGTTCCTTACTGTTTGTGTCTGCCTTGTTCGTCTTCAGTCCTAGCTTCCTTACTGTTGTATCTGCCCTGTGTGTCTTTAGTTTTTTAGTTCCTTACTGTTTGTACCTGCCTTGTTTGTCTTCAGTCCTAGCTTCCTTACTGTTGTATCTGCCCTGTGTGTCTTTAGCTTTTTAGTTCCTTACTGTTTGTGTCTGCCTTGTTTGTCTTCAGTCCTAGCTTCCTTACTGTTGTATCTGCCCTGCGTGTCTTTAGCTTCAGTTCCTTACTGTGAGTCTCTGCCCTGTCTGTCTGTCTTCAGCTTTAGTTCCCCGCCTGCTTGTACCACCCTGTTTGTCCTTAACTTCTGCCCTACCCTGCTTGTGTCTGCCTTGTCTGAAAATCCTGAATCCTGTTCAGCCAAGCCAAGTCTGTTCCACTCCAGCCAAGCCAAGTCTGTTGCAGCATTTGGTTCCAGTCCTGCCAAGCCAAGTCTGTTCCAGCATTTGGTTTCAGTCCGGCCAAGCCAAGTCTGTTCCAGCATTTGGTTCTAGTCCGGTCAAGCCAAGTCCATTCCAGCATTTGGTTCCAGTCTGGCCAAGCCATTTGGTTCCAGTCCTGCCAAGCCAAGTCTGTTCCAGCATTTGGTTCTAGTCCTCCCAAGCCAAGTCTGTTCCAGCATTTGGTTCCAGCCCTGCCAAGCCAAGTCTGTTCCAGCATTTGGTTCCAGTCCTGCCAAGCCACGTCTGTTCCAGCATTTGGTTCCAGTCCGGCCAAGCCAAGTCCATTCCAGTAGTTTGGGTGGTTCTCCCGCTATTGCTGGTCTCTGGCAGCAGCCCAAGGGCTCACTACTCCGGATCACCCGTAGCGGCATGACAACCTGGGAGCATTTATATGAAGTCCACAGCAGTGCCCCCTAGGGTGCCCTATTGCTCTCCTGGTCTGTGGGACCAGTCTTCTAAAAATGCTAGCCCCTCCTACATTCCAATGGCTTGATTTTGTTTATTTTTAACTTCTGCATTTTGTTCAATAATGGCCTAAAAAGATAAATGCACAAAGCACAAAACCGTGTTCGAAATGTTATTTTAAAAAAAGATAAGACATTTTTCTTTTTTTCGAAAATGGTTACATTTGCTATTTGGATTTGGAAAGTTTAGCATAAAATGTCCAAAGTATAACTTAGACGTCATATCAAAAACGCCCCTCTTTGTTTACTATATTCTATTGCATTTGTATCAGTACTTATGCCCAACTCATATGAGAAGATAGTGCTGTACATTTTGATGTCGCTTACATAAGATTGCAATATTTCATTCTTCATTTTTAATCCACATGTGAATTCCAAACTGTGAGTCAGATGCCCTAAGAATTTTTCCCATGGACACAACAGGAAAAATCCTTTAGCACATCTGGCCTTGTATTTGCTAATATGAGTCACTTAAAACAGCTGCAGTTTATCTGTTAATGTCACACAATTGCGAGAAAAAGAACTGGATGTATGCTTGTGCTAATGAATTTGACACATTTAATCTAGACGTTCTTGGTCTAATTTATTAGCACAATTGTTTCTCACATGGAATCTGCCAGTGTTTGTAAATCCTGTGTTAGTTTTTATATACTCACTAGCCGTTGAGCCCGTGTAAATGGGCTAGTTTTGGAATGGGGGGGGGGGGGTTCCGAGGCCCCCCCGAGGTCGCCGCTGCTCCGGCCCCCCCCCCCGGCCCGAGCACTGTCTGTTATTGAACTTACATCGCACCACGCAGACGCAGCAGGCACATCAGCAAAGCTGCCATCGGGACGGCCTTCCTTCTCTGCCTGTGTCAGGCCCTTGTGTGACGTAACGTGGCGAGGGCGGGACACAGGCAGAGAAGGAAGCCCGTCCCGACGGCAGCTTTGCTGATGTGCCTGCTACGTCTGCGTGGTGCGATGTAAGTTCAATAAGAAAGACAGTGCTGGGGCCGGGTGGAGGGCAGCGGTGGCGGCGACTCCGGGTGGGGGGAGCGGTAGCAGTGACCTCAGGGGGGTGAGGGGGAGGGCGGAGCGGTTGCGAGTACGTCTGCGGCCTCCCTCATCATGTATTGATGCAGGGGCGGGGCAGAGAGGGAAGTCTCTACTGCGCATTTGCGAGTGAGTACGACACTCGCCTTTTATATGTTTGATTAGTAAAACCCTCAGAACAGATATCATTGTATGACAGAGATACTGGGAATCTGTTGAATTTGTCCTGTGGCCGCCATACCCACTCTGGAAAGCAGATTCCCAAGGCAGCGTATTCCCGTCCCAGAGGTCAGGAAAGGAACCTTGCTTGCCCTTGGGTGGGGAAGGGGAAAGTTCAGACACCAGTGCAGGCTAAGCCAAAGGTATGGGCTGGATTTCCAGGATCCGGGGGGTGGGGAAGAAAGTTGCAGCCAGTTTCCCTGGGAACACAATCAATATACGCTCTGCTCCTGGAATTCTGACAGATTCCAAGGTACACTCAACAGTGACCTAGAGTTCTCCAAAAGGTCAGGTCCCCCTGCAGAGGAGGAAATGGAGTGGGTTCCTTCTTCACAGCCAAGTTTAGAACAGGGCATGGTTCGCTCTGCATAACTGAGTTCAGAACAGGGCCTGAAGAAGAAACGGACACTTCCTGAGGAAGGTACCTTTTTTCTTTTGTTGGCCTTTTGGGATGTATAAGGAGCTACGAGACTCTGTGCACCCCACTGGGGCAAATTTCTTGGCTGGCGTTTACAGCTAAGAGAGATAAATCTGTAGGTGGGTGAGGTGGGTTGCACCATGGGGAAAGAGATTTAAGCTCATTGGGAAGGAGTCTTTAGTGGATCACATGATCTGGTGCAGGATGTAATGGTGCTGGGGCGTTTGATAACAGTGATCATAATATGATCAGATTTCATATCGGCTCTGGAGTAAGTACACGCAGGAAATCTAATATGTTAGCATTTAACTTTCAAAAAGGAGGCTATGATAAAATGAAAAGAACGGTGAAAAAAAAACTTGGAGCAGCTGCAAAGATCAAAAATGTACATCAGGCATGGATGCTGTTCAAAAATACCATCCTGGAAGCACAGGCTAGTTATATTTCATGTATTGAAAAATGAGGAAGGCAGGCCAAATGACAGCCGACACGGTTAAAAAGTGAGGTGAAGGAAGCTATTAGAGCTAAAAGAAAATCCTTCAGAAAATGGAAGAAGGATCCAACTGAAAGTAATAAGAAACAGCATAAGGAATGGCAAGTCAAATGCAAAGCGCTGATAAGGAAGGCAAAGAGGGACTTTGAAAAAACAATTGTGTTGGAGGCAAAAACACATAGTAAATATTTTTAGGTATATTAGAAGCAAGAAGCTGGCAAAAGAATCAATTGGACCGCTAGATGACCGAAAGGTAAAAAGGGCAATCAGGAAAGATAAATTATAGAAGTTCTTGAACTGTGTTCTATCAAAGACTTTAGAGATTTGTGGGATATTTGCATTTGTTGTTGTACTTGATCTCTTTTTTGATTTTGTCATTTCTCTATTTGTTTAATAAAGACTTCTTTACACTTTAAAAAAAAATTTAATTCTTTGCTTCAGTCTTCACCGAGGAAGATTTGGGAGAGGTACCAGTGCCAGAAATGGTATTCAAAGCTGAAGAGTCAGAGAAACTGAATGAAATCTCTATAAACCTGGAAGATGTAATGGTGCAATTTGACAAATTGAAGAGTAGTAAATCGCCTGGACCGGATGGTATTTATCCCAGAGTACTGATAGAATAAAAAAATGTACTTGCAGAACTATTGTTAATAATATGTAATTGATCTTTAAAATCAAGCATGGAACTAGAAGACTGGAAGGTGACCAATGTAATGGCAATCTTTTTTTAAAAGGTTCCAGAGGAGATCCGGGAAATTATAGACCGTTGGTGCCAGGCAAAATTGTAGAGACTATTATAAAGAACAAAGCTACATATTCATAAGCATGGATTAATCAGACAAAGCCAACATGAATTGCCTCACCAATCTACCACATTTCTTTGAAGGGGAGAACAAACATGTGGGTAATGTTGAGCTGGTTGATATTGTGTATCTGAATTTTCAAAAACCATTTGACAGAGTACCTCATGAAAGACTCCAGAGGAAATTGGAGAATCATGGGATAGGAGGTAGTGTTCTATTGTGGATTAAAACCTGGTTAAAAAATAGAAAACAGAGAGTACGGTTAAATAGTAATCTCAATGGAAGAGGGTAGATAGTGGGGTCCCCAGGGGTCTATGCTGGGACCGCTGCTTTTTAACATATTTATAAATGATCTAGAGATGGGAGTAACTAGTAAGGTAATTAAATATGCTGAAGACACAAAGTTATTCAAAGTTGTTAAATTGCAAGAGGATTGTGAAAAATTACAAGAGGACCTTACAAGACTGGGAGACTGGGCATCCAAATGGAGATAATGTTTAATGTGAGCAAGTGCAAAGTGATGCATGTGGGAAAGAGGAACCTAAGCTACAGTTACGTGATGCAAGGCTCCACGTTAGGAGTCAGCAACCGGGAAAGGGATCTAGGTGTCAACGTTGAAGATACCTTGAAACCCTCTGCTCAGTGTACAGTGGCGGCTAAGAAAGCAAATAGAATGTTAGGTATTAGGAAAGGAATGGAAAACAAAAATGAGGACGTTGTAATGCCTTTGTATCGCTCCATAGTGTGACTGCACCTCGAATACTGTGTGCAATGCTGGTCACCGCATCTCAAAAAAGATATAGTGAAACTAGAAAAGGTACAGAAAAGGGCGACAAAAATGATAAAGGGGATGGGATCACTTCCCTATGAGGAAAGGCTAAAGCGGCTAGGGCTGTTCAGCTTGGAGAAAAGACAGCTGAGGGGAGATATGATAGAGGTCTATAAAATACTGAGTGGAATGGAATGAGTAGATGTAAATTGCTTGTTTACTTTTTCCAAAAATACAAGGACTAAGGGGCACTCAATTAAGCTACTAAGTAGTAAATTTAAAACAAATCAGAGAAAATATTTCTTTATAATGTGTAATTAAACTCTGGAATTCTTTGCCAGATAATGTAGTAAAAGCAGTTAGCTTAGTGGGGTTTAAAAAATGTTTGGATACCTTTCTAAAAGACTAGGCTTGATGGACCTACGGTCTGTCCCAGTATGGCAGCACTTATGTTCTTATGCTCTTATGCCATATTGGAACTGTAAACACTTTATGCTTCAATCATTGAAAAGTGAATTGAACTTGATTTTTTTTCTTTCTTTTTTTTTTTTTTTTTAATTATTCTGCACTAAAATGTGATGATTGTTCTACCCAGGCCTAACTGAGCACTTACAAGTATGAGACCTCTATAGCTTGCTGGGGAAAGGGATGGTTTTGTCCTGGAGCTGAAAGAATCCATGCCCTGGAAACTGTAATTAAAAGGGACATTTTTTGTTTGTGTGGACTGAGTTGGTTGCTGCCCAGCACAGGTAGCTTGACCCTGAACTTACATATCTGTATATAGTTTTTCTTTTTCTATTTTGCCTTGGATGCCTTCCCTGCAATAAATGTGAACACTGTGAACTGAGATTGTGGAGCTTGTCTTATGGGGTGGGGCCCTGAGCTACTGCAACTCTGCTGAATCCTTGCTGGGAATCCTGCAGTGTAAATCCACCTGCTGACATCCTTGCTGTGTTTTATAATTTTTTTTTAATTTTTTTGCACTGGTGGACACTGCTCTTCTTAACCCTCTCTCTTTCTTCTTATTCCACACCACCCTGGGTGTGACAATAGTTAACGTTTAAAAACAGATTTATGGCCAACTGTACTGTTTGAAAGAGAAGATACATACCAGAAAACTAAACTATTGAAATATGCTTACTGGGAATTCAGATTCACTTGTAGAAAGAACCTAAATTCCAGGTCCCTGTCATATTATGCCTCATCCAAAGATTCAGAGTGAAGTCTAGCCAAACCACAGAATATTTTTACATCTGGATCCTTCCTGTAAATGTGAACTGCCTTGGTCTACAGAGAATTCCACACACTAATGTGCTTATTATTATAACTGAGCCTGATTGACTTTGAAGTTTGGGTTCATATATTTCTAAAGAAGTATGTAAGTGTCCAGAAGAATTTTGATGGAAAAACTATACATGTGCATATATTTTCACTATAGCTATTATAAGACTTTTGAAATCTGCTGGTTACTTTTTCTGACAAGTTACTTGGATAGTGGATTTGTATTTGGAATTATGTTGGCAGTAAACAGAATACAAGAACACATTTTAACTTTAAGAACAAACTGTTTCACTTTACAAAGTCTATTATCTAGTGAAAGAAGGCATGAAAATTCATTGGACATGTATGGTAAAATTGTTTCTTTTCATGAAATATGAGGTATTACTGGACAGGGTGATGTAAGGTAACTAGTTCAATAGACACCTCATCACCTCTGAGCACGAAGTTATGGAACGCATTACCCAGAAACCTAAAAACAATCAGCGAAACTACTATCTTTCGCAAATCCCTCAAGACATATCTTTTCAACAAAGCATACAGTGTAAACCCAGAACCTTACTAATCCACTGCTGAAAACCTACCGTCTATTATACCTAGTAAATGCCTTCCTTCTACTCTCTACTTCTTCCCTTAACTAATCTCGCTATAACAATAACTGTACCTGACATCCAGGACTAATTGTATGAACAAAATTATGTAAGCCACTTTGAGCCTGTAAATAGATGGGAAAAGGTGGGATACAAATGCAATAAATAAATAAATCAAATCGTGTGGTAGCCCTTGAAAGAAACTGTTTAATTTGCTATCAAGTTTGACTGTGCCAACTATTAGGTCCCTGATACTTTTGCAAGCCCACAGCACAGCCTCTCTTTCTCTCTTGTCCCAGGCTGCTTTTACCCTTCTGTGAGGGAATGGGTAGTACCTGGCTGGGTTAAATGTCTTGGGGTAGAACAAATCAGGGAAGCTCCAAGGCAGGAGATTTCCAAGGGAGTAGCGAGAGAGGCCTGAGACCAAAAACCTCAAGGGAGCAGCCCTGAGAGAGGGAGAGAGAAGGCTACAGTCCATTGTTATGGAATTCAGTCCCAAAATATTTGTGCACTAAAATGTCTCCAAGTTAGCACTGGGTGAGTGACATTGATGGATAATAGCAATCCTGCCTTTCTCTGTTTTCTTTTGCAATATTGGGGGAGGAGCTTTTGTAAACTGCTTTCATATGGTGGTATGTTCAGTATTGTGGTAAACATAAATACTAATGAAAAGGCTCTCTCTGAAATAACTATGTCAAACCTGCTTTAACCCTGGAAGAATAAACAATCCTTGGCATAGGCGGTCGGTGACTCAACTGTTTGAGGAGGCTAAGGTGGGTGGGGCTAAGGTAGGCGGGGTCAAGTTAAAAACCTTAGGGTCAACACCTATATCAACAGGAAAGGGACAGCAAATGCATTTTTAAGCACAGTACAGAAGAACCCCTACCAGCTGCTCCCCCCAAGTACCTCTGTAACTGATGGTATCATGCACACTGAGTACACTCTAGGGACTTATGTACCAAAAAATTTAAAATAATACAATATACTAAAGAGAATAGTATGTGCAGTATTGTGTGGAGGTAGTCTAACACTTGGCTCTTGGTCAGGCCTAGCTCCTCAGTCTAGCTTACTCCTATTGGCCATGTGAACAGTGATGTATTCTAAAATAAAAATAAATTTCTTTTTATTTACCTTTTGTTGTCCGGCCAATTTTTCTCATTGTATCAGTCCCAGTTCTTAGTTTCTACTTTCCTTTGTCTTCTCAGCTCTCTTCACAGGGTTTTCTCTCTGTTTGTCATTTCTCTCTCTCCTCCTGTCATCTTCATTTCCTCTACTAGATCTGTCTCCAACATTGATTTTTTTTTTCCTATCAGCTTTATTCTATTTAATTTTCCACCTCTCTGTCCAAATTTCTTTTATTCTTACTATTCAATTTCTCTCTTTTACTGCATCTACCTACAGCTTTCTAACTCCCTCAGCCAAGTTCTTCTATTCCCATTCCTCGTATTCTCCAGTCTCACTAATTCTGTCCTCTCCCCCTCCCATTCAATATCTCTCCTCTCTACCATTTTCCATCTGGCATCTCCCCATCTTCTCCATTCCTTTCAGCCAGTATTTCTCCTCTCTTCCCTCCAGCATCCCTCCATTCTCCTCATTTCAATGCAGCATCTTCCCCTCTTTCTCCACCCATTCAGCATTTCCCCCACCCTTTCCAGCCAGTGCCTTCCTCTCTCTCTACCCCTTTCCTGACAAAATGTCTCCTCTCTTCCATCTTTCATCCAGCAACTCCCCTCTATTTCCTCCTTTTCATGCAGCATATCCCTTTTTTTCTCCACCTTTTATATCCAGTGTTTCTCCCACCTTTCTCCCCCCCCCCCCCCACCTACCTTTTCAGCCACAATGTCCCTCTTCTCTGTATCCCCTTGTAGCTAGCCTCTTCTTTCTCCAACTCCCCCCCTACACACACACAGAATCTCTCTCCTTTCTCTTTGCCCTCTTTCAACCAGCACCTCTACTCTCTCTGAACTCCCTTCCCCTTCCTGCTGACCCTTCTGCTTCTCCTCAAAAGAGCGGCACTGCAGCAGCAATTTAGAAAACAAAAAAAACTGCGGAACCTCTGCTTTCATAGGTGTGGCTGCCAGCTCTCTGCCAGTCCTTCCCCCCTCTGGAACAGGAAGTTTATGTCAGAGGGAGTGTGACCAGCAGAGCCGGCAGCCGTGCCTATGAAAGCAGAGGCTCCCTCCCTCCTGTTGCCATTTCTGCCTCGCTAATTATAGAGCAAAGCTCTGTGGGACTGCGGGTCTCTGCACGCTGCAGCTACCACTTCTAGCTGACCCCGCTCCTCTGCTATAACTTCCTGTTTCAGAGGAGGACAGCCGGAAGATGAGGCAGCAGCGTGCAGAATCAGGGTCCCGCGCAGCATTGCTTTATAATTAGTACTGTACGAACGGCAGAGGTTGAAACAGGAGACGGAAGGAAAACATCTACAGCATAAGGCAGGAGGTGGGGCGGGGGGGAAAGAGGGGCAATATAAGGAAGAAAGCAGCAGGCGTGGCCTCCCCAAGCCTCTTATACCGGGCGCCTATGATCCTTGGTTGGCTGAGCTAAGTGTTCTTTCTTAAAGGTCATGACCAATTAACTTAAATTGTACCCTATTGTCTACAGATAACCAGTGTAAAGCCTTTACCATCAGGGATACATGATCAAAGCTTTCAGTGCCCCCAACAATGCAAGTCACTGTATTGTGCACCTGTCAGACCTGTGAGTTCTTGTATCAAGTAGAGCGCTGCTGAACCTGGTACTCGGACCAGGTTCTGCTTGGCGGCCGAACAACCCCAGGTTTCACCTGCGCTGACCACCGTTCCCCAGAGATTGAGCCCCTAGGTGCGGGCGGCCTGCAGGGCTTACGAGATGCAGCAGGAAGCGGGGTGATGAACGTGACGCCAGACAGGCAGCAGACAAGAGAGTGATCCAGGTACAGGCAGAGTCAGTAGGCAGGCAGCAGACACGAGAGTAATCCAGGTACAGGCAAGGTCAAGAGGCAGGCAGCAGGTCAAGAGAGTAATCCAGGTACAGGCAGAGTCAGTAGGCAGGCAGCAGACACGAGAGTAATCCAGGTACAGGCAAGGTCAGGAGGCAGGCAGCAGACACAAGAGTAATCCAGGTCAGTGGCGTATCCAAGGGTGGGCCCAGGCCCACCCACTTTGAGTTCAGGCCCACCCAGTAGCAGCACACCTATGATGTGGCTGGCAGGGATTCCCAAGTCTCAACAGCTGGAAACTCCCAACAACTGTCCCTACTGCATACCTTGTAAATAGCAGATCTTCGCCTGCAGCAAGCAGCAGCTGATACATACTGCTCGAACAGGCCCCGCAGCCTTCTCTCTGACGTGTTCCCACCTATGCGGAAACAGGAAGTTGCATCAGTTGGAAGGCTGTGTGGCCAACATGAGCAGTGCATATTAGTTGCTGCTCGCTGCAAGTGGAAAAATATTATTTAAAAGGTATGCAGGAGAGGGGGGATGTTTGAGAGACCATATGGCATGCAGGTGAAAATCACCTGTGGGATGGGGTAAGGGTTCTTCTGTCTACCCATCTTGGGCCCAGGCCCACTCAAAATTGTGTGTCTGGCTACGACCCTGAATCCAGGTACAGGCAAAGTCAGTAGGCAGGCAGCAGACACGAGAGTAATCCAGGTACAGGCAGAGTCAGTAATGAAGAACAAAGTAGAGGAGAAGCACACTACTGAGCAAGTAACACCTACCAAAGTAGAAGCCGAAGCAAGGAATCTAGGGAGAGCTCAGCTGATAAAGTGGTGGCATCTGACATCAGCAGAGAGATGGGGCACAGCTGTAGGACAAGAGCAGGGGAAGGAGGAGCCGGAAGACCAATAGGAGAGTAGCAAGGGAAGCCAGGCAGAGGAAGAACAGACCCAGGTGGGTGGAAGCAAAGCAATCAAGGAGCCTGGAAGTCAGGCAGAAAGAGAGCAGAGCCAGGTGCATGGAAGCAAAGCAATCAAGGAGCCTGTAGCCAGAGAAGAAACACACACACATGGCTCAGGGCTGTGCCTGTCAAGTGTGCGTGTCGACGGGACCCTGCGCAGCCCGAGGACGCCGCTTGTGTTGAGCTAGGGGACATGACAGCACCAAACAGATATGCCAGTTTGACAGACCAACACAAGCCACATTAGGGATTTTTGGTTGCCTGTTTTCTGAGTACTCAAAAGTATGGTTCTTATACCTGTTCAGGGGAGCCCCATACAGTTAGAAAATTCACAATGAATATGCATAAAATAGGGTTTGCATACAGTGGAGACAGGCATGTATATCTGTCATGTATATTAACTGTGGATCTCCTAAAAACTCAACTGGTTTGATGTATCCTGAGGGTTGGGTTGAGAAACGCCTTCTAAAGAGCAGCCGTTGCTTTCATAAGTAAGTTCCAAGTTAAAATGGAATTTAGTAGATTAATATTTAAAACCCCCTGTTATGTTTAAAAGTGACTTAGCAAAAGAATTTTAGATGTAGCTAGGGTTTTGGAAATGAAAATGTGCCTTCCATTCATGCTGTCCTCTGGTGATTTTAGCAAGCTTCCTGCCAACATCAATTGACTGACTCCCTGCCACTTCATCTTCTGTCAGTGATGTGAATGCTAACTTGTTTGACTACTGGTAATGGGTGTGTGATTGTACAGTCCAAGAAAGCAGTGAAGCAGAGTTGATGAGCTCCAGCCTGCTTGTGACATAATCTGACATATAGTAACATAAGCCCATCCCCCCATTTTGATTTGTGAAGGGGGGGTCTTGGGGTGACAGAGAGGGAGAGAGGTAGGGGTAGAGAGAAAATGTCATATCCATTTTGGGTCAGGCCCATCCAAAGTTGTCTGACTGTGCCACAGGGTGAAGGGGTGAGTTAGTAAGAGGAAAAAAAAAATCCCGCCCCAGTATTTTGAAATAATCTGTCTCTGCCTACTTCACACCCCCAGTCTCTTCTGTTTTCCACTTGTCTTCCCCTCCCACTGCTCCTTTCTCACATCCCCTCTTGCTTTCCATCCTTCTGCCCCCCTTTCCGAACCTGTTTGTGGGCCTAGAGGACCAAGGCTGTGCCTGAAGCAAACTATTTAAACAGAAAAAAGCACAGTAGGCCAGAAGTGATGTAGGAGACCATGTCTTGGCACCACAAGCAATGTATTTGTCAATTAGTGGTAAACTGCTGAAGGCATGCAGCTCTTTCAAGTTTATCTAAAAATGAATTTAAGGATCCCAATTTAATTGTATCAGTTGTAACTTGTAAATTTTTCTTTTGTATATATTTAATGAGACTAAGCATCATGCTCTTATATTAACTAATACAGTATAGATCATATAATCTGAATACTGAGTCAGTCAAAATGGTTAACCTCCTCCCCACAATGTACTGTAAATAAAACCACACTTGTGCTCAAGTGCTAGGGTAAAGTACAGAAATCACAGGTGAGGTGTTTTGTACCTTGAATATAGCCTGAGGATGCATTTTATTGCCGGTACTGTATACATAATCAGTGAATACTAATAGAAATGCAACATTTAGTTAATGAGCAGCTGGAGAGGTTGAAGACCAAGTGAAAAGGCCAGATCCTTAAGTAAACAGGAAATACCTCTCTTGAACATTATAACTTGTTACATTCTTTAAAACAAAGAAACACAAAGTTTGGGATCAAAAATTCATCCATGCGCACTTTAGTGTATGTTATCACATGTTCTTACAACAAAAACTTCAGAGCTATTGGCTTGGTGCCTAGTAACTCATTTTCTGTTTGTGTTTACTACATCATAATGTAGCACCTTGGCTTACAAAATAATAGTATACCTCAAGAACATCCCTAAAATGAGCCCACGTGGTTTGGTCTAAGCGACTTCTATAGTCTGAGGAAAGATCCAGAGAGCTTGGAGAGAATATGGGGAGAAGAGGGTATGAAAGATGTTAGCTTATAGAGAGGCTGCTCAGGGCTGGCTCCCTGTCATTGAGCAAGTGGGTTTTTCACACATGGCCCTTTCAGGCCTTGCACTTAGGGGCCCTGCGCTTGTGGCGGTGACCATTTTTGCCATGCACTGAGGTCCTTTTTACCGTAGCGGGTAAAAAAGACCGAAAAAGAAATGGCCAAACGGTAAGATTGCACTTACACGTGGCCATTCGGGGGAAGCACTTAACTTACCACCACTCATTGAGGTGGCGGTAAGGGCTCCCGTGCTAACCTGACGGTAACTGGGCAGTTAACTGCTGCAGTAAAATATAGGGACCTATTTTTCCTAGCGTGGGAAATGCCGCACGCTGGGGGTGGAACTACCGCTGGTGCCTATATAGGGCCGGCTGTAGTTCCAGATTGCTGCGCGGTAAGTCCGTGGTGGGCTTAAAAAAATGTGCAAAAGGAGAAAGCTGTATGAAACCTGTGTATGCTACCGGAAGAATACCTGGTAGAGGGGAGTAGCCTAGTGGTTAAAGCGGCAGGCTGACAACCAGGGAAGCCAAAGCTCAAATCCCATTATGGTGCCTTGTGATCTTGGGCAAGTCACTTAGGGGCCCTTTTACAGAGCGGCAGTAAGCGCGGGCATACCACTCACTCTTCCGAGACCACCACCAGCCCAACATGGTCACCGGTGGTAGTCCCACCCCAAGCACGTGCTATTTCTGGGGGAAAAAGAAAACCCCAAGAAATTGCTTGCGCGGTAATAAACTGGTGGTAATTGGCATCGCCGTGAGCCGCCGGGTTAGCGCGGGAGCCTTTATCGCCACCTGAGTGGGTGGTGGTAAGGGCTCCCTGTCACATAGCCATGCAGAAGTCCAAAGTCAGTCTAAATATGCAACATTTTCCAGTTCTGTGGTCTATATTTATTTCTTCTTCAAGTCTGTTTGGTTGTGAAATGCAATGTGTTGTTTTTTTTTGTAGGGGGGGGGGGGGGGGTTAATCTTTGTCTCCCGGCTGTGTGTTTGTATATATAGATGAGTCCCAGGAATAATGATGGCTAAGGGAAAACAGCAGTAAAAGAGTTGGAGCTGAATGACATTTATGTTCATACAAAGTTAAATTATTTTCAGGGTAAATTAAATCTGTTGGCTGCCTGCTATGTGAATATTCTCTTTTTATTATTGCAACCAAGTATTACATATTTAGGGCATATGCCTTAAACATAGATTGTTTAAATTCATTTATCTAGACGTAACATGCACATGGTATTGCTTGTTAAACCCAAAGGCAAAACCTGTGGAGGAGTGGCCTAGTGGTTAGGGTGGTGGACTTTGGTCCTGAGGAACTGAGTTCGAGTCCCACTTCAGGCACAGGCAGCTCCTTGTGACTCTGGGCAAGTCACTTAACCCTCCATTGCCCCATGTAAGCCGCATTGAGCCTGCCATGAGTGGGAAAGCGCGGGGTACAAATGTAACAAAAATAAAATAGATACTATTGGAGATTCTACATGGAATGTTGCTACTATTGGAGATTCTATATGGAATGTTGCTACTATTGGAGATTCTACATGGAATGTTGCTATTCCACTAGCAGCATTCCATGTAGAAGGCTGCGCCGGCTTCTGTTTCTGTGAGTCTGACGTCCTGCACGTACGTGCAGGACGTCAGACTCACAGAAGCAGAAGCCTGCGCGGCCACATTGGTGATCTGCAAGGGCTGACTTCTACATGGAATGTTGCTAGTGCAATAGCAACATTCCATGTAGAATCTCAAATAGTAGCAACAGTGGAGGAGTGGCCTAGTGGTTAGGGTGGTGGACTTTGGTCCTGAGGAGCTGAGTTTGATTCCCACTTCAGGCACAGGCAGCTCCTTGTGACTCTGGGCAAGTCACTTAACCCTCCATTGCCCCATGTAAGCCGCATTGAGCCTGCCATGAGTGGGAAAGCGCGGGGTACAAATGTAACAAAAAAAATAAGGGTGGTTAAACAATTTTGTATAAACTATGTTGTTTATGACTCCACTTGTTTTGTACTGCTTTGGGTCCTATTGATCTGTACATCTGTTGTGTTATTTTGTTGAGTGGAAACAGTCGGGTGGGCTTATAGGAAATGAGGGGAGTATGGGAGGGGAAGGGTTCTTGGGGTTGTATATGGAATTTACAGTAAAGAATATTGTATATTTTAATATTATTTGTAAATTGGTTGCTACACTGTACCTTTGTACCAATAAAACATATAATAAAGTTATGTAAATATATATCTTGCTACAACAAGGTTTTTATTGGACACATACTGAAAAAAAACATCACTTCTCCAAGTGCACTCCTCCAATGGCTTGGTTTGTATCTTCCATTTAGTTTTTATGGATTTGTTTGAGGTGATGATCCCTACGGGGGTGGGGGGGGGGGAGTTATTAAAATAGGCTGTCATTAAAACTGGTTATTTTATCACAAGTTGTGCTATTGTAGCACAGGGTCTCATTGTATAAAATGGGACATTGTGCAAAAATAGCACGGCCTAAGGTAAAATAACCCTACTTTACATTAGCCCTCGTTGATAACTTCTCCTTTAAGTGGACAAATTTACATATTAGATTCCACCAAAAACGATATCCAGTAATAGTATCTGTGATGTAAAAATGCCAATAAAGAGTGCCCCCCCTTGATATTTACTGTTTACTAAGCCACGCTAGCAGCTTCCGCACGGTATTGTCGACAGAGCCCATTCAAAGTGAATGGGCTGTGTTGGCACTAGCGCACAGCCAGCCATGCTAGCAGTTTTGTAAACCCCAGCGTTCAAATTTATGCCTAGATTTTCTGCACTGGCCTATATTCAGATACCAGTGCTAAATATCCAGGTATAAAACAGCCACCACCAAAATTCACTGCTGATACCCAGATACCAGATAGTTATCGGGTACAGGCGTTGAGGTAGCTGGATAACTTCTGGCTTCACCTGTACTCCATCCGTGGACTGCCCTAACACTATCCAGATAGTGCAGATATGGTCAGTGAATATTTTTTCAGCAATATTATCCAGATAATGCTGCTGAAAATTAGTGGCTGGCCCTGATGAGCGACACTTCTCTGGGTAGAAACCTCTCCTACACAGCCAGATAAGTGCTGCTGAATATTGACCCTTATTTTTTGCACCCTCAAATAATCCTTAATTAGCTGCAAGATAAGCACCTAAATGGGACCTTTTTCTAAGCCATGCTAAAAAGTGGACTGCGCTGTTTGAAGTGCATGGGCTTACCATGCACAGTGGCCTCTTTTAGTATAGTGGTAAAATGGCCATATTTGTATATTCTGTAATGCCCACTAAAATACATAAATATTTAGGGTGTGGAAATGTATAATCGTTAGATATTTAGTTTTCAACTTTTTTATTGATGACAGTTCAGCAAGAATACATATCTCAAACATTTCCAGCTAATACGGTAAAATGCAAATATTCAAACAGAGGACTAAACTCAGCCATCCAAAATTGTGCAATCCATCATCAAACGTTTTCTCCCCCCCCCCCCCCCCTCTTCTAGTGTTTGAACTTTTATTGACAAAGAAACACATCAAAGGCTGGTCAACATCTGCCAAATCCTATATCGTTAGATATTTATAAGTTACTGTGATTTCCACTGGTTGAAAAAGTTTTAATGAAAAATTTCTATGGAAAAATTCTTATGAAAAATTCAACCGCAGTACCGTACGGTAAAACTTTTTCAACGAGTGGAAATCAAAGTAACTTATAAATATGTTCTGTAATGGCCATGCGCTAATTTCTCAGTTTTACTAGGTGGTAAGGGCTCCTGCGCTAATTGGGCAGCACATGGCACTGTACCTCCACTACTTGATTAGTGCAGGGCATGCCTACTCTCCACCCGTAGACACACCTCCCACAACCAAAAAAATTAAGACTATTTTTCAGCTTGGGATTAGGACACGCTGATAGGCACACTGTCGTGGGATGCCTCAGCGTGTCACATGGCAGTGCTTTTTGGCATGTGGTAGGCACGCGCTAGTGACTACACAGCTTAGTAAAAGGGTCCCTATATGAATGAGTACTGGGAAGATGTGTGCCACAGATTACACACTCTTTCTATAGGTATTATTCCCCAGATTTTATATATGGCATGCGTCCATTTTGGGCCTGAGACCTTACTGCCACCCATTGACTTAGCAGTAAGGTTTCGCGTGTTAATCGGGCGGTAATCATCAAGGCGCATACACTGCCGATTACCGCTCAGTTATCGCCATACGGTAGAAAATAAAATGTTTTCTGTCTTGCATATCAGACGCGCATAAAAAATGGAACTACCGCCCAGGGCTCACAGTAGCCGGGCAGTAGTTCCAAATTGATGCACATTGGACACGCCTTAGTAAAAGGGCCCCTAAAACAGAGCTCATTAAGGACTGGATTGAGGAAGAACAATTCGGGTTGCTCCTAATTACAGAAACCTGCCTAAATTCAAAAGATGACCCAAAATTAAATAGCATCTGCCCCTTAGGGTACAAATCCTACATCTAACCAGAAGCCAAAAAAGAGGGGGAGAAATAGTAATAATATAGAAGTCCCTTTTCAAAGTTTAATATATCTTACACAATATTTCATCTCACCTCGAAATACTAGCATGCAAAATTAGTGATGTATCTCTATTAGAGCAACTTTATCTCATCCTATTTTATTGTCCCCCAGGCAGTTGGCACAATGCTGAAGAAGACTTCATAGAGTGTATCTCAAATGTACTGTGTCAACTCCACAAATGTAATTTCAATGAGATTATCCCCTTGGTTTAATCAAGGTATACTCACACTAAAAAGTCTCTGCAGGAAGTTAGAGAGAAGATGGTATAAAACTAAAACTGAGGAAAATAGGTTACAATGGAAAAGATCAGTAAGAGAATACAAAAATGTAATTAAAAAGACCAAAACTAAATGCTATGAAAAATATATAGAAAGCAATTCCATGAACATTAAAAAAAAACCTATATGGTTTGATTAATAACCTACTAAATACACAAGCGGTAATGGTCACTAACAAACCAACCCCATCTACTGAACAACTGGCCCATTACTTCGAGCAAAAAGGTAATTAAGGAAGGAAGTTATGATGCCCAGTGACGATCCCAAAGATTATGTCAGCGAATTGTCACATCTGGAGTAAAAGCCAACAGAACGTGGTCTTCTTTCTCACTGCCCACTACGGGCACAGTCGGATCTTACCTACTCAAATACTCCTCCTCACACTGCATTCTAGACATGTGCCCGAGCTACCTCCTAAAAGGAGCACCAAACCAGTTCATCATATTCCTTAGGCCACACATATATTTTATGTTACCTCGTAGTTGCTTCTCTAAGAAGAAGGGTTACATTATGCATACTCCTATACCAAAGAATGTGCAGGCTAGCAGAAGTGACGTCTCCAATTACAGATCAGTAGCCTCTATTGCTCTATTGTTTAAGCTTAATGGAAGGCATAATAGCCCACCTACTAATGGAATACCTATCCTCTTTATCTCTATTATACAACTCACAATCGTGATTTAGATCTTGTTATAGTACAGAAACAGTATTAAGAACTCTCATAGCAAATTTCAGAAATGAAATTAGCCTAGGCAGGAAACTAATACTCCACACGTCAAGTGCATTTGATGTGGTTGCCATGACATACTTTTTTTTTTTTTTTAATGTAAGTTTAAACTTTATTAAAAAGTTCTCAGAAGTTACAAAGTAAGGAAGCTGAACATAACTGTACAGTACAAATTGGAACATACAGTTGTGGATGAAAAATGTCTTCCCATGTGGAACAAATGCATGCCACACTCCTGGACACTGGTTATATTTGACCCCTCAAGTGCTTTATTTAACCAAGGTCTGCATTGCAAGAATGAAGGTTGCCATGACATACTATTAAATTTACTAGCTAATATCGGGTTACAAGGGGAAGTTTTTCAATGGTTCAAAGGTTTCTTGAAATCAAGATCTTATCAAGCAAAAATGTCAGGTTCAATAATATAGTTAGGGGCTAATTTTCAAATCACTTGGACTTATAAAGGTCCATAGGTTACTTTATAAGTCTTAGGGCCCTGTTTACTAAGATGCGCTAGCATTTCTAGCACTTGCCTACAATTAGTGTGCGCTAAACGCTAGAGTCACCCGTATATTCCTACGGGTGTCTTTAGCGTTTTGCACATGCTAATGTGTAGCTCGCGCTAAAAATACCAGCGTGCCCTTAAGTACAAACATAAGTATTGCCATACAGGGAAAGACCAAAGGTTCATCGAGCCCAGCATCCTGTTTCCAACAGTGGCCAATCCAGGTCACAAATACCCGGCAAGATCCCCAAAATGTACAAAATATACTGCTTATCCCAGAAATAGTGGATTTTCCCCCCAAGTCCATTTAATAACGGTCTATGGACTTTTCCTTTAGGAAGCCGTCCAAACCTTTTTTAAACTCTGCTAACCTAATCACTTTTACCACATTCTCTGGCAACGAATTCCAGAGTTTAATTACAAGTTGAGTGAAGAAAACTTTTCTCCGATTCGTTTTAAATTTACTACATTGTAGCTTCATCGTATGCCCCCTAGTCCTAGTATTTTTGGAAAGCGTGAACAGGCGCTTCACATCTACCCGTTCAACTCCACTCATTATTTTATAGACCTCTATCATATCTCCCCTCAGCCACCTTTTCTCCAAGCTGAAGAGCCCTAGCCGCTTTAGCCTTTCCTCATAGTGAAGTCGTCCCATTCTTTTTATCATTTTCGTTGCCCTTCTCTGCACCTTTTCTAATTCCACTATATCTTTTTTGAGATACGGCGACCAGAATTGAACACAATATTCGAGGTGCGGTCGCACCATGGAGTGATACAAAGGCATTATAACATCCTCATTTTTGTTTTCCATTCCTTTCCTAATAAGCACTGCTTAGTAAACAGGGCTCTGAGTGCGTTGAAAGTACGCCTCTTAGACTATTGTAATACTGTTTACGTTAGATATAATGATACATTATTAAAAAAAAAAAAAAACACCCAGAACACTGACACTAGACTTGTTGACAGAGTAGCAGCATGCTTCGAGAAGGCCACCCTGTTGCTACAAAAGCTATATTGGCTCCTAACAAAAGCTAGAGTCACTTTCAAATTATGTGCATTTGTTTTTCATGCTGCCTTTAATTGAACTCCCCACATGAAATGCTGCTCTGAGGGCTAGAAATTATTTAATTCTACACTTCCCAAGCTGCAAAAAAGTAATCTATAAATCAATTCTTGAGGCTGGGTTTACCTATCAAGCTACCAAGTGCTGGAATTCCCTCCAGAAATGAGAATTATTATGAGTTCCTGCAAATTATTAAAAACCTTCCTTTTCAGGAAGTTCCTTCAATGGACGGTAGATATAAAAACAGGAGAATAATATCAATGACTAATGCCTACCTATCTACATCACATGTTTCATGATATCTCACCGTTGTTGGTTATTCAATACTCTGACTGTATAAAAGTCTTCTTCATACCTTTCGTTAACTCTCACTAAGTAATGAATTGCACTTTCTTCATTATTATTACTTTTGAATGTAAGCCACATTAAACTCATATGTTTGGGATAATGTGGGATACAAATGTCAATATAAATAAAAATAAATGAATACATTTATAGAACACAATCCCATGTAAAATGGCCGTCCACTGCAGTGTACAATAGAATTAAAACAACGTGTAAAACAGCAGCCAAGGAAAATAAAAATACCTTTAACAATTTTTGAAAACATATATAATCACCTCTAAATGTAAATGTGTGTGTATACTTGCTGTGAGGTAATTTGTAAAGGGAAAGTATTTGAACGCTGAGTTTGAAATACATTTAAGCTAACAGATGCCTAATATGCTGTTGAGGAAGGATTCACAGCTGCCCCAAAATGGAAGGAAATTGTATACCAGTGAAAGGAAGGGGTGGAATACAGGCTTACTATGTTCTCCAAAGAGCCACAATCTACAATGTCCTACTGAGGGAAGGCTGTCACATTTCAGGATGAGCCCTTGGATCGCGGTGGAATCGTACTGCCTGCCTGCCCAGGGGACAGACAGACTATAGCAGGCGGTGGGTGAGTCCCTGCAGAAGGAATTGCTCCACTAAGCAGGAAGTTGTTCCCAGAACTGTAAGCTGTGCTGGAGCTGGAGCCAGGACTGGAAACAGAAGCTGCACTGGAACCAGGAAGGACTAGATGCAGGAGCTGTGCTGGAGCTGGAACCAAGACTGGAAGCAGAGGCTGTGCTGGAGCTGAAACTAGGGTTACCATATGGCTCAAGAAAAAGAAGGACACATTGAGCCAGTCTGGGTTTTACTTCCGTTGCTTTCAATGGAAGCAAAACCCGGACTGGATCAATGTGTCCTCCTTTTTCTGGAGCCATATGGTAACTCAAGCTGGAAGCAGAAGCTGTACTGAAACTGGAACTAGGACTAGAAGCTGGAGCTATGCAGGAGCCTGAACCAGGACTGGAAGCAGGAGCTACTAGAGCTGGAGCCAGGACTGGAAGCTGGAATCAGGGCCAGAAGCTTGCGCTGAGCTTGAAGCAGTGGCGTAGCTACAGGTTGGCCTGGGTGGGCCACAGCCCACCCAATTTGGACTCAGGCCCACCCAAAATTGTGGCACTCTTGATGTGGCTGGTGGGAATCTCCAAATCCCACCAGCTAAAGATTTCCTCCTCCTCAGGCATCCAATGCTCTTCCAAACGGCAGATGGCACCACACACCGGCCCCTCTGCACATGCTCAGTTGTCACCCATGTGGAAGCACTGAGCATGTACGGACTACTGGCAGCAGCGTCAGCTCAAGTTAAGTGCTGCCAGCTGCTGTTTGGAAGGAGGAGGAAATCTTCAGCGGGTTGTTTAGGGATCCCCACCAACTCAGGTATTTAATATTTTGTGTTTGAGGGTAGGGGGAGAGGCAGAATGCAGAGCGTAGGGGGGGCCAGGATGGGCTCAATTCCATGCCCATCCATTTTGGGCTCAGGCCCACCCAAAATTGGCTGTCTGGCTACGCCCCTGGCTTGAAGCTATTCTGGAGGCTGGAGCCAGGGCTGGAAGCAAGACGACCTGTTGCAAGGCAACCAGGCAGAGAGCAGCAACTGCAGAAGAAGGCCCAGGGTGACAATGTCAGCGAGCAGTTGGCCTTTGCAACGTCAACTCGAACCCAGCCTCCCCCAAAGAGTATGCACATCTGTTGGCAGACCAGAGGACTGAGCAGAGTGGAGGGCAGCGGAGCATGTCACATGGGGACCCCGATGCGGAGGTAAGGGAGCACGGGGGCAACTGTGACATTATTCCACGTGTATGGCCTGTTAAAAAATTATCCTTTGTACCTTTAAAATCTCATCAGAAAGTGCAGAGGAAGCTGGGAAAAGAAGAGCAGTGATGGGGAAATATCCCATGTTGATGTAAGCAGTTGCTTTTCTCTGTTCAGCATATTCAAGATGAGTTGTGGAATAAAATACAGTTATAAATTTAATAGAACTGATTAGGCCTGATTTGAAATATAAAAGCAATGAGTTTATACAGATCTGTTAGTACAGGTGGCAACTACACCACTTAATCCTATTATGGTTTTAGAAACATAATTCCCTGAGTCTGCTTACTGCCCTAAGAGCTTGTACTGTGTTAACACTTTCTTTCCCTTAACAATTTTGGTGCTTTTCTGCTCCTACCCTGTAAATCTCACTCACTGGGGGGCCATTCTATAATGTCAATTTTGCGTACAATTGGCATTTCAGAATTGGTGCTTAACGCCTATATTTTGGTGCCCTTTGTAGAATATACCACATCGTGTACACTTTTTTATGAGATTATGTGTATGCACAAACCATTGCACGTGCACTACTGGGAAAGAGTACACTAAGGGGCAAATAACGTGCACCCTGTAAGAAAAGTGCACTGTCTTATTGGCAAACAAAATTTGTTGGAAATGACTGCCCATCTCTAGTCCACACAGTACAGAGTCTAAAAGTGAGACCATCAATGTTTTGGGACTTTAATGAGTTTCAAGAGCCCAATGCTGTTTAATATAATTATCTAATTGTACATGGACCCAATACATTTTCCCAAAAATGGGATGCTAGAAATTGGAAGCAAATTTGTAATATCTTCAAACAAAAGTGATGACTTTTTAGGTGTAGTATAAAGCACATTCAACTCGGCAAGATTTCACAATTTCTTAATTAAACATTAGCCAGTGTTTGTTAAAAGTTGCCACAGTCACCACATCAAATGGCGAAGTGACTGCCCATCCATTTTTGAATTCCATCTCCTTTTATGTCTCCACCACCTCCTTCAGGAGGGATTTCCAGGCATCCACTATCACTGTCATATTTCCTCTATATATCACAGGAAAAATAACATGAGATCTTTTATTGAAGCAGTAAAATAATTAGATATTGTTGTGGATTAGTTCTCATTTATCTACACCAGAAGACCTATTCATGCAGCTCTGTTAAATGATTATGCAGCGGAACTGGTTCACATCAGTACCTCTTCCCTTGTTAGCTATTTTGCACTGCTCTAAGGGATCCTTTTACTAAGCTGCAGTAAGCGCTAGCGTGCACTTACCACAGATGAAAATGGCTTACCATGGGACAAGCTCAAGTATCCTGCGATAAGTCTTGGATCTGCATGCGCAAACCACGTACTGAAAAATATTTTAAACAAATTTTCTGGGAGGCAGAGAGTGGGTGTTTCTGTGCTATTTAGCGCATCTACATTACTGTGTGCTAACTGATTTTTTTTATTTACATTTGTACCCCACACTTTCCCACTCATGGCAGGCTCAATGCGGCTTGCATATTATATACAGGTACTTATTTGTACCTGGGGCAATGGAGGGTTAAGTGACTTGCCCAGAGTCACAAGGAGCTGCCTGTGCCTGAAGTGGGAATTGAACTCAGTTCCCCAGCACCAGAGTCCACCACCCTAACCACTAGGCCACTCCTCCACTAATGCAGGATTGGCACATGAGCCTTTGCCACCAACAAAATAGGTTTTGGTAAGTGCTTGTTTGCTAATTTTTGTAATGGCCACGTGCTAATGGCAAAATTAGCACTTGGCCATTAATTAAAAAAAAACAGGACAATTGGCCATTTTCTGGTGGCAGTAATAATGGCCTTAGCACGTGGGAAAGACCTGCGTAAAGGCACGCTGAGGTCACTTTTTTTGTACCACAGCTTAGTGAAAGGATCCCTAAGTATATTTGCAATAAGAACATAAATGCCATACTGGGTCAGACCAAAAGGCCATCTAACCCAGGAAGCAATGAGCGGTTGGCTTTCCCGTTTGCCAAAAATAATGGAGGGCTAAAGACCTGATGGTGTGTTCAATATGGGTGAAACTGCTGTCTTTTACAAACAGTTACCAGACCAAATGCTGTGCTTCAAAAAAGAGAAGTGCTATGGTGGAAAAAGAACCAAAGACCGCCTCATAGGTGCAATTTGCTGCAACATGTCTGGCACTGACACATGCCCACTGTTTGTAATCAGTAAATCACAAAATCCACACTGTTTCAAGAATGTTAAAAGCTTTCCGGTGACCTATAAGGCAAACAGATGCATTTGACAAAAAAAAATGAAAGAAAGGAAGGGGAAGGTCCTGTTATTTGTGGACAATTGCCCAGTGCACACTGACATCAGTAACCTGACTGCAACAAACCTAGTCTTTCTGCCACCAAACACAACCAGTGTGATTCAACTTTGTGACCAGGGTAGCATCTATTTATTTAAGAAATAATACAGAAAGTGAATTGTGCAGTACATTCTGCATGCAATGGAACAGAAACGATCAGCCGACATTGATGTCAGAATTGCCATTGACTTCATGCACGCTGCATGGAATTCAGTTAGGTGACGATCATTAACTGTTTTCACAAAGATATAGTGGAATTAGAAAAGGTACAGAGAAGGGCGACAAAAATGATAAAGCGGATGGGACGACTTCTCTATGAGGATAGGCTGAAGCGTCTTGGGCTCTTCAGCTTGGAGAAGAGACGGCTGAGGGGGAGATATGATAGAGGTCTATAAAATAATGAGTGGAGTGGAACAGGTAGACGTGAATTGCTTGTTTGCTCTTTCCAAAAATACAGCGATGAAGCTGCAAAGTAGTAAATTTAATACGAATCGGAGAAAATGTTTCTTCACTCAATGTGTAATTAAACTCTGGAATTCGTTGCTAGAGAATGAGGTAAAGGCGGTTAGCTTAGCTGCGTTAAAAAAGGGTCTGGACAGCTTCCTAAAGAAAAAGTTTATAGACCATTATTAAATTGACTTGGGAAACCCACTGCTTATTTCTAGGATAAGCATCATAAAATGTATTGAGCTTTTCTGGGATCTGGCCAGGTATTTGTGACCTGGATTGGCCACTGTTGGAAATAGGATACTGGGTTTAATGGACCTTTGGTCTGTCCCAGTGTGGCAATACTTATGTACTTATGATCCATCACATTCACATGAAAAAGCTGATGACACAATCAACATTGATCAGATTTTACCCATGTTGAGCGATGAGGAATGGTCTGCAATTTTGGAGAGTTCAGTGACCTTCGAACAATTTGTAACTGCTGATGATGAAGTGATTTCAACTGAAACACAGTCCATTGAAGATATTGCTGCAAGTTGCTGTCAAAACAATGACAATTGTGCTCTGGAAGATGCAGAATGTGTTGAAGATGGACGAACTAACCTTTAAAGAACTGACCACTGTTACACTTGCCCAGTCTGTGACTGCTTTCGAAATGGTACATGCTTTTATTGGTGGTCTGACAGATTTCCAGAGGACGTTTTCAGTGCTGTGGCTTGTATTCAGGACTTCTTCATTAACAGACCAGTGAATCTCACAGTGTAAAATCACGCATTTTTTTTCTGCTGCAGATCAGTGTATTTGATTTGAATGTTGCTGCCCTTTCGTGTACTGTGTGCTGAATAGTGTGTCAATGCCACTGAATAACAGCTAAAATATGGAAATAAACCTCCGGGTCTGTCTTCTGTGCTTTTATCGCACTGTAAATGTCTTCGCCTGTTAATGTCAACTCCGCTTATAGTTACATGATTTGAATGGTCCTTTGAATGTGATATTAAGTGGGGTTGACTGTATTTTACAACAACCTTTACATTGCTAGATTCTGTTCTAAAATACCAGTGGAACTTCAGACATCCTGACCTGGAAGTCCAAATTCTGATCTGAATGTCCTTTCTAAAATGCCGCTGTATATGTCAGTTGCAGGTTTGATTAACTGAGGGTCTCTGTTTCCACATCACAAAATGTAAAATTTGTTTTGACATTGGTTGATGCAGAGGATCCGTTTTATTTTTTAATGACTTTCCTTAATTCACAAAGACCAATTTGCTTATATACATCTACATCATTACTGCTCTAGTTTAGACCAGGATGCTTTGCATACAAAGTTGGGTCCGAAACGTCATGCTTTTTTGCAAGGGGATGTTTTTGGTTCGGTTTCAGTTTCTGGCCTACACAGAGCATTGGTTTCTCTTAAGGAGGCTTGGAGTAAAGACCTTGGGTATGAACTGGAGGGGGTAGATTTCTTAAAATTGATAAAGGCTATCCCAAAGGAGGTTAGTAGTGCTGAACTTCAGGAAAATCAATATCGTATACTCCACAGGGCATATATTTCACAATCTCAGGTTTCTAGAGCAGGACGGGTGGCTGTTGCTCAATGTCCCAAATGTCAGCGGGGGGGGGGGGGGGGGGGGATAATACCTTTTTACATGCCTTTTGGCGATATGGAGGTGATCAAGCTTTTTGGAGATTCATTCACAGATATTTAGGGATTCTGTTTAGACAACATGTAACCTTTTCTTGGAAAGGAGTCTTGTTGAATAAATGGGAGGCTTATGAGATCTCTGACAAAAATTCATGTTTGTTACTTAGCAAAGCTTACACACTAGGGAAGAAATGCATATTTAAGAATTGGATGCAAGAAGCACCTCCCTCCTTCTGGCATTGGAGAAATAGCTTGCATGAATGGTCTGGGAAGCACGGGCTGCTCAGACTTCCCCAAGGAGAAGAAGAGCCTTCATGTCTATCTGGAACTGTTACCTGCAAACTATTTCTTATAAAGCAAGAAGTGCTATTTTAAATAGGTTCCTGAGTGTTTTTCGTAAGTTCGTAAGTTTAGTAAAGGTAATTTGGGGATTCTCTGCCAGGATGGGATTGGGAGGGGGGGGGGTAGAAAATAGATGTTATCGTTCCATGGTGACCTGGGGTCATATGAGTCCAGACAACAGGTCACCCTAGTTGTAGTTCATAGGTAATGGTTACAGTAAGGTGGGTATGGGGTGTGACCTAGGAAGTCAGGATTACAAAAGGTTTTTTAAATGTTTATTGTTCTGTATCAGTTTGACATTTTTGCCTAAAATAGTTGTTTATAAGCTTGGTGATTTAATCCTGTCTAGATTCCTTATAAAATCTTGGAATCAGATGGGCATACGGGCTGGGTGGGAGGTGGGGAGTTTGGGTAGGAACAAATCTTGTAAAAATATTGAACAACACATGTTTCTGTTTCAATTAGTGTATCTTTATTTCTTTGTTCAATAAAAAAATGTTTATAAATATCATTTACATGTTACAGGAGTATTGCCATGAATAGCAAAGACTGTACAGACAGGTGGGCTCCTGAAACAGTCTTTAAGGAAATCATACTTACAATACTTGCAAAAAAAGGTGTCTTCAGATCAAAAGACACTATACAGAACAAATGCTGGAATCAGACATATGTTGAAAAGATTTACAATAAACACTGCTATCGCTCTATAGAGACCCGGGGAGGGGGGGGGGGTAATGATTCATAGACACATATATACTCAGACACACTCCAATGCTTACACATACACACACATGCAGAGGAACATCTTTCTTTGGGTTCATTCTTTGCCTGAATCTTAAATCCAATAGCAGTTCCCAAGTGCCAAGTGCTATATATCTGTAACAAGTTTACTTCTAGATAAAATTACCCTTTTACCCTACAAACACTTGCTTCCATATATTATTTTGCTACACTCACTATCACTGGGACGTGAACCCAGGACCTGACTTCACCCTAATTAGAATATATAGATATATAGATATTTATATATTGCGGGGCAATGTTCGGCCACCATTTCTTTAAATGCTGGACACTGTTGGCTGAATTAGACCTGGATATTCAGTTCTGGCCCCTATCAGGCCACCGGCATTGAATAGCCAGCTCTGGGGCAGCTGTCAGGATTAGCCAAGTACCATCAATATTCAGCAGTGTACCCGAAGAGATACCCAGTTAACAGGACAGTGAAGGAGGCATGGAGTAGAGTAGTAGCCTAACAGAGTGTCTTGCAAACTACAGTATATAATATATAAACTGATTGTAACTACAGAAAGGCAGTATATCAAATCCCATCCCCTTCAGACTGCTACCCTCAGTTAACTGAATAGCTATTTGGGTACCATTGCTGAATTTTTGCAGTATGGATGATGAGGCCGCATTTGAAGTATTGTGTTCAGTTTTGGAGGCCATTTCTTGCTAAGGATGTAAAAAGACTTAAAGCAGTTCAGAGAAAAGCAACAAAAATGGTATGGGGTTTGTGTCACAAGACGTATGAGGAAAGCCTTGAGGACCTGAACATGTATACCCTAGAGGAAAGGAAAGACAGGGGTGATATGATACAGACAAATATTTTAAAGATATTAATCTACAAATAAGCCTTTTCCAGAGATGGGAAGGTGGTAGAACTAAAGGACATGAATTGAGGTTGAAGAGGGGGCCAACTCAGGAATAATATTACAGAATACTTTTTCACGGAGAGGGTGGTAGATACCTGGAATGCTCCCCTGCAGGAGGTGGTGGAGATGAAAACGGTAATGGAATTAAAAAATGCTTGGGATAAACACAAAAGAAGCCTATTTAGAAGGCATGGATCCAAAGAAGCTTAGTGGTGATTAGATGGCAACTCCAGTAATTGGGAAGCAAAACCTGTGCTGGGCAAACTTCTACAGTCAATGCCCTGATCGTGGCTGGACAGGTTCAGCTTCAGTACTGGAAAACAAGGCCAGTGCCGGGCAGATTTCTACAGTCTGTGCCCTGAAAATGGCAAAGACAAATCAAGATCAAGTATACGTATGTAGTATCCTATCGTTCCTTATACTATGAGTTTATCTTGGGCAGACTGGATGGACCGTACAGGTCTTCGTCTGCTGTCATCTATTATGTTATGTAACTCCTGGCTTTGGCCTGACTGTCCTGGTACTAACTGGATAGTCCCACAGTGGTCAGACAGGATATTCAGCAGCACTATCCAGTTATGTGCTACTCAATATTCCTGTGAGGACCTGGTCAATGCTTGTTAGCTGGGTACGAGCTTCTCCTACCTCATTAACTAGAACTGAATATTAAAACCATCATGGAACAACATGTATATTTTTTATTTATATACCAAGTGAACAGCTTTTCAGAAAGTTCTTTTACCTGAGTAAATGGCCTTTTAAAATCGTTCACCATATTACTTTCTGACCCCCCCCCCCCCTTGAGTTTGCGGGGTAGACATAGGAACCAACTTTTAAAATGATTGGAAGGTCCATGTTGTGGTGTAGGTTCTGTCCTCCACAAATCCCCAAGGAGCTGCAGCAGAAAAAAAAGGTTTAAGTGGTCAGGAAGAAGAGAGGGATGAAAAGGAAGAAGGCTGTTGAAAAGTTTGGCCACTAGCCCAGGGAGAAGCCACAAGTCCAAGGAAATTAGGTGTCTGGATTCTTCTTGTAAGGGTGGAAGTTAGAGATAGTGTGAAGAGGAGAAGGACCTAAGAGTTATTGTCCTATATTCACCATGTTTGTATACTAGAACGAGTTCAGAAATCTTTTCATTTTATACTGCACTGAAGAATGTTATCAGGAAATCCCCCTTTATCTGAACAGCCATTTGGACTATATCTCTGTGCTTTTGTGAGTGATGGACTGAGAAGGAGGGAGAGTTGTGAGAGAAGAATCCGCAAGTTCTTTCTTTCTGCCTATCATAGCCTCAGCTATGGGGTGTGGAGTGCCTATCCCTACCACCTAGAAACCTGACTACAGCAAGGAAGGTATCCCAGGGCTAGATAAATGTACACATGGGTCTAAAAAGATAACATAATGGATAACTACTTGCATTTAGGGTCTGCATTCTTAATCTAGGTTGGGGTCCTGAAATATTGAAATATTGGGGGCCCAAACCACCCAAGCACACCTAATACACTTCTCACACAACCTATCCAACATCCGCCCATCTAAATCCTCTTTTACCTCAGCTTATGATCAACTGTATTTAAACCATGTACTGACTTTATCATAACCTTACTCTGTAAGCCACATTGAGCCTGCAAAAAGGTGGGATAATGTGGGGTACAAATGCAATAAATAATAATAATTTTATGAGATGGCCATTCAGAAGATTTAAAATCATTGAGTGAGACCAATGACAATGTTAAAGTGCTAAATCCTTTTCTCCTCTCAGTATCCCCTTTTATCTATGGCTCTCTGGCTTCCATTTACCTGTGCATGTTCCTTATCAGTTCAAAGCGGGTTACAAAATCAAAGAAACCAGATACAATCTTCTGGGAATTACTAATTCAAATAAGCGAAAAACAAGAACCAAAAAGTACCACAATTAAAACATAGTTCATGGGAACAGAAATGTTTTCAGGTTCTTTCTAAATATAGAATATTGTGAACAACATCACAGAACTTGAGATAGTGAGTTCCAGAAAGAGGCCACTGGTAGGGAAGAAAGGCTAAATGTCTAATCAATTTTAAAGCAATAACCTTTAAGAAATCGTAAGAAAAATTGATTTTGTGTCTGTGATCTCTGGAGGAGAATTACTAAATCTGTCATGTACAAAGAGGCTACTCTCGACAGAATCTTAAATATCACTGTACGTACTTTAAATTTGATATGTTCTTTAATTGATAGCCAGTGTCATTTCAGATAATATTCTTTTACTGAATCGTAATGTGTTAGGCCATAAATAAGTATTTTTGCCCTAACATGTTACGATTCAGTAAAAGAATATTATCTGAAATTACACTGGCTACCAAATAAAGAACGTATCAGATTTAAAATATGTACAATGATATTTAAGATTGTGTTCTGAGTAGCCCTGATGCTTTTTCTTCTCCTCCTCCCTGCACCATCATGCCAACCTTTCCTCAGTTCATATGTCTCCCAGGGCTGCTGGGAGACAGAGCCAGGCCCGGGGCAGGGCCGCTGCTGATGCTTCCTCCTTTGAGCCACTGTAGACCCCCCCCCCTTACCTGCCTGCGTCTTCTCTTCGCCCCCCTGGGTCTGTCACTCTTGCTGCTCCTGTGTGCCAGGACCTGGGTTATCACGTTAAACAATCTCTTCCCCCCCCCCCCCCCCCCCAGCGGCCCTGATGCCTCCCTGCTTTTCTCTCTCAACATCTCTGCTCAAGTTAAATATTTGGAGATGAGGAAATGGCTTTTCCATGTTAAATAGCAGCTGAAGGCAAGCAATATCTGTGCCATATGTTATCCACCCACTAGAATACATGGAGCAGATGTTAAGTTTCCATTGTCAAATACATGTAAATGATACTGGAAGAACTGATATAAAATGTTGATACTGTATGTTATGTGTGCTCTTGGCATCTTTGGAGAAAAAAGGATGCAGGAATGGTTATTGCCAGTGGAAGATACCAGTCCTAATACACATGGAACACATGCTACTGAAAAAATGCTCATGTCTGTGCCTCTGAGTCCTGCAGTCTTCTAATATTGAAACTGACATATTTTTGTGCTAATCGGAAACTTTCAAAAAATATTTTTGCTAGAAGTGTTCAGCCATGCTATGCAGTAGACGGGGAGTAATATTTAATTACTGTTTAATCTGAGACTGCCGAGGCATCTGTAAGCCTGTTTTGGTTAGAAGAATATGTGCATACTCGACTCTCTTTATTGTAGGTAAGTGTGCTCGCCAAAAATTCTTGGCAGTAAATGAGAGCCTCAGGGAAAAGTATGTGGGGAACATTTGTTGAACCAGCTTGACAGCTTTTGCAGTTCCTTTGTCATGATTGCTGTAGTGCCTCCATCCCGCATAGGGGCAGCAGAATGCCAATTTTGGTTGGGGAGAGTCAAGAAAAACAACCTCTGCCCGCGCCCCCTCACACCCGTCCTCCTTCCCTAGTTCCAATGACTTAGGTTTCCACTAAGGGGGGAAGTTATCAACATGGTTTGCTGTTTAGATGGCTTATTTTACCATAAGCTGTGCTATTTTAGCACAGGATCTCATTTCATAAAATAGGTCCCTGTACTAAAGTAACACGACTTGTGGTAAAATAACCTATTTTAACGTGTAATTAAACTCTGGAACTCGTTGACAGAGAATGTGGTAAAAGCAGTTAGCTTAGCTGGGTTTGCACTGGCTACCAATCAAAGAACGCATTACTTTCAAAATCTGCACGACTGTTCACAAAATTATTTACGGCGAGGCACCGGGATACATTTCAGACCTCATCAACCTGCCAACCAGAAACTCCACAAAATCTGCACGATCATATCTAAACCTCCACTACCCAAGCAGCAAAGGACTCAAATACAAATCCACCTATGCAACCAGTTTTTCCTACCTAAGCGCACAACTATTGAACGCATTGCCAAAAGCAGTAAAAACTACGCTCGACCACCTAAATTTTCGGAAAGCACTAAAGACAGACCTGTTCAGAAGAGCATATCCGACTGACCCAACATAAAAATACCGGTCACTTGCGACACAACATAACCAAAGACTGCAACGGACATTACCTGACTCTTCTTCCCCCTTTCCCTCTCTAAGTTCCCCCCCCCCCAACTGTTTCCTACCATACATATACCTCATTATACCACAATATCACTTTGTATTCATTCATACTATGTATTTGTTCAAACCGTAATCAGCTAACACCATTAACGGTTATATGTAAGCCACATTGAGCCTGCAAAAGTTGGGAAAATGTGAGATATAAATGTAACAAATAAAAATAAAAAATATCTTGAAACATTCTGCTCAGTGTGCTGCTGCAGCTAAGAAAGCAAATAGAATGTTAGGTATTATTAGGAAAGGAATGGAAAACAAAAATGAGGATGTTATAATGCCTTTGTATCGCACCATGGTGCGACCGCACCTCGAATATTGTGTTCAATTCTGGTAGCCGCACCTCAAAAAAGATATAGTGGAATTAGAAAAGGTACAGAGAAGGGCGACGAAAATGATAAAGGGGATGGGACGACTTCCCTATGAGAAAAGGCTAAAGCGGCTAGGGCTCTTCAGCTTGGAGAAAAGGCGGCTGAGGGGAGATATGATAGAGGTCTATAAAATAATGAGTGGAGTTGAATGGATAGATGTGAATCGTCTGTTTATGTTTTCCAAAAATACTAGGACTAGGGGGCATGCGATGAAGCTACAATGTAGTAAACCTAAAATGAATCGGAGAAAAGTTTTCTTCACTCAACGTGTAATTAAACTCTGGAATTCGTTGCCAGAGAATGTGGTAAAGGCGGTTAACTTAGCGGGGTTTTAAAAAGGTTTGGACGGCTTCCTAAAGGAAAAGTCCATAGACCATTATTAAATGGACTTGGGGAAAAGCCACTATTTCTAGGATATGCAGTATAAAATGTTTTGTACTTTTTTGGGATCTTGCCAGGTATTTGTGACCTGGATTGGCCACTGTTGGAAACAGGATGCTGGGCTTGATGGACCTTTGGTCTTTCCCAGTATGGCAATACTTATGTACTTATGTAATATAAATTTTATTTTCCCTGAATCTGATTTCCTGACTTTTCCTAATAAACTTTTAATTTCTAAATCTGCCTATGGAGAGAGCAGGTCCTCTTCATGGAATTTGTTGAACTCTTGAAGATCATCAAATGGTCATACCACTCACACACAGCCACATTTGATTTACACAGCCCTTAGAGGGTTGGTTTGAGTTAAATCCTTTCTTTATTTTCCTAAGATCAGATAAATTAATTATCTGTCAAGTTCAGACTTCAAATATTATTCAATTTGTTTCAATAAATTATTTCAAAATAGGTTTAATATCTTTATATCTCAAAGGAGATCTTTCAGGAATAATATCATATCAATTCCTATATTAATTGCTTCAACCGCTGAAGTGCTTCTAAAGTTCAATGCTATCCAACACTGTTCAGAATAAAATAACTTTCCAAATAGTATTTTAAATATATTTATTTTTACATGAAGTACTATCAATTATTACAATTTAGACCTGTCCAATACAAGCTTTCTCCCTGAAGAGAAAAATTAAATTCTCTTAAATGTAGTACAAACCTCTTTATAATTTAAATACTCTCAGTTATGCTATTCCAGACACTCTTTTATTATTTCACTCAAAACCTTTTCATTTATTCCTTCCTTTCAACTCCTCACACAGACACATCAGGATACAGGTCCTCTCTCTTCAAAATATTCCGTTGCTCTCTCATCAACTGTCACTACTAGCTAGGTTTCTAACTAGAGCAATGCAGCCAATCAGGAAGCTCCCTTTGAAGACATATTTCCATACTGACATTCTATTATGTATTTTGGATTAAAAATGCTATATAAAACCTTCATTTTGGGATTTTAATTACACAATTCAAATCAGAGCAATGCCTTAATGTCTATTCTATGGAAAATTTCATTCAAATTGACCCCCAAATAGCCAAACTGAAACCTAATAAAATCGGACTAATTTGCATATAATCTAAGCTTAACTAACCCCATAGCAACTATCTGCAGGCTCCCTGCACCTAACCCCTATCATTAAAACTTATGCAAACACCCCATCACAGCGGAGGAGGTGGAGTGGGTGATTAGTCAGAGTCCCTTAGGCATGGCTCCTGTGCTGATGGGTGGCATAATGAGTTTTATAAGCTTTTAAATCCTGAAATGGGAATGCTCCTGGAGGATGTGTTCAACGAATCAATACAGCAAGGACAGTTGCCTCATCATCTTAATAAGGCTCAAATTATTGTCCTCCCTAAGCCTGGTAAGCCGCTTGACCGTGCAGACTCTTACCGTCCTATATCTTTGTTAAATATGGAAGCTAAGTACTTAGCCAAGATTCTGGCCAGCAGATTGGCGAGGGTGCTACCATCGCTGATTTTGGAGCCCCAGATAGGGTTCACTTGTGGGAGAGTAGTGGCAAAGAATATGAGGCGTATTTTGGCAGCACTGGAAAGGCTACGGTCGGAGGATATCCCCGCTCTACTGATTAGTTTTGATGCCAAAAAGGCCTTTGATCAAGTGGAGTTATCTCTTTGAAGTGTTGAAAGCATATGGCATCAGCAGTTTCTTTGTACAGGCCATTCAATATTTGTACACTGATCCTAGGGCGCAAGTACTCACAAATGGATTTTTTTCAGACTGGTTTCCAATTGCAAGGGGAACCAGGCAGGGCTGCCCCTTGTCTCCTCTTTTATTTGTATTATCTTTTGACCCATTACTTAGGGAGATTCAAGGTAATGTAGGGATTCGGAGAGTGAGGCTTGGTGAGCAGATGTTCAAATCAGCAGCATTCGCTGATGATCTCCTTCTGCTTATCTCAGACCCAAAGTTCTCTTTGCCTCACTTAATGGAAAGCCTGGAGGGGTATGGTGACTTCTCTGGCTTCAAACTCACTTTATTCTAGTCTTATTCCCTCCTCACCCTTTTCTGACTTTCATGTCTGTCCTCTCCACCATGACCCCCACCCTTTCCCTCAGCCACTCTTTTCTCAGTCCCACATGGCTACTCTCCATCTCTTTCAGCTCCTCTTCTGTCTGCTCATCTTCTAGATCATGTCTCCTTCTCCTAGCAACCTTCTCACACCTGCCCATGCTCTCTCCCTGAGTTCCTCTCCCATAGCTACATTATCAGTCCCTGTCCCCGTCACTCAGCCTCTCTCCCCTTTATAGCTCTTTCCTGCCTCTTCCAGCATTGTCGCTCCTAACCAGTGACCTCCTTCCATTCCCTTTGTAAGGACAAAACAGATCACCCTGTCTCCATCCAGAGGATGGGGCAGTTGGGAATGTGAACTTTATTATAATTATGATTAGCATCCTGGGATTTATTAATCAATCTTATGTTCCCTTATGGATCCAAGTTCACAGCCCCAGTTCTACAGACAAGCAATGAAGCAGGCCAATAATTATAAAAAATAAAAATAGATTTATTTTAGCAGCCCATAATTTATTAGAATAAAGGAGGTAACAAGAATAGGAGAATAATGCACAAATGCTAGGTCATTCATAGAAAAATGACTTGCCCTTATTAAAAATAATTTAAAGCAAACACAAGCTTAGACCTTAGGCCCAGAATCTAGGGGCCACCTGCTTATTTCCAAAAGCAGTACAAAGCTGATTTTATTCAACCTGATAATGATGTCTTTCCTGAAGAGATGCAGCAGGAGGCAGGCAGGAGCTCTGAAAAGTCCATCAATCAGAAGAACCCCAGCAGTGCAGGAGGAGTAGAGGAGGTGGGTAGAGTTTTACGAGCTATGAAACATGAAAGATTATTAACTTGGATCTGGTGAAGTCACCAGACCCTGTTTTGGACAACAGGGATATTTCTTATATAACACAAGCAAAAACGCCCATTTCGGAATAAATGAAACAGGCCCTAGGAAGGCTGTCGTCTAGACGTTTCTCGTCTCTCTCCCCTGCCCTCCCCTCCATGTCCAGTGATTCTCCCCTGCCTTGCCCTCCCATCCCATCTCATCCATGTCCAGGGATCCTCCACTCCACTCCATACCTGAGGTCGCAGCGGTGGCAGGCTTGGCTCGCGTCGCCTCCAGCCTTCCCTCTCAGTGTCCCGCCCACCTTTGACATAATTTCGTCTTTCCGCGAGGGCGGGACACTGAGAGGGAAGGGAACGCTGGAGGCAAGCCGACGTAAGCTCATTAGCATACGGTTACGAACCCAGCCAGCCAGCCATCCAGGGACACAGATTGAACAATTATATAGAGAGATTTCTGGTTGTAGCATGTGGTCTCAAGGTTAATATAAAAATCACCTCTTTTTCTGGACCCTTTGTGTCAGCATAGTTGCAATTCCTGCAACCCGGCTCTGAACAGTCCAATGTTGTGGGCTATGTGGCCTTGATTTCATGCCCTGGTGCCGAAGTAGCTGGATTAGCCTGACCTGGGGTGCATGTCACTGTGCAAGAATGTCAGGTGATTGCATTAGGCAAGACAATCCCGTTTTGCTGATGCATGACCTTGGTAAAAATGAGGGCACAGTTCATGCTGTATTGATACATGGCTTGAAGCATCTGGTGCTGAGGTTGTTACCAGCTCTGGTAGTGGTTACCTAGGCAGGTGCATTATCCCTACATCTTCACTTACCCCTCTACCTTCACCCCTTCCTTGCCCCCTTTATTCCTCTCCCAGTACCTCTCTGTCTTTTATTTTACCTGCTACAGGTATTACTTTTACAGTATAGGTAAAATTGTTGTGTGCCAATAACAGTTGTCTGAATCCGTTCCTTTTGCCAGGACTGTCTGCTGCACTTGCCTTTCCCATTGGCAGCTGCTAGGCTACAGCAATCCCCTTGTCCCCCAGCAGTGTACTGGACAGACACAGCCAGCCAACAGTCTGCAGGGGGAGGCAGAGCAGTAGCCTGTGTTTTTCTGTAGATATCCAGGAATGTTCTTTAATGTCTTTTGCTTTCACACTATCATGCACCTAATGTCTATGGCTTTAGCACTATCATGTATTTTACTATCATGTAACCAAAACTTCTGCTAAAACAAATGTATACTCTTTTCTATTTCCAATATTATGTATTTCACCATCATGTAACCAAAACTTGCTGTAAAACCAAATGTACATTCTTTGCTATTTCCAGTATCCACGATGAATTGTAAGCCGCATTGAGCCTGCAAAAAGGTGGGATAATGTGGGATACAAATGTAATAATAATAATGATACCTCTGCTGCACGGAACGTGTCCCAAATCAACAGACTTACAGGGGGGGTATTACTGGGGGTGGTCAGGCACCCACAGAGCTGGCACCTGTGATGCCTCTATATTGCTCCATTGTGTGACCTCAGCTTGAGCATTGTGTGCATTTCTCATCGTCGTATCTCAAAAATAAATAAATAGTGGAATTAGAAAAGCTTCAAAGAAGGGTAACCAAATGATTAAAGCACTGGAATGTCTCTCACATGAGGAAAGGCTTAAGAAGTTAGGGTTCTTTGGCTTGGAAAAGAGGTGACTGAGTGGGGATGTGATAGCGTTCTACAAAATCCTGAGTGGAGTAGAATGGGTAAATGTGAATAGATCGTTTACTGTTTCAAAAAGTACAAAGACTAGGGAACACTTCATGGAAGTTATATGTTAATACTTTTAAAATGAATAGGAGAAAATATTTTTTCACTAAACAGATAGTTGCAAACTTGTTGCTAGAAGATGTGGAAACAACAGTTAGCATATCTGGGTATAAAAAGGTTTGAACAAGTTACTACTACTACTACTACTATTTAGCATTTCTATAGCGCTACAAGGCATACGCAGCGCTGTACAAACATAGAAGAAAGACAGTCCTTGCTCAAAGAGCTTACAATCTAATAGACAAAAAATAAAGTAAGCAAATCAAATCAATTAATGTGTACAGGAAGGAGGAGAGGAGGGTAGGTGGAGGTGAGTGGTTACAAGTGGTTACGAATCTTGCATGGAATCTTGTCACTCTTTAGGATTCCAGAATCTTGCAATTCTTTGGGGTTCTACATGGAATGTTGATACTCCTTGAGATTACTACTACTACTACTATTTAGCATTTCTATAGCGCTACAAGGCATACGCAGCGCTGCACAAACATAGAAGAAAGACAGTCCCTGCTCAAAGAGCTTACAATCTAATAGACAAAAAATAAAGTAAGCAAATCAAATCAATTAATGTGTACAGGAAGGAGGAGAGGAGGGTAGGTGGAGGTGAGTGGTTACAAGTGGTTACGAGTCAAAAGCAATGTTAAAGAGGTGGGCTTTCAGTCTAGATTTAAAGGTGGCCAAGGATGGGGCAAGACGTAGGGGCTCAGGAAGTTTATTCCAGGCGTAGGGTGCAGCGAGACAGAAGGCGTGAAGTCTGGAGTTGGCAGTAGTGGAGAAGGGAACAGATAAGAAGGATTTATCCATGGAACTGAGTGCACGGGAAGGGGTGTAGGGAAGGACGAGTGTGGAGAGATACTGGGGAGCAGCAGAGTGAGTACATTTATAGGTTAACAGAAGAAGTTTGAACAGGATGCAAAAACAGATAGGGAGCCAGTGTTAACTGCTAACAAGGCAGATATTATGCCACAGTTATCACATAAATAGGTATAACTGCATCACATCATCTACAATGCAGTTAACAGACATTAAAAAAAGAACCAAATAAACCTGTTTGTGTTGACTATATAGAAAAGTGCTGGCAACATCTCCAACAGTTTACATAGAGGTGCTGCAGTAACCACACAATTTTGGCAATCACCATGCGGTAATTTCAAATCATTGCTGCACTTTAATAAAAGACTCCTACGTCTTACAAAAATAACAAAACAAAAATCCTCACCACACATACAATGTCCAAGTTCTAATAATTTAATAATCATTAAAAAGTTAAAAAAAATGTATTCAAATACTTTCATTATATTTTTTTTATTTACAGTTTTACAAAAACAATATTCTCTGTGCCAAAATGAACGAGAAGCTTCAGAAACAATTATATATTGAATAATAGCAGTACATGGCTTCAGGACTATTGAGCAGTGGTGTCTCGTTCACTGTAAGAGCTTGCTACTTTCAGAAAGACGAGAATTTTTCCTGATAATATTTCAAAGCTGTGTCATAGGTGGGTTGCTATTGATAGGAAATTAATTCTGAAGCATTCACCCACTCATCCATAATCTTCCAGTACTTATTCCTGTGATCTGTAGCATGGAATCTTACTACTTTTTGAGATTCTGCCAGGTACATGTGACCTGGATTGGCCATTGGAAGCAAGATACTGGGCTAGATGGACCATCGGGTGGCCCAGTATGGCTATTCTTATGTTCCTTTATGTGAACCCAAAACAAAATGTGTTCATCTGGTGTGTGTGTTTTCCCAGAAACCAATTAGTACTTTAAACAGCATTTTCTGAAATTTCATCAACTTTTAATCTATTTTTGCCACATTCTTCCCTGGTCTGTTTCTATTTTATGCTAAAAAACATCCCTAATTTGGGACAGACTGGATGTTCCTCTACTGCGCCAGAACCTACTTAGCTGTATTACAAATATGTTAATTGTGATAAGGAAAACATCGTATTTCCTCCATCTGAGACTTACAACAACAACAAAAAAAAGTTGAAAACCTGTTCTCCCAGACTTGGACAAAGGGAGTCTACAACATTTATTTACCTATGGCAATTTGTGCCAAGCATTCTATGGCTTACACTCTTTCTATTGGCAAGTCCAACTCTGGGTCACACCTCAGCATGTTTCTTTCTCTCCTAGGGCAGCAGGAGACCTGAGTATGGATCCATATAGGCTTCTTTCCTCTGTTGGGTGACTGAGGCATATTTATCTATCATTAGGGCCAGCTTCTATAAATGGTGCTGAAAATGTGGTGCCGATAAAATTCGGCACTAAATGCTATCAGGGCCGTGCCAACATGGTAAGCACCGCAGGGGGGTGCCTGCCTTCAAGGGCGCCGCGCTGTAGTTGTATTTTAAAAAAAAAACCTTACTCCTTCACTCCATCCCCGATTCCCCTGTGCTTTAAATTTACCTCACTCCACCTCCGACGTCTGCGCAGCGTCAGTGAAAGCGCTGCCTGTCTGATGTCTCTCCACCAGCCTTCCCTTCGCTAGTTCTTTCCCTTTGTGTCCCGCTCTCAAGGAAATGATGTCAGAAGAAGGCGGGACACAGAGGGAACGAATGAGCAAAGGGAAGGCTGGTGGAGAGACGTCAGACAGGCAGCGCTTTCACTGACGCTGCGCAGACGTCGGAGGCGGAGAGAGGTAAATTTAAAGTGCCGGGGAATCAGGGCGCGCGTGCCAACTGATGGTCTGCAGGGGGGCGCCAGAGACCCTAGGCACGGTCCTGAATGCTATTCTATAAAGGACACATGGGGATGAACACTCTTTATAGAATAGCGTTGAGTGACGAATTTGGTGTACAACTTTAGCTGCTGAATTCACTGCTCAACTTTGTGTGCCAAAGTCAGCACTCACCTTTGGGCATGAAGACTTGAAATGTGTAAATCCTGGCATGCAAGTTGGGAGTGGATCCCTGCTATTCTGTAACACTGCACATCTTTTGTGAATGTCCCAATCTGCCCCTGCCATGGCCACATCCACTTTTGAGTTGCTTATGATCCAATTTAGGTGCCCATTGTTACAGAATAGCACGTAACCAGAACAGTGCCCAAATCATAATTAGTGCCAATCAAGTGCTTGTTACCTCCAATAATTAAGTCATTGGAGCCCATTAACTAATTATTTTGGGGACCAATCTGGGATCTGTGCCCAATTTTGGGCAAACCTTATAGAATCTGGGGGTTACTGTCCAGTTCTCTAACTGTATTCTTGCACCCGCACCTTAGGGCTAGATTTATGATGCCTATCGACAGAAGTGGAAAGAGTTTAACTGGAGGAGCTCAGAATACTATGGTGGTGCCTCTTTGAAGTGCATCTCCTTAAAACAAAGAAGAACAGGTCTCTCTTTAGCCTGAGTATTTGGTGCCTTCAGAAGTTGGCACCCTAGGCACTTGCCTATGTTGCCTATCCCTAAATTCCACCCCCACCCCGCGCAACAAATCCCACAGAGTTGCTGTTCCGGGCGTACAGCTATTTCTAACCCATGTTTAGCTTCTATCTACATCTTCCCCTGCAACAATGCCCCCTCCTATTGACACTGGAAAACAGCACAGAGAGAGGGGATCACAGACAGACAAATATTCCTGCAGAATTTTCAATCTATTTGATTCAAGGCTCTCATTACTATACAATGCTACCCCTCCACCAATTCGATCCACCCTATCATACGATATAATTTGTATCCCGGTATGACAGTGTCCCACTGGTTATCCTCCTTCCACCAGTTCTCAGAGATGCCTATTATATCTAATTTTTCATTTAGTGCAATATATTCTAACTCTCCCATCTTATTTCTTAGGCTCCTGGCATTCGCATATAGACATTTCAAAGTATGTTTGTTGTTCCTATTTACATGATGCTTAGTACTTGACAGTATTAATTTGCAATCTTTTGTCTGATTTTTATTTTTATTTAAGGACACCTGGTAGGCATATTTTCAAAGCACTTAGCCTCCCAAAGTTCCATAGAAACCTATGGAACTTAGCCTCCCAAAGTGCTTTGAAAATATGCCTGCTGATCTACTAAGGTCTTTTTTGCAACCTCACTATCAGGATACCCTATCTTCCCTGTTTTGGTGGTATCTTTGAAAGATACCTTATCTGGAACCATGCACTTTTGAGCGACTGTCGGCCTTCTCCCCGTTTCTAGTTTAAAAGCTGCTCTATCTACTTTTTAAATGCCGATGCCAGCAGCCTGGTCCCACCCTGGTTAAGGTGGAGCCCATCCTTTCGGAATAGGCTCCCCCTTCCCCAGAATGTTGCCCAGTTGCTAATAAATCTAAAACCCTCCTCCCTGCACCATCATCTGATCCACGCATTGAGACTCAGGAGCTCTGCCTGTCTCTTGGGCCCTGCATGTGGAACGGGTAACGTTTCAGAAAATATTTCAAGAAAATGCTACCCTAGAGGATCTGGATTTGAGCTTTCTAGCTAAGAGCCTAAATTTGACTTCCAGAACCTCTCTCCCACATTTTCCTATGTCATTGGTAAACACATGTACCAAGACAGCTGGCTCCTCCCCAGCACTATCTAAAATCCTATCTAAGTGACGTGTGAGGTCCGCCACCTTCACACCAGGCAGGCAAGTCACCAGGCGATCTTCACATCCACCAGCCACCCAGCTATCTATATGCCTAATGGTTGGATCACCAACTACAACAGCTGTCCTAACCTTTCCCTCCCAGTCAGCACTTGGAGATATATCCCCTGGTGGGCAGGTCCTGGCTACAGGAGTACTTCCTACTTCACCAGGGTGATACACTCCTTTAGGAGACCTCCCTTCTGCAAGGTAGCACAGGGTCTACCAGACTGGAGGTGGGACTTCTCTACAACATTCCTGTAGGTCTCCTCTATGTACCTCTCTGTCTCCCTCAGCTCCACCAAGTCTGCTACTCTAGCCTCAAGAGAACGGACACGTTCTCTGAGAGTTAGGAGCTCTTTGCATTGGGCACACACGTATGACATCTCACCAACTGGGAGATAATCATTCATGTGACAGCACAAAAGACTGGATAGCACCCCTTTCACTGCTGGACTGCTGACTCCATCTTAGTGTTTTTGAGTTTTTCAATAATTTAAAACTTGCTACAGTATTAAGGATATTAGCCTAGTATAAAAGTGTCTTTTAGTTTATATAGTATATTTTATGATTTATTTAGTGTTTCTTTCTTAGATGGTAATGAAATGTATTTAAAACTCTGTAAGAGCACTTCTTGCTTGTTACCCTAATTACAATAACTGACTATAAATGAAGAGTTGTCATAGGGGTGGGAAGACTAAGCTAGATCCTGCAGTGCCTGCTAGATTCTATCTGTTAATTCTGTGGTACAAAGTTTTTAAAACTAAGTGGAAAAGACTATGGAGATTAGTTGATAAAATTTTTATTTTGCCTAACACTAACCTACAATTCCTCCTTTAAACCCCAATCTTTAACTCCTAAAGCACAAAGCAAAATAGCGTTCACTTACCAGAGAAATGTCCTTTTCTCTCGGAACTTCTCATAGGCCAATTTCTTTACTAAATGCAGACAATAAGATTTTAGCAAAAATTTTAGTGGCCTGATTGGCGCAGTTATCTCCATGATTGATTAGCCTGGGAACTGTGTGAGGTATAGGCGACTCCTGACACAGACTAGGAGTGGAGGAGGCGCCTAATAGTTAGTGCAGTGCTCCTCCTGAAACTCCCCCATCAGACCCCCAACCCAGAAGCACCCCGCTTAATAGAGCCCCTGACTTGAAAGCATCCCTTCCCAATCAAGGCCCCTGACCCAGAAGCAACCCCAACAGAAGATCCCCCACCCAGGCCCACCGAGAGGGGAGCAAGATTCCCCAGGCTCAGCCTCGAAGGTGACCCGACTGACCCAGTGACATGGGGAGCCTCTACTTTGGGCTCGGGCCCACCCAACTGCAGTACCTTGAATGGCTGGCTTGGATACTCAAGCCCTGCCAACCAAATATCTTCAAAGCTCGAACCTCCCCTGGTGTAAGGAAGTCAGCACCATGCTTTCTAGCAGCCAATGCCGGCTCTCTGCACATGCTCATTTCAAGCGCATGAACTGAGCATGTGCAAGGAGTGCTGGCGTCGGCTGCTAGAAAGCATGCTGCCGACTTCTTTACACCAGGGGAGGTTCGGACCGCGGAGCTATTTGTATTGTATTGCATTTATTTATTTATTTATTTATATTCCACCTTTAACGTAAATTGCAAAGTGGATTACAATAATAGACTTCTACATTCAGAAGAGGTTACATGCAACATAAAACAATACTTCAAGAGAATGACATAATAAAAAGTTATAAATTGGGCATCCCTGCCAGCAAAGGTAACATTTTTAATGGGAGGGGAGAGATGGAGTCAGGGAGAGAGCAGAAAGGAATGGGTGGCCCCAGAGTCCATCCCTCCCACAGTCAGGAAATGGTTTCCTGACCGACTGTGGGTGGGGTGAAATTATTTGCCCCGGGTCTGCTTTTCTCTCAGTGGCCCTGTCCACACCCAAATGTGGGCCTCCTAGGCCTACTTTGTAAATCCCTGGTGTCTAGTGGAATATGGGTAAGAATGATCTCCAGTCTCTCCTGCCTTTGTCTGCACTGGGCTCAAATTGGTGCCAGTAAACCCTTGTGGTAGTCTGGTGGTACTACTGCTAGGGTGGTCATGTTGCATATAAGGCTTGCTACTGCCTGTACCCCACTAGACACTGGGGATTTACAAGTTAGGCCCAATGGTGTCCTACAGTTAGGAGGGGGGCCTTCCATTGGGGGGGGGGTCACTTCTGGGTCAGGGGCATTGATTGGGAGGGAATGCTTTTAGGTTTTGGGGGGCTCCATTTGGGGGTTGGCTTCCTAATCAGGCACATCATAATCTTGGGGGAGGGGGAAGGGTTGTTTAGATAGAGGTGACTGATGGGGGGTGTTTCCCTTTAAGACGAGCTTAGGAGCGTCAGGCCACTGCTTTTGCTATTTACGGGGTTATTTTTCCAGCTGTAACGCGGCTTGCAGTATACACCTCAAGCCGCATTATATAATTTCATGGTAATGAGTTGTTTTGCATGCTTTAATCCACAGAAACTTACTTTTCCCTACATTATGGCAGCATAACTTGTGTTACCACCCTTTAAGACATGCTAAAAGCCAAATAACACATTTTGTTGCTCTAATGCAGCTGAATAACTAACCCCCTTAGTAAGAAAATTTTAAAATGTGTGTTTTTTTTCTCTAAGGGCTGAGGCAGTTCCCTTGTCTGCAACTGAGATAGAATCAGGTGTTTTGGGTATTTTATTGATACAGATGTGTTAGGAAGGAGTGAAACTGTCAAAATTCTATTTGTGTTATGGGACTGGGCTGAGATTGGGTAACAGATTATATTGTGGAGTGGCTGTGGCTTAAGGGTGGGATGTTCAGGTTTATACAGGTCTATGGGGATTTTGGTGCGTCTTCAGTCCAATAGAGTGGTTTTGGATGCTTTTGGTGCTAAAGTTACTATTTGTGTCATCTTAAATTACTGCATAAATGTTTTATAGTTTATATTATACTAATTATTTGCAGTGAATTCTGGGATAGGTTTCAGTAACAACAACATAAATAGAACACAATAATAGAAAACCCTGCCAAAACCACAATCAGAACCTGTATAGTAAACATGCCATACCATAACAGCACTAACTGCCAACAGCAGCAGCAACAACCCTTCAGTACTACAAATATTTATTTATTTATTTTCTGCATTTATATCTCACATTTTCCCACCTCTTTGCAGGCTCAATGTGGCTTACGAATACCGTAGCGGCGATCGCCATTTCCGGAATAAGAAATACAGAGTAATGTTCTAGTTAAAGTATACAGAATACACAGTAAATTAGAAGAAAATCGGTAACCAATACATTTCAGGTGGTGAAAAAGCATTCAATAATGACAATGTAATAAAGTAACAAAAATAAGAATAATTCAATGTTAACTAATTCTGGAACAGTTGTGATGTCTTGTTTTTTTTAAGAAGGGTCCTTTCGATAAGTCTCTCTGAACAGGTTAGTCTTTAATAGTTTCCGGAAGGCTGCCAAATATAGTAACAGGAGCCAGAAAATGAGTACACCTAATGTAAAAACAAAAACAAGTCAAGACTGCTTTACGTCCCTACGTAGAAACCAGTTCTGCCGACGGCAAACACTGACCATCACCAGCTGAATATTGCAAGTACGTGCTAGCAAACTACCTCACCTCGAGCACATATACAGAATACAGACAGATCCATATCAAATACTGAATAAAGAGGTGATTTACTTGCACATAGGTAACAGGTATGCGCATACTTTTCACTCTATAGATTTTGCAGAATTTTTTCACCCTCAAACATTATCTTAAAATTTAAACCTACTCATTTGGGAATACAATTTTTCTGGGTTAATTTGTCCACATGCACTTGAATTTTTAAATGCTGTGTTCTAGATTCTATATATCATGCCTAAAAATTCAGCATCGAAATTAAATTTGCCTAAGCGCATTCTATAAAGTATGTCTTAATTTAGGTGTACTTTATAGAATAAGCTAAATTTCTGCGCAGTTTATAGAATACGCCGAGCACCCGTACGTGTGATGCAGGGCAGCTAGCAGCTCCGGGCAGGAAAGAGGGGGCTCTTTCCTGCCCCAAAGAGGTACCTCTAGACCACCAGGGATTGGGATAGCAGAGTAAGGGGAGGGGGGATAGTCACGTTTCGCCGGGGGGGGGGTCGCGCTTTGCCGGGGGGGGGTCGCGTTTCGCCAGGGGGGTGTCGCATTGCACCTGGGGGGCGCTGCACCCGGGGGGGCGCATCGGCGATCCGCCCCGGGTGTCAGCCCCCCTAGGAACGCCACTGCACTCCACTACTCACCTTTCCTTCCTCCAAATGAATTCCATTAACCATCACCCTCTGGCGTCTGTCCGTCAACCAGTTTCTAATCCAGGTCTCCACTTTGGGTCATAACTTCAGCCCGTCAAGTCTATTCAAGAGCCTCCTATGAGGAACCGTGTCAAAGGCTTTGCTGACATCTAAGTAGATTACATCTAGCACACATCCTTGATCCAATTCTTTGGTCACCCAGTCCCTTTGGTAAAACCATGTTGTCTTGGATATTGTAACCTACTGGCTTCCAGGAAATTCACTATCCTTTTCTTCAGCATCGCTTCCATTACTTTTCCAACAACCGAAGTGAGGCTTAGCGGCTTGTAGTTTCTAGCTTCTTATCTGTCACCTTTTTTGTGAAGAGGGACCACATCTGCTCTTCTCCAATCCAAGGAACCTCCTCCGTCTCTACCAGAACCCACCAGAGCCTCTCTGAGCTCCCTCAATATCCTGGGATGAATCCTGTCTGGTCCCATGGCTTTGTCCACCTTCAAGTTTTCAAGTTGTTGATAAACACTTACTTCCGTGAATAGTGCTACATCCACTCCATTCTCATATGTACCTTTGCCAGTCAATTGTGGTCCTTCTCCACGATTTTCTTCTGTGAACACAGAAGTATTTGTTTAGCATTTTTGCTTTTTCCTCATCATTCTCCACATAGCAGTTCATGTCACCTTTCAGTTTCACAATTCCATTTTTAGCCTTCCTCTTTTTACTAATATACCTGAAAAAAATTCTTGTCACCCTTGCTTACATTTCTAGCCATTTGTTCTTCCATTTGTGCTTTCGCCAGACATCTCTCTTGGCTTCTTTCAGTTTCATCCAATAGCCCCCCTCTGTGTTTTCTTCTTGAGTTTTTCCATATTTCATAAACGCCAACTCTTTAGCCTTTATTTTTTTTCAGCCATTTGTTTAGAGAACAGTATCGGTCTCATTTTCCTCTTACCATAGTTTAGTAGCCATATTTGTAGCTCCTTTCAGCCTGGACCACTGCCTTTCCACTCCAAGCCCATCAGCTCTTTCTTCAGGTATTCCCTCATTTTGCTAAAGACGGCATGTTTGAAATCCAGGAATACGCTTTGATTTCCATGTAGAAATCTCAGCGCAATATCTGGGGGTACGTGCATAAATGAAAATTTAAGCCCTAGTCCTATCTCTTCATGCTACAGGTAAAGTTCATGCATAAATGGTTTTTTTTTTTTTTTTAATAATTACACAGAGGCCCTTTTACTAAGATGTGCTAAATACTGAGCAGCCCATTGTATACCTACTGGCTGCATGGCACTTAACGCACACTAATTTGTTAGTACACCTTAGTAAAAGGACCCCATAATGTTTTAATGAATATATTTAGTTCAGTGGAGGGCCACAGGGGCAAATGTGGTTCATATGTGTTTATGTACACATTACTATATGCATATCGAGCAAGCAGTTTTGCAGCCTAGGGGTTACTGAAGTGGATTGTAAACCAAGGGATCCAGGTTCAAATCCAACTCTTTTTTTTTTTAATTGTGAGACCTCCAGAAACTGAAAAATACCTACTTCATTTATGTTTCAACATTTTTATTAAGATCCAACTGACACAGTGCAAACATTACACCATTCACAAGAAATACAAACATAGGCTTGCAGTAAGTTCACACCCTCCAATACTATTCCATATTCTATGGGATTTTTTACATGTATAGAACACTCAAGTGTAATTCAATGTAAATTTATGTTTTAGGTGTCATCCCCTTTTCCCCTTATCCCCCTCCCCTCACCCCCCTCCCAAGAATCCATCCCCCACCCACATCAATGCAACTAAAGATTCTCCAGAAGGAGGCACATTTACATCCAAATAATACATTGTATACCTTCCCCCCTCCGTTATATTCTCCCTCCCCCCCCCCCCCAAAAAAAAAAAAATTATAAGCCATTTAACACTGAACTGCGCACGCGTGGAGTCAGAGACTGGATATAGGAACCCCAAGTCTCCAGAAACTGTGACCTCTTCTTCTGTGAGGGTCCCACCGCCCTTCGCTCGTGCAATAGAAGACTGTGAAATCTGTTCCTCCAATGCCAAAAATCAGGTGGGTCCGCAGAGACCCACCCATGCATAATCACTTTTTTCCCCATCAAACAGGCCCTGCGAATCAGCTGCCTCGAGCCCCTCTTCTGGAAGGCAAAAAGCTCATATTTATCAAATAGTATCCCCAGAGGCGTAAAACTTATTCGAGACTGTACCAACCCCTCCAGATATTCTATGATCTGATGCCAGTATTTTTGTGTGGCAGTGCACCCCCAAAGACAGTGGTACAGTGTGCCTTCCTGCCTCCGACACTTAGAGCAGAGTGGATCAGGCACCCCTCCCATCTTAAACAGCTGCGTCTTGGTCATATAAGCCCTGTGTAGGATTCGGAATTGACATTCCCGCAGACTCGCATTTACAGAGATCTCCGGGATTTGGGACACCAACTTTGTGTAATCTAAAGTCAATCCGGGCCTACTTCATTTAAATATATAAGACATCTGCAAGCCTGAAGGATATTGAAGTGGTGCCAGAAAACAGCAAGGCAAACAATCTGCGAAATCCAACGTGGAAAATGAGCAAGCAGATCAGTATACTGTCCAAAATATTTTATTGAAGATACCGTATATAAGACAGTTGCCCGACACAGACCGTGTTTCGCCCACAAAAGGGCTGCGTCAGGGGCTAGTCTGTATCTCTACGAATAGGAACAATTGCAAATTGCATATCAGGACAAGGAAATGCAAAAAAAAACCCAGCACAAACAGTGTGTCCTGTTGTGTTTCCAAATCACCAGCAAGTAGTCTGCTATCAAAGCTATCATCTGCCCGCAACCTCGGTGTCATCTTCGACTCCTCCCTCTCCTTCTCTGCGCATATCCAGCAGATAGCCAAGACCTGTCGCTTCTTCCTCTACAACATTAGCAAAATTCGCCCCTTCCTCTCCGAGCACACCACCCAAACTCTCATCCACTCTCTCGTTACCTCTCGCCTTGACTACTGCAACCTACTCCTCACCGGCCTCCCACTTAGCCATCTATCCCCCCTTCAGTCCATCCAGAACTCTGCCGCTCGTCTTATCTTCCGCCTTGACCGATATACTCATATCACCCCTCTCCTCAAGTCACTTCACTGGCTTCCGATCAGATACCGAATACAGTTCAAGCTTCTCCTACTCACCTACAAATGCACTCGATCTGCAGCCCCTCCTTACCTCTCTACCCTCATCTCCCCTTACGTTCCTACCCGTAACCTCTGCTCTCAAGACAAATCCCTCCTCTCAGTACCCTTCTCCACCACCGCCAACTCCAGGATCCGCCCTTTCTGCCTCGCTTCACCCCATGCTTGGAACAAACTCCCTGAGCCCGTACGCTGGGCCCCCTCCCTACCCATCTTCAAATCATTGCTCAAAGCCCACCTCTTCAATGTCGCCTTCGGCACCTAATCACTACACCTCTTCTCAGGAAATCTCATCTACCCCAACTTGACATTTCATCCTTTAGATTGTAAGCTCTTCTGAGCAGGGACCGTCCTTATTCTTTCATTTGTACAGCGCTGCGTAACCCTAGTAGCGCTCTAGAAATGTTAAGTAGTAGTAGTAGTAGAAAAAAGGACACGCTGTTTGTGCTGGGTTTTTTTTTGCATTTCCTTTTTCCTTGTCCTGATATACAATTTGCAATTGTTCTTATTCTTAGAGATACAGTCTAGCCCCTGAAGCAGCCCTTTTGTGGGTGAAACACGGCCTGTGTCGGGCAACTGTCTTATATACGGTATCTTCAATAAAAATATTTTGGACAATATACTGATCTGCTTGGTTATTGAAGTGGTGTACATTTAGGTACAATAGGTATTTTTCTGTTCCTGAAGGGCTTACAATTAAAAAAAAAAAAAAGTAATATTGGTATTTGATCTTGGGTCCCTTGGTTTAGAACGCACTGTACTAACCATTAGGCTGACCCTCTGCTCTGCACATCAGTCTATGTGGTCTTTTTTTTTTTTTTTAAAGAATGCTGCTATACAGATACTCATGCCCTTTGCTTTCCCCTGTTCACAATTTGGACGTTTCAGTTTGTAAAATGGATGCTCATGCTGGACATTTCCAGGTCATGGATGTCCATCATGCATATTTTCAAACAGGCTGTATATGTATCCTGTTCAAAATAGATGTGAGATGGATATCCGTTTGGGACATTCTGACTTGGACATCCTTTTGAAAATGCCCCTCCACATATCAGTATTTTGTACATTTAGGGGTCCTTTTTGCAAGGGCTCACTAGCTAATGATTAGTGTGCACTAAATGCTAGAGACACCCATACTTATTATTCATTAGCGTGCACTATAAACGCTAGTGCACCTCTATAAAAGACCCCCTGAGGCACACAGTTGGTGTGTCAATCTAAGCAACATGTTATAGAATTGCCCTTCATGAGCCCATTTTCCTTTTTGCCGATCCTTTATTTATTCAGAACACAACAGTGGAGCTAATTTCTGGAGCAAAATGTTGGGGTCCTGTCACCCACTTTTCAAGGCCGAGCAATGGCTGCCAGTCTCAGACAGAATCACCTATAAGCTCACAACAGATCACAAAACACACAACTCTGGTCTTTCATCTTTCTTATCACAATTGCTTATCCCTTATGCATTTTCCTGAAGCCTACATTCATCCCAACAGAACCTATTAGTAGGGCTGTACCAAATATTTGAATTTGATTCAATTTGGCCCCGAATAATGCTCCAAATACATTAATGGTATTCAGCTGAATAGTGATTTAAATTCAAATATGAATAATACGGGGCTCTACTGTGCTAAATCCTACTGAAATAAACACTTGGGGGGGGGGGGGCGATATTCAGACCATGGAAGTTAGTTCAGCTAACTCCCGTGGTCACTGCTAAACCCAGATATTCAATGCCAGGCCTTTCTGGTGCCCGGCATTGAATATCCAGTTTATTTTTGCGTGGTTAGACCATAATTGGTTATATTTATATTCAGACTTAGTCAGTTATTTTCTAACTGGCCAAAGATATCCCACATATTCACACGGCCAAATACAGCCGCTAAAGTGAGGCTGAAAATCACTGGATAGCCAGTTATGTCAACTGATATAACCGGCTATCTGCTAGCCGCTAACCGGTGATATTCAGCGGGAGATAGCCGGTTATCCCCCCGCTGAATATCACCAGTTAGCCAGTTATGGGGCATTTAACCGGCCAGGTGTTCATCCTGGCCAGTTAAATGCTTTTGAATATTAGGGGGGGGGGGGTGATATTTGATTTCATATTGCTTCTTTTATTATTTGTTATGTTAAAGCTCAATGCCCATTATTCGTATTTGGCCGAATAATATTTTTCATTATACATACTCGGCCAAATAGTAAAAAATGCTATTCGATATAGCTCTACCTATTAGTGATCCCTTCCTTTCACCAAATTCAATTTCATAACATCTGATCCTCACTTTTTAGTGTAACTGGACCTACCTTATGGAATAATTTGCGTTTTGAACCCTCGTACCAAAAGTTTAAAGCTGGTTTGAAAACCTTTCTTTTTTTTTTTTTTTTTTTTTTAAATCTTTTGGAACGTAATAGTTCTCACTTATTTGGTGGCTACCCTGGTGATTGGCAGACTGGAAATGTATGCAGCAGACAACTTATTTTTTTAACTAAGTCTATCCCCTTTCTATCAATTATTATAATTTTTTTCTCCTTTATTTTATTCTAGACTTCACATGTATTGTATTATAAACTGAACAGGTGGTTCTCTCAAGGTGTGGCATATCAAGAAATAATAAACTTAAAACTTCATGAGAAAAAGAGCTCAGTAAATCAAGCCCTACATGAAGTAAATGATGGTGATGGTGGATGGATTAACCTGTTTTTAATTACAATTTTTCTACTTGGAACTTCCCTAAAAGTGATGCTGGATGGACTTTTTTTTTTATTACACGCTTTCTGCTTGGAACTTCCCTAAAAGTATAACAGGAAGAATGCTTTTATTTCTTTCTAGAGCTATAACAATGAACTATTATACTGTTTAAGTTTGTTTTAGTTTTGCATTCCCCAGGGAATTACCCAGGTTTACATGCTATTAACAGAGACTTAAGAAATACAGTGTAATATTTGTTTCTACATGCTTAAAACATAGGGGAGGGGGTTTGATGCTGAATACGTTGTTTTGCAAGTTTGTAATGTGCTTCGTTGTCTTTTGTACCTTCTGAACTAAACTTTCCATCAAAAAATCAAAGAGAAAATCATGTTGGGTGCGAGGTCAAGATGGCAACACAATAGTTTAGCAGCTTGTATACTTCTTGTAGAGTAATCCTGGCTTGGTTATTGTTGCCTTGGCAGAAATGCCTCATACTAAGAGGAAAGGGGTTCTAAAGGCTGTTCCCTCCCCAGCCAGAACCTCTTCACTGGTTCAACAGACACTGGAGTGGTATGCCGTCCAGAACCTGCAGGATCAACCAAGGGTTGTGAGCCCTGCTGAAAGTTTTGACGATGGAGCGTCCAGTCCACCTAAAAGTGACTGGATATAGAAGTCCCACTTCCTTGCTTTGCTATGTGTAATAGAATCAGCTTCAGATCCTAGCTACCCTGAAAAAAAAATATATATAGGTTATATAACCACATTCTCTTCATTCACCTTCATATTAATATACAGTGGTCATACCTTCTCATCAACCTGCAATGTCTACAATTCCTGTACAAATTTCTCAAAATTCCTTATCTGGTTCTTTTAAAGAAGCACAATGTGTTGGGTCAAAACCAAAAAATGGAGGAGGCAACACGAGAAGATGAAAACAATCAATTAGCACAAAGATAATAAATTCAACTTTTATAACATTCCTTCAATCAAACATATAAATGGCAAGTGACTGACTCACTTGCAAATGCGCAGTAGAGACTTCCCTCTCTGTCCCGCCCCCGCGTCAAGACGTGATGATGGAACAGAGAGGGAAACTGCGCTGAGGAGGGAACCGCCGAGGTCGCTACCGCTCCCCCCCCCCCCCGAGGTCGCTGCTCCTGCTCCCCCCGGGGTCGCCGCTGCTGCACCCCCTGAGGTCACCGCCAGACCCCTCTCTCCTCCATTGAACATACAGCACTGAAACCGAAGCAGGCAGATTAGCTCCCGTCGGCCTTCCTTCCCTGCCTGTGTCCCGCCCTCGCCGACGTTACGTCACACGAGGGCGAAACTCAGGCAGGGAAGGAAGGCTGATGGGAGGCGATCTGCCTGCTGCGGTTTTGGCGCTGTAAGTTCAATGGAGAAGAGAGGGCCCGGCCTGGGTGGAGGGGGGCAGCGGCGACCCCGGGGGGGGGGGATAGTGGTAGCGGTAGCGGCGACCTCGGGGGGGCGGGAAGAGGGAGAAGGGAGAGGGCCTTGGAGCTGGGAGGGAAGCAGGGAGGATGCTGGACATGGGAGGTCAGAAGGAGGGGGGCCTTGGAGCTGGGAGGGATGGACAGAGGGGGCCTTGGAACTGGGAGGGAGGGCAGGGGGCCCTGGAGCTGGGAGGGGGAGGGGGGCCTTGGAGCTGGGAGGGGAGGGGGAGGGACTGGGGCCTTGGAGCTGGGAGGAGGGGGGCATTGGAGCAGGGAGGGAGGGACAGAGGGCCTTGGAGCTGGCGGGGAAGGAGGGAGGGCGGGGGGCCTTGCAGCTGGGAGGGGAGGGGGGAGGGAATGGGTCCTTGGAGCTGGGAGGGAGGGAGGGAGGGAGTTACACATCAAAATAACACAGACCAATACTCGCCCATTTTAACGGGCTTAACGGCTAGTATAGAATTAAAACGGTAATGAAATTCAAACATGCGTGGGATAAACACAAAGGAATCCTGTTTAGAAGGAATGGATCTATGGAACCTTAGCGGAGATTGGGTGGTGACGCCGGTATTTGCAGAATAAAACTGGTGCAGGGCAGACTTCTACGGTCTGTGCCCTGAGAAAGGCAGGGACAAATCAAACTCAGATATACATATAAAGTATTACATACCATGTAAAATGAGTTTATCTTGTTGGGCAGACTGGATGGACCGTACAGGTCTTTATCTGCCGTCATTTACTATGTTACTAGGGATGGCTGGGAAACCATATCTACTTACAAATTCCATCTGCAACATTGTAGCAACAGCAATAGTGTCGGTTTCAACATCACACAATTCAAAAACAACATTGTGGCATTTGAATGAAATCTATCTGCAAAGGGAAGTGCCACAAACAGGCAAACCATTAGAATACTGTAATTATATAAACACAGCTTAATTTATACAAAGGCAAACCAGTCGTATATCAAAGGGCCCCACAAAGGCTAAATATGCTTTTTTTTTTTCTTGAAAGGTAATTAGCAGAAGCTAACATCAAACCCAATTGGGCATTCTTTTACTAAAGCTTAGTGCGTGCATGCTAAGTGCTGCACATTCTTTGTTACTGCGCACTAAAATTTGGTAAAATGGCTCCTTAAAGATTCAAAATGTGTAATGAAAGGGTTTAAGAGCTTCTTTTACTAAGTCATGCTAGCAATTCTCGTGTGGCAAATGAGGAAGCTCATACGAATTGAATGTGCTTCTTCTCATTTACCGTACCAGGAATTGCTAGTGCAGCTTAATAAATGAAACCCTAAATTAGCACACTGTAACTGAAATGAACATGGTGACCATCAGGCTCATTTTCAAAAGAGAAGGACATCCATCTTCTGACCCAAATCGGGAGATGGCCGCCCTTCTCTCGCGGGTGCCCAAACCGATATAATCGAAAGCCGATTTTGGGCGCCCCCAACTGCAGTCTGTCGTGGGGATGAACAAAGTTCCCGGGGGCATGTTGGAAGGGTAGCGAAGGCGGGACAGGGGTGTGCCAGGGCATGCTTAAGAGATGGGCGCCCTCGGCCAATAAAGGAAAAAAGAAGGGCAGCCCTAGCGAGAATTTGATCCGCTTATTTTGGACCCTTTTGTAAGGTCCAATTCCCAAAAAAGTGCCCAAACTGCCCAGATGACCACTGGAGGGAATCGGGGATGACCTCCACTGACTCCCCCAGTGGTCACTAACCCCCTCCCACCTAAAAAAGCGAACTTTAAAAACATTTTTTTGCCAGCCTCTATGCCAGCCTGAAATGTCATACCCAGCTCCATGACAGCAGTATAGTAACATAGTAACATAGTAGATGACGGCAGAAAAAGACCTGCAAGGTCCATCCAGTCTGCCCAACAAGACAAACATATGTGTAAACCTTACCTTGATTTGTACCTGCCTTATTCAGGGCACAGACCGTACAAGTCTGCGCAGCAGTACTTCCCGCCTCCCAACCACCAGTCCCACCTCCCATCACCGGCTTTGGCACAGACCGTATAAGTCTGCCCTCCACTATCCTCGCCTCTCAACCACCAACCCCTCTTCCCCCCACCTGCAGGTCCCTGGAGCAATTTTTAGTGGGTGCAGTGCACTTCAGGCAGATGGACCCAGGCCCATCCCCCCCTACCTGTTCCACTTGTGCTGGTAAATGGGAGCCCTCCAAATCCCCCAAAACCCACTGCACCCACATCTAGGTGCCCCCCTTCACCCATAAGTGCTATGGTAATGGTGTAGAGTTGTGGGGAGTGGGTTTTGGGGGGGATTTGGAGGGCTCAGCACCCAAGGTAAGAGAGCTATGCACCTGGGAGGTATTTTAATGTTTATTTTTTAGTTTTTAAAAGTGCCCCCTAGGGTGCCCAGTTGGTGTCCCAGCATGTGAGGGGGACCGGTGCACTACAAGTCCTGGCCCCTCCCACAACCAAAGGGCTTGGATTTGGTCGTTTTTGAGATGGCCGGCTTCAGTTTCCATTATCGCTGAAAACCGATGCCAACCATCTTAAATCCACCCAAATCCTAGGCATTTGGCCAGCACCAACCGTATTATCGAAAGAAAATATGGCCGCCTACCTTTTTCGATAATACAGTCTGTCCCGCCTCTTCGTGCCCCCGTCCTCGGAGATGGGTGGCCATGGAGATGGGCGTCCCCGTTCGATTATCCCCCTCCATATATATTTTTTTCAAGGGACTTATGCAAAACAATAACAGAGTGCATCCTTCAGACATATATAAATAATGTAAGCTGTTTAAAACTTCTGAAAGAATGGATCATCATTTGACAACATGCTGAAACCTCTTCCTTGAAATGGGATGAGAGAATCTGTTAAAACTTGGATGCAAGTACTATCTTGATCTAGAATATAAAATCTAGAAATCCAAATGAAAACAAAGTTACTTAGAACTATTTAAATTGATTTTGTTTGTTTGATTTTATGTGATTTTTAATTATGTATGTTGAGCTGTTATCTGCTTAGGTTAAAGTGGGATACAAAAGCGAAAATAAATAAATAACACAATAAATTGATCCTTAGGATTGTAGATTTAAACATATTAAAATAAAGCACAACAAATAAACTGGCATCAAATTGGTTATGTAGATCAATAACTAAGAGACCCTCTTCTGACCTCAACTCAATGTTAAATACTGAGTCTAATCAGAGACTTAAACCTGAGGCTGTTTGTTACTAAGAATAGACTCCAATCTTTAATCCCATTCCTTATTTAATACAGTTATTAACAAGATAAATCAATCACTTACAGTTGAGACGGATTAGGGATTCTGTACATACAGAGTGAGTCCTTGTCTGTGATTAGCTTCTCTCTTAGAGAGGAGAACAGTCAGTGACTGGCACTTGAAATCACTATGAATTAGTACCCTGAGATTTTAAAACAAGCAGTAGTTTACCGCCTCAGCATGGAGAGTTAAAGTCCTCTACATGCTGGATTTATGACCTAGGTACGGCTACCATCTCTCTCAATTTTCCTCAAGAAAAAAAATCTGGAGTAGGGGAATTCTACTCCTCCCAGCATGCCCTGAGGCAAGCAGTAACTACAAAGCTCCAAAAGGGACTAAGAGCAGAACACAGGTGCTGATGAAGGCTAATCACAGAGGACTGCAGAAGTACATGGACATGGTCCATACAAACAGCTTAACAAATATACAGACATATAATGAGTTACACACACACAGCACAAGCTGCCCCATGTAATGGGCACAGAACAGGCCCTTTTACTAAATCACATTAAGTGCTAATACATACTTAACACAGAGAAAAACGTTTACCACAAAATGGGCCCTGTATAATATACGTCACAATACTCAAGGACACATATTTTGCCAAATAAAATGGAAAATCTTATCATGAAGAGAAACAAAGAATCTTCAGGGGGGGGGGGGAGGGTAATTGGTAGTAAAAGGTCCCCATAGCCAATAATGAAACTTGGAAGCATTTCAAAAACATGTTTTTCTTGCAAACAATGGAGCACCACCGGAGTTTCAAGCTGCTGTGGTTTTAAACAGCCTTCATGCTCAATTATATATGTTTGAAACGATCTCGATGTTCGCCCTATGTACAACTTGTTACATAGACACTGAATGACACATACTACAAAATCTGTTGCACAGGTCATGTAATACTTCATTCTATATTTTCTATGATCCCCTGGATTCTCAAACTGAGAAAAATCTAAAGTTATTTTACACATATGTTTGCCAATATCCATGCTAGAAGTGACCCATATTGTGGATTTCTGACAGCTGATCAGTTCTCATTGATAACTGTTTAATCTCAGGGCCTGCAGGGGAGGAGGTGAGGGCAGATGATGGACACTTGTGGGCCCATTTTCGAAAGAGAAGGGCGTCCATCTTTCGACATAAATCGGAAGATGGACATCCTTCTCCCAGGGATGTCCAAATCGGTATAATCAAAACCCGATTTAGGACGTCCCCAACTGCACTCCATCGCAAGGACGGCCAAAGCTCAAGGGGGCGTGTTGGAGGCATAGCGGGACTTGGGCATGCCTAACACTTGGACGTCCTTGACCCATAATCGAAAAAAATAAGGACGTCCCTGAGGAGCACTTTGACGTTTTCACCCGGACCTGTTTTTCTTACGACCAAGGCACAAAAAGGCGCCCGAAATGACCAGATGACCACTGGAGGGAATCAGGGATGACCTTCCATTACTCCCTCAGTGGTCACCAACTCCCTCCCACCCTCAAAAAACATCTTTCAAAATATTTTGTGCCAGCCTCAGATGTCATACTCAGGTAGCAGTATGCAGGTCTCTGGAGCAGTTTTAGTGGGTGCAGTGCACTTCAGGCAGGCGGACCCAGCCCCATTCCCCCCACCTGTTACATTTGTGGAGGAAACCGCGAGCCCTCCAAAACCCACTGTACCCACATCTAGGTGCCCCCCTTCACCCATAAGGGCTATGGTAGTGGTGTACAGTTGGGGGTACTGGGTTTTGGGGGGCTCAGCACACAAGGTAAGGGAGCTATGTTCCTGGGAGCAATTTATGAAGTCCACTGCAGTGCCCCCTAGGCTGCCCGGTTGGTATCCTGGCATGTCAGGGGGACCAGTGCACTACAAATGCTGGCTCCTCCCACAACCAAATGGCTTGCATTTGGTCGTTTTTGACATGGACGTCTTTGGTTTCGAAAATCTCGGAAATCAGAAACGTCCATGTCTAGGGACGTCCAAATCTAGGGACTGCGAAGTTTAAGGATTTGGACGTCCCTGATGGTATTTTCGAAATGGGTAGATGAGAATTGCTTGTTTACTCTTTCAAAAATACAAGGACTAAGGGGCATGCAATTAGGCTACTAAGTAGTACATTTAAAACAAACCAGAGAAAATATTTCTTCATTCAGTGTGCAATGAAACTCTGGTATTCATTGCCACAGAATGTGGTAAAAGCAGTTAGCTTAGAAGGGTTTAAAAAAGGTTTTGATTATTTCCTAAAAGAAGAGCCCATAAGCCAATATTAAGATGGACTTGGCAAAATCCACTGCTTTATTCTAGGATAAGCAGCATAAAATCTGTTTTACTCTTTTGGGATCCTGCCAGGGGCTATGGCATGAATTGCCACTGTTGGAAATAGGATCCTGGGTTTGATGGACCTTTGGTATGTCCCAGTATGGCAACACTTACGTTTGTTATGTAAGGGAGGTTGCATGACCTTGAGCCACCCATAAGATATGAGGTGCAGGCTCATGGTTCATCTACAGCATCCAATATAGTAAATGGCAACATAGTGCATGACATAGTACATGACTGCAGATAAAGAACTATTTGGTCAATCTAGATTGCCCAACAAGGTGTCCAGAGTTGTATGTGCTATTTCATGCAGGTTACACCTCTCTATGTTCTGTTTAAAGTGTAACAGTCATTAAGATTTGCTTTGATTCCATCCTTTTTGTATAATCTGTGTTTTATCCCATCTGTTTTTGAACTATGTCATTGTTTTTTCCCCATCACTTCCACCAGGAATGTATTCCAGGCATCCACCACCCTCAAAAAACATATTTCTTGATGCTACTTCTATGTCTACCTCCCAGCAACCTCAATTCATGCCCTCTGGTTCTACCACTTTCCAATCTCTGACAAAGATTTATTATTTATATATTAATATCTTTAAAGTATTTAAAATGTCTGCATCATATCTCTCCGGTTCCCAAGGGTATACACGTCTCATACATCTTTTGGCTCAAATCCCATCCCATTTTTGTCACTTTCCTCTGAACAAGTCTTTTTATGTACTTAAATAGTGAGACATGGCCTCTAAAATTGAACACCTACCCTTGAGCTGGCCCTGACCCATTCCCTATCACTTCCCCCAGGCCAAATACATTATCACCTTATCTCACACAAAGACTTCTCCAGCCCATTATAAACCCCATTATAATGGGGTTCCTAGTCCATTATAAACCATAAAGCTGTATGTCTCTGTTGATCACCCCACCCCTCACCTATCCACACCCATCCTGTTAGAATATCAATGATATGCTTTGATGTCCCCATGTATACCTTCGACCCACCCCCATCCTCCCACCCTGTCAGACTGTCATAGTAATGCTTGAATGTTTTCACTTATATACACTGTCAGCTAGCACATTTGCTTATTTCCGATCTGAGGAAGAAGGGCAACCTTCGAAAGCTAATCAAGAAATGTATTAAGTTATGTCCAATAAAAAAGGTATCATCTTATTTTCTTTTCCATGTTTTATTTAGTTTGATTTCTATTGATAACCTTAAGAGTGGACTAACACGGCTACCACACTCCTCTACTCCAGCCCATTATGTAATCTCGGGGTTAGAAATGGATCCCACACCCTCAAAAATGTATTTATTGCTTGTTCTCTGCATTCAAGACATTCCTCAGCAACTCATGCATATTTTCTCCATAAGGGTAAATCAGGCAGTGTCTCTGAAATCCACTATATCAGGATACACGTTTTAACTTTTAGACATATCTTCCTAACAAACTGGATGGCTGTACCAAAACCTAATATAATTTCTTGCTGCATGTCCAGCAAACATATCTCTTGCTTAATTTCTGTTCTAACCCCCATAATAGTGCCAGGATGTTACCATATTACCTCCCAATACTACTTTTTTTTAAAACTTTATTTATTGGCAAACATGTAGGGGAGGAGTGGCCTAGTGGTTAGAGTGGTGGACTTTGGTCCTGGGGAACTGGGTTCGATTCCCACTGCAGGCGCAGGCAGCTCCTTGTGACTCTGGGCAAGTCACTTAACCCTCCATTGCCCCATGTACAAATAAGTACCTATATATAGTATGTAAGCCACATTGAGCCTGCTATGAGTGGGAAAGCGCGGGGTACAAATGTAACAACAACATGGAATGTTGCTACTATTTGAGATTCTAGATGGAATGTTGCTACTATTTGAGATTCTACATGGAATGTTAATGTTGCTATTCCACTAGCAACATTCCATGTAGAAGCCTGCCTTTGCAGCCGCAGGCTTCTGTTTCTGTGAGTCTGACGTCCTGCACGTACGTGCAGGACGTCGGACTCACAGAAACAGAAGCCTGCGGCTGCAAAGGCAGGCTTCTACATGGAATGTTGAGGAGTGGCCTAGTGGTTAGAGTGGTGGACTTTGGTCCTGGGGAACTGGGTTCAATTCCCACTGCAGGCACAGTCAGCTCCCTGTGACTCTGGGCAAGTCACTTAACCCTCCATTGCCCCAGGTACAAATAAGTACCTAAGTCGCATTGAGCCTGCCATGAGTGGGAAAGCACAGGGTACAAATAAAAAAAAAAAAGGTAAGTCAACAATACAACCAATGATTTTACAAAAAAACATTACAGCCATTCCTTGTTCCAACCACTAGCCCCATCATGCCCCAACCCCAACAAGGTTTGACAAAATTTGATGAAACGTCCAAGCAACACCCATCACAGTTTAACCATTCAGCAGCTGACTACGGACTACATGGGGTAACATAGTCTATACTGCTTTATTTTTAAGCAATCCCAGACACAATGGAAAAAGGTTCTCTCAGGGTCACACTTTTTACACATTCTAGATTTCACCACCCCTGACCTCTAAGGGGCCCTTTTACTAAGCCGTGTTAAAAAGTGGCTTGTATTAGTGCGAGTGTGTCTTTTGGGCGCACACCAGGCCATTTTTTTAACTGCATCTAGGAAAAAGGGACCTTGTTTTAAGAGTCCAGAAAAAGGATGTGCGCTAAAATTGAAACCAGCATGCATCCATTTTTGGCCATAGACCTTACCACCACCCACTGACCTAGTGGTAAGGTTTTACATGCTATCTGAGTGGTAAGCATGCAGCGCACGCCAACTGCCGTTTACCACCGGGTAGGCACCCCGCAGTAGAAAATAGAAAATATTTTCTACTGTGTGTTTTCAGCGGGCACCAAATTTGGAATTACCGCATTGGGCACACGGTAGCTGGGCGGTAATGCTGATTCGGCACACATCGGACACGCATAGGCCCTTATGCGCCTTTGTAAAAGGGACCCTCATTTTGGATGCATGTGTAGACTATGCAGCAGGGGCGTATCTGTGTGGGGCCACAGGGGCCTGGGCCCCCGCAGATTTCGCCCTGGACCCCCCTACCGCCGTTAACCCTCTCCCGCCTACCGCCAACCCTTTCCCCGCTTACTGCCGTCACCTACCCCTGAGGTCCGCTCCTGCTGGTTTTTAAAAATATTACTTCAGCTGGCGGGGGACCCCAACCCCCGCCAGCCCAGCCGAGGTCTTCTTTAACTTCTTCATCCTCGTGCTGTTAAAGCTGCATGATGCATCCTTCCAGTTGGACGGAGTTTGACGTCGCAGCACGTTGTACATGTGCCCCCCCCCCACTCTAGCCCCTGCCCCCCCTACCGCCGAACCTCAGATACGCCCCTGCTATGCAGGCTTTTAAAATGTACTCATACACTTACTAATTCTTTCCCCCAGGAAACTCTTGTTTAGAAGTCTTCCTCTGATAGTTCACTGCCCAAATCTTATTTATTTATTTATTTATTTATTTATTTGTGGCATTTATACCCCGCTCTTTCCCGCTCAATAGCAGGTTCAGTGCGGCTTACAAAGTGTGGTACAAAGTATCACAGAGATAATACAGGGATGGAAACAATGTATCAAAGAGATGATGACCTTTTGCATACTGTGTCTTTATAGGGTGAAGTTCTATAATCCTTCATGTATCCTCTGTAGCATTTTGCTGTTAAATCCCTTCTTTATCTCTTCCCACCAGCCAAACCTTATCAAATTCTGTACAGCAGATCTTTCTACTACAATCACCAAACGTACTCCTGGAGGATGGGAGGAAAAGCAGGCAGTAAATACTTAGTATTCTGAATGCCAATTCTGTGTTTTGAAATAAATAAGCAAATGTGTGCTCCGAATTCAATCAGCTTTATTCAGGCATCAAAATATTAATTAAACTGGCATGTATTAAACCAAAACAGTAAACATTGAATAGCATAGTCGTTTTTCTCTTTCAGATAAGTTAACACTCTTCATCAAGCTGTGAAACAAGGCTAAGACTTAGCTTACAATTATAACTGCAGTATATAATTTTCTCTTTCAGGTTCTAAGATTTCTTCAACACCTCTCAGATATTCATAAAATACTTTAATATTTATCTTTTAAAACTTTTGCTCATATATTTTGTGTCAGTTTTAAGCAGTGCATTTTCTCTAGTGAAAAAGGTGCCGGTACTCAAATGCCAGGCCAACCTTCAGGAGTGGGGTGATCACTGAGGGATTCACCCCACAATAGCCAGGCCCCCTGTAACCAGTTACAGATTCTATGACAAGGCAGAATTGGTGTGTAGAACCTGAGCTCTTTCATTAAAACTTGGGGACCATGGGTCAATTTTAGCAGACAATGGAAAAGGTGCCGGTACTCAGTACCCCCAAGTACCCCCTCAAAAAAAAGCCCTGGTTTTAAGAAAAGTGATTATTTTTGCCGTTTTATGTTTCAGAGTTAAGAACATGCCATACTGGGTCAGACCCATGGTCCATCTAGCCCAGTATCCTGCTTCTAACAGTGGCCAAGCCAGGTCACAAGTACCTGGCAGAAACCCAAATAGTAGTAACATTCCATGCTACCGATCCCAGGGGAAGCAGTGGCTTCCTCCATGTCTATCTCAATAGCAGACTATGGAACTTTCCTTCAGGACCTTGTCCAAACCTTTTTTAAACTCACATGAACTAACCGTTGTTACCATATCCTCTGGCGAGACATTTTTTTTAATATATGTTTGTGATTGAAGGAAGTGCATAAGTAGAATTGTGAGACTCAAAGGTGAATGAGAGGAATATGTAGAAGCCCATAAAGATAAGGCGTAATTGCTTAACAAATATTTTTGTTCTGTGTTCACAGCTAACGGGCCAGGAGCCAGGATCACAGAAGACAAGCACAAATAGGAACAGAGGGGTGTGTAGTCCCTGAACAATTTTTGGAAGACTGTGTTCATGAGGAGCTGGCTAAACTAAAGGTGGACAAAGCGATGGAGCCGGATGGCATACATCTGAGAGTACTGAAGGAACTTAGGGAAGTTCTAGCGGCTTTGCTGGTTGACCTTTTCAATGCTTCTCTAGAGTCGGGAGTGGTCCTGGAGGACTGGAGAAGAACAGATGTGGTATCTCTTCACAAAAGTGGAAGTAAGAAAGAGGTTGGGAACTACAGGCCAGTAAATCTGGCTCCTGTGGTAAGAAAATTTATTTATTTATTTATTTATTTGTTGCTTATATTCCACATTTTCCCACTTGTGCAGGCTCAGTGTGGCTTACAGTAAGTTAAATAAGAGTACAAACTTAAAGATTAGGCAAGCATCTAACAGAGTGAACTAGGTAGGGTAGGGGACAAGGGATACATTAATCAACATAGTAAGATGAGGGGTAAGTCTTAGCAAAGAGGAATGTCTTTAACAACTTCTTAAAAAGGGCATGATCCTCTTGAGTTTTAAGGTGATGAGGTAACGTATTCCAGTGTTTGGGACTCCAGAAACGGAAGGACGAGGCGAAGATTTTCTTGTACTTGACTCCCTTACAGTTCGGAAAATGGAGGTGGAGAAAATGAATGGAAACGCTTTTAAAACAGAGAATAGTCAAGTTTTTGGAATCCAATGGACTACAGGACCCAAGGCAACATGGTTTCACTAGAGGCAGGTATTGTCAGAGAAACATAATTAAATTTTTTTTGACTGAGTGACCAGAAATTTGGATTGAGGAAGTGCTAGCTGTGGTGTATTTTGATTTTAGCAAAGCCTTTGACATGGTTTCTAATAAAAAAAAAACTGAGTGTCCTCGGTATGGGCCCTAAAGAGACTGACTGGGTTAGCAACTGGTTGAGTGGAAGACAACAGAGGGTAATGGTAAATGGAGCTCGTTCTGAGGAAAAGGATGTTACCAGTGGTGTGTTGGATGGTCCGGTTCTTGAGCCAGTTCTTTTTAACGTTTTTTATAAACAATATTGCTGAAGGGCTGTCTGGTAAGGTTCTGCCTCTTTGTGGATGATACCAAAATTTGCAATAAGGTAGACATCCCTGATGGTGTTGTGACAAGGCTACATCCCCGATGTATAGAGTGAAGCAGCAGAACCATGAACTACATATCCCAGAATGCATTTCCAGTCCTAGCAGTGAGATCCCAGGGGATAGGCAAGCTGGCCATATACCGTCTCTGACCACAAGAGGGAGGGTGAATGAAGGAGCCAGTTCCCGAGACCAGCAATCTGTATATCATGCTGCCCACCTGTAATAGGGAGGGGTGGGCTGAGAAGCAGGAGGAGGATTGGATGGAAGAGGGAATTAATCAGTCTGAGCAGGGGAAGAAAGCAGAACGGAATGGGAGCTTGAGAGCTGAGGAAGGCAACCCCTGAAGGTTTGGAAACCTACATGGTTTTGGGAATTTATTTTGGTTTAAACCCTGCTTAAGTAGAGAAGCCTGGTTTTCTTTTGGGGAAACCCTGAGGGGTGGGGGAATTACTAACCTGTTTTGAAACCTGATTATTGTGAGAACCTCTGAAGTTGGAAGGCTTGTTTATGAAGGAGGGCTGCCTGGTGGGAAGAGGGGTTCAGTTCAGGAGGAGAGGAGCAGTGCAGGCTGAAAATCCTTGGGCAAGACAGGTCCCTAAAGAACTGAAGCAGGCTGAAATACCTTGGGTGGAAGGAAGTCCTAAAAGTATTGAACCTCCTGAAAGTAAAGGCTGCTTGGTGATTAACACTGTCTTGAGGGGAAATCCTGCTTGTGGGACAAGTACTATTTGTTTGCTACTGACTGGGACCAAAAAAAGCAGGGATTTCCAAAGGGCTCTTGCATTCCCCTCCGGGAAGGGGGCAAAGTCTTTGTGTAATTGGTTGATGTACTAAGCAAGGCAGAACAGCCCTGCCTGAGAAGCAAGTCTCTACTCTGGAGGGAAGTTTTGTTTATGAATCTGGAAAATAAAGGAATGTTTTTGAAGTATTTCCTGGTGGCAGTTTTGTGAAGTTCTGGCTATTCAGGGGAGGCAGCTTCCTTCCCCATACTGGAGCCCGTTTACAGTGTGCATAACATGAGGAAGGATATAGTGAAGCTAGAGGAATGGTCTAGAATTTTGCAGCTAAAATTCAGGGTCATGCATTTGGGCTGCAGAAATCTGAGGGAGTGGCACAATTTAGGGGGTAAAGAACTTTTGTGCATGAAAGAGGAGCAGTACTTGGGTGTGAATATATGTAATGATCTTAAGGTGGTCAAACAGGTAGAAAAGCTGATGGTGAAAGCTAGAAGGTGGCTTGCGTGCTAGGAAGAGGGATGGCCAGTAAGAAAAAGCAGGTGATGATTCCCCTGTATAAGACTCTGAGACCTCATTTAGAATATTGTGTACAATTCTGGAGACCACACCTTCAAAAAGATATAAACAGGATAGAGTCGGTCCAGAGGTCAGCTACTAAAATGGTCAGTGGTCTTCATCATAAAGAATATGGGGACAGACTTAAAGATCTCAATATGTATTCTTTGGAAGAAAGGTGGGAGAGGGGAGATATGCTAGAGACATTTAAGTACTTATACAGCAAAAATGCATAGGAGGCAAGTCTTTCAATTGAAAGAAAGGCCTGGAATGAGGGGGCATAGGATGAACGTGAAAGGGGATAGACTCAGAAGCTGAGGAAATACTACTTCATGGAAAGGGTGGTGAATTCATGGAATAGCCTCCTAGTGGAAGTGGTGGAGACGAAAAGAGTATCTGAATTCAAGAGAGCTTGGGACAAGCACATGGTATTTGTAAGGGAGTGACAGGGACAATAGATGGCATGGATGGGCAGACTGGATAGGCTATATGGTCTTTATCTGCCTACATCCTATATAATAATTCTCACCACCAACATTCTGTCTTGCCTGTGTCCCTGGCTCCTTCAGCGTTGCTGAGCTAGGCTCCGTAGCCAGGCTGACGTCACTCACAGCTGGCTGTCGGCTCTGCAGCCGCTCCTCTCGCCTCTGACGTCACTGCCCCTGGAGGATGACCCTGGAGGAGCACAGCGACGTGAGCGGCGAGAGGAGCAGCTGCAAAGCCAACAGCCAATGCCTGATGGCTGCCTGTGCTGCCGCACTCGCTTTTTAAAAACATTTCCGGTTGTTTTGTTTTTGTAGCGGCCGCTACTGCTCAACAGGAGAAGCAGCAATGGCCGGAAATGAGAGCTGGCGCCGCGTGAATAGTAGCGAGGGGGCCTGAAACTGGGAGGGAGGGGGACCTGAAACTCGGAGGGAGGGGGACAACCCTGACACTTAGAGGGAGGGGGGGACCTTGGCACACACTCTCTCTGTCATACACACACGCTTGCACATTCACTGTCTCTCACACAGTCAGTCACTCTCACACACTCTCTCTCTCTCAAACATACACACTCCGAGGAAAACCTTGCTAGCGCCCATTTCATTACATACAGAAACGGGCCTTTTTTTACTAGTTTTTCTATATATTTCTATGTCTATGGTGATGAGTTCCAGAGCTTACTATTTGATGAGTGAAAAATATTTCCTCCTATTTCTAGTTTAAAAGCTGCTCCATCTCCTTTACAAATGTTAGTGCCAGCATCTTGGGTCCATCCTGGTTAAGATGGAGTGCATCCTTTCGGAATAGGCTCTCCTTTTCCCAGAATGCTGCCCAGTAAAGTTCTTCAGGTATGTAGCTCACTAATAAATATGATTTCCTTTTATTGGTGAAATATGTTTGTTGGTATGTAATTCCAAAAAGAAATAACATAACATACACAAATATAATATTATAAACCAGTTCCCACACACAGTCTCTCACACACTGTCTCACACTGTATCACATTCACTCTGTGTCACACACTCTCTTGGTTTCATACACTCAGTCTCACAGAGAGTCTGTGTCTCACACACACTCTCTCTCACACTGTGCCTCGCACACACACTCATTCTCACACACACACTCTCTCACAGACACACTCTCACACACAGACTCATTCTCTCTCACACTGTGCCTTGCACACACACACACTCATTCTCACACACACACACACACACACACTCGCATTCGCACATTCACTCTCTCTCTCACACACAGTCACTCTCACATACACTCTCTCAAACATACACACTCCGAGGAAAACCTTGCTAGCACCTATTTCATTTGTGTCAGAAACGGGCCTTTTTTACTAGTATTTCTATGTTTCTATTTAATACCATTCTTGTGTTTTTCTCCTTCATGCATTGAGTTTAATGGTTGGAATGAGAATGTTCCAGATGATCACAACCTCTTCATTCTTCACAAATGTCTGAGGGTCATAGTCCTAGTGCTTTTCTGGTATAGTGTATACAAAGTTTCCAGTAGATAAAATGAGTCAACTTGTTGTGTCTTTCTGTACTGAAATTTTCTCCCACCAGAACTTTGCAGCCAGCTAAGAGATGAGCAACCATTTCTAGCTCTTCCTTACAGAATCTGCATCCTGGGCTGTAACTATCAAGTCATGCGTAATCAAGAGTCCCTGTAACATACCTGTTCTCTGTGAATATCTATGGGGTCCGGATAATCACGAGTTTATTTTCCTATGTCTAACCATATATGGCAGCCACAAGCCCACATAGAAATGTTGCCATTAGTCAAAATTCCAGGTGCACAGATGAATACAAGGACAGCTGGTTAAGAGTGGACAGGGTAGGTGGTGGGATTCTGAGTCAGGTGCAGAGGTCCTGTAATTAGAAGACAGGAAACAGCAGCTCAGCCAGCAGATGGCGAGAGCTGGAGTTTTGAAGTAGGTGCAGAGAATCAGGATCCAGGAAACAGGAGGCCAGATCAACACAGAAGCTGGAAACTTGCCCAGAAGCCTGTTGAGCCACTAAAGGTTCCTCCCTCCTGTCACTGTGTAGCCTTATATCTCACTCCCCATTACAGCTTTGGCTTTCTCTGCTCCATTCTCTGTCCTGGGTGGTGGTGGTGTCCAGTCCTCTTTTCTGGTGGCCTATATATTGCAAGAGAGAGAGAGAGAAAACTTAATTAGGATTGAGGAACAGCTTACACAATGAAGAGAGATTCCACAAAACTCAGACTTGACAGCTTGGAAAAGAGATGTCTATGGTGAGAGATGATAGAGGTTGTGAAGGTGGTCTCTGGGAATTCTCTGGATAGTACTGGATCTTAAGCTTCTTTCCATTTTAACTGAAGCAAGACAAACACTTATTCAGAGGCGTGACTTTTCGTATCAGCACAGTTTCACTAGGAGAAAAAGTGGTCAATCTGTCTTTCAGCAGCATGCAGTTTTGCCTTTTCCTATCAAAACAGTCAAGAAGCAAACCTTCAGTATATATGTTTATGTATCAGACGCACAGCTGCAAGCACAATGTAAGCCGCATTGAGCCCGCCATGAGTGGGAAAGCGCAGGGTACAAATGTAACAAAAATACAAATAGATACTATTGGAGATTCTACATGGAATGTTGCTACTATTGGAGATTCTACATGGAATGTTGCTATTCCACTAGCAACATTCCATGTAGAAGGCTGCACAGGCTTCTGTTTCTGTGAGTCTGACGTCCTGCACGTGCAGGACGTCAGACTCGCAGAAGCAGAAGCCTGCGCGGCCACATTGGTGTGACTCTGGGCAAGTCACTTAACCCTCCATTGCCCCATGTAAGCCGCATTGAGCCTGCCATGAGTGGGAAAGCGCGGGGTACAAATGTAACAAAAATAAAATAAATAAGCAACATGTCAATTCCATTTAACAAACAATTTATCTGCTCTTTTAGTTATGCTGGATACTTCCTAGTGATCCGGAGTGGCCACTGCCAGACAGGATGCTGGGCTCAATGGACCTAGCTTGGCAGTTCTCGTTTTTAATCAGTCACCGGTAATAGGAAAATATAGACATTGAGAAATGCGTTGTTCATATACTTAGGATCTTGCTATCGGATTCCTCTTATCATTCTTGTTTCTACTTTTTGAGCAGTTTCTGGGACCAGTGGGCCAGTTTCTCTCCTATAACATATTGATAGGTGTCAATATTTTTTGTCATAAGACAGCCTGCAGTAGGGCACAGTTGCTGGCTGCTTACTTATGAATCATTGTTCAGTTTTGCAAGCCTGAGGCCTATGATATCCTCACAGAGGTATTAAAAAAAAAAAAACATCACAAAAGGTTGGAGAAAGTAAATAAGGAACTATTATTCACCCTGTGTTGTAATAAAAGAACTTGATTACACCATCAAGCAATAGGTTTAAAACAAACAAAAGGAAATATTTCTTCCCACCACATATTGTTAACCTATAGAACTCACTGCCTTAAGATGCTGTGAAGGTAAACAGAGCTGACCCTACCACAGAATGACTGCATCTTTAGCACCTGGCTCTGAATTTTATCCATTACTGACTTATGCATTTGATTTGAGGCCCCTATCATGAGCAGACAATACCTCAGCGGGGAACACCAGGGGATACTTGGTGGTGTGTATTTACCCTTTGGTACTCAAGAGTCCAAAGGTATTCACACAGAGTAGTATTAGTCAATTGTTGCCAGAGAATAGATGGTTGTAGAAATACAGGAACAAAGGGCACATAATCTAATCTCCCATCCAAGTAACAGTCAGACCTAATTCTGCTTGGCTTCCAATCAGATTCTTGACAGTGTGGCACGGAGGAGTAGCCTAGCGGTTAGTGCAGCGGACTTTTGATCCTCTGGAACTGGGTTTGAATCCCCACTGCAGCTCCTTGTGACTCTGGGCAAGTCACTTAACACTCCATTGCCCCAGGTACAAATAAGCACCTGAATATAATATGTAAACCGCTTTGAATGTAGTTGCAAAAACCACAGAAAGGTGGTATATCAAGTCCAATTCCCTTTCCCCAGTGTAGCCAGGGTAGTGCCAAGGGTCTCTGGTGCCCCCCTGCAGACTATCAGTTGGTGTGCCCCCCCCCCATCTCGCTTCTTCATTAGATGTTTCTCCATTGCTACCTGTCTTTCCTTTAGACTGAAAGCTACAGGCCCAGCCAGACCTGACAAAAGGGTCTACCACACCCTTCAATGTCAAGCATATACTAGAAAACTGTAAATTAGCTTACACAGGAAAGCAGTTTAAAAAAATAAACACAATTCATGCTGTTTCTTAACACTGCTCTCCAGAGAAAGCACTGCCTTTATAAAGAGGCTTTTCAGTGGGACTTAGCCTATTAAAAACTATTAGCATAATTAGGAATGGCCAGCCCTTGTAACTGCAGAGACCTAAGCTTTGATTATGCATGTTCCTGTCTTTGTTACAGTGGGGGGGGGGGGGGGGGATCTCTTCATCTCATTTACACAGTCTGACCTCCCTAGCTCACTGGGAGCCCAGTCTCTTGGAGACTGCTATACATTGCATAATAAGATAGCAGATGTAAATTCTCAAAGTGGACATATTCCAAACACTAAAATGAAAATAAAACGATTTTTTTCTACCTTTGTTGGCTGGTGACTTTCTTTTTCTGATCATGTTGGCCCAGTATCTGATTCTGTTGCTGGTATCTGTCCTCTTAACTCTGTTTTCAGGGCTTCCTTTCCACTGTATGTATCCCTCATTGATAAGTCTCTGACTCTAAAGTTTAGCAATTTCATTAAAGCAAAATGTATTTTCAAATATCACAAACTCTCCCTATCCAAGCAGAATGTTTTATATAAAAACAAACACACAAAAAAAGCAATCAGATTTTTACTTACCAGTTATTCTACACTATACGTCAGCTAAACTTCCTCTTTGAACCTCAGCCAATTAAATGGATTTTAGGTGTAGCTATGATAATTATGTACACATCATTGCAGTCATGCCCTCCTCTCAGTGTACATGCTCAAAAAACAAAAAACTTTGAACCACTTACAGATAACAATTACACTATTTATTTTTTATTTCTCCCCAGTCTCACTTGCACACCTGCCTCCAAACCTGTTCTCTTTAATTTGAATGTTGTTCCAGCTCACCCTGAAAGAAAGTTGTTCACACACCAAAGTCATAAATAGCTGCTGGTTGTACTCTTTGAAGCAGCTTTAGCAGAGCAGCGTGTCTGTCTCAGCACTGCTGGGCTACCTTCACTTCCTGATGTGGGAAGGGCAGGGGAGAGAGGAGAATCACAACTTCAGGTAAAAGATTTTGCAAGTGAGTGGCGCCCTCTAGAGGTCGGTGCCCCCCTGCGTTGCTTACCTCGCTTACCGTGTCGGCACGGCCCTGAGTGTAGCCATAGGCTAAGCACATCAGGGACTGGCAGCATACCCAACAGCTTTCAAAAGAGACTTATCAAAAAGAAAGGTAAAAGGAGTTTTGAGTAGGAAATAATTTCAAAGAATTATTCAGAAAAGTTGCATCAGTAGGGACCCAATTAGATCAAATCATATTATTTGCTGCCCTCTGTGTTTTGTGAGGAGTCCGTGCCTTTCTGTCGCTCACGCTACCACAAGGTTCTTATGGGTATTTATAAAATTGGCTTTAAAAAAAGTACCTTCATGCTATCTGAACCAGGCACCCTGTTATCAAATTACCCCATATGTATACATTGTGTGTACACACTTATTTGGGAATGCCTACACGCGATGCACTTATAAGCATATACAATTTTGTTGGTGACTGTGCCTATATGTTTGTATTCAGCAACACAGTTTTATAAGAGCTATTTTCTGCATATAGAACATGTTTTATATATGGAAAACATTTCATAAACTTAACCCCATGTAGTTTTAATGTATATGGTTGTCTTGTCTTTTGTTGGTGAGCCCTTAGGTCCCGCAAGGCCCAAAAGGACCTCAGAGGACAGCCGTGCAACCCTGAATCTTCACCCGCGGCGGCCGCCATTCACCAAGGGTTGAGCCCCCAGCTGCAGGCGGCCAGCAGGACTGCTGGAACCACGGGGTTGACGGACTGACCTGGCTAGCAGTCCACACACACAGTCTTTGGATAGCGGCTAGCAATCCTGTCGAATATCAGCACAGTCTGAGGATAGCGGCTAGCAAGGGCGGCTAGCAATCCTGTCGAATATCAGCACAGTCTTAGGATAGCGGCTAGCAAGGGCGGCTAGCAGTCCTGTAGAATATCAGCACAGTCTGAGGATAGCGGCTAGCAAGGGCGGCTAGCAATCCTGTCGAATATCAGCACAGTCTTAGGATAGCGGCTAGCAAGGGCGGCTAGCAAGGCACGGGTCCTGCATCGGCAACAGAACCGGAAGCAAAGAGGTTCCTTGGTTCCTAAGTTTAAATATCGCGCCATCCCGCCCTCAGAACGCAAAGCCACCAATCCGGCCCCGGGAAGTCAGCAGCGTCTCTGGATAGGCTCTGCCCGGCCTACAGGCGGAGTCATCCCCCGGGTTCGCCAATCAGGGGCGCCGTAGGTGGAGCGTCAGAGCCTCCTGGCTCTGACGCGTGGGAGACGTCGGCTCCGACGCCGCCATGTTGCCTGGCGCGAACCTCCTCCCGACCGCCCCCTCCTATGAGACCGATGTTCCCGGCGGCCGGCAGGCCCATGGCCACGCCGGCTCCGCGGGACCTCTCCGACCGTCCTCCGGTGCCGCGGAGGCCGCGCGCTCCCGCTCCCCACCGTGGGAGCGCAGGCATGGGCGCGAGACGCCACGCGGGACGCGACAATGGTAAGCAGCATTGATCAGTTACTAACCACAGAAACTGTACAATATAAGAACTGCATTAAATTAGAATTAAATTTAAAGGATAAAATCTTTCTTCTAAGATTTTGTTTTCCTACCTGGAAGTGTTGATGGCAAATCTGAACCTGTCAATGGAATAATCCCTAATAGCATAGTTTAACAATAGCCATACTGAGGTAAGCTCAGGTTGCCTTAACATTTATAAGCACAATTAGTTGAAATGCTTTTAAGCTTAGGTTTATAATGTTAGTACGAGGAAGCATTTTTTTTTAACCTCAGGAGAAAGAGTTTGAAAAGCAGGGAATAGTGAAAGGAGATTCTTTGCCAAAGGTCTGAATTGTGAAGCAAGCCAGCAAACTACAGGAATCTGACTGTATATTATAGCTTGGTCTGTGTGACAGTACTGCTTTGGTATCTAGCTAGCTAGCTAGCTATCCAGTACAGATTGAGAAGACATTAGTAAGGGGAAGGGATGGGCCTAGTGAGAGTCAGTTAAAGGTAGCCTTGATTAATGCACGATCTGTGCATAATAAAGTGCAGACTATAAATGATTTGTTAGTTGATTCCAGTATTATGTATTACAGGTTATCAATGGAAATCAAACAAAATAAAACATGGAAAAGAAAATAAGATGATACCTTTTTTTATTGGACATAACTTAATACATTTCTTGATTAGCTTTCGAAGGTTGCCCTTCTTCCTCAGATCGGAAATAAGCAAATGTGCTAGCTGACAGTGTATATAAGTGAAAACATTCAAGCATTACTATGACAGTAAAATAGATACCATTGGAGATTCTACATGGAATGTTGCTACTATTGGAGATTCTGTTGGAATGTAATTGTATTTTACATGCATTGCCTGTCACCTATTATTTCTCTGTGATTACTCTGTGACCTCTGATGTGAATTACTTAGAGAGGTCACACAGCTATGCAACTTCCTGTTGGGGGATAGATGCAGCACATGCAGCACATGGAGCACATGGAGCTCATGATCTCTCCTAACCTGAGAGGATCTATGGTGGTGTGAGCATCCATTACCATCTAAGCACATGGAAGGAGCTGATAATACAAATGTATAGTAATATGTATATATAAGCCTGTCTGATTATAATCTAACTACAAACTGTGAGTAAACAGATGTTTTGTTACTTCAACTTTAAAGTGACTCAGCAGTGAATTATTCAGGGGTGAATGAGAGAGAGATGAAGAAAGAAATTAACATTTCTAAAGCTGAAGCTGTGTGTACTAAAATCTGCTAATTATTTACTACAAATAATCCAAAAGATTCTACATGGAATGTTGCTATTCCACTAGCAACATTCCATGTAGAAGGCTGCGCAGGCTTCTGTTTCTGTGAGTCTGACGTCCTGCACATACGTGCAGGACGTCAGACTCACAGAAGCAGAAGCCTGTGCGGCCACATTGGTGATCTACAAGGGCTGACTTCTACATGGAATGTTGCTAGTGGAATAGCAACATTCCATGTAGAATCTATAGAAATCAAACAAAATAAAACATGGAAAAGAAAATATGATACCTTTTTTATTGGACATAATACATTTCTTGATTAGCTTTCGAAGGTTGCCCTTCTTCGTCAGATCGGCAACCTTCGAAAGCTAATCAAGAAATGTATTATGTCCAATAAAAAGGTATCATCTTATTTTCTTTTCCATGTTTTATTTTGTTTGATTTCTATTGATAACCTTTAAAAGTGGACTAACACGGCTACCACACCTCTCTACTTATGTATTACAGAAAGTTGGTTGTTAGACTCTGATACAGTTGTAGTACTCAATTAGCTCCTCCTATGTATGCTGCTTTTTCTAGCTCCCGAGGGGAAGGGGAAGAAGGTGTGTGTGTGTGATTATTTTTAAGACATGGTTGAAGTTGCAAGTTGTGCAAAGTTTTTAAAATCATCCTGTGGCATCCCTACTACTGAAGTTTTCTGTGATTAATGTGTTCCTTTACAGTCCAATGTAAGCACAGAAGAACACAGTCTTCACAAACTGAAAATCACAACAAACACAGCAAAGATGACTCAGGAATAGAGTCTTTAAACGATGTAGGAAAAATGTCAAATTTACTATGTAGCTCAGTAGACACGATGAGTCCAAATCAATAATGTAACTCAAAAAGACTTGACATAGCTGTGTTTCGGCCAACCGGCCTGTCTCAGGAGTCTTTATGGTCTTTAAGATTGTCCGTGGAAGAAATCTGTCTGTTGGCCTGCCAACAGTTAAAAGCTTTGTATATAGAGCTCAATGCTCGCAGAAGTACGTTGTGCAGGGTCGGCAGTAGATTGTTGCCAGATTTATAAATTTATTTTATAAGCCTAGGGCTGAAATTTAATTTAATGCTAACTCCCAGCTTTTTCCCCTCCCTAAATTTGCCCTATTGCCACCCACTTTTTATGCGCCTCAATTTTAATGAAATTGTGAGTACAAATTTAGGCACTTAGGGATAGATTCTATATATGGCCCCTTAAAATTCTGTGTGGAAAAGAAACACCTAGGCATATTATGTAAAGTATGCCTAAATTTTATAGAATCAGTTTGAAGTTCCACAAGGTGTTTAGAATATGCTGAGCGGCTCTCCACGCAACTTTAGATGCGTCCATTTAGGACACATTTTACTTGGTGTAAATCCAGATGCCTAAATTAGTAGCAGAACGAGTGTATTCTGTAATAATGCGCAATGCGCATAGATTGTAGATATGCCCACACCCCGCTCATGGCCATGCCCCCTTTTCAACTATGCAACTTAGAATTTAGGTACACCACGCTACAGAATACACTTTGCAAGCTGAGTGTGTAAATCTCAATTAATGCCATTTAATACTAATAATTGTTTGTTAGCTAAGTTATGTGCATTGTTATGGAACATGCTTTGATTTCCATGCGGAAATCTCAGCACGATATCTCATTTTCATTTATTAACATTTATATACCACCCTTATGCATGGCGGTGTACAAATTAAACATACATAATAAAAACATTACATAACAAAACTCATCAAATACAAAACAAGATTCATCACTGTGCTGTGTCCATCAGCCGCCAAAATCACTATTTAAACTGTAGCAGCAAATGCTGTCTTAGCAGTTTCTTAAACAACCCTGAGTTCTTCTGAGTTCTGAGGGCTTCAGGGGATTTTATTCCACTCTGTTGGGACCTGCTATAGAAAAAAATTTGCCTCCTAGTGTCCTCCAAATGAAACAAGTGAAAATGGGGGATCTCCAACAAACAAGTATTGTCCGATCGAAGTACACACTTCGGACAGTACAAATGAAGACAATCCAATAAATAATCAGGATGAATCATGATGCACACAGTAATGAACTATCATCATAGAATCCGAGGGTTAACCCTAGTAAATTTTCAGAGTCGACGTGGATAGTCTACTGACTTTTTCTGATCATGTTAAACAGATGGTTCAAAAACCGGTTTATACTATGTGAAAGCTATGATCAATACGTAAAGTTTTTTTTTGTTTTATGGAATTTAGATTGCTGGTTCAAGCATTCATTTTGAATAGTTTGGACTACTGCAACATTATATTTGTAGGTAGTTTAAGGACATTAGTAAGCAAAATACAACTAGTATAGAACACTTCAGCACACTTAATATTCTCAGCTTCTAGATCTGAATCAGCTACTCTGCTTCTTGATTGAAGCAAGGGCTCAGTTTAAACTTTGCTCTTTTGTCCAATTTTTTCATTGAAATACTTAGCAAGTTTATCTGCAGATGGGACGTCTGTATTCGTTGTAGTGACCAAGTTGGCATCTAGGAGTTTGTTCATGAGTTGGTATAATTTTGTTCGTGTCTTTGTATTCTGTCCCTATTTTAGTTTTATAGTATGATCTTTTGGTCCGTCTTATTGCGTATTTGTATTCTCTTTGTGATTGTTTCCATGTGATGCATGTGTGTTCGTCTTTTGTTTTTTTCCATGCTCTCTTGAGTTTCCTGGATTGTGTTTTTTAGCTTTTTCAGTTCATCGTTGACCCATGGTGTTGAGTTACTCTTTCGTGAGGTTCTTGTTCGCAAGGGCGCTATTTCATCTAGTATGCATTTGCATCTTTTATCCCATTCCATGAGGAAGTATATGGAGTCTGTTTGTGCTGTCCATTCGTTATTGTATATCAGTTGCCAGAATGTTTTCATGTCTACTTGTTCTCTTCTGCTGTAGGATGTGTGTTCTTGTATTTGGTGTAATCCCATCTTCCGCCAGTGTAGGGATAAGTTTAGTTTGTAGTGATCAGGGTGTTTCAGTCCATTTAATATCTGTTATTATTAAATTCTGGTCTGTTGAGAGTTTGTGTGAGATGAGATTGATTGTGTGTCCTTTGATGTGGGTTGCTTGCGTTTGTGGCCATTTGAGATCCCAGAAGTGGAGGAATTCCTTACATTCCCTTGCTTTGATTGAGTTTGGGTCTTCTAAGTGAAGGTTGATGTCTCCCAGTAGTAGTATGTTGGAGTTGGTTACACATGTGTTTGAAATGAAGTCCATGAAGTTAATTTGGCCTTTGTTCCAGTTACCTGGAGGTCTGTATAAAGAATCTTGTATTAAAAAACAAAACCTCTACATTCCTCCATACAATAAAGTAATTGACTCCTGACAATGTACTACATTAAAATTGTGTGCTTGTCCTCGGCAAGTGAGTAAAGTTATTTTTGGCAGGTTTGCACTTAAAATACAAGTGTAAACCATGTCCATTCTTTATTGTTTGAAAAACGATGTAATTTGTTGGTGAAGCAAACCAGTATTATTTTGGAGTTAATTAAAACAATTCATAAAAAAGAAAAAAAACAGTGAAACATTCTGATGACAAGAGGAGTGCTCACTTCTAAAATAAAACACTGTCAGTGGGATGAACAGAGCAGCTATTCCACCTGGGTAACCCTGCTGGTCTGGCGCGCGGCGCTCTCCAGCAGCTCCCGAGGCGCTCACACCCTGCCCTTTTTCTTCGCCTGCTCCAGACTAGTGGCACCGCGTCACGTGACCGCCGGAGCCGGAAAGATTGCCGAGGCGGAGTCTGAGATCGCCATTTTCCTGCAGTGTAACAGAGACTGTTCCCCCGTCTCTTTAAAAACCCAGCTTCTCATGACAAGAGGTGGCACCGCCAGACAGTGGGGGGACAGTTTTTGTGACCTACTTGGCTTTTAAGTGTATAGTGAAAAACAAAAATTAACAAGAACAAGGCCTGCGCTCCCCGGAAGGGTTTTGCCTTTTTTTTTTTTTAATTTATTCGTCGCAGGAGCCCTTTTTTTTTGTTGTTGTTGTAGCTTTTTTTTCTGTCAGGAAAGGAAGCGTGGCCGTACGGAGGTTTTTTTTAAAAAATACATATACAGATATATTTTTGTGAGCGCCCCACTCCCCCTGTTCCTCTTGGATTCCTCCTTGCTCTCGGGGGCGAGCGCACCCTGGCTGTGGCGGAGTGCGCTGGGAGGGAGCGGTCGCCGCCAAGATGTCCGGGCAGAGCATCACGGATCGGATCACGGCAGCGCAGCACAGTGTCACCGGCTCGGCCGTCTCCAAGACCGTGTGCAAGGCGACCACGCACGAGATCATGGGCCCCAAGAAGAAGCACTTGGACTGTGAGTGGAATGGATGGACGAGGCCTCGGGGAAAGGAGGGGGGTCTGGCGGACTGCTTGTGGCTAACACATTTCCCTAATCCCTAGGCTACTTTTTGAAGGCAAAATTGGGGGTGGGGGGAGAGATCTGCTTAGATGCACGCAATCGCTAAAGCGGGGATGAATTGTGATGTTAACGCTTCTTGGTGTTGGGTGTTTCAGATGCAAAGGCTCCCCTTCTGATCCTCTGTGAGCACTTGGCCCTTGCCATCTATTTATGCCTTCCTGTCTCTTTCACTTCAGCTGTGCCTGCGGTTTGGAATTTGGGGGGGGGGGGGGTGCAACTGCTGGCATTGTTTTCTTGCACTTTTGTCACCTGTTATGACTCGTGCACTTTGACACTTTGCTGAGGGTGCGGTGTTTCCCAGGATCTTCCTGCCTCCGGTGGGGAGCGGTGCCTGACGGGGTTAGGCCGGTCTCAGGACTGTTATTGCTCACTGATGACATCCTCGGGGCGCTTTAGCTCCCTTTTCAGACTGAACAGGAAGATAATGATTTGTAGTTTTCCGAAATGTATGCTTTTTGAAAGTTATATGTGACTTGAAAGTAGTTTCAGTATTCTTCCTTAAATTTCTGCCTTTCTAGATTTTTTTTTTAATGCAGTGCTTCTGCCAGTACATAGTTAATTTACTGTACTGCTGTGTGGGAATGTGTGTGCAATAACTGGTAGTGATATGATTTCTTTCATCTTTTTTTTTTTGTTTGTTTTAGCAGAGCAGTACCTTTAATCTGTTTTCTTTAACTTAGGGGCCATCTTATTAAAGTACATAAAACTTCTGCACTCATTGAGGGTCAGATGTAAAAAAATTAATACTTGCGAAGTGCAGAGACTCTGTGCTAACTGATGGAGGCATTCCCAACATTTTACCATACAGAAAGTTCTTTCCTTTGCAGTAACTTATTACTGCACTAAAGTGTGCTTAGGCTTTGCACAAGATTTACATGGCTTTATTAAAGCACACTAGTCTGTGGGTGCACAATGCAGATAATGTGTTTTTGTACCAGCTTACCCTCCACAAAGCCATGGGTGCATTGTGGAGGAGTGGCCTAGTGGTTAGCATGGTGGACTTTGGTCCTGGGGAACTGGGTTCGATTCCCACTGCAGGCACAGGCAGCTCCTTGTGACTCTGGGTAAGTCACCTAATCCTCCATTGCCCCAGGTACAAATAAGTACCTGTATATAATATGTAAGCTGACACATACACACACACACTCAAACAGGTGTCCAGACTAAAATTAAATGCAAGGAAAGGACAGTACAAACAGGCACAATCAAACTCATTATACAAAACAATAATATAACATCCTAAGGAATTGGGTTAGTCTGCCAAACAAGGATATTATTTTATTTGGCAGACTCTGGGGTCAGGCGCTGCCAGTTTGCAAGATAGTGGCGTTGGGACAGGAGCAAGTGAGTATCGCTCCTGCCTATCATATTCTAGGTGAATGGGGAGAGTCCAGGGGGAGCATTGGGAAATCATTTCAGGGGTGGGTGGGTGAGTGAATTGGAGGTTTGGAGGGTCATCTTGGGAGGAGGGGTAGTAATGATGAAAAATATCAGAGGTCGTCTCAGGGTGGGGGATCGGGGTTGGAGAGAACACCAACAACTTTTTTTTTTGGGGGGGGGGGAGGAAAAGAGAATCCAGGACTTTTTTTTTTTTTTTTTAATCTAATCTCTCCTGCAAGTTTGTGAGCCAGTCCCACTCATGCACTGACAAGAAAGGAGATGTTAGCAGCAAGTAGCTGTGCATTACTGCTGCAGTGTGCGTTGTTGTTTTTTTTTCTGTGTGCACACACTTAATATAGCAATTTGAATGCTATTTGTTCTTGGCATTGAGGAGCTAAAATCTTTGCATTAGTCTTGCATTAGGAAGTGTCAGTGCAAAGTTCTAATGGAAACATACTGCATCAGCGACTTAATGTGGATGCACTTACCACCTTCTATTTATTAGGTGGTAAGTGTATTGGCAATATCTGTAACAGTGACAACCTGTGGCAGAGTACCATGTATTAACTGTGTTGTGCAGTCCATTCACCACTGATATTGGTCTATGCAGTTTGTATATGAATTAGAACGTGCTGTCATGCCAGCATTACTAGAGGGAGTAATAGCCTAATGGCTAGTGCAGTGGGCTGAGAAGCTGGGGAACAGGGTTCCGCTCCCACTGTGACTCATTGTGACCCTGGGCAAATGACCAAATTTTCCATTGCCCTATGTACAAAAAAAGAAAAAAAAAAAACTTAGTGTGAACCCAGTAGGGACAAAGAAAGTACCTGTATATAATAAATGTAAACTGCTTTACACAAAGGTGCTATATCAAGGCCATGACCTTTCCTTTACTCTTTACCAGTATATTAACAGCACACCATAATGCATGAATTAACTGCTTAGTAAGTTTCAGTAAAGAGCTCCCTACTACTACTACTACTTAGCATTTCTATAGCGCTGCCAGGGTTACGCAGTGCTGTACAAGTTTAAACATGGGGAAGGACAGTCCCTGCTCAAGAGAGCTTACAATCTAAAGGTAAAAACTATGTAGTCAGTGTAGGTATCAGGAATGGGAAGGTGGTTAGGCACCAAAAGCAAGGGAGAAGAGATGGGCCTTGAGTAAGGACTTGAAAATGGGCAGGGAGGGCGCATGGCGTATGGGCTCAGGAAGTCTGTTCCAGGCATAAGGTGATGCGAGGCAGAAGGGGCGGAGTCTGGAGTTTTTTTTCCTTAGATTTTTTTTCAAGGACATCTTTATTTTTCTCCCTTTTGATCTGAACTTGTCATGCAGAATTTATTAATTTAAATATGTGGATGATTGAAGTCTGAAGTTGTTTGTATTATTTGAAGTTGTAATATCATGCAGCTTATTTATTCTTAGAACAGCAGCAACAAAAAAAAAACCCAAATAAACCTCTTACACTATCTGAAGGAGCATTCACAAGGATGCAGAATTGTACTTAAAAGAAAATTTTTATTTTTAAAATTGTCAGTTTACTTTTTGATTATGTTGGATATCTGGGTTTTTTTTATTCAACAACTTTTTGGAAAGGAGGATTTGTTTGTTTATAGTTAAATACAGATGGGTATCTTAGAAATAAGTATATTACAGGGCTGGACTAATCTTTGTACTAGAGTCCTGTAGTTGTTGCTGCTGGTGTAGCATGAACAATGTGCTGGTAGATAAGGTAACATATGTTAAAAGGGTTGAACTAGCATGTCTGAAACTTGGGAGCAGTAGTTCAAATTGTCAAGGCTTCAGAAGGATTTTTTTTCTGTAACTCTTACTGTTATTTATGAGCAGTGCACTTTGATTCAGAATTACATTGCACGTGTGTGTCTTTTTGTATCTAAACCATTGAATTTATTATCAGACCTGTCAGAATGGATGTGTAAAATGTATCATTTTTAGTGTTCACTTCTGAGCTGCTGTTAACTGGGATAATACTGCAGTACTTTAGTTAGAGATGTTAATGGGCTAAACAGTAAGTAAAAGACTTACTGTTTTATGTTTCAACATTTTTAGTGAAATGTTGTTTTTTTTACAACTTGACATGATACAGAGATGTCTATATCTATCTATATAGATCAAATACAGAGAAACAATAAACTCTCCTACTTTCCTCCCCTCTCTTCGCCCCCACCAGCCCTGCCCTAGAGAGCAGAGCAACAACACGTCAGAAGGCTTTGATTTCGATAGCCTTCCGAGACTCTAGCAGAACCCCCCCCCCCACCCCCCAAATCTCCAGAAGTATGGCATCTAGGTATATCTCACTAATATATAATATTGTCCAATTTTTATCATAAGTTATTCAAAATTAAACTTCGCCCAGTTGGGGTCAAAGTTTGCAGATAAGAGGTCCGTTATCTTAAAAAACAAACAAACCCTTTATTTCTTATTAGTCGCCAATATTACCATTACGAGTTCATTTCGACTTGCCTCCAAAAGAGGTGAGCCTTGTTAATCCCTTGCCTTCCAAGTGACTAGTTGGTGAATTTGATTTCTCTATTTCCAATAATTTGGGAGTGTGTCCCCAACTCATGACTGGCGAATACATTTACATGCGAAAAGAGCCTGTTTTTGTCTAATGATGATTGTTCCGGGGTTCCTGCAAGTCTACAATCTAAAATCATAGTCATACAATGTTATTGTAGTCCAGAATCCCCTAATCTTTGAGCATTCCCAAAATGAATGATAAAATGCGTTCTCTACCACATTTAACACACATAAGGTTCTGTTTAAATAGCTGTACTTAGGTGAAGTAGGCCCTGTGCAATACTGTAAAACAGTGGTTCTCAACCAGTGTGTTGGGACACACTTGTGTGTCACCAAAAATGTGACATACAGCATGTCCTTGCTTTCTGTAACAACCAGGTGTGCTTGCAGGCTGGGGAGAGCAGAGCAGGGAATCAGGTACTTGATATCTGCATAACTGGTCCTTCTTGCTCAAGGAAGTTGAATAAAACAGGAGACTATTCTAGTCCATTGTATGAGCTGAAGCCAGTAGGCAGAGCTTGCCGTAGTTTTAGTACACCCAAAACAATAGCAAATGCAATTGAAAACAGTAGCAAAAGATTAATAGAAATAAGGGACTGCCCATGTTTGGTCCATCTGTAACAAGTCTAAAAGCTGTTTCAGTTGGATAGGCAGTGCCTTAAAAGGTGGAGGAGAAAAGGATTTTTTTTTTAAACTTATTGGACAGCTTTTTAATTGATTTGAAAGCTTCTCATATGCTGATATAAATACCATGAAATCAAAACTGAATATCAATAAAACAGCTTCAAAAATTATTGTAGTTGGTAGAAACAGTAATTATAAACTCTGTAGTTTGTGCTCATTTTTCTACACTGTTCTATACAATACAGATGGCCAAATTTCAGTGAGGATATCCTGTTTCCTGATGGGTTCATCTTAACTGTTGTTGTAATGTGCCTTGGGAAGCCTGGTGTTATAAAGATTATGGGATATATTGAAATTAAATGGAAATAGAATTAAACTCCCCTTTCATTGGGGCACATGGAATCACATCTTCATCTGTTTTGTAGAGGTTTACCTTCTAGATACACAAATGGATTATTCTGTTTTGAACATGTTTCAGGGGCAAGTGGTTTTATAAGTGAAAGTAAAAATAAGTATTTTGTGTAATGCAGATCTATTTTGTTTAAACATAACTAAATGGGATTTAAGTCCCTAATGCAGCCCATTGGTTTTCTTATATTTTGTTCTTCTGATGACTTAGTGTGCCAAGACGGAAAACTCTTATCTCTATCTGGTTGATAAGAAAAGGAGCTCATTGTGAACACTATCCACCTTAAAAGGTTGTTTTGTGGCTGTACATGAAGAATTGTGATACTGAAAGTGTATGTTTTGTGTCTCTAGTCGTGCATCCAAAGTTTTTATATAATCCTTTCAAAATCCAGTTAATTGTGTAACTTGTTAGTGGAACATAACCACAGAGGCATGGTATGGTCGCATTTTCAATATGGTCACTGCTATTAGGGCCCTGCTAAGGAACAGGTTATTTTGAGTTAGACTTCACTGGACCAAACTTGCTTTCCTTGTGCTATCACTATCCAGCGGTGGTAGGCAGTGTCTTAAAAGGTGGAGGATAAAGCATTTATTTTTTTAACATTATCACACATTATCCCAAACAAAGTTGGGTAGAATGTGGCTTACATTTGAAAATACAGTGAGACAGAATAATAGAATTCAGTTATATCATGGGAGCAAACAGTTGGATATTTCTGAAACATTTAACAAAGTTGAGATTGACATATGTAGCCAACCGGGCATTTAAGTCTGTCCTTTTAATGATGCTGCATGTTCAGAAATCATAGCTATAAGTATAGACAGTTATCCAAATGTTATCACATACATATACTAGAACAGGCATCCATACACACATTGCAAAAGTAAACAACAACTTCTACAGAGTACATACAAAACTTAATTTTTAATTTCTCATTTCCATCTTCCAACATTCCAGACAGCAGATGTACAGATCGGCAGGACCAAAAGCAGTCCAAGTAAAGTCAGAAACAACACAGTTTATACCTAATTATTCCACCACCCTTAGGATTCACTTTTGGATTTAAAAAGCAAAACCATGTGCATGTAAGGGCAAAAGTAAATGAATTAAAACAAAGTTGAAAGCAAATACCCTTAATATGTAATACTCGGTAGCAATAATGAAACAGTGATGGAATATAGCAAGCAGCCTGAGCAAACAGATTTATTTTCCATTGAACATAATTAACTTTGTATGAACTTTGCTGCTAATAGTGTGCTGAACTGGACAACGTTGGCACATTTACACCGACTGTGAACTTCTGCTTGAAGTTAGCTCTGCCCTCATTATTCAATATCCATCTTTTAAAATAGTACTTAAAAATATCAAGTACATTTTTATAATTTACCACTGCAATCCACAAAACAAAAGGAGCAAGTTCCTACATGCCATCTCTTTCTTTTGATCTTAGCGTAGGAAAAAAAAGATTTTAAATGCTTCCAAGTTTCAGCCTAATTCATGTTTAATGTGGGATATAAATGTCATAAATAAGTAAATAAATAGAAACTCTAAATGTTGAGCACTTGATTCTCATAACATGATGTATGTTTTAGACCTTTACCAGGAGAAAAAAATCTCTGCACGAATATAACAGTGCTAGGGTGTCCCTATAACCAGCCCCTCCAAATGACACACTGATTACAATTTATAACAAATTACTACCCTATGAAAAATTATTCCATTATTATACTTCCTCTGTGTACAACCATGTACTGCACAAGCTGGCATGTTTGAAAATATAAGTGAGATTAAATGAGATTAAATAAAAATGCTACCAACAATAAAGAATGACAACATGGGTGTTTTGCGTATATGGCGATGATGGCTGCACAGGGAAGGGGAAACAGAGATTAACCTAATTGGCTGCAACATTTTGATGTGGTTTCGTCTCCTGTTTTATCCACCTTCTTGTTTCTGCTTCACCATTACCCACAATGCTCACTGCTGCCACCAGCCCCAACTGGAAATGTTGCACGCCTACCCTTCTCCACCCAGCAGTCACCTCCTTTCTTTGCATCATTTTCGGCAATAAGAAAGATATCTAAGGGATTTTATTTTTGACTAGTCATGTACTGTAGCTCTTAGTATGTCATGGATGTAAACATCTGTCAGGAGTGTCACAATGGAAGAAAGATTGAGAACCACTGCTCTAAAATAACATTCCCTGAGCCCCGCATTAACATTCAACCCAGGAAGGCCCTTGATGGCATAAATACAGAGGAGGCAATTGTGTTTCATTTGAAAGGTGGCTTTGGAATGAGGGAGCCTAGGACAAAGGTGAAAGGGGATAAACTCAGGAGTAATCTAGGGAAATACTTGTTCACGGAAAGGGTGGTGAATTAGTGGAACAACCTCCCAGTGGGGGTGGTGGAGATGAATTATTTCTTGAATTCAGGTAGTCTTCAAGTATATAGGATCTCTATAATGGAGAGGAACAGATAGTTTGCCCATCCATACCATCTATGAGATAGGCAGTATGGTCTTTATCTGCCTTCATGTTCCATGTTTCTATATAACTAAAGGAGTTGTTAGTGTTTATTTGCTGTGATAGCTGATCTTCAAGAGTTTTATGACACTGGTCCAGATCAAAGTTGTATTTAAGGCATTGTTCTGAGAAAGTAGCTTTAGTAATCAGAAAGTTGTCTGATTTCAGTTATTTGAAATAGCATGTTACCAACATAAAATGGAAAAATTAAACATGGCTTTGAGGTTCCCTCCTCTCTGAGGGGCTGGGAGAGGGAGAGAGGAGAAGATAAATGAGGGGGAAAGCGGAGAAGATAACAAAAAAGGTAGAAAAAGCAGCGCAAGAGGAAAGGTTTAGGAGGAGTGCCAATTACCCAAGGCAAATTCTTCAGCTTTGCACCCTATCTTATTTATTTGACAATTATACCCCATATTTTGCCGTACTGTTTTGAGTTCAATGTGGCTAACAAGCTAAAAGAAGTCATTACAAAATATGAAACAAAATATATAAATGTACACATATCAATAAGGAAAGAATCCTTAATTATCTTTCAGACCTTTAGGATCGACCGCCCTGAATTTTGATAATTAAATTTAAGAATCTTAGTTTAACAGCCCTCACAGTACCATCCTGTGAAAATGCATAATTGGAAAACATGTTTTATACAAATATACACAACATTCACTATTTAAACAATGGGGTCAGTTTTTATAAGAAATTTGCTCAGGTAATAGGTATTTGAAACATTTCCACCCTTTGTAGGTAGCTGTTTTGAGTTTGTATGGCTGTCGGGACCTTTTGTTTTGCCTTTATTGCAGCTGCTCCCAGAAGCGGCTGCCTTAGACAGCCACCTAATTTACATAATGGTAATGCAGACCCCGTGAAAGCACACTGTTCAGAAATCTAGAACTGCAATTTTTGTTCCGTTAAACTGCACATTGCAAAACGGTCTGATTTTTTTTTAATCTGTTACTAGAGAAAATCAAATTATTCAGTTTATTAAACCTTATCAGTTACTGCTATTGTGAAGCAACATTTATTTTGTCTTTCAGTTGTTTAGATATGTAAATACCATAAAAAACCAATTTGAAAGGTTCTTTTGTAGTACTGGACGCTTATTGTATGCGGTTCAATAGGTTATTTAAATGTTTAAGTCCTGGAATAAATGAACAATTTATTCCCCTTTTCTTTCATGTATGCATATGAGATATTTCATGTATACAAACAGCAAGCGCAACGTTTTGTCTTAAAGTTTGGCAAGTACCTTGTTTTGACATGACTACTGAAGTTTAATTGGCTTTGTACTTGATCTTGGAGGTTGGTCCTATAAAATTGATTTTGATAGGACAATCTTTCTATTATCTTTTTCTCTCTCCTTTGACTATTTTTGCCAGTGGGAGAAAGTGGTACTTTTAAAAGGGCTTTAAAAAAGGAGGATATTATTTCAGGTTCATTATATTTATTTGATAAGCCGCTTAGGTCCAACCATAAAAGCATGAAGTTAAGTCAGAGAGAAGACTTGGGGGTTGGCGCTAGCAGGCTGTCTGAATTGCTGCTGCTGACTGCTACAGAAAAAAAATCTTATAATGCCGGGTCGCTGGCTAGGGACAGGAGTGATAGAAAATTCCTGTCACACACCTAGGGAGCATCTGCAGCACTCTGTTTGAAAAAAGCTGTTTTAAACTGTATTTCTTAGGTTGCTGGAAAAGAGCTCAAAAGTAGGTTTTGAAATGTGTGTTTCTGAAGTAAGATGAATGTGGAGAGGCATGGCTTCAGGAATGTTTTCTAGTATCAATTTGCAGAAAGTGGTGATTGGATTTTTACTGGCATTGAGTACCTGTTATGATGCACAATATTTCCACATGTTGCTGCATGACACACATTTTGTCGTGATTACAGAGGAAAGAGAAATGTTTCTGTAGTGCTGCCAACAGACAACGTTTAACTCCCTCGCTAACACAATTTAAGGAAAAAAAGCAAAATTGTGTTGTATAATAGGGGTTGAATGTAAGGGGTAGTAAGGTATGACCGTTTCAGTTTTTCCTCATCTCTAATGTATGAATCTCTTTATAAAGGCAGTTAATAAATCCCAATAAATTAATAAATAAAAATAAAATGTCTTGCTCTACACCAAGCTGGTGGGAGGGGGACTGATTTGGAATAGAAAGACAGCATCCCGCAATGTTGTGGGTCTCGATGACTCTACCAGCCCAGTGCCTCTGCAGCACAAGAAAGAAAGAAAATGAATTGGGCGTTTAGCTTTAGTTGACTGCCATTAGGGGAATAAAGTTGCAAAGAAAAAAAAAAAAGAAAGCACAGCTCAAAAAGCAGATTTCATTAGAGCAGTGGAGATTGGCAAGTGCAAACAGTCCCAGGATCCTTCAGTGAGTCTTTAGTGTGTCCTGGGGTTTGCGGGGTGAGGATTTGTAGTGTGGCCTGCAGCTTAGCCATGCTTGGGCTGCTAGTATGGAGACTGTGGGAGCCAGCAGCTCAGCACCACCACTGGCTCTAGTGATGAAAGTGTTTTGCAGGCCTCCCTGTCACTGTTTCACTGTCCAAAGAGAGGTGTAGTAGTGAAGGGGTGAAGGCCCCCCTCCCAACCTGGGTGAGATGGCTGCAGTTGTTTTGCCTTTGGTGGCAAGTATGGTGATTTTGTCTTCCTGCTGCTGTGGGGAAGCTATGGGAGTCTGAAGCACTTTAGCTGAAGTGGGGGCATTGGAGAGGTCCAATGACCTTGGAGTTGGGGGTTCTGCTGGTGGGGTCCTGGGGGGGGGGGGCACTATGGTCATAGTAGCTGTCAGCTATCACTGAGCATGTGAGACAGGCTCTAGCAGGGGTAATTTTCTTCCATAGAGGGGAGTTTGGCTCCCTGCCACACTTGCCTTCACAGCCCCTGCATCCCGGAGGCCTGAAGGGTCCCAAGTTTATGGTGTTAAGCAGATTCAGAGGCTTAGCAGGGTTGTCCTCCTTGAGTGCCCCTTTTACCTCTTGGTTATCCAGCAGTCCATCTGATTCTTGAAGGTGCATTTGAGTAAGCTGCCCTTTAAAAGCCACTTAGATTTTGGTGGGGGCAATTGAAGGGCTGAGGACAGGGGCTGGTATTGCCTTAGCTAATTAGATTGTAAGCTCTGTCGAGCAGGGAGTGTCTCTTCATGTTCAAGTGTACAGCGCTGCATACGTCTAGTAGCGCTATAGAAATGAAAAGTAGTAGTAGCAGCAGGAAGGCTGCTAGCCCCTTGGCAGAGTCCCATAAGATGATGCCCCTTCAGAGAGAGCTAAGGGGGCTAAGGAGGCAGTTCTAGCTCCCCCAGTCCAATGTCTTCCTTTTGGCTATGTGAACAGTAATGGTCGGCAGCACTGTAACAGAAATCCTGTGGTTTCTAGCAACCATAAACTGATTTCCCTAGTAAGTTACCAAACAGCCACCAGGCTTCAGATCTGCCAACCTTTAGTCTATTATTGGATTACCAAACATGTTTGGAATAAGTATCTTCCTTGTCACTTGCAGCAGATGAATCCAGGAACTAGAGGGTTAAGTCCGCCTACCAGCAGGTGGAGATAGAGATAATCTAAAGGCAGTGATGCCAGACGGCCAGCTCCTTCCTCAGTTAGTATGTCTCTATCTCAGCAGGTGGAGGACGGCTTTTTCTCCAGCTCCTGGACCCAAGGCCTCTGAGGGTGCTCCTGGGCCGGTGGCCAGTTTGAGCTGGGGGTGGCGAACTGGTGGTGTCCCCTTTGGCAGCATACGCAGTTGCTGGGTCCCTGCTGCACCTCAAATTCCCTCTGAACAGGCTTTTGCTGTTCCTTTCCTTCCCTGTTTGTTTCTGCTTCCTCACTAAAAAAAAAAAAAAAAGAACCATAGAATTTGTTTAAAAGAAAAACAGAGAGGCACAGGGAAGTGTGTTTTTGCTGAGATCAGGTTTGTGTTACTGCTGTCAGTCCTGTTTTCTGTTGCCTGCTTGTCTGAGCCTGCCTCGAAGTGGAGTCGGAGAGTTTTTTTTTTTTTTTCGGCTCAGCTGTCAGTTCCCGCGCTTTTCCGGTCTGGGGTAAGTCCTGCTGGGTTCCTGTTTGGGGGCGGGCGATGGCAGCTGAGGCGGTAAAACGCTGTTCCCGATGCGGGAAACGGTGTTCGGTGGCAGGCCTTTGCAGTGTGGGGTGCGCTGATTTTGCGGGACTCAACGGAGCGGTGGCCTCCCCCAAAAGCGTGCTTTCCTGCCCGGAACCTGGCGATTCTCGCGCCATTTTGCGATCAGTCATGGAGCTGGCTCCGGTATCGGTTTTGGGCAAAGCTTTTTCTCCGCTGATAGGGGAGTTGGGGGGGGGGCATCAGGCACTGTGGGCAGTGGTGCAGGTACCATGGCTGCAATCTCCTCTGTTGCAGGGGAGGGGTTATTGGCAGAGTTTATTTTGCTACTCCATCAGGCGTTTTTTTTTTTTTTAAAGGGCCTTTGCCCCCCCCCCCCCCCCCCACGTGTCTTCGACAGCTTCGGCCTTTGATCCTCTCAGGGGGTCTGGGGGTAACCAAGAGATTTTGGGTTTTTCCCCAGAGGATTTCTCTTCCCTTAAAAAGCCTAGGCTTTCTTTGGGGTCTGAGGAGGGGTCCTGCATATGGTCACCTGCAGCTTCTTCCGTGGTGGCTCTCTCAGAGCAGACGGGGGTAGAGGACGTGGAGGATGGTGTCCTCACTGACCCACCAGAGGACTCTTCCGCCGTGAGGATTTTCCATAAGGAGGAGTTGTCCTCCTTTATCTCTCAGGCGCTGGAAGCCCTGCATCCTTGTGACTCTGGGCAAGTCACTTAACCCTCCATTGCCCCATGTAAGCCGCATTGAGCCTGCCATGAGTGGGGAAAGCGCGGGGTACAAATGTAATTAAAAAAAAATAAAAATATGGAGGACCCTGAGCTTGCGGCTTCTCAGGCAGTCGACCCCAAGATGGCTAGTACCAGATGACCTTCTAAGGCCTTTCCGGTACATAAAGCTATTGAAGAGTTGATTTCGGCCCAGTGGGCGGATCTGGATGGGGGGCTGAAAGTGGCCAGGGCTATGGCCCAGCTGTATCCGGTTTCAGCGGACCGTTTAGAGCAGTTTGCTCTGCCTAGGGTGGATGCCCTGGTGACAGTGGTCACTAAGAAGACGACTACTCCAGTGGAAGATGGTGTGGCACTTAAGGATATGCAAGACAGATGGCTAGAGGCCTCTTTAAAACGTGCCTTTGAGGTTGCCGCTTTGACACTTCAAGCTTCTGTTTGTAGTTCTTATACGGCTAGAGCTTGTCTCAGTTGGCTACATTATATCATGGATTCGATTTCGGAGTCTGGTATGCCGGGAACTCCTCAGATGTCGCTGATGGATATTGGGCTGACGTACTTGGCGGGTTCCTTGTATAATTTGGTCCGTACTTCGGCCAAACTCATTGCCTTGACAGTATCCTCTCGGCGTCTTCTGTGGCTTCATCATTGGGCCACAGATATGGCCTCTAAGCAACGGCTCATTAAATTGCCTTTCCGATGGAAATTGCTTTTTTTTGGGAAGACCTAGAAAAGATTGTTAAAGATTTGGGGGATTCCAAATCTCAGCGTCTACTGGAGGATAAACCCAAGTCTACTTCCAGGCAGGGATCCTCATGGTCACATTTCAAAGAGACGCGACAGTATCCCCCGGGGCGGTCCAACGCAGCCTTTCAGTGTCCTCATTTTGGACAGCGTTCTTCCTTTCGCAGCGAGAAGCATCCGGCTGGACCCCCCTCTCGTCAGGGGGCTCCTCAGGCCTCCCAGTGATGGGGCGCAGGTCCACTCGGGAGGAGAGCAGATCGGTGGTCGGCTTTCTCTGTTTCTTCCAGAGTGGGCCAGAATTACTTCGGACCAGTGGGTCCTCAATGTGGTGCAAGAAGGTTACAAGTTAGAATTCTTCTCTCCCGTCAGGCTTTTTTCTGGAGTCCCACTGTGTATCGCTGGCCAAGAGGACAGCGGTTCTGCAGTGTTTATGAGACCTGCTAAGGATAGGGACTATCGTGCCTGTTCCTCCTCTTGAAAGGCGCACAGGTCGGTACTCCATCTTTGTGGTTCCAAACAAGGGAGGGGCTTTTCGACCTATTCTCAATCTCAGAAAAGTAAACCAGTTTTTGCGGGTTCGTCACTTCCGCATGGAGACATTAAGGGCAGTTATTGCTGCTGTTCAAACAGGCGAGTTTTTGACAGCTCTCGATTTGAGGGAAGCTTACCTGCACATTCCCATGTGGCAGCCCCATCAGAGATTTCTCAGATTTGCGGTGCTGGGTCAGCACTTCCAGTTTTGGGCCCTTCCTTTCGGAATGGCCACTGACCCACACACTTTTTCTAAGGTGATGGTGGTCGTGGCGGTGTTCCTGCGGAAGGAGGGATTCGAGTGCATCCATATCTCGCCGACTGGCTGATTCGGGTGACGACAGCAGAGGGGAGTTAAGTGGTCACCGACCGAGTGATTACAGTGTTGCAATTATTTAGGTTGGGTGGTCAATATGGACAAGAGTCTCAGTCTAGAGTATCTTGGAGTGCAATTCGATACGAAGCGGGGGAAGGTGTTTCTCCCCGAGGGGTGAAGGATGAAATTGCTTTCTCAGGTACGGACCTTATTGAATCATCACGCTCCCCGAATGTGGGACTATGTTCAGCTCCTCGGTTCCATGACAGCGACCTTGGAAGTCATTCCATGGGCAAGGGTTCACATACGGCCTCTTCAGAATTTCCTTTTGAGCAGATGGTTGCCGACGCCTTCCTTGGTCGAGCCAGGCCAGGGACAGTCTCATGTGGTGGCTCCGGTCAGCCAATTTGCAGAAGGGTGTTTCTCTGGCATCTCCCAATTGGGTGGTAGTCGTGACGGATGCCAGCCTTGTGGGCTGGGGAGCCCATTGTCTTCATCGAGTAGCCCAGGGATCGTGGATCCCTCTCGAAGCCACTTGGCCGATAAATCATCTGGAGTTGCGAGCAGTCGTGAATGCGCTGAAGAGTTTTCAGGATCTTCTGCAGGGGCAGGCGGTTTGTGTATTCACGGACAACACCACGACGGTGGCCTACATCATTCAGTAGGAGGGCACTCGCAGTCTTCCCTTGGCAGTGGAAGGGTCTCGTCTTCTAGTATGGGCGGAAGCGCATGTTCAGAGTCTGTCGGCAGCGCACATTGCGGGTCAAGACAATGTTCAAGCGGATTTTCTCAGCCAGACTCTTTTGGACGCAGTGGAATGGACGCTGTCGGACTCAGCTTTTCGGCTGATCTGTCAACGTTGGGGAAGACCAGTAATGGATCTCATGGCCATGGCTTGCAATGCCAAAGTTCCCCAGTTCTTCAGCCGCAAACGGCAGCCAGGTTCCGCAGGATTGGACGCTGTTGTCCAGCCATGGCCGGAACAACAGCTACTGTATATTTTTCCTCCGTGGCCTCTGATAGGGAGAGTTCTTTGCTACATAGGGCCGCATCGTGGGCTGGTCGTTCTAGTGGCACCAGACTGGCCCCGACGGCCGTGGTATGCGGATCTCGTTCGAGCACTCTCAGAGCCACCATTGCGACTTCTGGTGACTCCCGATCTGCAGCATCAAGGGCCAGTTCAGATGGAAAATCCCTCCCGCTTTGGTCTTACGGCCTGGCTATTGAGAGGCGGCAGCTGAAGAAGGGTTTTCAGAACCAGTCATTGCCACTCTTTTGAGGGCACAGAAGCAGTCTACTTCAGCAGCATATGCGCAAGTGTGGAGCTTTCTCGGCATGGTGTGCTTTGCGTGCTGAATCGCCTTTTCGGGCGGACATTCCGGTTATTCTGGAGTTCCTTCAGGATGGCCTTCAAAAGGGATTGGCATATAATTCCCTTCGAGTGCAGGTGGCCGCGCTAGCTTGTTTTAGGGGCAAACTGGACGGTTCCTCTTTAGTAGCTCACTCTGATGTGGTCCGTTTCTTACACGGGGCTCTTTGACTTCGGCCTCCCCTGCGGCAGCCGTGCCTGGCGTGGCATTTGAATGTGGTACTGCGAGCCCTCCAGGCCCCACCGTTTGAGCCGTTGAATAAGGTTTCTGAGAAGGATCTAACACTTAAGACAGAGATTTTGGTGGCCATTGCTTCGGCTAGGAGGACTTCTGAAATTCAGGCTTTGTCTTCCAGAGATCCTTCTTTGCCGTTTTCTGAAGCAGGGGTGTCGATCCGGACGGTGCCGTCGTTTCTACCTAAAAGTGGTTTCGGCTTTCCATGTCAATCAAGCGGTTTATCTTCCGTCTTTTCAAAGAGAGGATTATCCGGGGGAGTTTGCCTCGCTACGTTTCCTGGACATGTGGAGAGCCTTGTTTCGGTACTTGCAGATCTCTAACGAGTTTCGACGTTTGGATCATCTTTGTGCTCTTGTCAGGATTGAAAAGAGGCGAGGCGGCTTCTAAGGCTTCCATTTTTCGCTGGATTACGGAAGCCATTGGGGCGGGCGTCTCCAGTGGCCCTGAAGGCACAGGCGGCTTCTTGGGCGGAGGCATCGGCCTTATCTCTGGAAGAGATTTGTCGGGCGACTACTTGGGTGTCCCGTTATACTTTTGCGAAGCATTATAGGCTAGACGTGTCTGCTCGGGAGGTTGCGAGTTTTGGGGCGGGAGTGTTGGCGCTGGGAGCGTCTGCTTCCCACCCTACTTAAGGAATGCTTTGGTACATCCCACTAGTTCCTGAATTCATCTGCTGCAGTGAGAAGGAAGGTAAAATTATGTCTTACCTGATAATTTTCTTTCCTTTAAGGCAGCAGATGAATCCAGGATCCCTCCCTAGTTCAGCCGACGGTTTTTTCATTTCTGCGCAGTGTGGCTATTTTTTTCTTCTGGGTTCTCTTTTGCAGAGTTCAGACAGATATGGGATCATGGAAAGGATTCCGATTTCTGGATCAAGTTGCAGTTATTTCAAAGTTCTTATTTGGTTCTCAGTTTTTCATAGTGAGGATGGTTTCTGGTTGTTATTGGTTTCATATTTTTGGCCTTGGCAAATGCTTACGAATGACATACTAAGGAAGGAGCTGGCCATCTGGCATCACTGCTCACTGCCTTTAGTTTGTTTATCTCTATCTCCATCTGCTGGTAGGCGGACTTAACCCACTAGTTCCTGGATTCATCTGCTGCGTTAAAGGAAAGAAAATTATCAGGTAAGACATAATTTTACCATCTGTATTAGCTGTACCTAATGGTTAGAGCAGCAGGCTGCCAGCCAGGGAAACCAGGGTTCAAATCCCAATGCTGCTCTTTGATTTCTTGGCAAGTCACTTCACTCCATTGCCCCAGGTATATACTTAGACTGTAAGCCTTACAGGAAAAGGAAATATCTACTGTACCTGAATGTTAACTTTTGGATTTGAATTTAGATTACACTTTTCTCAGTAGTAGCTCTACTACTGAGAAAAGTGTAGTCTAAATTCAAATCCAAAATCCACCATCGGACATTTTAAAGTAATCCAAAACCCTACAAATGTCACTAATTTGAGTCGCACAAGAAGGGCCTACCTAAGAAAAGCTGCACTAGAACATCAATACACCTACTGGAAAACTAAACAAGTCAGATTAGTACAGATTGATCCTGCATAGGCATTCAGTGCTAGCAGAATACCTGGTTGCTTCCACACTGCAGAACGCAGATAAAAACCCTCACCAAATTTAGACTATTTAACTACAGACTAAAAATAGAAATATGTAGACAAAAATTGAACTGAGTTCCCAAGCAGCCAGACTTTGCACACAATACACCAGAAAAACAGTAGTGTGTTACCTCATTCTGTGCAAAATATAAAGACAGGTGTACATTTCAAAACCTGGCACATTCTATATACTGCATCACAAATTAAAGGGCCCATTTACTAAGGTGCGCTAATGGATTTAGCACATGCTAAATGCTAAGATGACCATCTTATACCTTTTTGTAAAATAGGTTTCTGGAATAAGCCCCCAGTAGTGCACTAATGCTCCTACAGAGTTACACCTGCTTCGAGACACAGCTGCAGATTTCTACATATACTCTGGACAGAGCAGAGATGGATTTACGAAGTACCCACACAGACTGCATCCCCAGGAATGTTTATGCATGATGCATATAAATGTACACATACTCTTGGCACGTGCACTTGCACGTATAAATCCGTGCAATTATATGAGCTGTTGCCACATGTAAAATGTCAAAATTGTCCCCATAATAATTAAATTTAAGGACTGGATAATGTGATCATGTATTCTGGTAAAGTGATTAAAACAGGTAGACTATTATGATCAGAAGATAAGTAAATACCATATGTACGTGATTATAAACTGGGATCATATTTTTCCCTTAAAACAAAAAGGGGGAGGAATGTTAATTCAGTTTTATTCTTGTCCTCACCCATCCCCCCCATGGTATCAACATTCCCTCCCTTTCTCCTCTGTGGTGGTCCTCATCTGCTGCCACCCTTGCCCCCAAACCAAAAAACCCCCCACTTTATTCTTTCCTTTGCCCCGAACAGCGTTGGGGGGGATGGGGGGAACAGCCATTTTGAATGAGGAAGACAGCATCTGCAGGAAAGAGGCAAGGCTCCATCCTGCCCTGACTCTCTCGACCACTGGGATGATACTGTATGCCCAGGAGAGGGGCTATCCGTGTATGGGAGGGGAGGAAGGGAGGGATGAAATGGGAGCTCTTTTGAGTTGGGGGTGGGGGCAGGGGGAGGGAAGGAATGCTAGATATTATGGGTGAAGGCTTGAAATATAAACCAAGATTTTAGTTTTTGATCTTTTTTTTACTTAAATCTCAGTTTATATTTGAGTATATATGTAGAGGCATATGATGACCTAAGGATTGTAGTTGCAGTTTAAGATACAATAACCTAAACAGTTATAAATGAGGAACAAGATGATCTTTGTTTAGAAAAAATCCTCAAACTGAATCAGTAATAGTGCTTCTCACAAAAATGTTGCTATGATGTGAGTAGAGAATATAAAGAGACAAATTCTAGTTAACTTTCTAGAAGCCAGCGGGTTACAGGACCCGAGGCAACATGGCTTTACCAAAGGAAAATCCTGCCAAATGAATCTTATTGACTTTGACTGGGTGACCAAAGAACTGGATGAAGGATGTGCGCTAGATGTAACCTACTTGGATTTCAGCAAAGCCTTTGATACAGTCCCCCACAGAAGACTCGTGAATAAGCTGAAAGTGTTGAAATTAGGACTGAAAGTGGTGAACTGGATAGGAAGGTGGCAGAGAGTGGTGGTAAATGGAATCTGCTCGGAGGAAAGGAAGGTGAGCAGTGGAGTTCCTCAGGGGTCAGTGCTGGGGCCTATTCTGTTTATTATATTTGTGGAAGATATTGCTGAAGGGTTGGAAGGAAATGTTTGCATTTTTGCGGATGACACGAAAATAGCCAATTGAGTGGTTACCCTGGAGAGAGTAGAAACAATGAGAAGGGATCTCCGAACGTTAGAAGAATGGTCGAGGGCCAGGCAGTTAAAATTTAATTATATCAAACACAACAGGGGATATAATATTGAACACCAGAGTACAATTATCCTGGTAATTATCACAAAGTACTCCAGATATTTCTTTACATTTTTAAAACCATTTTATTATATCAACTTACATTAATGCACATATTACCCTAAAGCTCACTCAGAACTCTCTCTCACTCCACATTCATTACAGCACCCAGAAACTCTCATCAAACTTTCTGGATAAAATTTGACATTAAAGGTATTCAATTCAAATAATCGCTTGTTATAATATATCAAAATATATATATTATAGTCTTTTTCTAACCCAGGCTTATGATGCCTTGCTTTGCATAACCTTAAGAGTCCTCCAAGTAAAGTTTTTTCCATCAATCGCCACTTATCTGAGGTTCACCAGGAAGCCTCTCAGCCTCATTTGAGCGCCAGTAGAAACACTAAAAGGAACCCCAGAGCTGTGATGCGGCAGCATTCAGGCGAGGAAGTCACAGTTTGGATTTTATACATAGGCAAATTTGGAATTAAAGGTAGTATATCTTGCGAGACCTGCCACATGGACAGCACTATTCAGATAAGTGGCGATTGTTGAAAAAAACTTTAAGCCACATTGAGCCTGCAAATAGGTGGGAAAATGTGGGATACAAATGAAACAAACAAATAATTACCAGTTAAATTTTAATGCCAAGAAGTGTAGAGTGATGCACTTGGGGTGCAGAAACCCAAAAGAGAGATACTGGATAGGAGGGAAGAGATTAATAAGCTCGACTCAGGAGAGAGACCTTGGGGTGTTGGTGTCCAAGGATCTGAAGGTGAAGAAACAATGTGATAAGGCGACGGCTGTGGCCAGAAGGATGCTAGGCTGCGTAGAGAGGAGTATAACCAGCAGAAGAAAGGAAGTATTGATGTCCCTGTACAAGTCATTGGTGAGGCCCCACTTGGAGTATTGTGTTCAGTTTTGGAAACCGTATCTTGCTAAAGATATAAAAGTACTGGAAGCGGTGCAAAGACAAGCTACAAAAATGGTATGGGATTTGCGTTGCAAACCAAACAAGGAGAGACTTGCTGACCTGAACATGTATACGTTGGAGGAAAGAGAAACAGGGGTGACATGATACAGATGTTCAAATATTTGAAAGGTATTAATCCGTAAACAAATCTTTTCCGAAGGCAGTAGAACTAGAGGACATGAATTGAGGTTAAAGGGGGGGGGGGGCAGACTCAGGAATAATGTTAGGAAGTATTTTTTTTTATGGAGAAGGGTGGTGGTTTTATGGAATGCCCTCCCATGGGAGGTAGTGGAGATGAAAACGATAATGGAATTAAAACATACGTGAGATAAACACAAAGGAATCCTGTTTAGAAGGAATGGATCCACAGAATCGTAGCGGAGATTAGGTGGCAATGCTGGTAATTGGGAAGCAAAACCAGTGCTGGGCAGACATCTATGGTCTACGTCCTGATCATGACTGAATAGATATGGATGGGCTTGAGTGTAAATTTTAAGGGGCTTCTACATTAGCTTCATAACTTTTAGTACAAGAAGAGTGCTGGACAGACTTCTACAGTCTGTGCCCTGAGAATGGCAAGGACAAATCAAACTTGGATTTGTAAAGTATCACATACCATGTAAAGTATCACATACCATGTAAAATGAGTTTATCTTGTTGGGCAGACTGGATGAACCGTACAGGTCTTTATCTGCCGTCATTTACTATGTTACTAAATTATTTGAGTTAGGGCAAAATTCTAATCATTGGTAACCAGGATCTTGGAACAAGGCAAACTATCTTCATGGACAAATTTTATGTTGTCTCTAGTTTTTCCTGTTGGTTTACAATTTAATCATTAGAACATGCAGCAAGAGCGAACACCAAAAATAATTTAATTTAAAACATCTATTAAAACAAACCTTGCGTGGCCATGTTTTCGCTGTCGCCTGCTTCAGGGGTTTAAATTACACATACATGTTATTAAAGCCTAGATGGATAGAATACTAATAAATCATCAATTCTATAAACATATTTCTCATAAAAATATCTCACATAACACTGTACAATTGAAAAAATGAACAAAAAAATCATAATTGTCCTTTTAAAAATAATTTTGTGTATCATAAAATTTAACAGATTTACTTTCGTGATCATAGTTTTCATTTGATTCCTCTATAAAGCATATTGATAACATTCTTCCCAATGAATTTTATAAAACATACTTCAATATATATTTAAGTTAAAGTATAAAATACGTTTAAAATATCTCCATTTTCTTGTTTGAACTTACCAATGAGACACTATAATGACAGTCTTGTAATCTCACTTCAAATGGTAAGTTTGTGTTAGAGCACCTGATAAGACTAGGACCATTAAAGCCTAAATGAACCCCCCAGGATCCTAAAATAACTTTCCTCCCAGCCTAAGTACAAAGGAATGTAACGATGCTCTTTTTTTACATAAGTACATAAGTAATGCCATACTGGGAAAAGACCAAAAGTCTATCGAGCCCAGCGTACTGTCCGCTGACAGCAGCCAATCCAGGTCAAGGGCACCTGACAAGCTACCCAAACGTACAAGTACATGCTATTCCCAAAATTGTGGATTTTTCCCAAGTCCATTTAGTAGCGGTCTATGGACTTGTCCTTTAGGAAACCGTCCAACCCCTTTTTAAACTCTGCCAAGCTAACCGCCTTCACTACGTTTTCTGGCAACGAATTCCAGAGTTTAGTTATGCATTGGGTGAAGAAAAATTTTCTCCTATTTGTTTTAAATTTATTACACTGTAGTTTCATCGCATGCCCCCTAGTCCTAGTATTTTTGGAAAGCGTGAACAGACGCTTCACATCCACCTGTTCCACTCCACTCATGATTTTATATACCTCTATCATGTCTCCCCTCAGCCGTCTCTTCTCCAAGCTGAATAGCCCTAGCCTCCTTAGTCTTTCTTTATAGGGAAGTCGTCCCATCCCCGCTATCATTTTTGTCACCCTTCGCTGCACCTTTTCCAGTTCTACTATATCTTTCTTGAGATGTGGCGACCAGAATTGAACACAATACTCAAGGTGCGGTCGCACCATGGAGCGATACAACGGCATTATAACATCCTCACACCTGTTCTCCATACCTTTCGTAATAATACCCAACATTCTATTCGCCTTCCTAGCCGCAGCAGCACACTGAGCAGAAGGTTTCAGTGTATTATCAACGATGACGCTCAGATCCTTTTCTTGGTCCGTAACTCCTAACGTGGAACATTGCATGATGTAGCTAAATAAAACCCCCAAAATCCTAAAATAACTTTCCTCCCAGCTTAAGAACAAAGGAATGTAACAATGCTCTTTTTTTATAGTGAAAATTTACCATTCTATATACTTTGTCAAAACAAAAAGGGTAGACTTCTCCCCACCCCCAAGAATGCACATTATTTCCTATTTTTTTCAGGGTAGGAATATGGGAAATAGAGTAGGTAGTTGAGAGAGGGGAAGTTGAATAAAATGTACTTGTCTTTTTCAACAAAGGATTTTTCTTTTCAGATTGCGGAGAGGGTAGGTGTGTGTTTACCTTCCCATTACTTGCAGTTGCAGTTTCATTACCAGTTGAGATAATCATAACAATAGTCAAAGGAATGCAAGTAACGTTTATAGGTGGGAATTTTTGGATTTCTGAGAATGTATAAGGCCCTGCTGGACATGTATAGAGGTTGGCAGTTCTCACATGTGGAGGCATGGAATGTGTGGCTGGAGAAACCTTTGAAGCAGGGTGGATGGGAGTGTTATACCGCCTTGCTGTGGTTTTTCCAACTACATTCAAAGCGGTTTACATATTATATACAGGTACTTATTTGTACCTGGGACAATGGAGGGTTAAGTGACTTGCCCAGAGTCACAAGGAGCTGCAGTGGGAATTGAACCCAGTTCTCCAGGATCAGAGTCCGCTGCACTAACCACTAGGCTACTCCTCCAACTCCAGTACATTTATATATCAGATCCATTTGTCAACAGTCTAGATAGTGTGATTAAATGCAAGTTGTTCCCCCCAGCTTGCTGGAAGGGATTTGGGGGGGGGGGGGGGGGGGGGAAAGGGGCATTCTGTCCATAAATGAGTGTTTGGAGGATTTTCTTTGGTGTATTGGGAGGATGATTGTTGGAACTTGGGACAGTTGCCACCCATAACTTTCCTGTTAGGCTGTTGAGAGAACAGGAGTACCTGAGCTATTGATACAGCTTTTGTACTGAATTTGCTACTGGTGGCAAAACTTTACTATCACAGGCAACTGGACATCACTGAATATGGTGGAGCAGATGATGTATGAGGGCATTAAAAGTTTGCTGAGAGGCGAGATGGAAGTCTTCTGCTTGAGATGGTGACCTCTTGAATACCCCTTCTCCCTCTACTACAGGAATCCTGTTTTTGCCAACCAGAGGTTGTATCAAGTGCTTTTGGTTAAATAATGCTACTTGGGGGGGGGGGGGAGCATTTGGTTTCCTCCTCTGGTTCAACTTTTCCTCTTTATGTTCTCTCTTTTTGCCTATGGGCTACCTTTGATCTTCTGTGTCTGCTGCTTCTTTTTTCCAGGTGCTTTTTTTTTTTTTCTGAGCATGGGGTCATCCTTTCTTTTTTTTATCCTACTCTCTTGGCTGCTGCTGTTGCTTCATCTTGCTGTACTGTAAGTCCCTATGGCACTAGAGCAGGAGGAATCTGTGGGCTCTAAAGGGCACTGGAAGAGATTTCTTTCTGTCATGCTCTTGTTTCTCTCGTGGGTTCTTGGCTGCTGTATCTTGTCTCTCTGGGACCTGGCCTGGTGGTCTTTCTGTCCCTTTGCTACTACTGCTGTCACCCCTTCCCTACGTAAAATATTTTTGTCCATGGGCAGGATAATGCATACACACCTTCTCCGTGGGCTACCTGCCTGTACACACTCTCCCTAACTTGATTAGCAGAGATTCTTTAGCTAATAGGGTACAGAGTGCTCCTTCCCGCTCGAGAGACATAATTAGTTCCTCAGGTCTTTTCTGCGTTACTGTGACGGACATAGCTCTCTTTGCAGGAAAGGAAAAGCTGATCCCCCCCCACCCCCAAACATGCAGAAAATGGATACAGGTGCCAACCCAAAGGGAAGGGAAACGGGACTTGATATACCGCCTTTCTGTGGTTTTTGCAACTACATTCAAAGCATTTTACATAGTATATACAGGTACTTATTTGTACCTGAGGCAATGGAGGGTTAAGTGACTTGCCCAGAGTCACAAGGAGCTACAGTGGAAATCAAACCCAGTTCCCAAGGATCAAAGTTCGCTGCACTAACCACTGGGCTACTCCTCCACTCTCGACTCTGGTATTGCAAGGGTCTATTCTTTCTAGCGCTTCCTCATCAGCGCATTTACAGGGTTCCTCCTGTGTACTGCTACTCCAGGGGATCTCAACACCAGCAGCTCTTGGCGCTATAAGAGCTAAAATCTCTAAAGGGAAGTCACTAGCTATTCATGGAACTGAGGAACTGATGACGTCTATCGAGCAGGAAGGAGCACTCTATTGGATGGAGAATCTCTGCTAATTAAGCCAGGGAGAGTGTGTCCGGGCAGGCAGCCCACGGAGAAGGCTACCGTGTGTGTCTGCATTATCCTGAGGACCACGGAGAACACCTGTTACAGGTAAGCAACTATGCTATTCCATCTGTTTATGTAACAAGCAATCAAGAACAGCTGTGAAAGATGTGCTCTGGAAGGAAATATGTAGGCACCCATTATGAATATGTATAGGTTGTTTTTTTTTTTTAAACCCTACTGGGAAAATGGGATTATGACACAGAAGAATTCACATGCTTTTGATAATCCCTTACTCGGCTACCTATAGGTGCAAGGATTGCACGTGAACACTGACAAAAAAATGAATATAGGACAAATGTGAGATGGCTTTATAGAGCAAGGCATTTTATGTGGATAATGGAGTAAAGTCCTTGCCTACAGAGCAAAAAGTCATTGACTTGTGAAAAATAAAAGCATTCCTCACCCTGCTAGACCAGTCTAGAAAAGTGGATTGTGTCCTAATACCAATAGATGGAGGTAGAGAATTCTGAGAGTACAGTGATCTCCTCACCAGTGAAAGAAGTGATGCAGCCCTGGAACTTGTCAGTATATGATGGTGCAGATGGTCTTGTCCAGCAGAATGATTGAAAAAGATTTGACTCCCTGAGCTGCAGACTGTGGCCTACACCTCCAGGTTGAGTCCCTGGGCCTCGGAGTGCTCACAGGGATCAGTCCATGGACGTTTTGCCTTGTTGGAACTTGGAGAGCAGTGGACAGTTTGCACCCCTACTGACCCTGGGGTGCTGAACTTACCATGATGATGGAAATCTCTCCTGCAGGCAATCCAGATTAACCAGGATATTTATTTATTTATTTTATTATATTTGTATCCCGCACTTTCCCTCTAAAAGCAGGCTCAATGCGGCTTACATAGTAATAGGTAACACAGAATTTTGTTATGTAAAGTAGGAAATTAAGTATAACATAATGTATGGATGGGTAGTAATAGGATCTAGATCCTTCTTTGATCCCATTAAGGCCCAACGGACATCCTTTTCTTTCAGCAGGTATCTCACACAGGGCCACTGATTGAGGAGGTGTTGATGAAGAAGAGAAAAGTAAGGACCTTGAAGAGCAGTCCTCATTCCCATGGCCTATCTGAGATGTATCTGGCCACAAAGCCTTAGAAACAAGTGAGACCAGCTAACCCTATAGCCTCATTCTCTGGCTGATGAGTTAAGCAACTCTCCCTACTGCTGCCCTGTCCACAGAACATCCAGGCTACTTTTCATATCCAAGGGGAACCTGTAGGTCTTTTCATGCCAAGGCTTACATGGTGTGGCCCAAATCCTACTGTGGTTCCTTCTGATCATGGGTAGTACTGGGGTCTGCCAGCTTGCCTTTCCACTTCGGCAGCCATGTATTTCTTCAGGTGCATTATGCTGCTCATCTTTTGTAGATGTCCAGGGTCCATGGGGAGTAATGTCCTCCCTAGGCCATTTTATTCTCCTCAATAGTTCTCAGTCAGTCCAGAAGTTAGGATGTCCAGAGCTTTAAGCTAGTTTGTCCCGAATGTCCTATAGCTTTGCTGCTTTCTGTGGAAGTAAATTTATCCCTAGTTATTTTGAGAGAAAAGAGTCTGCTTTGGCTCTGGCCTTCCCAGACAGTCTTTTTATTCATTTACAGCAAATGTTCAGCAAGATGGTAACACTTTCCAACATAACATCAACTGATAAGACATCTCCACCACACATAGCAGGAAAAACGTTGGTGCACAAAATTATATTGAATAATTGACATAAACCCCTCTCCCCTCTGCTGTAGAGCCCCTTAACCCTCACTATCCCTTCTTCTCTTTGTAACGCACAAGTCCAACTTGAACAAGGTAAAAAAGAAACAGGACAGAAAGTAAGTATGTCCCTAAGTCCAATGACAAAAAGTCTCGCATATTGAAAATGAAGGCTGAGTAGCCATGCCTCTCCATCTTTCATATGACTTCCATATTTTCTGTAAGGTAGGTAGCTGAGTTCTACGTAACACTTCTGTGTTAAGGTAAACCTAGTCCAAGTTTTATTTTAACTCTTGAAATCAGAGTGCGATCTTGCTGTTTCCATAGATTTGCTGTTACCATCTGACCTGCTGTCAGAGGCTACCAGCTTTCATTGGTCTGTTTTTATAAGTGGGCACTGCACATTAAGAAATATTCTCTCGATTTAGGGTTTTGAGTACCTGTAATCACCTTAACCAGACCCAGCACCTCATGCCTATATTGTTGAATTGTGAAACAGTCCCGCCAGATGTGCTGGAAGGTGCCTCGTTTTCCATAACCCTGCCAACACTTATCGCTCATTGTCATATACATTTTATGTAGCTGTAGTGGTGTATAGTACCATTGGTATAATAACTTACAGCCATTTTCTATTAGGTTACTGAATATTGAGACTCAAATTATTACATTTTTTTTCTCCCATTCCTTTTCAGTAAAAATGTTTTCCCACTTTCAGTTTCCACTGGTTTATATATTTAAATTGGGGCTTTTTCTTTAAGAGAAGGGCGATATACAAACGTGAGATGCCCTCTCTATCACTGCCAAGTCCATAGGGCACACCGCAAACATGTCTCCTCCAGAAGCAGTTTACCCCATGCTTTATGACAAATAAAATCCTTAATTTGCATATATTGAAAGGACACACTCTGCTCCAGGCCATACTCCTCCCTCAAGTCCTGGAAGGGCACAACCTGGCCATCTTCTACCAGGGCCCCCAATACTCTTTTTAAGCCAGCATTAGCCTACCTTCTATACGTGACATGCAGTCTTCCTTGGGTGGGGGGGCAGGGAAACCCCTAACATATTGTATAGGACTTGAATGGAAATTGTCGTGAAGCAGAGAGGATCTTTACCTACACCAGAAGTCTGAAGCTAGTTGCACAAAAGGGTTGGATTTATGCTGCAATCAGTATAGTCCCTCTGCTGGCAACCTTGATGCCTTCCACAGTGAGATTGGTCCCATCCAATTTTGTTGCATAGTTTCTGGGGAGTCATCCATCCAATAAGCTATAATGTTTGGTTGAAATGCATAATATTAAGCCTGAAAATTTGGCATTGCTATCCCCTTTTTGGTTTTGTTAAATAAAGAATTGCCCTTTGCATCCATAGAGGCCTGCACCTCCATATATTGGCAAAAGATTTGCAGTTAAGAGCCTGAAAAGTCTTTTTCTGACAATGGGATGGACAATGATTGAAGTACAAAAGCTTAGGTAGCGCTATGGTTTTTATAGCACGTACCTTTCCATGCCAAGAGGTGTTAAATCTGTCCCAGCACTCTGATTCCTTCCATAGTGCCTCTTGTAGCAGGGGATAATTAACTGCACATAAATTATTCAAATTGTTAAGTCAGTTGCACCCGATATAATGGATAGATATTGAGCTTTCAACTGTTGGACTTCTAATGTCGATATTGTTAGATTTAGTATTTCTGACTTGGACATATTTGTCTTAAAGCCAGAGACAGTGCCAGAAAGTTCAGAGAGATCAGTGTAAATAGGACATCATCTGCAAAAAAGAATTTTATGGAGGAGACCCCCACTCTATTCCCCTCTAGCCTGTTTGGGCACAGATATATTATGCCAGTGGTTCCATAGTAAGTGCAAAAAGAAGAGGTGATAGTGCACAGCCGTGTAGGGTGCCTCTCATTTTTTTAAATCAAAAGATATTTTGTTTAAATCACTGACTCATAGGCAGGCCAGAGGTTTTTGATAAAGTGTGTGTATCCAATTATAGTATCAACCTCCCATACCCAGTCTCTCTAGGAGTCGAAACATATAGTGGAGGAGTGGCCTAGTCGTTAGGGTGGTGGACTTTGGTCCTGAGGAACTGAGTTTGATTCCCGGCACAGGCAGCTCCTTGTGACTCTGGGCAAGTCACTTAACCCTCCATTGCCTGCCGCATTGAGCCTGCCATGAGTGGGAAAGCGCGGCGTACAAATGTTAAAAAAAAAAAAAAAAATAGGGCCAAGAAACTCTATTAAACGCTTTTTCAGCATCTATAAACAATATTTAAGCCAGCATTAGCCTACCTTCTATACATGACATGCAGTCTTCCTTGGGGGGGGGGGGGGGGTGCAGGGAAACCCCCTAACATATTGTATAGGACTTGAATAGAAATTGTCATGAAGCAGAGAGGAGTGGAGGAGTGGCCTAGTGGTTAGAGCACCGGTCTTGCAATCCAGAGGTGGCCGGTTCAAATCCCACTGCTGCTTCTTGTGATCTTGGGCAAGTCACTTAACCCTCCATTGCCTCAGGTACAAATTTAGTTTGTGAGCCCTCCTGGGACAGAGAAATATCCAGTGTATCTGAAAGTAACTCACCTTGAGCTACTACTGAAAAAGGTGTGAGCAAAAATCCAATTAAATAAAAATATCAAAGCATGATATGCTTATCCTAACCTGCCAGATCAAGTGCAGCACCTGTCGGATATTGTCAAAGGTCTGTCAACCATTGACAAACACCTGCCTGATCATCCTTAACTAAATTAGGTAAGACCTTCTTAAGTTGCTGGGCTGGCATTTTAGTAAAAAATTTTGTAATCTCTACCTAGGAGGGATATTGGGCGATAAGATCCACATTATGTTGGATTTTCACCTTGTTTGTGAATGATAGTTATTGTGGCTAAATGCCAAGGGTAGGGCGATTCACTGTTATGATCCAGAGACTTGGCGCACACACACCAATATCAGAACTAGATAGTCTTTAAAGAAACTTGTTCATATATTCATCCATTTCCGGTGACTTACCCATGAGTCTTTAATGGCTACCAACACTTCTACCCTGTATTTGCATGGTCTTGCATTGGAGTACGATGGCTTCAAAATCATCTAAAAATGATCTTGCATATACAGTGCATTCTGCTTCAAAAAGGTCAAAGACAGAATCTCCCACTCCAGGAAAAAACGCTGTGCTGCCCAACTCTATATCAGAAGATAATAAATCATTACGTGACCAAATTTAGCAAAATTTACTTAACATTGCTGAAATGTCAACATCTTTTACCCGACTAAATGCTCACATGGCAGCACATGCCTTAACTACACAGCAATGCCTTCTTAAACTAGACATGCTGCAGTCGGAAGTCGTGGACATGGCTAATCATATGTGTAGGAACGACATACGCATCTTTAGGATTGCCAGAATATTGTGAAGGTAACTATCTTCCTTCTTACATGCCTACCTTCCTCAAATTATGGTTTTGGAATTTAATCCTCCACTTGAAATACAGTGTGCACATAGGACTCCGTTGCTGCCTATCAAGGGCTTTGCCTTTTCTTGGTCTGTGATCCTAAAACTCCTGAGAAACAATCAGCCAAATCCAAAAAGTCTCTGATTTATAAAGGTAAGAAGTTGACTTTTACCCCTGACTTCGCTAAAACTACTGCATGCGCACATAAGAGCTTCCTAGACATGAGGCCTAAACTGAGATCTCTTGGAGCTCAATATGGGCTCTTATATCCTGCAAAGGTGAAAGTTACCTATTGTAATTCCACTAAGACTTTTGACAATCCTGAGGCACTCTGTCTATACTTGGAAGAACAGACTGCTTCTGCAAAGTGAAAATATCTGTTTATCAGAAACTACTATTTTAATGCAGCTGATGTTTAGCTGCTACCCATTATGTGACTTACCTATTTCGCTGCTGACACCCTCCTGCATTCTTCATGGTCATCTGTGACCCCAAGGATTATTTTACTGTTTATTATGCAGTTTTATTTTGCATTTTCTTCTTATGTCTGTGTGGATACCTATATTTGCTATATTATGGGCACAACAATAATAACCTCTTACATTTTACACCTAAATCTTAAATGTCTAATATCTGTTTTGTAATCTTAAATGTCAAAGACATCAATCATGTCATAAAAAGGAAGAAAATCTTGCTTTATATTAAACATCTCAAATCAGACATATGTTTCCTACAAGAATCCCACATCTCTGATTCTGAAGCACAAAAGTTTCTTTGGAACTATTTTGAGTACTACTGTTCTTCTCCTGCTAAGGGCAAAAAGAATGGAGTCATGACTCTTATTCGTAAGAACATTGGATTTCGATGTATATTGCACTCTTTTGACCCCAACAGTAGATGATCATGTGGCACTATTGCAGGCAAATTTAGGACATTGCTAAATATTTATTCACCTAATGCTGACGATCCAACATTCTTTCAAGAACTAATATCTTCAAACATCTCCTGCTCATCTCATACATTAATAGGGAGAGGTTTAATTTCCCCTTAGATCCTTTCCTGGACAGAAGATCAAACTGCCAACCTACTAAACTGAAAGCTAGGGCTGCGACATCCCTCATGCAGGAATACGGGTGAACTGATCTCCGGCACCTACTACATTCATCTGACATAGACTGTTCTTTCTACTCTTCACTACAGCACATCACACCACACATACGTTAGGTTGGACTACTTCATTGTGTCTAAAGATATACCCATTCTTCAATCCTCTAAAATACATGAAATCACAGTATCCGATCATGCGTCTGGATCATGCACCCTGCAATAGTCTTGAGAACTCTCAAAACAAAATACTTGGAGACTAAATCTGATTCTTTTAACAGATGACACCACGTTAGACCACAACCTACTCTGAGGAATTTTTCTCCTGTAATACTACTGCAGACATATGTTATTCTACCATCTGGGAATCTTACAAGGCATGGTTAAGGGATGAGGTGACTAGTTATAATGCATTCCAAAGGAATAAACAAAAACTCAAACTAATCTCTTTGAAAAAGAGGTACATAACCTTGGAACTGCCTTCTGTCATAAATCCGACTCTCTCTCCCAACTTCATAATCTCAAATTTAAATATAATAACATTTTGAAGCCAAACTGCTTCTACTATCCATTTTAAACAAAATTCAGTATACTATGCTTATGCTAAGTTTCAAGTTGTATTCAACATTTTCTATCCTACCTTACAGTTAAGCCATCTACACAGCTAACAATCTAGTACCAATAAAATGGGGAAGGAAAATGAAACGGACAGCAGAAGGAAATAAGTTTGAACTTCATTAATGATAGGATTGAGGGAAGGGGCAGAAACAATAGATAAGTCTTGGCAAGAGGGGGGTCCCAGGAATTCTCCATCCTAAAAGAAGGGAGCTCAATGGTTTGCATTGTTAAATAAAAAAGTATTGAGGGCCAATTTAAACTGTGGCAAGGATGTTAATAGCCTTGATGAAGGAGGCAATTAATTCCACAAATAGGGCCCTTGCACTGAAAATATTGAATCCCTGGTATACTTGTGGACAATTTCTCTGTAACTAGGGACCATCAATTGATTTTTTCCCCCCCAAAGGATTGAAGAAGCCGAGATGGGGTATACTCAGTGGTGTGTTGGTAAAATTTTAACAGGCTCTCTCCCCGGTCCACCTCGGCGCCCCCCGTCCACCACTGCACCCCCCCCAATCCACCTCTGCGTCCCCCCAAAATTGCAGAGCTGGCTATAGCCGGGGGGGGGGGGGGGCAATGCATTACTCTCTCCAGGAAAAAAAAAATTAAATGATCCCAGGTTCCAATCTAATTCATGTTTAATATGGGATAAAATGCCATAAATAAGTAAATAAATATAAACTTTTAATGTTCAGCACCTGATTCTCAAAGTGGACTTATTCCAAACACTATAATGAAAATAAAATTATTTTTTTCTACCTTTGTTGTCTGGTGACTGTTTCTCTGATCATGCTGGCCCAGTATCTGATTCTGCTGCTCTCTATCTGTTCCCTTGACTCCGTTTCCAGGGCTTCCTTTCCATTTATTTCTTTTCTTTCCTCCTTTCTTCTTCATTTCTGGTCCTCTGCAGACTTGACTGTACAGTGGATCCAGCTTCTGCCTATTTTCTCCATCCATGTGCAGTTTCTCTCCTCACTTCCTTTTCCCTCATCTAATCTCCTTCCTCTATCTTCCCTCCATGTCCAGCATTTTTTCTTCTCTACCTTCCCTCCCCTCCATCCATGTCCTGAAACACTCCTCTCTCCCCTGTCCTCCTCTATCCATCCATACCCAACAATTCTCTTCTCTTCCATGCCCAGCAATTGTTTTCTCTCCCCTGCCCCCTCTACCCATCCATGCCCAGCGATTCTCCTCCCTCCCCTCCCACTCCCATCCATGTCCAGCGATTCTCCTCCCTCCCCTGCCCTGCCCTCCTGCTCCCATCCATGTCCAATGATTTTCCTCCCTCCCCTGCCCTTCCCTCCTGCTCCCATCCATGTCCAGCGATTCTCCTCCCTCCCCTCCTGCTCCCATCTCATGTCCAGTGATTTTCCTCCCTCCCCTGCCCTCCCCTCCCGCTCCGATCTCATGTCCAGCGATTCTCCTCCCTCCCCTGCCCTCCCGCTCCCAAACATGCCCAGCGATTGCCCTTCGCCCCCACCGTCCCCTCCCGCTACCATCCATCTTCTTTTTTAAATATCTCCTCGCCGTTGAAGCACCGCGTTAAAGTCCTGCTGCCCGTCTCTAGCTTTCCCTCCCTGTTTGCTGCAGTTCGCGTGAACTTCGTGCCCTTAGTCCCGCCTTCTGACGTATACGTCAGAAGGCGGGACTAAGGGCACGAAGTTCACGCGAACTACAGCAAATGGAGGAAAAGCTTGGGCAGCAGCAGCAGGGCTTTAATGCGGCGCTTCAACGGCGAGGAGGTATTTAAAAAAGATGGATGGGAGCGGGAGGGGACGGTGGGGGCGAAGGGCAATCGCTGGGCATGTTTGGGAGCGGGAGGGGAGGTAAGCATGGCACCCTCCTGCCATGGATCCGGCTCGCCCCAAACAACAACCGGCTCGCAAGAGCTGTCAAAATTTAACAAGCGGCTCTTGCGAGCCGGAGCAAGCCGGCTCCAGCACACCACTGGGTATATTGTATGAGATGGCAAAAGAGGTTGGTGGGTTTTTCTGAAGTAAGGGTTTTGAACACCAATAGAAGCAGTTTACATGAGATTTGATGCAAAATAGGAAGCCAGCTTTTTAGAAGGGGTGTGATGTGATGTGGTCAAAACATCCTGCATTGGAAATTAGTTGGAGTGCGGTATTTTGAACTAACTGGAGGTGGCGAAGATCTTTGATGAGGGCACCTTTTGTATAGTGAATTATAATATTCTAGTAGTATGATAACTAATGAAGGAACGAGGATAACAAGGCAGGCAAACTGCTGGCTTCCTATCTTAAAGACAGAGGAATCAAACAAAGAATCACTGCAATCAAGCAACCTTCTAGTTATATACAAATTTCTTCCTCGGATATCCTACATTGATTCAAGTCTTTTTACACCAAACTGTACAGAATCTGATGCCTCGGAGGAACATATATTAGATTTCTTGATCATCTTGATTCTCAATCCAGCGATATGCTATCTCAACGAATTACTGCTGAAGAAATCCACATGGCTATAAAATCTTTAACCTGTTCTTAAGCCCCAGGTCCAGATGGTCTTCCAGCTGAATTCTTCAAAACTTTCTCTGCCTTTCTTTATCTCTAAACTAGTTTTATACTTTCAGGACCTTATATCTCTCCATACATGTATGGGTTGCTTTCTTGAAGCGCATGTTATCGTTCTGCTCAAACCTGAGACCCTCAATTAGTTCCAAATTATCAACCAATATCATTGCTAAATTTAGATTATAAAACTTTCAACAAATTATTAGTTAATAGACTGGAAAAAGTAATAGCTCCCCTTATTTATCCGGCCCAAGTAGGTTTTTTTTAAAAGGAAGGTTTGTATTTGACAACATGAGACTTTTTGTCATTTTCACCACTCTGCCCGTTCCAAGAAAATAACTTATCCTCATAGTTTCTATCGATGCTGAAAAAGCTTTGTACCCATGATTCACTCACTTTATTCATCTCCATCTGCCAGAATAAAGGCAAATGGAGAACTTTATGAACCTTTTATACTGCATAGAGGTACCCGAAAGGGGTGTCCTCTGTCACCCTTATTAAATCTTGCCCTGGAACACTTTTTAGCTAAAATTAGGCAAAATCCTCTTACTACAGTTATTAATGTACATCATTTAGATTTCAAATTATCAGCATATGCTGCTGATAATCTATTGTGTTTATCAAATCCTCAAACATCATCGTCGGCGCTCACATCTAGTTTCCACTTTCTCAGCTATATTTGGGTACACAGTAAATTGGGATAAAACTGAACTCATGCTATTGAATGAGTCATGTGCACCGTTTTCTATCCCTGGTTGTCCATTTAAATATCTAGTAATTTACTTTGATACTGATATACACTTCTCAGCTAAACTCAACATGGATAAAGTCTCTACATTTATCATGGTGGGGCGGATTAGATTCTTTGAAAATGATAGTGCCAACAATTTTATACATTTTAAAATGTTCCCAATATTTTCACCTACTTTTACTCCTCCTTGGAAAAATTAATGGTGAAATTCCTATGGGCAGATAAGACTCCTAGAACATCTCTGTCTAAACTAAAAGCCCCTAAGTCCTCTGGTGGTGTAAGTTTCCCATTTTTTGTTATCTTATCATAAGGCTTTTATATTACGTCAAGGTGCAATTTGGTTAATTTCTGAAAATTCTAGCTCATTATGAGATGGTTACAAGTAGAGAAAAACTCTACTTGTTCCTATTCTCTTATCTAGAACACCAGGAATGGACCTTCCTCCTGAACGCTTCACAAATCCCATCATCAAAGCAACTTGCAAAATAAAGAACTAGACCATATGTTGGAAATACCATGATCTCACTCACTATACCACTCGGTCTGGTTAAACCTCCATATTTTAATGGATAAAAAAGAGATTTCCTGGCTGCACTCCAAACTGCAGAAATATGGTTTAAAATTTTTAATCACGTTATCCTTTTCCCTCATTTCATATTGAACAGTAAAATTGCAAATGAGTTTCTATGTTTAATAGTAGTAGTAATAGTAGTACTCAGAAATCTAGAGGCAGTATACAGGAAGAGAATTTGGCCACGGCATCTCTTAAGAAATACAGACTTTAAATTTGTACTGGTCATGATTGTTCAAAATAAATCCTTTGAGAGGATATTCATGGAGTGAAAGTTCAGTATGTGCCGTCTTTGTCTCTGCATTCCTTGCTGATTATCAGGGCCTGCCTTACAGTAAGGCCTTCCAAGTAGCAGTTTCCATCGAAAGGGGGTGCTTTTGAGGAGGAATGGAAGTTTGGGGTGGTTGTGGGGAGGCTAGCTACATCAAAAAGGCAATTCTGTAACAGGGTACCCACATTTATGTGCCACTTGGCGTGTGTAATGTAGAGAATATTATCACGTAAGCAGGTAATTGAACACTTACCCCTGAAGGTGACGGCAATTTTGTAACTGCATGCATAAAGGCAATAGACTGTATGCACGGGTAGGGCTTGACCTTATGTACTTGCCACATGTTCTGAAGTTATATCAAGTCTATGGCTGCTGTAATATAAATGTAAGGCAAGTTGACAACGGGTTACATTAATATTCTATATTGGAATGTCGGTCCCCAGATGCCTTTACAGAGTTGCCTTGCTTGTTCGATCACCACAACCTGGGCACCCTATTAGTACTGACAGCAAAATTAAAAAGTTCAACAATGTCTTACATATTTTGCTCCCAAGACTTTTGGAGGTATAGATGTCTTCATTTGTGTGAAGAAGGATTAAAGTCCTTGAGCAGTCTTTATTTTCTCTGTCCAGAAATGTTGATAAAATATGTTTTCTTTTTGTATTGCAGACCTAATCCAGTGTACTAATGAGATGAATGTTAACATCCCGCAGTTGGCAGACACCTTATTTGAAAGAACAACCAACAGCAGCTGGGTGGTGGTCTTTAAATCCCTTATTGGAACACATCATCTTATGGTGTATGGAAATGAGGTAAACACAGTCTTGTATTTAAAGTGCAGTACTTGAGAATTATTTTCTTATAGGCAAATTATAGTATTATAACTGGGTCATAATCTTGCAGGTCTCTTATTTATGCCCTGGCAAGGGGTTAGAAGAAATGTGTTAGATGGCAAAATATCATTGCATGGCAGTCAAAAGCCCTTATGTGGTCAGCAGTGGCTGCTGGCCAAAAAAAGTGAAAGGAAAAAAAATAGGTCCTAGAACTTGTATAGTAGTTTTGGATGTTTAAGTAACTTATCTGGCCAAAGTGGTACAAGATTTGGTATGGGACTGGATAAAATATTTACATAGTAATTCATAAGAAGTGACATACAGTAATAAGTCAGATCTAAAATCCACCAAGCCTAGCATCCTGTCCTTGATATTGACTAGCCCGGGTTACAAGTACATAACAGGATTCCAAAGCATGGGACCAGTCTCTCTTACTGATAATTAGGGGTAAGCAGTAGGTTTCTCAAACCTAGATGTGTAGTAATGATTTATCAGTTCCAGTAGCTTGTGTGCATGGAGTGAAAAAATACTCAGAATTCAGAAACTGCAGTATTAACTTTACATGGATAAGTTTGTCATCATTCTTATTCTTTCTCAATCACTTATGTATACATTTTTTTCCAACTTTAGTTTGGTTGGAATGTCTGTCTGGGAACTTTCTGAAAATTTTAACTTAATAGTCAAATTTTGACATGGAGAAAGCTGGTAAAAAGACACATTAAATTAGAAACTGGGCTAGACCGAACTTGGGGGGTGGGAGGGTGGGTTTCCAGGGAAATAAACCTCTCAAAAAAGATAACTGCATTTCGCTGCTCTCAAAAAAGATAACTGCATTTCGCTGGGAGAAGCAGTTTGAGCTTCTGTAGCACAGAAACCGAGGTACAGTGAAACATAGCAGTTAGATAAATTATCCATATAGCATTTGTACAACTGAATAATTCTATAAATGCATGCAGCAGCTACTCAAACCAATACAGCTCATTTTTATTTATTTATTTATGCATTCTTGTATCCTACTGTTATCCAAAAACAAGGATAGTTTATGATTAGTAATTGGCATGGTCATTGATAGGTAAGATATTTGTTGTATAATTTTTTAAAAAGGTATGTTTTCAGTTCTTTGAAGATATTTCATGATGCTTCTTGTGATCTTTGGTATTAAGTTCCATCATTTGGAGCCCAGGTAGTTAAATCCGGCCATGTAGATAGATTTGTAAGTTATGTTTCTGCAGTTGGGTAGGTGAAGAAGTAGGTAGCTTCTTGTGTCTGGGCTTGTATTTCTTGGAGGTAATTCTACCAAATCTATCATGTGTTCTGGAGACAAACCAAATAGTATTTTGTAGATGATGGTGCTCACTTTGAAGATCGGTTTTATCTTGATTGGCAGCCAGTGTAGTGCTTTGAGTAGTGGGGTAGCTCTTTCGTATTTTGACTTCTCAAAAATTAGCCTTGCCGCTGTGTTTTGGATGGTTTGCAGCGATTTCAGTGCTCTTTCCTTGCAACCAGTGTATACTGCATTGCAGTAATCTAGTTGTGAAAGTATCGTCGATTGTACTGTTATCTGGAGTGATTGTCTAGGAAAGTAGTTTCTGATCCGTTTCAGTTTCCGTGGTGGTCTGAAGCATTTTGTTTTTAGTGCTGATATTTAGCTATCTAGTGTTACGTGTTTGTCAAGAACGATTCCTAGTAATTTTTGGCTGTGTTTCAGTTTAGTATGTTTGGTGGTTTATTATGAAGTTTTGGTGGGCAATGGGGTTATGCGGGCTTTACAGTACCAGCAATTTGGTTTTGTCACTATGTAATTTGAGTTCGAAAGTTTCTGCCTAGTTTTCCATAAGGTCCAGACCTGTTTTGATTTTGTCCATTATTTCGGCGATGTTGTTGAAAGGTATGAAAACGGTGACATCATCTGCATAAACGAATGGTTTAAAACCCATGGTCTCTAGTTTTTTTTTCCGAGTGGAACCATCAATATATTGAACAGTGTTGGTGGTGATGGTGAACCCTGTGGTACCCCGCACTCGGAGATCCAGGAAGTTGATAGCTGGTTGGACATCTTTACAATGTAGGATCTGGTCTTTAGGAAGCTGTTGAACCATGTGGCCTCTGTACCGCTGACTCCCATGTAAACGAGCAGGGTCATCTGTGGTCTACTAGATTGAATGCACAAGACATTTTGAATTGCATTAATAGTATATTCTGACCTTGGCTTATTAAGCTTCTGAACTTCGTTATCAGAGTGGTTAGAACCATTTCAGTGCTATGCTGTGGTCTGAAACCTGATTGGGATTTATGTAGGATTGAGAATTGTGTTAGGTATTCCATTAGTTGTTGTGTTACCAATCCCTCCATCGTTTTGGTCAATAGTGATGTTGAGTCCACCGGTCTGTAATTTGTAAGATCGCTGATCTTGTTGGTTGCATCTTGGGGATTGGAATAAGAATGATTTTGCCTTTATCTTTTGGAAATTGTCCTTCTGCTAACATGTATGTGATATGTTTGGTGATGCATTTGATGAACCAATCTGGTGGATTTTTCATCGTGTGGTTGGGGCAGTTGTCTAGCAGAATTTCGCATGTGCGTATTTAGTCAGTGGTGCCTTTACTGTGCTCGCTCGTTTTGGGTGGGTCGAATGTGGACAAAACTGTCTGCCATGGTATGGGTGTTGGTTTCGCAGTCTTGTAGAAGGTCAGTGATGGATGTTTGTGGTATGGTGAGGTTAGATCTTGTCTTTGTTATTTTTTGTTCTAAGTGTTGAGCTAACTCGTCTGCAGTAGGTGATGTTTCAGTTGATGCCAGTAAGACCTGTGTTTTAGATTGTTCATGAGTTCGAATATTTTTTTTGTGTTCATGTATGTGTTGTAGTATTCCGCTTTGGTTTTCTTAATATTGTGTTTGTACATTCTTACAGCTTTTCTCCATGTTTTGGCCTATTTTCTTTCAAGTCTCCTGCATAGTTTTTTCATATGCAGTTGCTCATTGTTGAACCAGGGTCTCGGGTGTTTTTAAGTGGTGCTATTTTGTCCAGTGTTTTTCGCAAGCTTCAGCCTAGTTCCTCATGAAATGGTTTGAAATGGAATGGCAGTTTCACTTTCTGTTTCCTCTGATATGTTTCCTGTTAGAGCATGTACTGTGGTAAAAGTTGGAGGGGATAGCATATTTGACACCTTCCTCCCCGCCTTTTAAACTGTCCTTTGTAGGACTGAATACTCCATGGGTCTCTCTAACGAAAGGATAGTGTTATCAGTATTGAACTAATGCTTGGAGCTGTGGAGCATGTTGTTATGGGCTAATGGTGATAGGGTACAACTGTATTCCAATATTATTGCTGTCTTAGAAAGTCAGCTGTAGAAATATGTGATGTCAATTTTAAATAATTCTTTAAAGTTTTTATTTTCTTTTTTGAAGAGGGTGCTAGACAAGTCACAATAACAGAATTTTATTTAAGTGACCAGAAGATTGAGTTTTTTTATGTCCTTGCCAGACCAATCCAGACAAATGGGTAGTCATACTCATCCACCAGTGGATGGAGGCAAAGTAGTTCCGTGTGATTTGTCCCTTTTAGGGCCCTGCGCAGCTGTAGACCTCTCAGTATAACGACTAGCCAAGCCCCAATATATTCTGTCTCCAGTGGATGGTTCACGCAGCTCCCATCTAAGATTACTCAGTCAGCTCCTAGCCTGGGGGGGGGGGGGGGGGGTTCTGTATGCGTCAGTTGAGCAGTATCTTTTGCCAAAGGAAGAGGCTCCATTTGAAGATGCGTTGCCGTGTTGGAGCTGGGGAAAACCTGGTGGTGCGGGATCCCTGCCCTGCTTTCCTTCCTTCCTACTTGTGGACTTCGCAAGCAGTGTTGCTGGCACCTGTGTGGTTTTGGAGAGGCTTGGTGCCCCAGTTTCTGGAGGTAAATTTTACTGCGTTGTCCGGCAGTTGCATGCACAGGCCGTTCTGACTGAGGGAGTGCGCGGGCGGCTGACCTGGGTACGCTGTTTCTTTTTTCCCTCCACTTTTCAGTCTGGTTTTTGGCACCATGGTCTCTTTCTTGGCGGTCATGGGGTGTCTGCAAGGGCAAGCGTTTTCCTGCCTTTGGTACTTACAGAGTGTAGCGTTTGAACTCTGTTGTTCCTTGCCATCAACAGCAGATGAATCCATTAACTGATGGGTTATATCCGCCTACCAGCAGGTGGAGATAGAGAACACTGAAAGCACATGGTGTTCCTGGACTCCCAGCCCCCTCTGCCTTCAGTATATCTCTATCTCCCAGCAGGTGTGGACGTCGCTTTCTCAGCACCTAGATTTCTGCCTAGGGTGGCTCCTGTGCTTTGCCAGTAGAGCGGGGGGTGTTGTGGCTGGTGGTGCCCACTTTAAAGGCATACTTGGTTTTCCCTGTCCCTGCCTTACCCCATTCCCCCTCCTCCCGGAGTTCCTCTGTGGCTGCCTGCCTCTAACTTTCCTCACAGTGAAAGAAATAAAGGGAGGCTCGCTTTCTCCTGGTTCAGTGCAGCTTGACCGAAGCTCGTTTGACTCGGTTTCCTGAGGTGAGAGTGGTGCCCAGCTCCTCCGGGGAGGTTCCCGCTGAGAGCGCTCTGTGCGGGGTAAATTTTAGTGCAAAGGCGCCATTTTGTTTTCTGTATTTGATGGCTGCTGAAGGGGTTAAGCGCTGCTCCCACTGAGAAACGCAGATCAGCAGCGGGGCTTTGCAGCTCATGCTGCCTAGATGCTAATGCTGGCACGAGCATGGCGGGCGGTGATTCTTCCCACCCGACGGAGTTGGCAGCGGGTGCCATCTTGGAGGTGCTGCGTGCCTCGACCCTCACAGTTGCGGAGGGGTCTGAGTGCAGGGGGACGCCTCGTTTCGAGGTTTCTAGAGGAGCTATTGTCTCTGCTTCCCTCAATGTGGAGGCGGAGGTACAGGGTGAGTCTTTCTCCCCTGAATTTGTGCTGCTGTTGCATAAGGTTTTTAAGTTAAAAAGAGCACTGCCTGAGGCTCCTGACAATTCCTTTCGGACTGGGTTGCCTCCAGTTCTTGATAGCCCAGCGTCTGCTGGAGACTGTATTTCTTCCCCCGAGCCTTTGGCTGACGCTAAGTGTAGACGAGTGAATACCCCGTCTGAGGGGGACTTTTCACCCTGTTCTCCCCCGTGGTCTAGTTTTGGGGAGTCTGAGGGGTCTCGCCGACTCTGGCAACAGTCTCGCTTTTGCTGGACTTATTGCAGGACGGGCTACAAAAGGGCCTGGCCTACAATTTCCTTCGAGTTCAAGTGGCAGCATTGGCCTGCTTCCGGGGGAACGTCTCTGGCTTGTCCCTTGCTGCACATCCGGATCTTGTCCGATTTCTCAGAGGGGCGGTTTGTCTCCATCTTCCTGTGCGGTCGCCCCGTCCAGCTTGGAACCTGGAGCTCGGGTTGAAGGCGCTCCAGCGATTTCCGTTTGAGCCTCTTAAACGGGCTTCTGAGAAGAATGTGACTCTCAAGACATTCTTTTTTAGTGGCAATGACGTCGGCAAGAAGAGTGTCTGAGCTTCAGGCTCTTTCCTGTCGGGATCCTTTTCTACAGTTCTCGGAATCCGGGGTAATTGTTTGTACAGTGCCTTCCTTTCTGCCTAAGGTGGTTTCAGCTTTTCACCTGAACCAGCCCATTTTTCTTCCTTCCTTTTGTAAGGAGGAGTTTCCGGACTCCTTTGGGCAATTGCGCCTTTTGGATGTCCGCAGGGCTCTGTGGCAGTATCTGCAGATGTCAAATGAGTTTAGGAATTCTGATCATTTATTTGTTCTGTTGACAGGTCCCCGACAGGGGTTTCCGGCGTTTAAGGCCACTATAGCTCACTGGCTTAAGGAATTCATTTTTTCTGCTTATCTGCTTTCAGGGCGGTTGCCATCTGAAGCGTTTAAAGCGCACTCTACGAGGGCAATGTCCTGTTCGTGGGCTGAAATGGGTGTCTTTTCTCTTCAAGAGATCTGTCGTGTGGCTGCCTGGGGTTCTTCACTCTCTTTTGTGCGGCATTATAGGCTGGATGTGGCAGCGCGACAGGATGTGCATTTTGGAGTGCAAGTGCTTGCTCGCAGAGTTGCCTGTTCCCACCCTAGTTAGGGAGTGCTTTGGTACATCCCATCAGTTAATGGATTCATCTGTTGTTGATGACAAGGAAGGGAAAATTAGGTTCTTACTTAGATAATTTTCTTTCCTTTAGTCACAGCAGATGAATCCATGATCCCTCCCTGTCTGACTTTAGTTTTTGTACAAAAGTTGCATACAGACATTGTGCCACATCAGGAGTACTTGAAGACAAGCTATCAGAGTTACTTCATGCTGTTTTTATTGCAGGAGGTTGATAACGTCCCTCCTTTGTTTGGTTATTACTCCGGTTCAGGGGCGTTTGTTCTCTGTGAGGAAAGTTTGTTATTTTGCCTTTTTTATTCACTCTGCTTTGGAAATTTCATATACTGAAGGCAGAGGGGGCTGGGCGTCCAGGAACACCATGTGCTTTCAGTGTTCTCTATCTCTACCTGCTGGTAGGCGGATACAACCCATCAGTTAATGGATTCATCTGCTGTGACTAAAGGAAAGAAAATTATCAAGGTAAGAACCTAATTTTCCCTTCTGCGGATGGACTTCTCTTTTGCGACAAATACTTTGAGTGTGTTGGCTTTTGGTCTTCTATGCAGCAGCTGAGCGTTACTTTTTATTTTTTTGTACTGAAGAAAGAATGGTGCCCAGGCAAATGGGTCTCCACAGGTGGAGCCCAAGTGCTCCTTTGTTTTCTGATTGTGTGCTGCTGCCCCAGTCTGGGTGAATTCCTAGGGCCAGGGTGGTTTGCGTGACTGAACTTTTCTTCAGTTGCCTGTGGGCGGTTGCTACATCATGGTCTTGTATCAGGCGGGCCATTTGGACCACTGGGGCTGGCGGGTGGTTCAGGCTGCGAAGGTCGTCTTCTTCCTTTCTGGTTCAGCTTTCTCCTCATCTCTTGGGATGACAGATTGGGTCTGAGTTCTCCGATATTACTTGTTTCTCCATGGCATGATAGAGCTGCTGCAGTCGCCCAAGATTTGGATGGTATTGGGGCAGTTTTTTCTGTTTCTGGGTTAGGGGTTTCTCATCCCCTTTCTAGTTGTAGCTTCTCTTTTCTTCTATTCTGTTGAGACATCACCTGTTGGTTGCTGCAGCTGCAACTGTCCTTTTCAGGGTACTGCCAGTGAGTTGCACTTCACTGAGTGGCAGCAGTCTCCTTGTAGGAGAGGCAGCTTTTCTAGTGTTTCGTAGCTCTAGCAGGCTCTGTTCTGCTGTGTTGCAGATGTCTTCTGTTACTGGGCTTCAGTGGACTTCTCTTGTATGAGTTATTGCCAGGTACTATCTTTCAGAGCCTCTGCAATCTCCTGGTTGCAGACGTTTTTGGTATTTTATGGGCTACTGAGGTGCCCCTCTGCAGAGTGCAGGTCTTTTCTGTACTCTTGGTTTACCAGCCTCCTCTCTTCTGAGCGGGGATGTCTTCTGTTTTTCACAGCTTCGGCGGTCTCCTCTTTTCTGAGTTGCTACCGTTACCTGTGATCCTATGGCAGCAGTTTCCCCTCTTTGGCATTGCAGGTATCTGTGGTGCTTCAGAGCTCCAACAGTCTCCTGTCCTCTGGGCTGCAGGCTTCCTTGATGTTTCCCAACTGCACCAATGTCCTCTCTTCTGAGTTGCAGATATTCTCAGGGTTTCACAGAAGCACCAGTCTCCTCTATTCTGAGTTGCAGATATTCTCAGGGTTTCACAGAAGCACCAGTCTCCTCTATTCTGAGTTGCAGACCTCGTTGATGTTATGCCTCTACTTCGGTCTCCTCTTTTCTGAGTGGCAGACCTCTCCATTATTGCTTGGTTGCACTGGGCTCCTCTCTGCTGAGGGGCTGTCTTCTCTGATATTTTGTGGTGGTGCCAGTCTTCTCTTTTTGGAGTTCTGGTGGCTCCGGTATTGCGCAACAACAACGGTCTCCTCTCTTCGGAATTAGATGTCTCTGGTGTTTCACAGATGCACCGGCCTTCTCTTTTGAGGGTTCCAGCCTTATTCAATATGTTACAGCTGCACCTATCTACTCTCTTCAGAGTTGTATGCATCTCCAGGCTTGCACTGCTGCACCTGTCTTCTCTATTTGGAGTAGCAGACATCTCTGGTATTGCACAGTGGCACCTGTCTCCTCTCTTTGGAGTGGCAATCATCTCAGGCATTTCATGACTTCGCCTGTCTCCTCACTTCGGGGTTGCATACATCTCTAGTATTTCACAGCGGCGCTTGTCTCCTCCCTATGGGGATTGCAGAGCTCTCCAATATGTCACAGCTGCAACTGTCTTCTCTCCAGAATTACAGGAATTTCTGGTTCTCAGCCATGCCTGGCTCCTCTCATTGGAGTTGCTTTCATCTCCGGTATTTCACAGCTGCACTTGGCTCCTCTCTTTAGGATTGCAGGCATCTCCAGAATCTCTGCACCTATCTCCTCTCTTCAGAGTTGCGGACTTCTCTGGTGGTTCACAGTGGCACCAGTCTCCTCTCTTCGGAGTGGCTGGCTTCTCCTGTAGTTCACAGCTGTAGCGGTCCTCTCTCCTGTAGTGCGGAACTCTTGTTTTGCTCCACTGCCAGCATCTCCGATGGGTTGGCGGGCCAGGTCTTTGTTGCTTGTTCAGCGGCTCCTATGTCCTGTGAGTTGCAGCTACCCTACTTCCCCTCCATTTAGTTTGGAGAGGGTTGATCTAGCCTAGCCCAGCCCAGGCCCATGTGGGTGTGGTTGGGGCCTGCAGCACTTCATCCCTTCAGGTCTCTGAGAACCTGTTCTGTTTTCATTTGTTCTTTCCAGGCTGGCAGGCTTCAGGTCAGTGGGGCTGCCCTATTTCATCGCTAGGGGGCTTTGTTCTATCTGGTCCCGGTGATGTGAGGCCTTCTGTTCTTGGGTGGGGGGCTGACTTAATCATGGCTGTCTCAGTTTGGATCAGGTCCTCCAGCTCAGTCTGCTCCTTTGGGAGGGGGATGCATCCTTGGGCTTTTGAATGGGCTGGACACCACCTTGAAGTCCTTGCTTTGCCCAGCTCTAGTTTGTGTGGTTAGCCCTCAGTTCTTGAGTGCAGCCTTCTTTTGGTTATGTTTTTTTCTGCCAAGAGTTCAGCTAGCTGCAGTTGAATCAGCTATCTGCTTGCTGGTGGTGGTCTTTCATTTACGACTGGCCCTTGTGGGTTCTCTCAGTCCCCAGTCTTCTCCCTTCAGTGTGTAGGCTGCTTTGCTGTGCGGCACAGCTCTGGTGGGTTTGGAGCTAATCGCTTTTTCTTATGTAGGTTCCAGCTCTTAGAGCTGGTTTGCTGTTAAAAAAATAAATAAATAAACAACCCCAAAACAAACAAACAATATGGGGCAGATCTGGATGACGCCTTGCTTTTTGGCCAGCAGTTCAGCTTTTGGCTCCTGTGGGGAGGTTCTTGGTTTGAGCTTCCTCGACTCCTTTTTGTGACCTCCGCGGAGTGTTTTCCCCTTTGGAGGAGTACCCTAGTGGTTAGTGCAATGGGCTTTCATTCTGGCGACCTGGTTCAATTCCCACTGCAGCTCCTTGTAACCTTGGGCAAGTCACTTAACTATCCGTTGCCCCAGATACAAAAACTTAGATTGTGTGCCCTCTAGGGACTTAGAAAGCACCTTCTTATAATGTGTACAGAGCTCTGTGTACATCTAGTAGCGCTGTAGAAATGATTAGTAGTAGTAGTAAGGCAGTCTGTGATGGTCTGTGGCATGATTCTCTGCTGTGACCAGAGTTGAGGATGTAGTGGTCAAGAGAGGGTTGGCAGATGCGGCTGACGTGGTACTTGGTTTTGTCTTCTCATACTTCTTTGGATGATGCATACTCACTTAGCACCCTTTGGCTTGTACCCCTCTGGGAGTTTCTGAATCGAGCAGGGTAGAAGGTCCTCTACAGAGGGTGTTGGGTGCATTCCCGTTTTGCTCTATGGTATCAATATTTTACCAACTTCCTGGTGTCCAGATTACCTACATCTGGTTTTCCCTGGACTGGGAAGCATAGCTAGTTGTTTTTTCTCAGCCTAGGTGCACCCATCCTTCCAGACTTCTGTGGGCGATTTGTAGCCTTCCTATTCCCTGGGCTCAGTGGGCCGTTTGGGAATGTGCCGGTCATCTTCCTTCACTGGTCTCTCTCTCTCTCTCTCTCTCTTTGGGGGTTCTGCTCTTGGGCCATAGGCGATGTTCTGAACCGTTTCTTTCTTGTTGCAGGTTGGCTGTTTGTTTTCCGGCATTTCTGGCTCATTCCGTTTTGTCTGGGCCAGGCGTTGCATGCTGCATTTATGTCAGCACGGTTGTTCCACCCTTTTTTGTGGTATTGCTTTGTCACATCCCATTTGTCTGGACTGGTTTGGTGAGGACATAAAGCAAGGAAAAATTTGTCTTATCTGATTTTCTTTCCTTTAGTCCTGTCAGACCAGTCCAGAACCCTCCCATTGTGTTTGTTTTCTTTTTCCTGCAGGTTTCCTTCTGAGAAGTCTTTATTCTCATGCTTTAGTCCACAAGGGCCTCTGTTCTTCGTACAGGGCTTACCTGCCAGTTGGTTGAAGATGTAGCTCCCTTACTCAGTCTCATACTGGCTCATTGTACCCCTCCTGGATCAGGGTCAGCTTGTGGGGCCAATGTAGGATTGGTGTTCTGCTTTTGTCTTTCTTTGGATGGAGTTTGCATTCACTCTCTGCTGGCTCCGCTTTCCCCATGGTATGGCTTGGAACACCAGGGCTTGGCTAGTCATCATAATGAGAGGTCTACAACTGTGCAGTGCCCTAAAAGGAGCAAATCACACAGAACTACTTTGTCTCCATCCGCTGGTGGATGAGCACGATTATCCATTTGTCTGGACTGGTGTGGCAGGACTAAAGGAAAGAAAATGATCAGGTAAGACATACATTTTTCCATTTCTAAAACAGTTCTTCCTAGTGTCAAGAAGTCTAGTAACAATAATTAATGTAGATGCTTATAATTATGGCTTCTATTCTTCAGTGTTTATGAATTGTAAATGTAGATGCTTATTTTATAGCTAATTAGGCATTATGTGGTCATTAAACACTGATTTTTATTTTATAATGTTTTTGTGGTACAAGTGTCATCGCTCGGGATTCTTTTCTAGTGGTATCAAATATGTATACTTTGTGCAGTTGAGGAGGAATCAGTGTGGAAAAGGCTCCAAAATATGAAGAAATTAAAGCAGGCAGGGGAGGGTGAAAGAATACTTGGAAGTGGGTTGCTTTTGCTGTTTTAGCTAATAAGTGTTTATTTTACTCTTTCTGTACTGGGGAGGGGATGTTATCTGTGCGTGTTTGTTTATTTCTTGATTTAAATCCTAGAATCTGAAGCCACCCTAATAAAGGGTCTTGAGAACTGAATGAAGATCTAAGTAAATGGTCTGCATATTTGATCACATAGCTGAAATTTTAATGTTTTATGATTCAAAATATTTGCTTAATTGAATATAATAAACAAAATTTTCAATTGATTTGTTCATTTTTAGCGTTTTATCCAGTATCTGGCTTCAAGAAACACATTGTTTAATTTAAGTAATTTCCTGGATAAAAGTGGATTGCAAGGTAAGAACAACATTTTAATGCAATAAAATTTGTAAACTCTGTGAGATAGAAAACTACATATACCAAAAGTATCATAATTGTGGAACAGTAGTTTTTATCATAAGACTCCTGTGATGATTATTACTTTCATTCTACACAAGAGTGTTCATACACCAGGTATTGACGAAATGTATAAAAAGGCCCAGCTGTTGTGCTTTGAGCTAGCTATATGGTTAGCTCATGAACTGACAGAAAAGTTGTGTAAGGAAGCAGTGACACAAAAAGATTTGATCATTTGTGTATCTAGAACTTTGACTGTGGTGTCTGCTGGTTGCTGTCTGTTGCGTAGTTATAAAACACATCTGGCCAATTTCTTAGTTTTCTGTTTTAATAAGATCAAATATAGCACCAGATGCTGGTGCATTGTTCGGAGATTGTTTAGCAATCAGCCAGACCCCCTGCTCTCACTTTGCTTCTTGCATTCTGAAGTGCAAGTTCATTAAAGGAAGATGATATCTTATTACTCTTTCCTACCAGTCCGTCAAATCTGTCTCTTGGTCCACTTCATAACTGTCTGAACTTGATCTTAGGTTGGCTTACAGATTACAGGTTAGTGCTTAACAAAGACAAAACTGTTTGATGCTGGTTTACAGAGATCTTTCTATACCATCCATCAAACTCTTAACATTCAGTGCTTTTTTTTGTGCTGGTACGCGCCGGTACAATGTACCGGCACCTTTTTTTTCTGAGGGCCGGCTCACTAACTTTCCGTTCTGCCCCCTGCAAACTAATATTTACCAAAGTCGCAGCACGAACCGGCGGTAGTGAAAACAGCAAGCAGGCATGTTCGCCTGAGTCCTCGTCGCTTCCCTGCCCAGTCTCAGCACAGCTCAGGCTCAGCGTCCCACCTTTGTTGCTTCCTTGCCCTCTCAGCGACCCGCCTTCCTCTGATGTAATTTTCTTTCCATGAAGGCAGGACGCTGAGAGGGCAGGGAAACGACGAAAGCGAGATGCTGAGCTTGAGCTGTGCTGAGAGGGCAGGGAAGTGATGAGGAGGAGGCAAACCTGCCTGCTTGCTGTTTTCACTACTGCCGGTTCGCACTGTGACTTAGGTAAACATTAGATTTGCAGGGGGCAGAACGGAAAGTTGGTGAGCTGAGGGCCGGCAGGTGGAGATGGGGTTGGAGCGATCTCATGGGCAGGTGGAGGCTGGGGCGAGTCACAGGACATGGAAGGGAGGGGGAGGATAGGGGGGAAGGGAGGGGGAGGATAGGGGAAAGGGAGAATCACTGGACATGGAGGGGAGGGCAGAGAATCGGTGAACATGGATGAGAGGGAAGGATAGGGGCAAAGGAGAATCGCTGGACATGGATGGGAGGGAAGGATAGGGGCAAAGGAGAATCGCTGAACCTGGGAGGGGAGGGCAGAGGAGAATCATGGACATGGATGGGATGGGAGGGCAGGGGAGAGAGAAGAGTTGCTAGACATGAATGGATGGCGGAGAGGGCAGGAGAAATGTTGGACATGGATGGAGGAGAGGGAAGAGAGGAAGGAGATGCACATGGATGGAGGGGAGAGAGGAGAATCGCTGGACATGAATGGGAGAGGAGGGCAGGGAAGAGAGGAGAATTGCTGGACATGGAGGGGAGGGGAATGAGGAGAGTTGCTAGACATGGATGGATGAAGGGGATGGCAGGAGAAATGCTGGACATGGATGGAGGAGAGGGAAGACAGGAAGGAGATGCACGTGGATAGAAGGGAGGGGAAAGAGGAGAAATGCTGGACATGGATGGAGTGGAGGGGAGGGAAGGAGAGGAAGGAGATGCACACAGATGGAGGGGAGGAAAGACAGAGGAAGGAGATGCACACAGATGGAGGGGGAGAGGAGAAATGCTGGACTTGGATGGAGGAGAGTGAAGACAGAGGAAGGAGATGCACATGGATGGTGGGGCGGGGAGAGAGTTGAAATGCTGGACATGGATGGAGAGGAGGAAAGAGAGAGGAAGTGAGATGAACATGGATGGAGGGGAGGGGGAGAGGAGAAATGCTGGACATGGATGAATGAGAGGGAAGAGAGAGGAAGGACAGGAGATGCATATGGATGGAGGGGAGGGAAGAATAGGAAGGAGATGCATACTGACGGAGATGAGGGAAAGGGAAAAGAGGAGAAAACTGCACATGGATGGAGAAAATAGGTAAAAACTGGATCCACTGTATACCTCCTCCAGTCAAGTCTGCGGAGGACCCAGCTTTTACCTATGGAATGTAGATCAAGAAATGAAGAAGAAAGGAGGAAAGTAAAGAAATAAATGGAAAGGAATCCCTGGAAACGGAGTTAAGGGAACAGATAGAGAGCAGCAGAATCAGAGACTGGGACCGACATGATTAGAAAAACAGTCATCAGACAACAAAGGTAGAAAAAATCATTTTATTTTCATTTTAGTGTTTGGAATATGTCCAGTTTGAGAATTTACACCCGCTATCTTATTTTGCACTGGGTATATGGAGCTGTAACATCTTACAGAAATTATTTATAATGAAAAAATTCAAGTTATTTTTTTCTCCTATACTGGTATAATATTTTCAATGATGCCTGCTTATATGAGCCAAGGGGTGTGGCTAACATGAGTGTGGCTATCATAGGGGCAGATCAATCACAATATCACATTCAGATCAACACAACTGCTGAAAATTTTGAAACAACAAAAAACCTCAATAGCAGAGTGATACTGTCTCTATATCAAAATTTCAATAATCAAAAAAGGGGGAAAAGTCTCAACTAGTACAGCAACTAAGAAGTTCATTGACATGCAAATATATTTGCACGCACAACAAATCATCATAGACTAAAAAACCCCTGTTGAAAAAACAAAAAAAAATTTTGAAAATTTTATTGTGCTTATTCAAAATAGAACCAGTGCATAACTGTCCATTCCAAATTGCGTGTAAATCACTCATATCTAGTGCCCAGAGCCACAGCGTTACTTATCATAGGGGCAGAGCCATAGGTGGTGGCCCCACCCATAATGAGTACCGGTACCTTTTTTTCCTACAAAAAATCACTGCTAACACTTAACATTTAAAACTCAAAGGATGGGCTACCCTCTCTACCTATCCTCTCTTACTATTCCGTACTCTCCAGTCCGGCTGCTACGCTCTATCAGTGATCACTGTTTGCTTCTATCTGGCCCCAAACATGCCCAGCTAGAGTCAACCAGGCATCATGCCTTCTTTTTCGTTGCCCTGTCTTCCTGGAATTCACTCCCCTTGCACATTAGTGCAGAACTTTCTTTCAAGGTTTTCAAATCCGGATTGAAGACTTGGCTCTTTACCCAAGCCTTTCACCCATCCTAAGTTCCTCTTGTGGGGTTGGCCATAGTTGCCTTACTGTTCCCTCTTCCTTCCCCTCCCTATGACGCGCTCTCTCTCTCTCCCTTCCCTTTCTACGCTTCCCTTGCCTGCCCACAGCCCATCCATAACCCTAGTTTGAGGTGCGCTTGGTTTTTGCTGTCTATATACCTGTCCTGTCAATTTATTGTAGTTCTTTTCCTTTTTTTCTTATGTTTTGAAATTTTTGATTTTTGTAAACAGCTGAGACCTGCCAGTTAGCCTAGGTGGTATAGTAAATTTCTAATAAACTCAGTGGCATACTAAGGGGGGTGGGGTGAGGCGGTCCGCCCCGGGTGCACGCCGCTGGGGGGGGGGGGGGGCCGCGCGTCTGTTGGCAACTCTCGTTCTCTGCTCCCTCTGGCCCGTATCGGGTTATTTCCTGTAACGGGGCAGAGGGAGCAAGGAACGAGCGTTGCTGACAGACGCGCGCCGCCACCCCCCTCCCCCCCAGCAGGTAAAGATGCACGGGGGGGGGGGATGTCGTTTCGCTGGGGGGAGCTGCCCCTTTCTCGTCCCCTGTCCCGCCCCTTCCACGCCCTCACCTCCCCCCTGTCATCTCTCCTCCCCCTCCCCTCCCCTTACTCTGCTATCCCAATCCCTGGTGGTCTAGAGGTACCTCTTTGGGGCAGGAAAGAGCCCCCTCTTTCCTGCCCGGAGCTGCTAGCTGCCCTGCATCCTCCTGTCCTGGTGAGTCCGGCTCTCGGCGTTTCAAAATGGCCGCCGAGAGTTGAAGCAGCCCCCCTAGGAACGCCACTGAATAAACTATAAACGTTTGAGCCAAACTCCCTGAGCCTTGGGCATGGCCCATGGCTCTGTGGTTTGAAGTTTCGCAGGGGGATGCCTCCCAGGATCTTAGTCTCAGCCAGATGTTTTTTTTAACAGCAGTGATTGAACATGATCTTCTTTCTAAGAGCATTTCTGTCTAAAGTGTAAAAACTGTGAAATTGGCAAGCCATCTTTTAACGTTTTGTGGATAGTAACTATCATATTGTAACAATGTATTATGATGAGTAGGTTTGGAATAAACAGGTTAGAAAACCTGTCATCCAATAATTCAGTTGCTGAGTACTAAATTATACAGTTGACTTCCATGAATTCAACCAAACCGAGAAAAGGCTGCAAATGACTCTGCCTGCCCCCTCCCTTCCTCCAAAAAGAATGTCACTGTTCTGGCACCAATCCAACATACAGCATAGAAAAGGAGACAGACTTATCCATTGCTTCGCAAAAACTGCAATATATAAATTTGCCAGGGATGGTGCAAATGTTGCCTCCATAGTGGTACCTGAATTTTTTTTTTTATCCAAAAAGAATTTGAAAATTGTGAATAAATCAAGAAAAAATTTATATTTACACAATTTCAAAACTTCACATTCAAAAGCAAAAAGTCATTAATCACAAAGACCTGGGAAGCCACCAGTAACAGTAAAAATGTTATTGAAAACAGAATATTAAATTTAAAGAAAAATATTTAAAATATATATCTGTGCTCAGACTTGTGACCACAATCATATTGCAAAAGTTGCTGATGGTTACTTCCCAATATCACATACAGCATGTCACTCTACTACTACTACTTAACATTTCTAGAGCGCTACCAGGGTTACGCAGCGCTCTAAATCGGTGGTTCTCAGCCCAGTCCTAGGGACGCACCCAGCTAGTCAGACTTTCAGGAGACCTGCAGGGAATATGCATGAGATTTGCCTATAATGGAATAGTGCCTGAAAATTTTATCACATGCATATTTAGTGTGGATATCCTGAAAACCTGACTGGCTAGGAGTTTGTCCAGAATATTTAGTTTCTCTTATCAAATTTAGTACATCTAATAAGCTTTGAAGAATTTGTCATTTCACTTATTTTACTCTTTTAAGGATATCAAGAGATTCTCCATATATGACAAGTTGTTTGCTGTACAGTCTACTAAGATTTGGAAGCTGGTATCTTCTTCTTTTAATCAACTTTCCAACTATGTTCTGTTTAGGAAAAACTTGAAAAAACTACTTCATAAAAGATTTCTAGATTCATTGTAAAGGAGGACCTTGCGAGACTGGGAGAATGGGCGTGCAAGTGGCAGATGAAGTTCAATGTTGACAAGTGCAAAGTGATGCATGTGGGTAAGAGGAACCCGAATTATAGCTACGTCTTGCAAGGTTCCGCGTTAGGAGTTACGGATCAAGAAAGGGATCTGGGTGTCGTCGTCGATGATACGCTGAAACCTTCTGCTCAGTGTGCTGCTGCGGCTAGGAAAGCGAATAGAATGTTGGATGTTATTAGGAAGGGTATGGAGTCCAGGTGTGCGGATGTTATAATGCCGTTGTATCGCTCCATGGTGCGACCGCACCTGGAGTATTGTGTTCAGTACTGGTCTCCGTATCTCAAAAAAGATATAGTAGAATTGGAAAAGGTACAGCGAAGGGCGACGAAAATGATAGTGGGGATGGGACGACTTTCCTATGAAGAGAGGCTGAGAAGGCTAGGGCTTTTCAGCTTGGAGAAGAGACGGCTGAGGGGAGATATGATAGAAGTGTATAAAATAATGAGTGGAATGGATCGGGTGGATGTGAAGCGACTGTTCACGCTATCCAAAAATACTAGGACTAGAGGGCATGAGTTGAAGCTACAGTGTGGTAAATTTAAAATGAATCGGAGAAAATTTTTCTTCACCCAACGTGTAATTAGACTCTGGAATTCGTTGCCGGAGAACGTGGTACGGGCGGTTAGCTTGACGGAGTTTAAAAAGGGGTTAGATAGATTCCTAAAGGACAAGTCCATAGACCGCTATTAAATGGACTTGGAAAAATTCCGCATTTTTAGGTATAACTTGTCTGGAATGTTTTTACGTTTGGGGAGCGTGCCAGGTGCCCTTGACCTGGATTGGCCACTGTCGGTGACAGGATGCTGGGCTAGATGGACCTTTGGTCTTTCCCAGTATGGCACTACTTATGTACTTATGTACTTATGTTATTGTGTACCTAGACAGGAGTTATGATAAAAATTAGTAGAGACTGCATTCTTTATTTAATTTGATATGCTTGTAGTTCTTCCAAGGGTCTGCCTTGATTTTTTTTTTTTCTTATTGTAAACCGCTCAGAACAATTTGATAAAGAGTGGTATATAAGTTTGTTGTAATGTAATGTTTAATGTGCTATGTGTCCTTGTAATTTATAATATATTGAAAAGAAAAAGAACAAGATTAAGCAGAAGATTATAGATCAACTGAGTAATCTTCGGTTGAATAAAGAACCAACTCCTCTTGTGGAGCAATGGGAAGACCAGCATCATACTTAGCATGGTTTGCAATCTGTAGTTTTCAAAGTAATAACCTTAGCTCGAGGAAGCAACATTTCATGATTATTGCTTAACAGGGAACAATGTTTAATTGTTTTTTTTTATGGAATACTGTTTTTCCCAAGGGGTTTAATAAGGAAATTGAGTGCAACAGTTATTACAGCTTCTATTTATTTTTAGTTTCTTTACAATATGCAATGGGTGGCTGTGATGTAGTCATCTGACTGATATGGATGACCACTGGTTCTTAGCACATAAAAGAAGTGCTATGTTTTGATGTCCAGTGTTCTGTGACTATTGAAATAAGTACTGCTGCGCTAAATGAAGTCCAATTAAACCCACTGCTGGCTGCCTTTGGTTTGTGCAGGCATAGGCGGTCGGTGGCCCAATTGTTTGGGGAGGCTAAAGGGGGTGGGGTTAGGGGCGGGGCCAGGGGTGGAGCTTAAATCCATAACTGTCTGATAACACGCAGAAAAAATAAATAAATAAAAATAAAAGTCACAATACCTTTTATTAAATTTAGATATTAGGTGTGTATCGTACGTCAAAGAATAAAGTGGTTGCTCAAAGCATATTCTAACCACAATCGCTCAACTGCAAAACACTATGCACAACTTTGTCCAAAAACACACTCAGAACCTTACAGTACCATAAATATTACACTGGGCAGACCTAATACACCAATATACCACCCATATGGAAAATGCAGACCGTCAACAATATGAAACAAGGGATCATATCATCACAATTCTCATGTAGAGCCACAAAACACCCTAATTCATGTTTAATGTGGGATAAAATGCCATAAATAAGTAAATAAATATAAACTTTTAATGTTGAGCACCTGATTCTCAAAGTGGACATATTCCAAACACTATAATGAAAATAAAATGATCTTTTCTACCTTTGTTGTCTGGTGACTTTTTTTCTGATCATGCTGGCCCAGTATCCGTTCTGCTGCTATCTGTCCTCAGTGCAGGTCAGGAAGTTATCCTCCTTAAACATCTCCCTGGCAACCCAGGACACCTCCAGCCAACCCCCCCTGCTTTCCCAGCAGTAAGGTAAACAAACCATAAACCAATTTCTACAACTGCTAGAGGGCTTTCACTGCAGCTCCTGCTGTGAGGATGGAGGTAAATCAACAATTTAATCCCCTCAGAGCAGCTGGACTCCACAGCTGATCCATTCTGCTGCAGCAGGGGGGAGGCTTAGCCTCTCCAAGCCTCTTATACCGGGCGCCTATGTGTGTAGGGATTTTGTCCTCATCTTTTTGCCCATTTCTATTTTTTTTATTTCTGAGAAGTTTCTGAGAGAAGAGGACATTTTTCTAGTAAGTGAACATTATTTTGCTTTGTGCTTTGGGAACTTAGATTGGGGTTTAAAGGAGGAATTGTAGGTTAGCAGTAGGTAGAATGAAAATATAAAAAAACCCAAACTTTATCAACTAATCTCCATACACTTTCCCCCCTAGTTTTGAACTTTGTACCACAGCATTAACAGATAGCCTCTAGCAGGTACAGCAGGACCTAGCTTGAGGGAGTTGAGTCAAATAAAATAAACATTCCTCATGACATAGACAGCATCGTGGAATTATTATGGATAGAAATTCCATGTGTGAAAGGAAGGAGTATTCTTGCAGGGCTGTACTACTGTCTGCCGGGACAGAATGAACAGACAGATGAAATGTTTACAGAGATTAGGAAAGCTGGCAAATTGGACAACTCTATAATAATGGGTGATTTAAATTACCCCGAAATTGACTGGATAAATGTTACATCAGGGAGTGCCAGGGAGATAAAATTACTAGATGTAGTAAACGGCTGCTTCTTGGAGCAGCTGGTCCAGGAACCGACAGGAGAGGGAACCATTTTGGATCTGGTCCTTGGTTGTGTGCAGGGCATAGTGCGAGAGGTGGCGGTGTTGGTTTGTCGCCCTTCTCTTATTCCACTATATATTTTTTTGAGATGTGACCAGAATTGCACACAGTGTTCGAGGTGCGGTCGCACCATGGAAACAGTGGGAATGAATTCTTGATAAAGGGGAATGGGACAACTTCCCTATGAAGAAAGGCTAAAGCAGCTAGGGCTGTTCACTTGGAGAAAAAAACGGCTGAGGGGAGATATGATAGAAGGCTATAAAACAATGAGTGGAGTGGAATGGGTAGACATGAATTGCTTGTTTACTCTTTCCAAAAATACTAGGACTAGGGGGCACACAATGAAGCTACAAAGTAGTAAATTTAAAACAAATTGGAGAAAATATTTCTTCACTCAACCTATAATTAAACTCTGGAATTCGTTTCCAGAGAATGTAGTAAAATTGGTTTGCTTAGCAGGCTTAAAAGGTTTGGATGGCTTCCTAAAGGAAAAGTCCATAAACCATTATTAAAATGGACTTGGGGAAAAGCCACTGCTTATTTCTAGATTAAGCAGCATAAAACAAAACATATTGTACTGTTTTGGGATCTTTTAGGTAGTTGTGACCTGGATTGGCCATTGTTGGAAACAGGATGCTGGGCTTGATGGACATTTGGTCTGTCCCAGTATGGCAATACTTATGTACTTATAGATATGATTGAGGTCTACAAAATCCTGAGTGGTGTAGAACGAGTAGAAGTAAATTGATTTTTTTTTTTTTACTTGTTCCAAAAGTACAAAGACTAGGGGACACTTGAGGAAGTTACATGGAAATACTTTTAACACAAATAGGAGAAAATATTTTTTCATTCAACGAATAGTTAAGCTCTGGAACTCTTTGCCTGTCATGTCCCCTACCTCAACGCAAGCGGTGTCCTCGGGCTGCACGGGGCCCATCGACACGCACACTTGACTGGCACTGCCCTGAGCCATGTGTGTGTAGTTCTTCTCTGGGTTTGTTCAGAGAGCGGTGGTTGCAGGTTCCTTAATTGCTTTGCTTCCATGCACCTGTGTCTGCTCTCTCTCTGCCTGGCTTCCAGACTCCTTGATTGCTTTGCTTCCACCCACCTGTGTCTGCTCTCCCACTGCCTGGCTTCCCTTGCTTCTCTCCCATTGGTCTTCTGGTTCCTCCTTCCCCTGCTCTTGTCCTATGGCTGTGCTCCTTCTCACTGCTGGTTCCTGCTGATGTCAAACGCCAGCACTTTATCAGCTGAGCTCTTCCTGGACTCCATGCTTCGGCTTATACTTTGGTAGGTGTTACTTGCTCAGTAGTTTGTTTCTTATCTACTTGTCCCTCGTTGCTGACTTTGCCTGTACCTGGATTATTCTTTTGCCTGCTGCCTGCTTACTGACTTTGCCTGTACCTGGATTACTCTCTTGACCTACTGCCTGCCTATTGACTTTGCCTGTACCTGGATTACCCTCTTGACCTGCTCCTACTACTACTACTATTTAGCATTTTTATAGCACTACAAAGCGTACGCAGCGCTGCGCAAACCTGCCTACTGACTTTACCTGTGCCTGGATTACTCTCTTGCCTGTTGACAATGCCTGTACCTGGATTACTCCCCTGCCTGCTGCTTGCCTTATTGACTTTGCCTGTACCTGGATCACTCTCTTGCCTGCTGCCTGCCTGGCCGATACATTCACCACCCCGCTTCCAGCTCTGTCTCGTAAGTCCTGCAGGCCGCCCACACCTAGGAAACGGCGGTCAGTGCAGGTGAAACCTGGGGTTGTCCGGCCGCCAAGCAGAACCTGGTCCGAGTACCAGGCTCAGCAGCGGTCTACTTGATACAAGAACTCACAGGTCTGACATTGCCAGAGGGTGTGGTAACAGTGGTTAGCATATCTAGGTTTAAAAAAGGTTTGGACAAGTTCCTGGAGGAAAAGTCCATAGTTTGCTATTGGGACATGGGGAGGCATCTGTTTGCCTCAGGATTGGTAGCATGGAATGTTGCTAATAATTGGGTTTCTGCCAGGTACTTCTGACCTGGCTTGGCCACCATTTGGAAATGGGATACTGGGCTAGATGGATCATTGGTCTGACCCAGTATGGCTACTCTTATGTTCTTATGTTCAGTTCAGCTAGTGCCCAAGAGGTGATCACAGCCCTACAGCTCCAGACCATGTTTATGTTTTATGCAGCAGCTGGGAGAAAATACTCAAGCATAGTAGTTTCTATGATAACCCCCCCTCCACTGCCACATCCTCCCCTACCCTGTAACATACTTCTCCTATGCTCCACTAAGAGGCCTCCGTCATGCTACTGCATCTCCTGATCTTATGTAAAAATTTCCACACCAGAGGAAGGCGTTCCTGTGTCTGCAGTGCTCGGAAATGGCTGTTCATTGCTCGGAATGCACGTTTGAATGGTAATCAGCTCATTTGCCTATGATGCCCATTGGCTGCTACCATGAATGGAAAAACATTCATGGCAGAATTCCTTTGTGCATTTTTCACTGAAGACCGTGATCACTAGACTGGCTGGAACCGGTGGAAAAACGCATGTTGCTGGCCCAGTAGCTTTTGCTTAGTACTTGTATTTAAGTCAGCACTACACAATCATTTCTTGCATGATGAACCCTCACAAATGACCTTTCTTCATGCACTTCTCATTTCTTATTGAACTATTACTGTATACTCAGGTTTGCCTCAGTCACTTATTCAATGCATACAATCTGTGCGAAACATGACCATAAGAATTCTCTTGTGTGCTACAAGGTTCAATCATGTCACTACTTTTTTTCTTTTTTAACATTACTACTGGCTTCCTATTCAATATAACTTTTGATATGAGTGCTTATGAGTGCTTACATTTGCTCAGAGTTTTGCATATTGATGTCCCCCCTTCCCCCCCTTCCCCAATTCGTCCTTCCTCAGCAGACTTTATTGCATTTGATTATAAGAGGAACCTGACTTCTTGAAACAGATGAGTATAGACTTTTGAGGCATCTGAAAACCTGACTTCTTGAAACAGACGAGTATAGACTTTTGAGGCATCTGAAAACCTGACTTCTTGAAACAGACGAGTATAGACTTTTGAGGCATCTGAAACCAAAGTCCAAAGTTGAGCTGGTGGCAGAGATTGAAACCTAGGTGAAAATTCAGTCTTACGATATTAAGAGCCCAATAATTTGTTGTGATCCTTTCCTTCTGTTTGCTAATGAGGCTTAGCAAAAGTTGGATTTTTTTTTATTTTTATTTTTTTTTGTTACATTTGTACCCCGCGTTTTCCCACTCATGGCAGGCTCAATGCGGCTTACATGGGGCAATGGAGGGTTAAGTGACTTGCCCAGAGTCACAAGGAGCTGCCTGTGCCTGAAGTGGGAATCGAACTCAGTTCCTCAGTTCCCCAGGACCAAAGTCCACCACCCTAACCACTAGGCCACTCCTCCACTCCTTGCTGGGCTTGCTGTGGTTGCCTAACTAGTAAAGGATCAAAAATTTAGAAAGGTAGTAGAAACTTAACTGTGATACTGGGTTGCAGGGGTGTAGTCAGACCTCACTGTGGGAGGGGCTAGAGCCCGAGGTTTGGGGGCACATTTTGGTCTGCTGCCCTCCGCCGCCGCCCTGCCATTTCCCACTCACTGCTGCAGCAAATACTTTGGCGGTGGTCCTGAACCCCGCCAGCTGAAGTGTTGTCCGGCGCTGGATACGTTGTCTGCCCTGCTGTGTCTTCCCCTAATGTCCTGCGTGCTCCTTTTAGTGAAATTGAGCATGCTCAGTTTCACTAAAAGGAGCACGCCGGATATGAGGGGAAGACAGAGCAGGGCAGGCAACATGGCGGCGCCGGAGTCTGGCGCTGGACAACACTTCAGCTGGCAGGGGTTGGGGACCCCTGTCAGCAAAACCAGGGGCCAGAGGAAATTTGGGGGGGGGGGGGGCCCGGGCACCCGTGGCTCCACTTAGCTATGCCACTGCTGGGTTGTGTTCATCTAGAGGGTAATGCAGATGATGGGGCACAACCAAGAGATGGTGTGAGCAGGAGTCCTTGATGGTGCACTTGGTCTCTAATAGTATATCACCAAAAATTGAGTCCCTAGAACACGGATTGTCTTCTAGCCTTATATGATTTCTTCATATATGCAAGATGTCTGGCAGCAATAGCAGAAGGTGAGATTTTGAAGATGTGATGTGTACGGCATACATTGAGTATATAAGAGATACACTGATCTTTACACTTGATAGCTGCTGATTCATACACCTGGGGAGACAGTGTGGAAGAGAAATTGTGCACGCCTTTGTAAAATGGTGTATGTGTGTATTTAATACAAACAAAAAAACATTGAACCCACTACAGGTAAGATCAGTAAACAGACAGTGGGTAGTGTGAGTACATCCCCAAGGGGAGGTCTCAAGTGGTAGGAAAAGGACTCCTGGCTGCAATAAGCAGAGGCATCTACACCTAGCAGGCTATTCCCCTCTCTGGGGTCTGCATGTCATGTCTCTTTTTAATTTAAGGTGAGCCAGGCTTGCCATAAACACAAAAAAGATGGAGTTACTTTTTCACCACTTCTAACAGATAAGGTTTGGATTCCTTTTTCCAGGGTTTATAACACAGAAAAAGAGACAATGTAGATCAGATGCTCTATGTAAATGAGCCTCCAAGCTCCAGTAGTGACTTCTACACCAAACCCTCTAGAACAGTGGTTTTTTTTTCCAGTTTCACTGTCTAAGAAGCTCACCTTCAGTCAATTAAGGATAGCTCTCCTTTGCCCATAAACAGTTTATCAAAATATCTGTTCAGGTTTCACCAGTCCCTCAGTGTATGAGAAGAGACTGGCTGGTTTCCAAACGGTTGCAGCCCAGCCTTCAACAGCCTTTCCCCTGGGATAGTAAAAGGCAGCAAACTAGCGTTAACTATCCTCCCTCCGCATGGCTGTTTTACATTGAGAAAAACAACCTCAAAAGATAGATTCACCTGGTTTCACTGCTTTGGGTAAGAGTCCTTACTTAGCCTTGTGACATTGTCTCAATTCCTTCCCTTTTGTTCCTGTCCTTGGGCTGTATATAAAAAAAAATAAAAAATAATGAGGCTGTCCAGGTACATCAGTTTTGTTTTTCATTCTTTTAGCCCAGAGTTCCTGCAGAGCTGGCTCATATGAGAAGGGCTGCACCTACCTTCCCCTAAATATCCCTGGTAGGAGGTTGTTAGAGGCTCTTGGGATACATAAGCCCCCCCCCCCCCCCCCCCCCCCCCACACACATCTTTTCCCTGATTTGGGGTATTATCATTCCCTAGATGAAGTAACAAACCTAACTTCCTAAAGTTCCATAATCCTGCTCGTGTGTTCCCCTTCCCCAGCTCTTAAAGAGCAGGACTCCTTTGGTTGTCTGGCCAATCCTTGTTTTACATGGACAGAAGCAATGTCAACTTTTGGATTAAACGAGGGAGCACTGCCTCTTCCCATTATAAGGTCCTCTCTCTTGTGACATAGCCTCCTTCCCAGAGTAAATGGTGGTTTTAATCTCTGCTTCCTTGTCATCAAGCAGATGAAGCCATTACGTATGGGGTTATGTCCATCAACCAGCAGGGGAGATAGAGAGCACTCAAACTTTCACAGTGCCCTCTCGGCCAGCTAGCTCCACTGCCTCTTCAGTATTCTCTATCTCCCCTAGCAGGGTGGCTGTAGCTTGTTCGAGCTCCAGAAAAATCTGCCGGGAGGTGGTTCCTGGCTTGCCAGTTGTTAACCGGGGTGTTGGAGGCTATAGCAGCTTCACTTTAAAGGCACATAGGTTAGCCCTTTCCCTGCCTTACCCCTACTTCTGTGGATGTGGACATATTGCCTTGTTTTCCCTGTCCTTACCCACCAACAGTGGATGCAGGCATATAGGTTCGCCCTTTCCCTGCCTTTCCCACTCATCTGAGCCTCCGGAGTTTTCAATACCTCTGCTTTCCTCACAGCTTAAAAAAAAAAGAAAAGTTGCGTCGCGTTTTTAAACGCAGAGACGCTGGAACAGAGGTTTTTGACCTGATTTTCTGCAGGATCGTAGTTGTACACTAGATCCTTTGAGGTAAGAGTGTTTTCCAACTCCTCCGGGGTGGGCCCAAGATCGGGGCGATTTTGGCGCGAAACCGCCATTTTGGATTTTACCGCCGTTTTTCGGCGATGGCTGCAGACAATGTAAAGCGCTGTTCCACTTGTGGCAAGTGCAAATCAGCAGCAGGGCTCTGTAAATCGTGCTGTATTGGCGTAGGAGCCGGCCCGAGCATGGCGAGCGATGTTTCTTCCCGCTCTGAGCTGGCAGCGGGCGCCATTTTGCTTACACCGCATGGCGCGGCCTCCGTGGACACGGAGAGACCTGAGCCGGGTGGGGCACCTCGAGATGAGGTTATTTCAGGAGTGGCTAGCACCGGACAAGATTTGGGTGCCCAGGGTGAGATTTTCTCCCCGGATTTTGTGCTTTTGCTGCATAAAGCATACATGATGAAAAGAGCCCTTCCTCAAGGGTCGCCTGAGGCTCCTCTGATTGCCCCCCCGATGGATTCTGGCCTGGGACTGCCCAGTGAGGCTTTTTTCCCGGATGCTTGGCCTAAAGATAAGCGCAGAAGGGTTAATTCCCCTTCAGATTGTGGTGCACCTTCCCCCCCCCCCCCCCCCCCGTGGTCGGGGTGTGAGGATTCGGAGAACTCTGACAGACATTCTTGGTCTGAGGAACCAGAGTCAGGTGCGGATTTACCACAGGATCTGGATGATCCCTCCGCGGTGAGGATTTTCCACCGTGATGAGCTGCCAGCGCTTATTTCAGATACCCTGCAGGCCCTCTCGATTGAAGATCCTGACAGTGGCATGGCCTCCTCGGGTAATCCCAGGATGGCTAGTACCAAGAAAGCTGCTCGGGCCTTCCCTTTGCATGACTCCATCCTAGAGCTTGTTTCGGCTCAGTGGGCTGACCCCGAGGGACCTTTGAGAGTTTCCAGGGCTATGGGGCAGTTATACCCTCTGCGTGAGGGACATATGGCTCATTTTCAAATGCCTACAGTGGATGCCCTAGTCACTGCGGTGACAAAGAGAACTACCCTCCCTGTTGAAGGAGGTGTTGCCCTGAAGGATGTTCAAGACCGTAGGCTGGAAACAGCGTTGAAACGGTCCTTTGAAATTGCAGGTCTCACTGTTCGGGCGTCTGCATGCAGCTGTTATGCTGTGAGAGCCTGCCTAGCTTGGCTGCAACAGGCAGTGGCTCAGCCCGGAGATGGAGCGGAGCCCTTCTTGGATGTGGCTCCGCGGATGGAGGTGGCCTTGTCCTTTGTGGCTGATGCCCTTTATGACCTTGTCAGAGCTTCGGCTAAACAAATGGCAGTAGCAGTGGCGGCTCGCCGTCGTCTGTGGCTACGACACTGGGCAGCGGACATGGCCTCTAAGCAAAGGTTGGTGAAGTTGCCTTTTCAAGGACTTCTCCTATTTGGTGAGGAGTTAGAAAAAATTGTGAAAGGCCTGGGTGATCCAAAACCCCAGCGCTTGCCCGAAGATAGGCAGAGGCCTTCCTCTAAGGGCCAGGCGGTCCACTCCTCGTACAGACCTCGCTTCCGTGAAGCTAGAAGGTACCGCCCGGGGCGTTCTGCTGGGTTCACTTCTCGTGCCCATGGTCAGCAGAGGAACTCCTTTCGCTCGGACAAGCATTCCGCAGCCAGTGGCTCAAGACCAGGAGTTCAGGGGCGACCCTCTCAATGATGGTGCGCTGGCCCTCTCCTCGATGCCTGTCATCGGAGGATGGCTTTCCCTCTTTGTCGAGGAGTGGGCCAAGGTTTCCTCAGATCAGTGGGTTCTGGACCTGATTAGAGATGGATACAGAATAGAATTCAGCGCCCAGTAAGAGATGTGTTTGTGGAGTCCTGATGCGGTTCTGCCGTCAAACGGGCGGCGGTGGAGGAGACTTTACAAGGTCTGATTCAGTTAGGGGCAGTGACCCTGGTGCCTCCCGCCGAGCAAGGCTGCGGCCGATACTCCATCTACTTTGTGGTGCCGCGAAAAGGTGGGTCCTTTCGCCCTATTCTGGACTTAAAAGAAGTGAACAAGTCCTTGAGAGTGCGGCATTTCCACATGGAATCCCTGCGCTCCGTCATTGCGGCGGTTCAGCCAGGAGAGTTTCTCACGTCTCTAGACCTGAAAGAAGCTTACTTGCACATTCCGATTTGGCCCCCGCACCAGAAGTTTCTGAGGTTTGCGGTGTTGGGAAAACATTTCCAGTTCAGGGCCTTGCCTTTTGGCCTCGCCACAGCTTCCCGAACCTTTTCGAAGGTAATGGTGGTAGTAGCTGCTTTTCTCAGGCGAGAAGGTATCAGGGTTCACCCGTACCTAGACAACTGGCTCATCAGAGCTGACTCTGCAACAGAGAACTTACAAGCTGCAGCCAGAGTGGTCTCAGTACTGCAATCTCTAGGCTGGGTCGTCAATATGGCCAAAAGTCACTTGTCCCCTTCACAATCTCTAGAGTTTTTGGGGGCCAGGTTCGACACAGTCTCGGGCTATGTGTTCCTACCCGAGCTAAGGCGGTGCAAGCTTCAGAATCAGGTCCGTCTGCTCCTGAGGATGCCCCGCCCGCGAGCTTGGGACATTGTCCAGCTGCTGGGATCGATGACAGCCACGATGGAAGTGGTACCCTGGGCGAGAGCGCACCTGAGACCTCTACAGTATTCCCTACTCCGGAGAGGGTCTCCTATTTCTCAGGATTACCAATGCAGACTTACTTGGCTCCCTGCGGCATGGAGTGGTGGCTCTCGGACAGCATGCTGCGGTGAGGAATGCCGCTGACGCTCCCCGTTTGGTGCCTAGTGGTAACAGATGCCAGCCTGAAGGGTTGGGGCGCACACTGCAAGGGGAAGCATGCCCAGGGTCTATGGACACCCGAGGAGTCGGAGTGGTCCATCAACCGCCTAGAGTTGAAAGCGGTGTTTCAGGCGCTTCTGGCCTTTCAAGTGACCCTGGAAGGATTGGCTGTCAGAGTGATGTCGGACAACACGACAACGGTGGCCTATATAAATCGACGAGACGGACCAAGGTGCAGAGCACTAGCCGCGCAGGCCGAACTGATTTGCCACTGGGCCGAGCTGCATCTTCAGTGTCTGTCGGCAGCTCATATTGCAGGTCAGAGCAATGTGCAGGCCGATTATCTGAGCAGGCATCAGATCGATCCAGCAGAATGGAATCTGGCAGACGAAGTATTCCTGCAGATCTGTGCCAAATGGGGCAAGCCCGTGATGGATCTAATGGCGACAAGTGCCAATACCAAAGTCCCGTGCTTCTTCAGCAGACGGAGAGATCCTCGCTCGGCGGGGTTGGATGCCTTGGCTCAACCCTGGCCTCCGGGTCTACTTTATGTGTTTCCCCCATGGCCCTTGATAGGGCGCCTGTTCTTGTGGATTCGGCTGCACCCAGGAGAAGTGGTCCTCATCGCCCCGGATTGGCCAAGGAGACCTTGGTATGCAGACCTCCGACAGATGCTCCTGGAGGCTCCTCTGCCGTTACCTCTGGTACCGAACCTGTTGTCTCAGGGACCGGTAGCCATGGAGGACGCCGGCCGCTTTGGTCTTACGGCATGGCTATTGAGAGGGCGCAATTGAGGGATAAAGGTTATTCCAATAAAGTTATTTCCACTCTCCTGCAAGCCCGCAAGCGGTCCACTTCCGTGGCTTATGCCAGGATTTGGTGCCTGTTTGAGTCTTGGTGTGCTTCCAGAGCCATTGTTCCAATGCGGGCTCCTGTCTCGCCGATTCTGGACTTTTTGCAGGAAGGTGTACAAAAAGGCTTGGCCTATAATTCCCTGCGGGTGCAGGTGGCAGCGTTGGCCTCCCTTCGTGGTAAGGTGGAAGGCGTGTCTTTGGCTGCTCACCCAGATGTGGCACGGTTTCTTAGAGGGGTGCTTCGGCTCCGACCTCCAGTGCGAGCACCCTGTCCAGCTTGGAACCTGGGGCTAGTTTTGAAAACCCTGCAGGCATCTCCTTTTGAGCCGCTTCGGCGAGCATCGGAGAAAGACTTGACACTGAAGGCCGTTTTTCTGGTGGCCATTACCTTGGCGAGACGGGTGTCAGAGCTGCAGGCGCTGTCCTGTAGAGACCCATTTCTGCAATTTTCAGAGTCCGGAGTCACGGTTCGGACCGTGCCTTCCTTTATGCCTAAGGTGGTTTCAGCCTTTCACTTAAACCAGCCTATTTTCTTGCCCTCTTTTTCAGAGGAAGAGTTTCCAGAATCTTTTGGGCAGCTGCACCTTTTGGATGTGCGCAGGACTCTGCTGCAGTATCTGCGAGTTACTAACTCTTTCAGGACTTCTGATCATCTGTTTGTTTTGCTATCCGGTTCTCGCAGAGGGTCTCCAGCGTCTAAAGCCACTATTGCCCGCTGGCTCAAAGAATCTATCTTTTCAGCTTATCTGCTGGCCGGCAGGGTTCCGCCTGTAGCCTTTAAGGCACATTCTACTAGAGCGATTTCTTCCTCTTGGGCTGAAACTGGAGCACTCTCTCTTCAAGAGATATGCAGTGCAGCAACATGGGCTTCTAAGCTCTCCTTTGCCCGACATTACAGGCTGGATGTGGCTGCCAGGAGGGATGCGCGTTTTGGTGCACAAGTGCTAGCGCGTGGTGTGGCTTGTTCCTACCCTATCTAGGGATTGCTTTGTTACATCCCATACGTAATGGCTTCATCTGCTTGATGACAAGGAAGGGAAAATTAGGTTCTTACCTTGGTAATTTTCTTTCCTTTAGTCATAGCAGATGAAGCCATGAGCCCTCCCTGTATGATTGTCTGTATGCTGTGAATCTGTTTTTCAGGTTCTGTTCTAATTTCCTGAAGTTCCTTCCTTGGGAGAAAGTTGGAAAACAATCTTCAGGATTCATGTTCAGTTTAAATTTAGGAGGATGTGTTCATTCCCTCCAGGAGGTGCGTGTGTTCCCCTCCAGTTCTATAAATAGGAGGATGAGTTCATTCCCTCCAGTGTGTTGGGAGGATGTGTGATTCCCTCCAGGAGGCGCGTGTGTTCCCCTCCACTTATACAATAAGGAGGATGTTTATTCCCTCCAGGAGGATGTGCATTCCCTCCTTTGAGTTCATGCCCTTGTGATGGGCCATCGTTCGCTGTGAGAAAAGCTCTTGTGATTCCCATTGCGGTTTGCCATACTGCTTTGGAAGCTTCAAATACTGAAGAGGCAGTGGAGCTAGCTGGCCAAGAGGGCACTGTGAAAGTTTGAGTGCTCTCTATCTCCCCTGCTGGTTGATGGACATAACCCCATACGTAATGGCTTCATCTGCTATGACTAAAGGAAAGAAAATTACCAAGGTAAGAACCTAATTTTCCCATCTTAGAGCATAAGGGCAGTTGAGAGAACACCGCCGCCACATTATCACAGTAGCCACAATAGGAGCTATATGACTGACCAAAATTAATATTGAAATATATTAGTTCTCCTAATCTTTTGTTTTGACTACCCATTGTGGCTCAAAGGTGCCACAATGGGTCAAGCTCTAACCAAAGCTCCAAATAATGCGTATATGCTTCCAAAAATGTGCTTGTCGTACAAGTCGTCATAACCACGTGAAAGTTGTTTTTAAAGGGAAAAATTAAATATTATGGATTGTTTATAAACCTAGACTAGTCCATATATCCACTTAATTCTCAAGAGTGATATCAAATTTAATTAACTTGTCTTTGGAGTTTGCATAAAAACGCAATATAATATCAAGGATTCCACTTGTATCTGAGAAATATACAGGTGGTATAAATTCTCAAAGCAGGCAAAGATTTACTAAAACACAGTACTTTTGTTGGGATATTTTTTAAAACCGCTTTTGTTCCTCTACCCACAGCATTTGGTGATGGGGTATTTGGTAAAAGGCATCCTGGGAACTCTTCCTTAGTGCTGGTCTTTTAAGCCTCCAGTTGGCGCTCTGCCATGCATGCTGTAGATTGGGAAGTTTAAAAGTAGAATATTTAGGAAATCAAATCTTTTCTCATATGTCTTTTGGTGCAGACCTCATTACTCATTATTATTTTGGTCACCTTCTGGATTACTTCTGGTCTATTTTATATCCTTAGCAACGTACAGCTTTCAAAACTGAACACAGTAATCCAAGTGAGGTTTCACCAGTGACCTGTACAGGAGCATTATCACCACCTACCTTCTATGGGTTATACTCCTCTGTGCAGTCTAGGATCATTCTGGGTTTGGTCATTGCTTCGTTATATTGTCTTGCCATTGTGAGGTTCTCAAATAGATACATTTCACACAGAACAGTGTGTAATTTATATTTATTTGAAACAGTTATTTAATGATTGTTTTTGCTGGTTTTCAGGGTATGACATGTCTACGTTTATCAGAAGGTACAGCAGATATTTGAATGAAAAAGCGGTTTCTTACAGACAGGTTGCCTTTGATTTCACCAAAGTAAAAAGGGGGTAAGTCATGCAACTTGCCTTTTCTTTGTATTGTTTTGTTAATTTGTAGTGTCATGTTTCCTAAGCACTTCAGTACAATTTATTTACAAAAATGGTACTGGTACTTCCTCCAAAGGTGAACAGGATTAGTTAACCACATAAGAGGATGATTCCATCTGGTGCTAGTATAGGCATGTACAGTATCTCTTGTCCAGGTGCTGTTACATGGGGCCTCTCGAGTTGTCCTATTTTCCTTTTTGAAGTGAATTGTGTCATTGGATCTAAATCAGTTCTGCTACTGCTTCAGTTGTTAATATTTTTGTAAGCCTTTTCAGTGCTTAGAGTCTTATTGTATCCTTGTCCTTGAGATTCTTCATTTTTCAGTGATTCCTAGTACAGCAACCTCAGTTGGACTTTTTCCCCAAAATAGCTTCTTTTCATTTTCCCATGTTTGTCTTACTCATAATATCAGAGAAACTTTAAGCATGGTTCAAACTGCAATCAGAGAATTTAGATAGATAATTTCCAAACCTGCATTTAATCAAGTTCAATTTCATGGCCCAAGTGTGATGTCCATTTTTATACTGTCTGTGGAAATATTTCACTCAACACCATCAACTTAAAGATTATAGTTTCGTCTGTCCATCCTTCTAGCTGACTTAATCCAATAGTGAGTTCTTCCCTCCTGTACTGAGACAACTAGAGGGGTCTCTCCAAACCATCAAGATTACTTGGTAGGGCATGTCTTTGCCACTGAGACATGATTGTCCTCCTACTTTTAGCAAAGGTGACTGACTGTGTTTGCTGAAACTCAGGGATGCATGTACAGTTATACCAATAAATCCCAAATGCAGAAAGTATTTTCATTTCATTTCATTCTACAAATTCTGATATGAAATCCCTCCCTGCAGACTTATGCTTCAGGTTATTCAGTAAATTCCTGGTTGGCCACTAGTGATTTCCTCAGTGGATCTAGTTATTTCCCTCAGGGACAAGATCCTTCTTGATTACTATTACTACTATTAATTATTTCTATAGTGTTATTAGATTTATGCAGTGCTGTACACCTCATGTGCAGGTACTTTTCTCTGTCCCTAGAGGGCTCATAATCAAGTTTTTGTACCTGGGGTAATGGAGGGTTAAGTGACTTGCCCAAGGTCACACGGATCTGCAGTGGGAATTGAATCCAGGTTGCCAGGATCAAAGCCCACTGCACTAAACATTAGGCTAAATCTTGTGTTTTTTCATCAACTTAAAAAAAAAATCAACCCTTCAGCCTGCAAAGCACATCTCATAGGAGCCAGTGTATAGCCATGAATTGTATACAGGGGGTGCATCTCCCACACTCCCCTGGTGCCCCCCCCCCCCCCCCCCCCCATCTCCCGTACTTTAAAATTCTCTTTGCTGCACTCTTCACTTGGGCATCGGCAAGTGCCTGAAGAAATAATGTCTTGAGAGTCTTCTAAAAATGCTGTTAACTGACCTTCCTCTGTGGAAGGTTGTTTAACTGCTTCATAAGTTACCTTAGGCAGATAAAAGCACTTAAGAATAGCAAAACTCTCTGCCTGATCTTCAAAATACTTAAGCAGAATTTCAGGAGAAATCAAATAAGTCATCAGAAAATTTAGACATCTTAAGTTTTTGTTTTTTTTGTTTTTTTTTAAATACATGAATGATTTTCCATCAAGTCCAGTCAATGCAAAACATTAAGGTTTGCCTTAACTGAAGAGTCATTAACTGCCTGAACCTGAGGCTGCATAGCTGAAATTGAAGATTCTAAATTAGTGACTTTATCCTGTAAAACAACAAAGTTATCTACCACCGAGTTGAAAAATCGCATAACTGTGCAACCTTCCCTTGTATAAGATTCTCAGTTCTAGAAACCACCTGCTAAATATCCATCAAAGAAACTTCTTCCATCACTTCTTACTTTTAGGAAAAAAAACACCCTCCTCATGTTCATGCGACAATATTGTACCATCCTAAGCAAGAGTGGGATGGATGTCCCAGCTTTTCATTTATATTAGCAGGCAGCCCAGCCTGGGTATTGACAGAGCGGCTCCACAGCCTGACTAAAATATGGGTTAAATTAGAACAAGAATGGCTGGATGCAGTTCCACTTTGGGCTTTGTTATGACTCCCCAAACATAACTTGTTGAAGATTATTAACAAAGTCCCGCTGGGAGTGGACCACCCCTTATAACTTGGTACAAAGTTTGAGCTAAATTTTTTCCAGATTGAAATTATTTCTTACATACAGCTATACATTATGCACCAGGTTTTGCCCCAGTGACTTTAGAAGTAATAGAAGTGTAGAGGACCATAGATGGATCAACAGAGGTTGCCAAATCTTGGAGGAAGCAAGTTTTATTGAAGATCTGTTATAGCCCATATGTCAGCTATGGCTTGCGTCAGGGATCAAAAGTTTGACTGCTGTGCAAATTCCTTGGAATGACCAGTCACAGTGATATTATATCCACATATGCAATGATGCTTCCTACAGTACCAGTGAGTCATTGCATCCTGCAGATTGACGTCCAACTGCTGGCATTTCAGATGTCCTTTGCCAATGACTCGTTGCCATTTGAGTTTCCCTCCGAGGTTCAAACTGGCCCACCATGGCTGGGAGGCCTGCAGCTCTAAGGGATCCGCTTCTAGAAACAGCTCTCATGCTTCAGAAAGGGTGTGGATGCGATGCAATTTGCCACCCTTATAAAAGAGCAAGGCACAGGGATGCAGCCATTTGTACTTCATTCCCTGGGCTTTGCAGCTGCTGTGTGAGTGTTCTCAGTTCCGATCTTTGTTGTAGGCTTGCTGCAGCTAAGTCGTGGTACTTTGATAGAGTAGGAATTCCAGGAGAAGTCTTCAGTAGCTCTGGCCTTGTGCAATACCTTTTCCTTGAGCTTACAATCACCAGAGCAGGCCATAATATTCTTAGGCTTCTTGTTTCTTGGTGTACCCAGTGCCCTATGCGCCCTTTCAATATGTACTAAAACTGGGTCCACGGTGGAGTGATTCTCTGACAGCAAGGCACTGACGATTGTTTTGACTACTAACTTGCAGTTGCGTAAGTTGGAGTGTCTGGGATGCCCCGGAAGCATAGATTGCGTCTATGGTTCCTATGCTCAAGATCTTCCAGCTTATCAAAAATATGCTGGTGTGTAGCCTTAGTGGCTTGGAACTGTTTGTCCAGACTCTCCAGGACATCAGATTGTTCATCTAGCTGCAATTCAGCTTCTTCCGCTCAAAGACCTAGATGTCTAATTTCTCCTAGTTTGTTGGCCCCCAAAGTGGATATCTTGGTACGTACAACCTTTGGTTCTGATTTTATCTCTCACAACCAAGCTCAAATTTCTGCTGAAGGCTTGGTGCCAAATTCTCTTGGAGAGTCAGCATTCGAGAAAAGCGGTCCTTATGGTTTGATGCGGTGCTTCCCGTATAGGCAAACACCATCAGATCAACTGGACTGCGTTTAGCACTCAACTTTTATCAGTAGGGCTGCTCACCAAAGTCAGTCTAACAATCCAAATAATCACATGGCTCCAGATTGCCACAATATCATTAAACCTCTTGTGGGGTTCCTCGGAGCTACCCACTTAGGCAGCCATTTCAGTTGATTTCATCACTTCCCCCAAGAAACACATTTTGACAAAGAGGGAGAACGAGTCCTGAGATTTAAGAATTATACACAAATCTCACTGTTCACTTAAAAGTGGGGAAGAAAAGGTGTTTAGGGGGGTTATTAAGTGGAGGTCCAGGAAAAAGGAGAGAATTGAGACGGAACAATCCCTGATTTCTCAGATAGAGCAGAGATATAAAAAATTCTACAAAGGCTCAGATAGGAAACTTCTGGATAAACTCAAGAATGGAGTTGCATACTGTCTGCTTAGCGGATATAGACGTTAAATTAAGAAGGGTCCAACAACAGTTTGGGCATTTGTTAGTGAGGAGGCTTAGAAAGCATGATCAAAGCTAATAGCATGCAAATTTATGTACGCCATTAGCTCTGATCATAGGGTTACTTCTGCGGGAGGATTGTGCCTGGGCAAGTGCCCAAGGCACAATCCTCCCGCAGAAGTTGTTTGACGTATATGGGTTAAGCCCCGCCTGGCGCATCCTAGGATGCACTGGGCAGGGTGGGACGTTGCCATTTTGGGAAGGCGCCCGAAGAGGAGGGGGGGGGGAGTGCTAGTCCCTCCCTCCTCCCACTACTACGACTACAGAGAGGTAGGCTGCTGGGGGGAGGTGCGGATAGATAACTGTCTCACTGGACATCTTTGTTCAATGTGGGAGGGGGGGGAGCTAGCGGTCCCAGTGGACCACCAGGGTTTTTGTGCTTTGGGGGGGGGGGGGGGGGGGCTTAGGTTTGACAGGTCTGGGAGAAAATCCCGGACCAGTCAAACCTCTTCAGTGGGTGTTCTTCATTCCTCCCTCACTTTCAAACCCTAACGCCAGCAAGATTTGCAGCGGTAGCAATGCCCTTGTTTGATACCCTGCCCGCTGATCATGAGGGATGAATGCAGGAGACCCTTGTTTGCATTCAATTAGTGTTCAGAGCTGGCAAGCGCGTTATTACACGTGCTCACCGGCTCTGATCATCACTCAGGAGCAAACACAGGCACTATTATGGTGCTATTTGCCTCTAGCACCTGTATTTGCTTCTGATCTTTGGCCGTAAAAGAGGAGGACATAATCAATTATCTCCAAGAAGTTGATCTATTTAATTCCTCTAGGAAGGCTATACAGGCTGTGGAAGCCGATGTCTCACCTGCTGAGGTGGAAACAGTTATTAAAGGCCTTCCAGCAGGTAAATCTGGATTGAATGGCTTTTGCAATGCCTTCTATAAGATCTGAGAACTGGGTGCAGTATCTCTTCACAAAGTAACAGTGCTGGTATTACAATTCTTTGTAATCCTGACAGGGATACTACTGTGTGCGCATCTTATCGACCCATCTCTCTAATTATTGTAGATTTAAAGATACTAGCTAAGTTGTTGATAAATTGGTTAGCTCACTGGCTTCCAACTGTAATTAATCCAGATCAGGCTGGGTTTGTGACGGGGTAGCAGACATGACGGGGCAACAGACAATGGACAGTGTCGAAAGAATCCTCCATATATTGTGGACAGTGCAATCTGGGAAGATCCCAGCTATGCTGGTAGCAGTAGGCGCCAAAAAGGCATTTCATTGGGCACATTGTTCATGTTTGCAGTTTTGTGTAGATTTGGGATAGGTGAGGGGTTTTACAATTGGTTGACTGTGTTTATATTCTAACCCTGCAGCATGCATTACAGTCGGTGGGGGGTATAGTTCTATATTTCAGCTGGTGAGAGGGACAATATGGGTGCCGTCTCTCCCTGCTTCTGTTTGTTTTAGTTAAGGAGCCCTTTGCTCAACGCATCATGGAAAATTTAGATATAAAAGATATCCCCATAGGACAAGTTATTTATAAGATATCATTTGTGGATGAAGTAATCTAGTTTTTCACTCAGCTGCATATTTCTTTGCCCCATCCTACTTCAGGAGATGAAGTGTTATGGAAGTGTATCTGAGTTTAAGACTTAATTTAATGAAAAATGTGTTTAACAAGATAATAAATTTACATTTTTGAAAAAGGAGGAAAAGACTTCATAAATTGTCTGCAGACTTTTATCTATAATAGAAAGTTATGGTCTCAACAGACTTTCACATAATCAGTCAAAAAACCTCCATATCCTACCTAATGAGATGTGATTAAATCATTTTTTCTGTTTTTTTTTTTATAAAATTGGTAGAGCACACTAAATGTCCAGTACTTAATCACATTTGTCTTGGTCAATTATTTCCAACACTTCTCAGTAAATCCCAACGGGCTTTCTTTTTCACCATAAGGCTTCTTCAGGGGAATTGGTGTGCTTGTGCTGTGCTCTATGGAAAAATAGTGACCATTAAAATATGCACTTTACAGACGAACAAATCCAGGGAAACAGACTAACATTACAGTTATTTTGTTGCTCAAGCTGCTTTCAAAATATACAATGAAGAGAAGTATGTTGTTTATCTAAGCCCAGACGCTGGCCAATAATCAACCAATCATGCTTCAAGCTATTTTACTGACCTATAAGAGAACCCTATGTCATTGAGGTTTCAGAAAAAATGCCATCCTTCAGTTGAAATATTTAGACCTTCCAGTTCCAATGTTCTTAATTTATGAATCCAGTGTTGTTCTAACTGAAGCAATTGCAAATTTCTATCACCACCTCTCATATTGTATTGTACTTGTTGAATCACAAAACATTTCAAATGAATGTTTAAAAGTCGTGCAGTGTGCTGTCAATGGAGCTCCCAGTTTATTGTGAGTGATACATGATTTGTGTTCACCTAAGCGCACTGAAAGCTTTCTTGTTGTTTTGCCCACATACATTTGATTACAAGTGCACTTTAGGGCATATACAACAAAATCAGAGTGGCAATTTGTCCTAGTTTGTAATTGGTATAAAGAGTTATAACTGCAATTGGCAAAACTAGAGCCCTCAAGCATAAAAAAACAAAATTGGCAATCTCCGCATTTGTAATGACCTCTTTTGTCTGGAGGAATTATTCTTTCATTCAATGTTGGTAAGGCAGCTGGACTCAAAAAAATTCCTTCAAATTACAACCTCTTGAAAAGGCAATCCTTAATTTGTGATCACTAAAAATAGGATGACTTCGCATTATGTCCCAGTTCTTGTGAATAATTAGCCCTCTCAAGGAGCCAAGCCGTAAGACCAAAGTGGCAAGGATCTTCCATAGCCACTGGCCCTTGATGCAGAATCCCCGGAAGAAGCAGAAGCTGGAACAGAGACTCTACCAGAAGTTGTCTCAAATCCGCATACCACGGATGCCGCGGCCAATCCAGCCAAGAATCAGTAGTCCCGGGTGAAGACGAATCCGCTGAAGCACCCGACCAATGAAAGGCCAGGGGGGAAACACATATAGAAGCGTCGATTGCAGCCACGAAAGAGAGAGAGCATCTACCCCCTCTGATCCGCGTTCCTGTCTTCTGCTGAAGAATCGCACCACTTTGGAGTTGGAACGGGGTGCCATGAGATCTATCTCCGGAGTGCCCCACTTGCTGCAAATCTGCTGAAACACTTCCGTCGCCAACTCCCATTCCGCGGGATCTAGCGTGTGCCAACTGAGAAAATCCGCGCGTACAATGTCCAGACTGGCGATATGGGCCACTGATAACAGAAGAAGATGAATCTCTGCCCAAGCCAGAAGGACAGCGGCCTCGACCGACAAGGGCCTGCTCCTTGTACCGCCCTGACGATTGATGTAAGCCACCGCTGTCGTATTGTCCGACATGACCCATACCGCTCGGCCTTCTAAGATCTTGTGAAACACTAGAAAGGCTAGCCTCACTGCCCGCAGCTCCAGACAACTGATGGACCATGTGGACTCCTCCACCGACCAGCTGCCCTGAGCGAAATGGTGAAGACAGTGAGGTTGGATATCCTCATTTACTTGAATCATCTATGAGATCCTTAGCTTGAATTCTATAATCTGAGTTTTCAGTACAGATTTTCTGAAACCTTAGACATTGTGAAAATGGTAAACTGTTTTTAAGAGAAAGAGGATGACAACTCGGGTATTGCAACAATGTATTGCAATCTGTTGGTTTCTTATAAACTCATGTCAAAGATTTACCCTGTAACTGCACAATCTCAACTTCCAGAAAATGAATCATTGTCTTTCAGAAATCTTATGTAAATTGAATGGCCGAATTGCAGGTGTTTAACCAATTAACAAAATCATTTAATTGTTGTGAATCTCCATTCTATAACATAAAGATGTCATCAATATAACGATTCAAAAACAAAAACCAACCAATAATGGAATACACAAAATATAACATAAAGAAAATATCCCACAAGCAAAACAGTGAGGAAATAATACTACTAATCAAAATGAATTAAATTAATGTGAAGAAAATGGTGACTCTCAGTTATCTAAGCAATGTCACACCCGGCATCTAAAGCTTACTGAGGCAACAAGAACACTGAGCCATCTATTTCAGGCTCTTATATTTGGTGCCCAGATACATCCTTGAGTTCACCATTTCCATGTGTGTAGGAATGTGAAATCAGTGAAAACATCGCAAAACTAAAGAAATGTCTCCAAAAAGACTGTTTAAAAGATTTCAAAAAGCAAAAAGTGGTACAAATTCATTGCAATACGATAGTCACTCAATAATGATCAATAAGAAAATCACATCTGAAAATCAAAAGATTGGTAGCAAAAACTCTCTCCAACCGATGGCTCAATTTAATTTAATTCATTTGATTTGTAGTATTATTTTATCCCTGTTTTGCATGTGGGATACTTTCTTTTTGTGGTATCAATATAATGATGCCAGGTTTTGATTTTGCATCTATATGATGATATCTTCAAAATTTGTCATAAAAAGATTTGCTATAGTAGGAGCAAAGGTGGCACCCAATAGCTGTACCAGATGTCTGTAGGCATAAAGTATCCTGAAAAATAAAAAAATGTTCAGTTAATGCTGTCTTTGCTAGGGCAAATAGAAACTGGGACGGTATCTCCATAGGTCTTTCTCTTAGTTCTAATTCAGACCAAATCACATCCAATGCTTGAATTTGTGGGACTGAGGTATATAAAGATTTGATATCTAACGTTACCAGTAGACCATCACCTATTTGTGGACCTTCCAAATATTTCAAGATTTTCAAAAAATGTGTAGTGTATTTTATGTAGGATTGAGCTAATGGTACCCTTTGTCTAAAAAAAACAATCCACAAATATTGATAAGGTTTGTAATAAAGAGCCTTTAGAAGAAAGTGTAGGTCATCCAGGCGTCTTATCCAACCCTTTGTGAATCTTAGGGAGAGTGTATAGACCTGGAAGAGTGGGATGTTGCACAATTAGAAATTGCATTTCTTTTTTTTTTTTGTGTGTGTGTGTATGTCAAAAAACCTTGTATCCAGTTGATGGGAATCATTGAACCATGTCTGTGATAGCAACCATATACAGGTCATCCTCTAACATTATGGCTTGCAGATCCTGAACTTTTTTTTACTTAGACTGCGAGTATTTGTAGTCCTTTGCTTTCCAGCTCTTTTTAATTGATGTATTCATCTTCTGTATAGTATTTTGCCTATTTTCCTTTTCTGCTTTGTTGCTAATAAGTGAATTGCTAAGATGGTTATATTATTGACTTTGTCTTCCCTGTTACTATCAAATATTTTGCTGGGGGTGACTTCATGAATGCATCTGCATCCATTTGTCACTCCCCTCCTTCCAGTTTAAATACCTGGAAACCTATAGTTGAATTTGTCACCAAGGGTCCTCTTTTCTGCCACGGAAAGATGTAGCCTGTCTTACAGTAAAGCTTTGTTTCCGTATATTGCCCCATCCTCTTATGCCCATCAGGCTTTGAGCCATTTATTGAACACTAGTAAAAAAGCCCCGTTTCTGATGCAAATGAAACGGGGGCTAGCAAGGTTTTCTTCAGAGTGTGCATGTGGGAGTGTCCCTGCCCTCTGCCCTCTCTCTCTCTCTCTCCCCCTCCGAGTCCAGTCCTTCAGTGTTACGTTTCCTGCTGTGCTGTGTTTGTATTACCGAGAGAGTGAGGGCGTCTCTCTCCCCTCCCCCCTCTGAGTCCTTCACTGTTACAGAGAGAGGGATTTCGTGCTGTGCCGTTTTCCTTCACTCATGGGGAAACCGGATATCTCTGGCGCTTCACACTTCCGGCTGGAGGCTTCATAGAACGTTGGGGTTGCCTTTTATATATATAGATATCTGTATTATGTAGTATTTTCTTTTTTCTTCCCTATTTTTGTTTAGTGCTCCAACTTCACTGGCCTGGAGGTTCTGTTAAGTTGTATGCTACATATAAAGACAACAGTGAAGAGTTTTATAAAAGAAAAAAATAAATAGGGCATAGAACACCAGAGTAATTCTTGTGTAATTTTGTTTCTGAAGCAGCTCTAAGCAAAACTAAAATATAAATTCTAATTATTATTCCCCTCTCACATTAAGGGCCCAATTCTATATATGGCATATAAAGTTAACGCACATTAGGCAATTATGCCTAAGCGTGTTCAAAATATCGTGCGTACATCTACGCGTGATATTTAGAATACGCTTAAGCATAGTTCATGCGATTAAATCTACGCATGTCCATTTACACCATCGAAAAGCTGGTGTAAATCCCTGCATGTAGATTTACGTGCACTGGCCCATATTTTATAACAATGCGTGTAGATTTTGGAACACCCACTAAATGCCCATTTCCGTACCCATAAGCATGCCCCTTTTTCCCTGCGCACATTATTTTTTATTTTTATTTTTTTTATTTGTTACATTTGTATCCCACATTTTCCCACCTATTTGTAGGCTCAATGTGGCTTACGTAGTACCGGAGAGGCCTTTGAAGGCTCAGGCATAGTATATTACAGAATACACTTAATGTACACACAATTCTAATTTTTGCCAATTAGTGCTCATCATTTCTTGTTAAGATCTGTTAACAACGCTTAACAGCTTGTTAAACCAGTTGATCTATGCACGTGGTGGTTATAGAATACGCCTAGATTTACGCATGGAACCTTGTGGAACTCTAGGTGTGCTATATAAACGTCAAAATTATTAATGTTAGCTTTTTTTGATGCCCAAGATTTGGTCTTGCACATCTAAATCTTCCCCTAATATCACCTTTGTTTTTCATCTGCTGAGCATTGATTAGCTTGATCTTCAAGCTTTTACTTCTTTAACTATTATTCCTTATGACTGAGGTTGTTCTGTATTGAGTCTTTTTGCAATGCTTAGATTTTGGCCCTGGGATTAACAATTATGGTTATGGTTTATTATGCCTGATATACAGTAACTCCCCATATTGTCAGCATACTAATACTGTTGGAATTATAATAGCATTAGTAACTCATAACCTAACTCCCAACTCTGCTTGCATGATATAATAAACAATCAGTATCAACAGGAAACCAGAAATTGCACAAAGTTAGTTACACTTCTGTCAACTTGTCTTTTGTTGTTTTATGTACACTTTCATGAAAAACTGGGCCACAACTTTCAAACTTAAACTAATCAGAGACAAAACCAAATTTCTAGTTTTCTGGGTTCACACAATCCCATGTCCAACCAAAACTTCAGAATTGACGAAAAAGCATACCCAATCGAATCACAACTAAAAACACTAGGAATCATTTTTGACAAACATCTATCACTTGAAAAGCAAATCTTAGCAGTCATATCAAGGAGTTTGAAAACCCTATGGAAACTAAGAAGGATCAGAGAGTACTTCCCCAGACAATCTTTTCATCTAATAGTACAGCCGATGATATTGTCCCAACTAGATTATTGCAATACAGCATATGTGGGATGCACGGAAAGCATACTAAAATCACTGCAGATCATACAAAACATGGCAGCAAGACTGATTTTCAAAAAGTCAAAATACGAAAGAGTAACCCCATTGCTTGCAATGTTACACTGGCTCCCAATCAAGGCTAGACTGTTTTTCAATGCTACCACTCCTATTTTCAAGATATTATTCGGAATTTCACCTGATTATTTGCTAGACTTGATTGACCTATTACCGAGAACCGCAAGCCCAAAAACCAGAGGGTACTTAACTACCCAACTCTAAAAACATAACCTACAAATCCATCTATATGGCTGGATTTGTCTACCTAGGTTCTAAATGGTGGAACTCAATTTCCAATACCGTAAGAAGCACCACCAAATACCTTCAGGAAAGATTTTAAAACTTATTTTTTCAGGAAATTCTATGGATAACCATAAGTGATACAAAGTTCTACACAGTCTATTTATAATTGTAAATGTAAAAATACTATAATTTCTCAATATTGCAATCCCTAAATACCTGTAGCTTCTCCTAACTGAAAATTGTAAGCCACATTGAACCAAAACTTGTTTTTGGATAATTGTGGGATATAAGAATGGATAAATAAATAGTGTTCCTTTTTTGATATAAACTAATTTAGAACAGTAGTGCAATCTCTAGTATTTTCTTAGTTGGATTGCTGAAATTGCTTTTAGATGGGTCTGCCCTCAAGACTTGCCGATTGACTGCAGGTGGTCCAGTGTTGCTGCTAGGGTGGACACCTTGCACTCCTTTTGCTACAAGCTTTCTGTAAATCAAAAGTCCCTATCAAAGATTGTATGCTTGGTGTTTTCTGGCATTGAGAAGGGTTGGATTTAATTACCTGATGGGGAAACTTGAGTAGTATCAGCACAAGCAGAATTTGAGATTTAGTCAGCACTGTTTGGCTCAGGTACCCATGTTCTGGAAGGTGTGAAGCTAATCATTAGAGCTCATGTTTTCTCAGTGATGGGTGCTGAGTTGTGGAGTTCCTCCCAATGGAGTTGAATGGAACAAGGGTGCCTAAAGATCAGGAAGAAATTAGTCTTTCCTCTTTCCGGTAGATGGGTAATTGAGAGGTGGGAGCTGGTTGTATTTTAGGAGAAGGATGATTATATTTTATCTGTTTTTAGCTTTCATTTTGTTGCATGTGATCTGTTTTTACTTTAATTGGTTATAAACCGCATTGATTGTCTTTAAGGTGGGAATGTGGTATAAAAATGGTGTAAATAAATAGAGAATTTAATCTGTTTAATTGTTTTGTTTTGGATTTTGCCCAACAAAATAAACCTTTCTTATACTGGTGTATTTATTTATTTGCATTTGTATCCCACATTTTCCCACCTATTTGCAGGCTCAATGTGGCTTACAATACATCATGAACGGTGGAAGTATATTAGAAAATAGACATTTACAAGAACAAAAACACCTTTCTGGGAAACTACAATAAAATTTGAAAACGAAGGCCCCTCTATGGTTTAGTAATTTGTTAGTGCTTAAGTATTATGAACTTCTATCTGGTTGTAAGCATGAAGAATGCTTTTAGCATTGGTGAAAACTTTTCAGTATGGTAGTTCTCATTTTTTAAGTAAAAACAAAAAAGTTAGAGCACATTCATGAAATTTATATTACAATTTGCTTGCATACAGAGCTGATGGAGTAATGAGAACAATGAACACAGAAAAACTACTTAAAACTGTACCCATCATACAGAATCAGATGGATGCACTTCTGGATTTCAATGTGAGTTTTCACTGCTTAACATTTGGAAAATAATTGAGCACAATGAAACTAGGAGGATAATTAGTTTTTTTTTGTTAGCTGCCTCTTTTGATTGTGATTGTTGTAATACATGATAGAACCAGATTTTGTGAGTGTTGTTTCCTTTCCAGCTTTTTTTTTTTTTTTTTTTTTGGAGTTTTTGCCTGTAATGCTAGAACAAATACTGTATATGTATTACTATCAGTATACATAACAATTTTAGATAACTCTCTCATGAATCTGTAGCCAGGAACATTGCAAGTGGCAAATGTGCCCTGTGCGACGTGCCACCAAATTCTTCTGTTGCGCTTCTGCCCCACCCACGTCCATGATGTCTGCAACAGAAGCCAAGGGACAGGGTGCAGTTTTGGTGCTCCAGCTTCTCTTAAGCCCTGTGCAGTCACAGATATCTAGCTATGGCCCTTACTGTACCCATATCTCAGAGTGTTTGGTCTATTTAACTACTACACTCTGTAACAGCTGTAATCACAGTGCAGCAATTTGCTTCTGGTTTAGTGCTGATTTTGTGTGTACTCTGGTTCCTTCTGAGGTAGCAGGTATTATAGTACACAAAATATCAGCGTTAACCTGGAACATAGTAGATGACGGCAGAAAAAGACCTGCATGGTCCATCCAGTCTGCCCAACAAGATAAACTCATATGTGCTACTTTTTGTGTATACCTTACCTTGATTTGTATCTGTCATTTTCAGGGCACAGACCTATCCCCACCACCGGTTCTGGCACAGACTGTATAAGTCTGCCCTGCACTATCCCCGCCTCCCAACCACCAGTCCCGCCTCCCACCACTGGCTCTGGCACAGACCGTATAAGTCTGCCCAGCACTATCCCCACCAACAGCCCCGCTTCCCACCACCGGTTTTGGCACAGACTGTATAAGTCTGCCCAGCACTATCCCCGCCTCCCAACCACCAGTCCCGCCTCCCACCACCGACTCTGGCACAGACCGTATAAGTCTGCCCAACACTATCCCCTGCCTTCCGCCACCGGCTCTGCCACCCAATCTCGGCTAAGCTCCTTAGGATCCATTCCTTCTGAACTACTGCATTAATCTTAACTCATCTTGTAAATGCAAAGGCGGCCGCATGTGGCATCACTTCTGTTGCAGTAAAAGATTAGCATTTATTTTTAGTTGCCTGCTACTTGAATTCACTTCTAAGTCAGTAGGAACATTTTAAGAAATATCACTGCAGGATCCCAGTTTGGGGACCCTCTGATGTCCCATAGCCAGGTTCCCAGCAGAGGGATGCCCTCAGCCAGAGCCCTCAAATATTTGGAACCATCTCCGGTGAACTGGTAATAAATATGGTCCTGGGAAAGAGTGGTTTGTCATGGTCTTCAACCTGTACCAACTGTGGAAAATTGTGGTTCAGCTAATGTGAATATCAACTGAGATTAGAATGATGTCATTGGCATTAGCCACAAAACCTCCATTTGTTCGAAGAACGTAACTAATGAAGCTTTCATGTGATCACGTAAGCATCTGTGTGTTTTTCAAACAAGAGAACCTTATTTCTGCAACAAGGATCCATGGAATAGGTAATGCGTGGTGCATCTTGAATTTTTGTTCAAGTACTATTTTCTATGGGAATGTGCTAGATGCTTGATTGCCCTGGACCAGAGAACTACTTTAGTTAAATGGAAGTAAAATTTTAAGTTCAGTGTTAACATCAAAGTAAATGTTGCTTCTGTTTTAACTTAACTTTTGTTTGAACACACAATTCATATAATACTATTTTTGTTTTACTTTTGTCTTTAGCTTGAAATTTCACTTTACTCCTTTTTTGCCTATAATTATTACATGGAAAATTTAAAATTAGTTTATTACGTAGAAAATAAATTTAAAACATTAACAGAGATGTTTTAAAAAGCAGTTTGTTTTTAATGCATATTTGAAATGCAGTTTTTATTATATCATGCAGCATTATTGATACCATATAAGTCAGCTAATAAACTCAGGAGTCCTTTTACTAAGCCGCGTAAGCATCTACTCACGACCAACATGCGTCAAAATGGAGTTACCACCCGACTACCGTGTGGCTCTTGCGATAATTTCAGTTTTGGCGCGCATCTGATATGTGTGTCTGAAAAATATTTTTTTATTTTCGGGTTCGCATAATGGACACGCGCCAAGTGGCATTTGGTGCGCGTAGGTCATTACCACCCGGTTACCGCTTGAGTCTTCACTGCTAGGTCAGTGTCTGGCGGTAAGGTCTCAGACCCAAAATAGACGCGCAACAATTTTCATTTTGCTGTACGTCCATTTTTGGCAAAAAGTTTTTAAAAAGGCCTTTTGTACAGGCACACTAAAAAAAAATGGATTGGCACGCGCCCAAAACCCATGCGTACACTACCGCAAGCCATTTTTCAGCACGCCTTTGTGAAAGGACCCCTGAGATTGTCAGAAAAGGATTTGTTTTGTATACTTTACTGTAAATAATTTCACCTACAAATGATGAGAAAATGGGCCTTTTTAGTCTTGGTAAAAGAAGAGGTAGTCCCCATCAATCAGCAAAGGTACAGATGGTTGGACTTGATTATAGACAGCAATCACCACAGTATGGCGTACCCAATGTGGCTGTGTTTTGGCCTGTGCCCTGTATCAGAGGTAACAGTCCATTCTGTGAAATATTTAGACAAACATAAATCACTACACAGAACAAAAGAAAACTTCATAAATAACATAGGTTCTTGTTTACTAAGCTGCGCTGTAGGCATGCTAACTTTTTAGCATGCGCTAAAAATTAGCGTATGCTAATGCTAGAGACACCCATATATTTCTATGGATGTCTTTAGCGTTAGCACACGCTAATTTTTAGCATGTGCTAAAAAGTTAGCTTACCTACGGTGCGGCTTAGTAAAATGAGCACACAGAATATGCCAACAAACTTACTCCCCCCTCCTTTTCCCTGTTGACTAAGTGTAGCTTAGTAAACTGGGGGGGGGGGGGGGGGTTAAAGTACCACACCACACAAAAGTAATTTTAAAAAGTATATCTACACTGCATGAAGTAATAATATAAACTTAAGGGCTTAACAGGAGCCATACATGCATATAATTCATGTAAAATATTTAATTTATAGTGAGGTTTTTAACATCATATATATAGATATAGATAGATAGATATACACACACACAGACTTTATTAGATGACATCAACATCAAACTACCAACTACTTGCAGATATCCATAATTAACACACTATGATAATATTATAGATCTACTGTAAAAAAAGAAACTGTGTATATAAAAGAAACCATTAGTATAATGAATACAGTGTCAGCAAAAATGTTTAATACATAACTAAGGGCCTCTTTTATCAAGCTGCGTGGGAATGTAGATGTAGACGAAGCCCATTCAAAGTAAATGGGCTTTGTGAGTATTTACCATACCAGGGACCTCTAGTACGGTTTGAAGAGAGGCCCTAAGTGTATCTTAACATAATTATGCTACCAAGCTGGTTCCTTCTATAATGTGCTGTAGTGCTGAGTTGTTTAATTCCCATTGAAATCTGTCAATGCCTGTTTTTATTATGACAGTGCTGCACTAAAACCTAATTGCATGCATTTCTTATATAAATTAAACCACATTTAATCTGAAAAAAAATTCAGCCTAAAAAAATAGTCATATTCACAACTCAAACAAATATCTAGTACTAACCATCTTTGGCAGCATTCTAAGAACAGATGCATCCATTTTGATGAAGGTAATATACAATATACTTGCATTTCAAGATGTTAAATTAATATCATAAAGCATATTTATTTACTGTATTTGTACCCCACATTTTCCCACCTATTTGCAGGCTCAATGTGGCTTACATAGTACCGTCTGAGGCGCTTGCCTAGTCGGTTGATAAGATACAAGGTTATATAGTGATCAAATGAGGTATAAGTTGAGGGTCGGAAGGGATGAAGATTGCATGTTGTCCAGTATGATTATAATCTTGCTATGTTGCTGGGTGAAGCGGTTTACACGGGGTCATATCACATAATAACTGAGCATTAGGGCACATACCACTCGATTTATTCAGCACTGATCTCATTCTGACTTCAGTCAAACTATGGCGCTAAAAGTATGCTGTTGACATCATTGGCATTATTAAAATCACTATATAAAATTAGACTACTTTATAAAATAAACCTGTGCCTTGTCATTATTTTATTTATTTATTTATTTACTGCATTTGTATCCCACATTTTCCCACCTATTTGCAGGCTTAATGTGGCTTACAGAGTTCTGTTATGACATTGTCATTCCAGGGTATCAGATACAATTAGTGATGTGAAAATGATTAAGTAAGGAAGAGAAGAAAAGGCTTAGGCGAGTAGGTATAGAAAATATTAGGTAAGGGAAAGGAAATTAAATTTTCCTTTGCCGAATAGAATTACTTTCCTTTACAATATTATGCATATTGCATAGATGTCTAATTGCACCCAATTATAAAATATACAGTGATTGTGAAAGTCTTTCGCCTTCTGTTTTCTCATATGATTGCATATATGTGATAATATGGGGAAAATATTTCACATCACTGTAGTATAAAAGAAGTCATAGCACAACAGTGATTTGATCTTTGAATAATTTATATTAATCTTAATCTTTTCTACCTACTATTAACATTAATATAAGGAGCCAGAAATCCAAATAATGCTATAAAACATTGTGCAAAAACTCTTTCATTGTGCCTAGCTGTAAAAACAAATTGCAAGCTCTTGTATCTCAGCTTAAATCAAACCACTGTATGCAAATAAGCTGGTGCTTCAACATAGCGTATCCATTCGTTTGGCAAATGTGAATGCATAAACGTCCTTTTGAAGCAATATATAATTAGTATTGCGCTTCTAAACCGTCCAGTCATGATGCAAAGTTTAATGTTGTTTAAAAGAAATACTGATATTAAGATGAAAGAATATAGTAAAAAAAAAAAAAAAAAGCCAATCATATAAATTTTCTGTAAGTTGGCATTAACATGGATATACAGATGTTCCATTAATCAATATGGCTTTGTACATAAATGTCACATTGTTAATGGCAAAAGTATGTTATTGGTACTGCTGCCAGTTAACCTGAGTGGCATCAAACCAGTGACATATATCAACTTTTATGTAACTGTGTACTTTAGGTTGCTAGTCATGACATAAGCGGAGGAGACATAGATGGCTAGTTACCAAGAATGAAATGGACCATGACTTTTGAAACGAGAGTTTGGCTTCACATGATCTTAATCAAGACTTTTGGTCTAAGTGTACAGTTATAGTTTATTAAATGTTATATTGCCTGGCTATGTAACAAGATCATAGCAGTGTACAATGAATTAAAAAGAAAACAAATACACACAAAAAAAATAAGATAAAACTCAATCCTACAACCCATACAGTGTATTCCTGTAAATTTCAGATTGTTAGATGGTTTCAGTTTAGTTGTTCAAACAGTTATGTAAAATATGTCACTGGTTTCTTATATGTATGTTTTATCTAACTGTAGATTTTCTACAATATTGTCATGGTACATTAATTCTTGAGGAATATCTGCAAATAGTAAGGTTTTTTATTATGAATTAGTATCAAGTTGCATAAGCTAAAGGCTTTGTATAGATATAGACAGGCACGTACGTTGTCATAATCAGAAGGATGCACAAGCCTCAGTCTTTGAGCCTGAACTCAGTCCCTCTATCCAGGGAAATTATTGTGCTGGGAACATAGGGTATACCAGAAAATAGAAAATTCCTGGTCTGGAATAGGAGGGGAAGGGAGGAGAGGTCACACGTGCATAGGAAGCTTCATAGGAGAGGAGTTAGCAAAGGGAAGAGCCCTGTGGAAGTTTAGCTTGAAGAACCTACCCCTATGAAAGTGGAGGGCCTGAGATACAAGGGAAGGATTAAATATCTGAAGTGGGGTTTATGGACTGCACTGATGCAGCCAATTGGGTGGAACCCACAAAGTATGGAAATGTGAGAGAGAAAAGGGGATTCAAATATACCTTGGACGATCTACTTACAACTTTCTGGTTGGCTGCTATGGGTGGGAGATGGTTTTCTTATGTATTAAAGCTGACAAACTGCTCTAACCAGGATATAATAAACCTATGAATAATAATTTTATTCTTTTTTAATTTTTTAAGAGCACCCTCAGATATGCCCACTATAAAAAGCACAGTCAATTTTCTGTTGCTTAGTGGTGTAGCAATTCTTTCATCGGGTTACTCATGTCAATACCAATGATATCTTAAGGCAGTTAATGTCAAAATATTTAATGCACACTTATCTGAGTCATGCTATGTCCGCATTATTTTTATGCTGTGTCCGCATTATCTCCTTGTGTCTGAAAATAAATGAATCTCCAACTCTTCGCCTTCCCCTGAACTCGCCCGATGCCACGGGTTTCAGTATTCTTTTTTCAGGGACTAGGGGTTAAGGCGACCTCCTGTTCGTAATGTTCTCAAGACACCAGCTGCAGAGTTCTTTAAATGTTCCGCCCCCAAGGTTTTAAAGGCACCTATTCAGTGGCTACGCCCCGGAAAATACTACAGTGACATCACTACAAAATCAAAAAACTTTAAGTCTTTATTGAAAAGCTGTTCATACCAGTACTCAATCTAAAAACCACAATTCACTTAAAAAAGGAATTAATATCTCAGGAGTCTATATTATGGTATTCCACTCTATATTCTCGTTGAGACCTGTTGGATTGATGGTAGCTCACTGTTTGCAGTTTAATCACAAATTCATTGATTAAAGATGGTTCATTGCAGATCATATTACAGATTTCCCCATAGGAACCGCTCGGGCCACACGATTGGCCCGACAGGAACAATAGTGGATATTCAAATCAAATGCCATCAATCCAACAGGTCTCAACGAGAATATAGAGTGGAATACCATAATATAGACTCCTGAGATATTAATTCCTTTTTTAAGTGAATTGTGGTTTTTAGATTCGGAGTACTGGTATTAACAGCTTTTCAATAAAGACTTAACAAATTTTTTGATTTTGTAGTGATGTCACTGTAGGATTTTCCGGGGCGTAGCCATTGAAATAGGTGCCTTTAAAACCTTGGGGGCGGAACATTTAAAGAACTCTGCAGCTGGTGTCTTGAGAACATTACGAACAGGAGGCCGCCTTAATCCCATTCCCTGAAGAAAGAATGCTGAAACCCGTGGCGTCGGGCAAGTTCAGGGGAAGGCAAAGAGTTGGAGATTCATTCATTTTCAGACACAAGGAGATAATGCGGACACAACATAAAAATAATGCGGACACAGCATGACTCAGATAAGTGTTCATTAAATATTTTGACATTAACTGCCTTAAGATATCATTGGTATTGACGAACATTGGGGCAGGTTGCACTTTTTTGAATTGCACATAAGGCTGGTTGGACATTGTTGTTATTATATTAATTGAAGAATTACACCAGTATGTTAGGACTTATTCGGTGATTCACCACGAAAAAATGAGTAACCTGATGAAAGAAGTACTGCACCACTAAGCAACAGAAAATTGACTGTGCTTTTTATAGTGGGAATATCTGAGGGTGCTCTTAAAAAATTAAAAAAGAAACAATAAATTATTCATAGGTTTATTATATCCTGGTTACAGCAGTTTGTCAGCTTTGATTACTACCAGAGATTAGAGGATACCTAGTATTGATTCGTTTCTTATGTATTAGGCACTATCCCAAGGGAGAGGAGCTGTCAGAGGTACCATAACCAAGCAAGAGACTGAAAGAAGGTACTGGATTTTCTGGAACCTCATTTGCACATGATGGACAGTTGAAATTGCTGAATTTGAGGTGTTATGGGAGGAATATGTTTGGAGTTTACCTTATTGACTTTGTGCAGACTTATCTGAAAACATACAGTGGTGATGCTGATGTCCAGATTTAAACTTGTGTGTTCACTCTGAGTGTGAGAGCGGCCTAGAGCAAGGTCCCTAGAAACGGTCACTGGAATATGGCAGACATTTGCTTTTTGGACCATCCCAGGGTGCAGACCCATCCTGAAGGGAAAAGGAATATTTTTCTTGGTGGAGCATGGAAATCCCAAGTTTGTTGATTACTGCATGGACCTTACAAGTGTGTAGACCCTAATTGCTGGCGGAGGACCCCTGTTGCAATATGCATATTGTGGATTCCAGGAATGTGGATCCATTAGCATTGCTTCTTAAAAAATTAATGGAGTTTATAAGTCCTATTACATTAATTATGTGCATGTATGTTTCCAGTTAAGCCCTTAATTTTATTCTCACGGTATGGCTATAATTTTTTAAATCACTTTTATATGTGTTGATAACTTTATAAATTTATTTTGTTATTTATGAAGAGTTTTCTTTTGTTCAGTGAAGTGTTAGACTAATGTGCTCATTTTCAAAGCATATAGACTTTGTAAATCTGTATGATTTGAAAATGAGCCTCTAAATGTTTTGTATAATTCCCCAGTAACCCTAATACAGGTGAAGGCCAGAATCTGGCTATGCCAAGTATCATTTTATTAATAAATCAGACTACATGCTGTACTTCATTTGCTGTTTTTCTTCACCTATCCTCCACCATCTGTATCTTTAGTCTTCACACCTTATCTCAAGAATCAAATGATGGAAATTAATTATTTGCATTTCCAGAAAAGGGTTAAAGCATTGTTGGGGAAACAAGTTATAAGGGAAAGGAAGTGGTGTGAGCTTAGGAACATATTTTATAATTTGTGTTATTTTTGTTGTGATTATATTGTAGACTATTTTTAATGTATGTTATAAATTGCTTCAAGGAGACAGGAGGCACTTAAAATTAGTGTAAATAAATATGAGAGTAAAGAGGTTCTTTATTTGTGTCAGTCTTTAAAGTATCATCCATTATGCCTTTTTTAGAATCTCAGAGCTATCTCTTGATTGGTTACATTAAAAGTCTAAATGGTAATAAAGTAATGGTGTGTGCCTGTCAAAAGGATTCCTCTCTCTCTGAACTTTGTCTGTAGTTTTTGTTGTTGTTGTTTTTTTACTCTGACTTTGCCAAGCATTCAGGAAGAGAGGGTATATGATTCAAGTCTATAGAGTAAGAAGGAACTTTGGACTTCTTGCTGGTACATGCCAGTTTTACAGATGTCTGGATACAAATGTAAACCAGACCAAGGTGATTTACTATTCAGTGCTGAGGGCATTTCAGAGGTGTGGTATGCCAAATTCAAAAAATACTTAAAAAGAAAACCAAAAACACAAAAGGCAAGACCTTAAGTTCTATATTTGACATTAAAAGAGAGAGTCTCCATTATATTGGCAAATGGTCAATAAGGGTGTAAGGGCATGGGATTCCAAAATAATCTTCCTCTTTCTGTAGGGCTAGTCGAGTTGGCTCAGCACTAGGTATGCGTATTTCAACATGAAGGTAGTCTAGCAGGTATTTGAAAAGGGCTTGCACTAGTTTTATCCCTTTTCAGCGGAAACCATCCACTAAACATTGATGCTAGCTTTAAATTCTTTAAGTGACTTTACAGTGTACGGGCAGTCCTCTACATTGAGCTAAAGCACCTTGTTTCGCTGTTGTTTTTGCTGTCATCCTCCATTGTTCAGATGACTGACCTGTTCCTGCTGGAAGGCAGCATTAGTGCTAAACCATGCCCTAGGCCTCTTCTCTGGTAAAAACCCTGCTACATTCTCAGCCAACAACAGAGTCTGTACCAGGAAGACCTAATAAGGAGCTCTCCCTGACAGAAAAAAGAAGCTCCATCTGCCTCCCAGCTCCCAGGCAGGCTCTACATAACTTCTGCCGTTGAAGCATACTAAAGAACGACTTTTGCTGACTGGAGGAAAGAATTACCATGCCAACATGAAACATAAATATCTCACACAAATAATGTTCTTTATGGTCACACAGAATAATGCAGAGTTGTCAAACTGCAGTTGTGAAGGGCCAAAAATGAGTCTGGTTTTCAGGGTATTTCTCTTACGAGATTAATTAGCAATTAATAAGACAATATGTGCAAACTAATGTGTTAAGCTTATCCTAGAAACTTTTGACCTGTTGATGGCCCTTCAGGATAATGGGAAACCTTTTAAACTAGGATTTTAAGCAGAGTTCTTCCTGCAGTGAATATATGTGTATATCAGGGGTAGGCAGCCCAGTCAGGTTTTCAGGATTTCCTCAATGAATATGCATATAAATGAAATTCCCAGGAAAACATAATAAAAAAATATGTGCAGTAACGGTGCTCAGAAATCAATGTGACTCGAGTGAAAAATCACATAAATAGTCACCTTTTTTCTATTATCATACTTCCTAATTGTTTTAAGGCAACAATCATCAAAGTCAATGAGATAACAATCAAAAAGCAATATCTGCTTCTCTTGTCTATATTATATAGAGCCACTTATCTCATTGTTCCATTTTGCCTTCAGGATAAATCTGCGTTGATAGATCTGGTGTATACTATATCAAATTTTCTTATGTCACCCCAACTTGGATACAGGTTTCACTTTTCCAAAAAAGCTTCATCAGGGGGTACCTCTATAAAAACCATAAAAATATCATGATTAATTTCTTTTTTTAAATAAAAAAAAAACAAAGTTTTGAAGAAACTCCCAAGCTAACATTCTGATCAGGCTCCTTAAAGAGGAAGGTCCCACCCAAGATGGCACCTGAAAAAACCAGTACGCCAAACTTTTTTTTTTTTTAAATTTAGAAAAGTCACATGATCAATGTCCAATCTACTTCTTTATTGAGGCCTCTCGGCTGTACCATATGCCAATAATCCATGATCCACTGTTCTTTTTGAATCAAAATTTTGGAGACATTTATTTTTGTTACATTTATATCCTGCGCTTTCCCACTCATGGCAGGCTCAATGCGGCTTACATGGGGCAATGGAGGGTTAAGTGACTTGCCCAGAGTCACAAGGAGCTGCCTGTGCCTGAAGTGGGAATCGAACTCAGTTCCTCAGTTCCCCAGGACCAAAGTCCATCACCCTAACCACTAGGCCACTCCTCCACTCACATCACCTCCTATATGCAAAACCACGTGTTGTAGGATAACAAATTTGAAATCATCGAGCGTGTGTCCCAGAGTTGTCTGATGTTGTACCATTGGTGTATCGATTTTATTTTTCCAGAGATGTTACTGAGATGTTGGGCTATTCTAAACTGGATTTTTCTTTTAGTTTGTCCTATATAATATTTCTGACATGGGCACCTCATACAATACACCACTTGAATATAGATATGCATGAGATCTATTTGTATGCACTTTTTCCATTCTATGTAAATAGATCTCATACATGATCATTGGGGAAATCCCGAGAACCTGACTGGGTTGCAGCCCTCAAGGACCGAGGTTAGTCACTCCTGGTGTATATGATCTATTTTCTCTGTAGCGATTGAGACTGCCATTATTGAGGTGAGCAAACTGACCTGACGAACTTATGAAAATGTGGGCTTACTTCCATTTTTGAATTGGAGTGGTAGATTATCACTTCTAGTTTAAATTTTCTTTAACATACTGTCTGAGCTTAGCTTTTCCTTCTCTCTGTTAGACTGGCTCTTTTTCTCACTTCCATGTTAAGTAACATGTGTGACTAAAGTAGCTAGAAGGTACAAGTCAGGCATCTTTAAATAAAAATGTTTTTGATTTTTTTTTAATAAAAATCTTTCAGATACACCTTAGTTCTTTATTTCTATTTATTTAGTGCATTTGATATACTGCTGAGGGCTTCATATAGGCATACAGCAGTTAATAAGTACAATTTTCTATACAAGTATTAGTATTGTGCCTAATGAACTCACAGTCTAAGTAGCAGTATATAGTGGCCTAATGGTTAGTGCAGAAGGTTGCGGACCTGGGGACCCTGGACAAGTCACTTAGCCCTTCATTGCCCCAGGTACAATGTATACCTTGGATTGTGAGCCCATTAGGGACAGTGTAAAGTACCTGTAATAGAAATTGTAAACTATATGGTTATTATATTATATATATTATATAGAGCCACTTATCTATCAAGTGCTGAATAAAAATAAATATGTATTCTACCTTAGGCAATGGAGGGTGAAGTAACTCACCCAGGTTCACAAAGAGCTGCAGAGGGAATTGAACCCAGTTCCCCAGGATCTCAACCCACTGCCGACCATTAGGCAGCAGCATGAATCAAACCTGGTTCCCCAAGTCTGCAACCCACTTCACTAACCACTAGGCTACTCCTCCATACCTGTCTGGAAATTGCATGATTGTGGGCCCATAACAGAACAGGCGCAGTTTTTCGTTATAACTTTTCTTGTAAAACACATTGATGGAACCTCCAATAGTCCTTGCGTTTGAGAACTTAAAGCATGGGGTAACACAGTGCCCTTCTCTTGGCAGTACTAGAGAAAGTGATATGCTTTAATACAAAGATCCTAAATTTAAATCATGCAGGTGTTTGCGGTCAGTGCAGAGAAATCAATGCTGATGAGAGAAATAGTGCTATCAAAAGTACAGGTGGAAGAAAAAATGGCTAAATATGTAAAGAGAGGTGACAAGACCTTTTTCAGATATTGGGGAAAGAAGAAAATATAAGAATGGAATTGTAAGACTGAAAGCTGCTGAGAATGGCTATGTGGAGAGTGATGAGGATAAAGTGAACATGCTAAACAAGTACTTCTCTTCGGTGTTCACAGAAGAAAATCCCGAAGAAGGACTGCGGTTGACTGCTGAGGGTATATCTGGGAATGGAGTGGATATTGTGCTGTTTACAGAAGAAAGCATTTTATAAACAGCTTGAAAATCTGAAAGTGGACAAAACTATGAGACCAGATGGGATACATGCCAGGATACTGAGGGAGCTCAGAGAAATCCTGGTGGGACCTCTTAAGGATTTATTTAAACAGATTTATTTACAGAACACGTAGACAAACATGGTTTAATGGGACAGAGCATGGATTCAGCCGTGGGAGGTCTTGCCTTACCAATTTGCTTCATTCCTTTTAAGGCATGAATAAACATGTTGGTAAAGGTGAGCCAGTTGATGTATCTAGATTTTCAAAAAGGTTTTGACAAGGTTCTTCATGAGAGACTCCTGAGAAAATTAGTCATGGTATAGGAGGCAGTGTTCTGTTGTGGATTAGAAATTGGTTATTGGACAAAAACAGAGGGTAGGATTAAATAGACATTTTTATCAATGTAGGAGGGTATATAGTTGAGTGCCACAGGGATCTGTACTGGGACCGGTGCTATTTAGCATATTTATAAATGTATAAATGATATGGAAATTGGAATGAGTGAGGTGATTAAATTTGCGGATGACACAAAGCTTTTCAAAGTTGTCAAAACATGTGGATTGTGAAGAATTGCAGGAAGACCTTATGAAACTGGAAGACTGGGCTTCCAACTGGCAGATGAAATTTAATATAGACAAATGCAAAGTGATGCACATTAGGAAGAATAATCCAAAATTATTATTTTTTTTATTTGTTACATTTGTATCCCACATTTTCCCACCTATTTGCAGGCTCAATGCGGCTTACATAGTACCGTAAAGGCGTTCGCCAATTCCAATATGAACAAGTACAATAATGTTGTGGTAGAATAAGGTTCGTGTGTACTGACACATTAGGGAATTGTAGAGAGAAAGAGTTGTTATATGTCCATTACGAGCTTTGGTTTCGTTGTGTTTAGTTGGGTCGGTAGGGTATGCCTTTTTGAACAGGTTTTTAATGATTTCCGGAAGTTTAGGTGATCGTAAGTTGTTTTCACGGCTTTTGGTAAATCGTTTCATAGTTGTGTGCTTATGTAGGAAAAGCTAGATGCAAAGGTTGATTTGTATTTGAGTCCTTTGCAGCTTGGGTAGTGGAGCTTTAGGTATGTTCGTGTTGATCCTGTTGTGTTTCTGGTTGGTAGGTCTATGAGGTCTGTCATGTATCACGGGGCTTCGCCGTAGATAATTTTATGAACCAGGGTGCAGATTTTGAAAGCAATACGCTCTTTGATTGGGAGCCAGTGCAGTTTTTCTCGGAGGGGTTTGGCGCTTTCGAATTGCATTTTTCCAAATATAAGCCTGGCTGCCGTGTTTTGAGCGGTCTGAGGTTTCTTTACAATTTGTTCATTGCATCCCGCATAAATTCCGTTGCAGTATTCTACATGGCTTAGTACCATTGATTGTATCAAGTTGCGAAATGTTTCCCTCGGGAAGAATGGTTTCATGCGTTTGAGTTTCCACATTGAGTGGAACATTTTCTTTGTTGTAGATTTCATTTGGTTCTCTAGTGTGAGATTACGGTCGATTGTAACACCGAGAATTTTCAGGCTGTCTGAGATAGGGTCCACTTTAGGAGTCAGTACTCAAGAAAAAGACCTAGGTGTAATTGTAGACAGTACGCTGAAATCTTCTGCCCAGTGTGCAGCGGCAGCCAAAAACAACGAACAAGATGCTAGGAATTATTAGAAGAGGGATGCAAAATAAGACCAAAAATATTATGTCTCTGTAACGCTCAATGATGCGATCTCACCTTGAATATTGTGTTCAATTCTGGTTGCCATATCTCAAAAAAGATATAGTGGAACTAGAAAAGGTTCAACGAAGAGCGACCAAAATGATAGTGGGGATGGAATTGCTCCCAATGAGGAAATGCTAAAGAGATTAGAGCTCTTCAGCTTGGAAAAGATACAACTGAGGGGGGGGGGGGGGGGGTATGAATATAGTAACATAATGATGGCAGATAAAGACCTGTATGGTCCATCCATTTCTGCCCAACAAGATAAACACAATGCAGTACTTTATGTGTATACCCACATTTGATGTGTCCTTACAAAATCCTAAGTGGAACGGGTGGAGGTGAATCGGTTTTTCTGTCATTCAAAAAGTACAAAGACCAGGGGACACTCAAGGAAATTGCATGGGAATGCTGTTAAATAGGAGGAAATATTTTTGCACTCAAAGAATAGTTGAGCTCTGGAACTCGTTGCTGGAAGATGTGGTAATGGCGGTTGTGTATCTGGCTTTAAAAAAGGTTTGTACAAGTTCCTTGAGGAAAGGTCCATAGTCGGTTATTGAGATGGACATGGGGGAAGCCACTGTATGCCCTGGGATTGGTCTCGTGGAATGGTGCTGCTAATTGTGTTTCTGCCAGGTACTCATGACCTGGATGGACTATTGGTCTGATCCAGTATGGCTGTTCTTATGCTCTTATGATCTTTAGAGATGGGAGAGATTCTGTGAAATTGGAGACTAGCTGATATAATCCCTCTTCATAAAAGTGAAGACAGGGAAGAAGTGGGAAACTACATGCTGGTAAGCCTTACGTCGGTGTTAGGAAAAATAATGGAGTTGCTGCTGAAGCCAATAAGTTACAGGATCTGAGGCAACATGGCTTTACCAATGGAATCCTGCCAAACAAATTAGATCAATTCTTTGGCTGGGTGACTAAAGAACTGGATAAAGGACGTGCTAGATGTTATCTGCTTAGATTTTATCAAAACCTTTGATATTGTCCCTCAGAAGTACATAAGTATTGCCATACTGGGAAAGACCAAAGGTCCATCAAGCTCAGCATCCTGTTTCCAACAGTGGCCAATCCAGGTCACAAATACCTGGCAAGATCCCAAACAAGTACAAAACATTCTATACCTTGGGGTGATGGTGTCTGAGAATCTCAAGATGATGAAACAATGTGACAACGCAGTGGCTGCGACCAGAAGAATGCTAGGCTGCATAGAGAGGGGTATAACCAGCAGAAGAAAGGAGTTGTTGATGCCCCTGTTCAAGTCATTGGTGAGACCCACTTGGAGTATTGGGTTCAGTTTTGGAGGTCATATTTTGCTAAGGATGTAAAAGACTTGAAGTGGTTCAAACAAAAGTGACAAAATGGTATCAGCTTCGTCTTGCAAGTCATACGAGGAGAGACTTGATGACATGAATATGTACACCCTGGAGGAAAAGAGAAAGGGAGGTGATATGATACAGACATTCAAGTATTTGAAAGGTATTAATCCACAAACAACTTTTTGCCAGAGATGGGAAGGTGGTAGAACTAGAGGAAATGAAATGAGGTTAAAGAGGACTGAGGAATAATGTTGGGAAGTATTTTTTCACCATGAGGGTGGTAGATACCTGGAATGCCCTTCCACAGGAGGTGGTGGAGATGAAAACAGTAACGGAATTAAAAAATGCATGGGATAAACATGAAGGAATCCTGTTCAGAAGGAATGGATCCAAGGAAACAGTGGAGATTAGGTGGCAACACCAGTAATTGGGAAGCAAAGCCAGTACTGGGCAGACTTCTACGGTCTGTACCGTGATTGTGACTGGACAGATTCAGCTTCTGAAGTTGGAGAACAAAGCCAGTGCTGGGTAGACTTCTGTGGTCTCTGCCCTCATCATGGCTGAATAGATTTGGATGGGCTGGAGTAGATCTTTTCAAGGGCTTCACCGAGAACGTCAGAAGTTTTAGAACAAGGAAAGTGCCGGTCAAACTTCTACAGTCTATGCCTTGAAAATGGCAGGGGTGAATCAAGATCGGGTGTGCATATGGATTATCATATCATGCCTTATGTAATGAGTTTGTCTTGTTGGGCAGACTGAATGGACTGTATAGATCTTTAGCTGTCGTCATCTACTATATTACTATGTTTAATGTCCTGTTGTTGAAATTCCCCCAGTCAAAGGAGCAGTATTGTACTAACTCTAGAGCTCTTGTTACCAAAATTGTTAGACTGACAAAGCATTACAATAATAAATTGTCTAAAGAACCTACTGGAACAGAGCTGTACAGAAGTCTTCCACTGAAAGAAACACATGGATTTGTCTTAAATCCTTAACCTAAAAATTACATTCTTCATAAGCTGCTAAGTGTATGATTTTAAGGATAACTTAGCTAGCAGTATACTAAATAATGTACTTCCTGTTTCATGATGTCTCTTGTCTTGGGATTATTAGAGAACGGTCGTGTCACCACCAAGACTTGCCTTTTTTGATAATTAACTTGAAAACATTAATTTTATTTATTTACATTTTGTTCACACCTTTTTCAGTAGTAGCTCAAACTGAGTTATATTCAGGTACCTGAGGCAATGGAGGGTTAAGTGACTTGCCCAAGATCACAAGGAGCAGCAGTGGGATTTGAACCAGCCACCTCTGGATTGCAAGACCGGTGCTCTAACCACTAGGCCACTCCTCCACTCCCTGACCATTGTGAAAGTAAACTGTTTGTTTAATTTATGTCCTTTTTGAGATGTTTTATTTAGGTTGGGCTTGTATTTTAAGATGCATGCAGGTGATATAATGGTTTATTTGCCATGTGCTGAAGATGTCAGTTTTACTTTGACAAAGTCGTAGACAGTATTGACTGCTCCCTAATAAAATTGGAAACCAGATAGATCCACTCCACATCTGATTAACTGCTGCTTGTCAAATAAGATAAAGAAACCCTTATGTATAACCCTGTCGAAGTCTGCAGAAACACCTAAAACTACTGCTGCTATAGCTACATTTTGACTCTTCAACGCCATCAACCAATGATCTGTTGTGGATACTGATAAAAGCCATACTGATTCTCATGTAAAAACTTTGATCAATAAATTCCTTTAGTTGTTGATGGATCAAAGATTCAATATCTTTTTCTAAAAAAAAAAATTATGAGTAGGCAGCCTACTATGTACTCAGTGTGGCAAAAATGAGGAGGATTATTTGTCTTTTATAATGATGGCTTCTCAATGAATTTTGGATTGTGGATTATTTATTTTGGTTAACATTTTTTTGGTTAATTTTATGTATGTTTTTGTTGTAACCTGGCTGTGTAGTGTGGTTATGGCTGTGGCATGGGTCCCTTATATGCAGGCAGCAGACAGTTTAACCCAGAAGAAAAGACTTTATTATTCTTTTATTCATGCAGTTGGAGTCACTGCATAACATCAGCCTGTCTTCTTTCTTAGGCAGGCAAGTCTCTTTTTAATATAAGCAATCCTTCAGTGTAACCACCAGAAAAGCTTGGTCTCTTACATGGATGACACAGTTGGGCCTAGCAATCTCTGCCCCATGTCCATAAAGGCCTGCCATACCTTTTTTAGGCTGCAGTACTGAAACTTATTCTTGGCAGTCCTTCAGCTATGGCTGGCCCGATTTGAAGGCTTCCTTCAGCTGTGGGTAGCAGGGAATAGAGAATATCTTCAGCCACCATTGGCAGGGCATGGGAGTCTTCCCTCAATGCCCCTCAGGGCCTCTTTGACTGTCTTATACTAAGAAGGTTTGTTCTCCCTGCTCTGGGCTATGCCCTCCTGCCTAGGCTTTCAAGATCTGGGTCTCTTAAGGTGGCTTGGAGGGGAACTGGTGATTGCCCAGGCACTTTCTCCCATTGTCTAGGACTTTAGATACTGAATGTTACAACTTGATTGGCTAATTGTTTATATTAGAGAATGACACGGGGACCTATGGTAACCGCAGGGACGGGGACACACAGCCTGCAGGGACAGCACCCGTGGGGACAGGGTGGGGACAAAGTTTTTCCCCTGTATCACTTTCTACTTTGAAGCCTGTTAATCAACTGGACTATTATTTATGTTTGATGCAGATGACAATATTTTTATTTTTTGGAAAAACAAGCAAACATGTTGGCTACAGCTAGCAAACTTTTCATGAAGGATCCTGTACATCCTGCTATCAGCAAATCTTCTAAGAAGACATCTTCTACTGCAGGAGGGACTGTGGAAGGCAGGACAGCTAGACTGAATCCCGAGATTGTTGATGACTTCTTATTCATCCACAGATTTAAAAAAATCGTAACAGTGTTTCACATGGCATATTTCTCCCCTCTAGGGCATACAGGACAGGTTCTGTTTTGTACTCCTGGACATTTTAACAGGGTAGAATAAGATTCCTTGGGGTAGTAGAAGTCAGCTATTGTTGGGGTTGGAAGGGTAGAGGGTGGGGGTGGGAGGGTTTATTATAGTTACTCATTGCTATTATTGCTTTCTATTTGTAATTTATAGACAGTTGCACAACATATTGTTCCTTTTTATACTTTATTAAAAAGATTTAAATATAAAATCATAAGTGTTTGAGTCTTCTGCAGATGAGAACAGAGCCCACGGCCATGGGGTGAGGATCGGGATATAGAGCCTGCGGGGATGGGACGGGGCCTGCAGGGATGCGATGGGGACAGAGACAGAACCCGTGGGGATGGGACAGGTACAGAGATAGAACCCATGGGGACGGGACGGGTCCAGAGACAAAATTTATCCCCGTGTCATTCTCTAGTTTATATCCTCCCTGTTACCACCTGATTTTTAAAACTGCACAACTGACTATTTCATATAAGTTGGTAAAATAAATAGATACCTATGTGGTAGCTTATAAAGATGAACTGTTAAGGATAATGGTTTAAGTAGACCATTATATATACTCTTTAAAAATCCTACTGGAGGAGGATCAGTTTTCACTTAAATAGTTCAACGCTGGAACTTGTTGCTGGAGGATATGGTAAAAGCAGCTAGCATATCATACACTGCTATTAAGGTAGACATGGGGAAAGCCACTACATATCCCTGGGGTTAGTAGCCTGGAATCTTGCTAGTCTTTGGGATTCTGCTATGTATCTGCGACCTGAATTAACCACTGTTGGAAGCAGAATGCTGGGCTAGATGGACCATAGGTCCGACTTATAGGCAGATGATCAAAAGCCCTGCGCTGTTCCAAACAGCACTCTAAAAATATTGCTGGAACAGCATGGGGCTTTACCGCACCTGTGATCAGAGAGAATTGTATGCAAATTTAAGCATGCAATTCTCTCAGATAATGGGGTAGAAGTGCAGGAGAATTGTGCCTGAGTGCATCCCACACTTGTTTGAGAGGTCTGGGCTGTCAAAATCCCAGACCTGTCAAACACAGGGGCTGGAGGTCCATGGGACCACTAGATCCTAAGTACCCCAGCCCCGAGCCAAGTGAAATGTGGGCTGGAGATCTGGTGGACCTCTGTTCCCCCCAACCCCCCCCCCCAATACAGGCTCAGGGCGGCTGGAGATCCAGCGAGTCTCCAGCTCCCCCTAACCCCTTCCCCCAGCATCCTTCTGATGGCCTAGTGGGTCACAGATCAACCCCCCTCCCAAACCTGGTGTCTGGCAGCCCTTCCCCACCCACCTACCTTCATTTGGAGGAGGGAGGTGTCCTTCCTCTTCCATCAGCGACGCCATTGTGAAGCCCCACCCAGCGCATCTCAGGATGCATTGGGCAGGACTGGGCATTGCCATTTTCCAGGTGGCACCGATGGAAGAGGATGGAGGCCATCTCAGGCCTGCAACTGAAGGTAGGTGGGTGGGGAAGGGCCACTAGACCACCAGGTGGGGGAGGGGGGGGATTGACCCGCAGCCCACTGGGCCACCAGGGACATTGGAAGGATCCTGGGGGGGGGGGGGGGTGTTATGGGGGACTGGAAACTCCTCCAGATCTCCAGCCCCCTGAACCTGTGTCGAGGGGGTCAGGGGGACCGGAGGTCTGCTGCACCTCCTGCCCCCAGTTGCTGGGGGGGGGGGGGGGGGGGTTCAGGGTTCCTGTGGGGGCTGCTGCATTGGAGGAATGGGGGCCTGCTAGCATGCAAATGCATGCTGGACAGGGCTCACCATTCCTCCCCAATGGTCTGCAAACCCTAACGCCAGCTCTGAGCTGGAGTAGGGTTTGGTGCGCTGGTCGCTGATCATTGGGGATGAAAGGTTTAGCATGCATTTGCATGCTACTTGTGCGAAGACTCCTGTTTCACGTGCTCGGGGGCTCTGATCATGTGGTGGTAGAAAAATGCAGGCACTAGTATGGCTCTTACAGCCTCTAGCGCCTGCGTTTGCTTTTGATCATCGGCTCATCAGTATGGTAAATTCATGTGTTCTTATCAATAGCACTTATTTTGTCAGTCAAGTTATGATAATTTTGGTAACTGCTATGTACTTATAATTTAAAATTTTGACCATCCATTATCAACAACTAGAGACTATTACTGATTCTTTTGGTATATCCTCTATATCAACAGCACTGATGTTTTCTTCTTCAAATCCTCAGCAGAAGTCTCAAGAAATGCATGGGCTTCAAGTTATCCCAGAATTAACTGTTGTCAGTATTCTGTCTGAAATAATTCTTTTTGGTCTATTTAAGGCTTTTTACAATCTTACCTCAACAAAATTTTAGCTTACTATCCTCTTTTTTTTTTTTTTTTCCCTTTTGATTTTATCACAATTGTTCATTATTCTTTTGATGCGTTATTTAATTGTCAGATTTTTACACATCTCCTAACTAATCTCTTTTCCTTTTGAACACTCATCAAACCACAAAGTCCTAAGCTGTCTTCTTAACTAGCAGTGTCTTCACTGGTGCAGCCAAATCCCAGGCAGCCTTTAATAAAACATTCCACTGATCCTCCTTATGACCCAACTCCTGGCTTTCAAGCACTGCTAGTTCCAAAGCTGTTGAAATAATCTAGGTCTGTTCAAAAGGTTTTGTAATGTTACTACAGAGTGATCTGACCAAAACGTTTTTGCAAGGCTACCACGTGGCTCTTTGTCCAGACATTTATTTAACATTATTAATTGGAGTCCTTTTCCAGAATGGACAATCTCTGTCATCTACAGTTTATTAGAAGGATCTCATGTACTAGGCTGCGTTTGGTTTGCTATTCCCTAAAACACTTATGAATTCTATTAAATATCATAGAAAAAAATTATACAGGAATTAGAGAGAATTAAAAGTCTTTTTAATTACCCACCCACCAGCACAGCATCAGACATCAGTTTCAAGTTATAACAAACTTACAAAATCTAACATCAGTACCTCTGGTAATTATAAGTAATTAGACTAATTAGATAAAGAAGGAAGAAAAGTTTGTTCCTCATAGAAAGGTCACAGAACAGAGAGAATGCAGAGAAAAGGCAGAGACTGAAAGAATGAATGAATGAAAGAAAGAAAGATTCATAGCTATAGAGAATTAGTTTCTATCAAGGGGGGGGAAGTAAAACCCCCTTGGGAAAAACCATAGGCCATTGGACGGATCTGAAACACTCTCTCTCCAAACATGCCTGGATTTTCCAGAGTTACTTTGTCTGCAGTAGGGTTTTATAGGCTGTTGTGAGCATCCACCGCTTCTCTACCTTGGACCAATCATAGGTGCTGCACATGGGCTGGAGACTTGTATTTGGGACTTTCATATATGCTGGAAGCTTGCAGTTTGTCCTTGCCACACCTCTAACTTACTTTAGTAACAGGATATACCAGGTATCTGAATTGCCTTAGCAACATGAGACCCCATCAGAGCATGTAACCAGCCAGAAATTCCTTCATGTGGCTGATAGGATAGTTTTGGGGGATTGGAAATAGTGCAGTATACCTGAAATAAAACTTAATTATAGACACTCACTAGTTACAAAACTGGGCAACCCTCAGCTTGGCCTAACTTAACCACTCCTTTGATCTATACTAAATGTAAAATATGCCCCTTTTTTATTTGTTGAAGATGATAACCTGACTCAACCCAATTGAGTACATAAATCTTCAAAACAAACAAACAAAAACAGACTATTTCAGGGATACTTAATGTCAAATTCACATGCAAATTAAAATTTCCTAAAACTATATAGTGCTTCCCATCATCCAGAATTTAACTAAATTCTGCCATTGTGACACTATCTACATGTTGTGCATTAGGGAGGTGGTACATCAGCCAAAATATCCCAACCTTTAAATTGAAGGGTTAAAACTTCTTTACCTCACTATTCTTTCATTCCTGTGCATATTCAAAAACATGGAGTTGTGCAACCATTGTTCCCATAAAATATGATGTCAGCAGACCAGAGGGAATCGGCAACACACAGTGCAACAAGCTAAACAGTGAAGTAGCCCCTCACATGAAACAACAGCTAGAGGTGGAGAATATAGAAGCCAAAGTTTGTTCAGGGACCCAACATGTTTCGGTGTTCTTGCCTGCGTCATGGGCCAATAAAATCTCTCAAATTGGCTTCCCTTGATCTTTCTCCCCACCAGTGATTAAGCATCACCCCCCCCCCCCCCACACACACGCCAGTCTATCTTAAAGGTGGTCTTCTGTTGGTCCTAGGCAGTAGCAGTATTGCACATACATTGCCTACAGCATAGTCAGAACCTTTCCTTCCGACCTGTCCAGCCCATGCAGAAGCAAGAATTGATGTCAGAGGAGGCGGTTATGGGCCAGAGGGAAATATTTGGAACAGGCTGCAGGCAGCGTATTTGCAACGCTGATAATGCCGGGGGCCAACAGAAGACCATATTTAAGGTAGACTGGTGGAGGAGTGGGATTGAGAGGGGACAGATGTTGAATCCCGAGTGGGGGGTGGGGAGCGAGCTGCAGAACTGGAGGGGCCAAGTGGTGGAAGCTATGGCTGAGGTGGTAAGCTCCAGCAGCCAGAAGTAGAGCTTGGATACTGCTCACCACAGGTTTATGTCTCTGCTCATGGGGGTGGAGAGGAGGGAGGAGAGAGGTGCTGGACAATGGGAGGGAGGAAGGGAACAGCGAGAGAGAGAGAGAGAGAGGTATCATTCCTTTAGGGAAAGGGGATGAGATTTGATGTACTGCCTTTAATATATTGTTACATTCAAAGCAGTTTACATTTTATATACAGGTACTTATTCTGCACCTGGGACAATGGAGGATTAATTGACTTGCCCAGAGTCACAAGGAGCTCCAGTGGGAAATAAATTAAAAAGAAATACCTTTAATTGTGCGATTAATCACGATTAAAAATTTTAAGCAAATGCAACCCTATTCAAAATGCATTGATGTGGGAGTTTGCACAACATACTGTTTTATACCATGCACATCTGTAGTTGAGTGAAAGGACCTTGCACGTCACTCTTGTTTAGAATAGTGACCAGAAAGTTCTGTTCAGTATCCTCAGAACACAAAACCTTCTCTCATATGTAACACAGCTGTGTCACATCATATGGCTTTTATTCAGCACTAGCTTTTTTTTGTACCTTCCTCCCATCCAGGCTATGTTTGTAGCATAATCATGGAAATTGTTGAACTCTCAGATGGAAAACTCTGCTTTATAAAGCAGGCGTGCACCAGATCCAGTCTCTGAGGGCCACTAACAGAAGAGTTTTTCACTATATTCCCAGTGAATATGCATTCATGCTACCTCCATTGTATGCAGATCTCTCTCATGAGTTTTCATTAGAGATGTCTTGAAAACTGACCTGTTTTCAACCCTTAAGGATTATACTTATGCACCACTGTTTTAAAATAATTTTAGGGGTCTCAGTAACCTTCCTTAGTATCCTGGTAGTACTAAAGTCTATAGCCATGGGTTAAAGGAATGGTTGTCTTAGGGTGTCATTTATCAAATCTCTCTAGCAGTCCCTGGTACGGTAATGCTGACAAAGCCCATTACCTTTGAATGGGTTTCATTGGCATTGCTGTCTGATCCCATTCATGCAACCCTCAACAGTTATGATTTTATGTTCAAATCGTTTTATTAAAAGTATAAAAAGAAACAATATTCTGTACAACTGTCATTTTATAAATTACAAACAATACAGAACAAGGATCAAAAAAATAAATCCCTGTTTCCCCTCACAGATATTCCCTCCACTATTGGGAAAACTGAACAAGCCAAATTACTACAGAATGCTAAATAGAAAATTCATGGTAACAGAGTACCTCAGTCATACACACAGAACACAAATGCCAAATACATAATGGCTGACCAAAATGATAAACATATATTAAACCAAAACCCCAAGAAGCCACACCAAAGAAATAAAAAGAGATGCATTTCCTCTTATACCATGCAAAATATAAAGATCACACATGCTAGGGATGGTGTTAGGAGTGCAACTAGGACAACTGCTTCTTGGCCAGAGAGAGTCCTAAGCCTGCTGGAAGCTGAAGAAGGCCTGGTAGTGGGCTTTGGGGTCCCCTCCCAAATTTCTGCCCTGGACCCTAGCCATGTCTCCCACTTAGACTACTGCCACAGAATCTACACAGGATGCAGGGAACAAACATTGAGGAGACTACAAATGGCATAAAACACAGCAGCTAAAAAAAAAAGATTCAAAAGAGCGAGTCCTCTATTCTAAAACTTGCATTGGCTACCTATCAAAGCATGTATAACCTTCAAGATATGCACCCTAGTCCATAGAATAATCTTTGGCCTTGCTCCGGAATGCATGAGTGGCTTGATAGATCTACCAATATGCAACATAAACAAGAATGCAAGATCCTATCTAACTCTTCATTATACCAAATGTCAAGGTCTAAGATACAAATCTACAGCTACAGCCAATTTTATATATGTCTGCACCAAAACCTAGAACTCTCTACTGAAAGACTTAAAGGCATAAACAACCACCTAATATTCTAAAAACAAATGAAAGCTCACAACTTCCTGACAAAATCATACAGCCAAGGAGATCCTGACAACAATACCACAGCACACCATCACAGACATAATTGAACCAGGCTTTCGTTGACCCTCACAACTTGATACTTGTCTACTTTTTAAGTTAAATTGTAAGCCACATTGAATTTACCACTATGTTGGAAAATGTGGGGTATAAATGCAGAAGTAATAATAATAACTGTCCGATTTGAAATGTGTATCCTGTTGTATTCTAATTTCTACCTTTTGTTGTCTGGTCATTTTATTTTTCAGATCATGTTGATCCCAGGCTCTGGTTTCTGTTTCTCTCTGTCTTCTCAACCCACTTGCCAGGGTCTCCTGCCCATTTGACATTTCTTCTTTCTCCATGCTCACCATCCATCTTCCATCTCTGTGTACCTATCTTTCCCCATGTTCAGCATCTTCCTTCTCTGAGTCAGTAGTGTAGCCAAACCTCAGTTATTGGGTGGGCCAGGGAGTGAACCTCTGGAGCAGGTCTATGGGGGATCTTCTTCGTGACTCAGTAAGGTAGGAAGATGTGGGGGGGGGGGGGGGGGGCAGGGAGGTGAGAGAGGGAGGGAAGGAGCTAAGAGGACCTGTCTTAAGAGTAACTTATTTGTGCCTTCTGAAGGCAAACTAACTTAGGTACCACATTTTCATGCTCACTGTTCCTAATCACTTAGATCTGAGCGTAGCTTTCTTTTGAATTGAGTTGCAATATGTATGTATACCTATGATTTTGTATACTGTTTATAAATTTCCAAGTCACAAAGCAGTTTCCAAACCGTTAACCTAAATGTATGAACAAATTCGGTTTTTTTTCAGATTGATGTTCTCCTATCAAACAAATTGATAGCTCATGTAATATTTTTGTTTGTTGTTTAGATTGCACAATTTACGCCCTAGAATGGAGCTTGCTTTCTCTGCTTTGCATTTTGAGACGTTGCCTGATTCTGGGCATTTGGAAACAGGTCTTACTTATATAGTTTATCTGTTTTTTTAAATATTAAAATGAAATACTGATTCATTTTTAGTCTAGCATGTTAACCTGGGTTCTCATTTTCTAATTTTATCAGGTGAATGCAAACGAGCTTACCAATGGTGTGATTAATGCTGCCTTTATGCTCCTGTTCAAAGATGCCATTAGACTGTTTGCTGCATACAATGAAGGAATAATTAATCTGTTGGGTAAATATTCTTTTCTTATGTAACATGTACAGCTCTGTTTTGGTTTTCCTGATCAAGAAGATGTGCTATCCTTGTTGACAACTAAATACAGGATACTGAAAATACAAAAATGAATTAAATTTTATTATAGTCATCTAGAAGTAGGAACTCTTGGTAGTTGGCACATTCAAACTTAATGTAGAATAAAATACTACTTACTACATTTGTTCACAGCATTATTCTTAAATCTTATTTTGTCTAACTACTTTCCTTTCTTGTGTACAAATGAGTAACTGATACAGTACACTTATCTGACCATCACCTGCTTGTTGACTAGGAAAATATTTTCCTTTGGGCAAATGATTTTTTCTTCATGAATAAAAAGCATATATTTGTAATTTTTAGGAAGACAAAAGAGAATTTTCATGCCATTTGGTGACATCAGATAGTGTTACACCAAAAGTGTGAAAAGTTTTCTCAACAGAGATTAAGGGAATTACTGATGTTGTACAATTAACATAGTAAAAAAAAAAAACCAAAACAAAGCAAATATAATGTACAAGGAACATAATAATAAAAAAAGCACTATTCTTGCTTTTTTTTCCCCCCCTTATCATCCTGCTAGATCGTTCCAGACTTGAGGGTTTTGTCCTCCTCATCAGCAGATGGGAGGCAGAGAAATAAGAATGAAAATTCTAATGACTTCCTTGGTATAACAGGTGGTGCAGCCAGGATCCTGTATTTCAGTGCCTTCAGCAAATGATTTAGTTTGGACTGATGCAGCAAGATTTTTGTGGTAAAAGGCCTGACTCCCTAGGATGCATGCTATGGCCTGTGTCCAGTGGTTGAGACTCACTGGTAAAGGGTTCAGAGAGTCAGATTGTAATACTCCCATTTGAGCCTAGGGAGGGGGGGGGTATTCATTACCCCTTCATAGCCTTGAAACTTGGCCCAAGGGCTTTACTCAGCAAGGTTTTCTTCTCCCCCAGAAGGGTACCTCCTCCTTACTCCCGTTGCCCAACTTAAATAGAAAATGTTTTTACTTGGGCTCCCTTAACTTTATTCCCTTGCCAAGGCAATAGTATTAAAAAAAAAAAAAATGTTTCAGGCAGGTAAAGGATAGGAAATAAATTACAATAGTAGCTGTCTCTACCTGAACAAGAACCGGGAAATTTCTGGCCCTTTTGCAATATAAGAGAGCCAGTTAAAACTGGCTATTTTTTTGAGGGTTTTTTTCTCTCTCCTGTGACAGGTTAATGTGGTTTGCTGGCAAGCAGACTGGACAATGCAGGATTTGTGGAAGCTGAGCATTAAGTACTGCTATTTGCAATGCATGAACTTTGAGGGAGCTTTTGGGTGATGTGATGAATCCTCCAGAGCCATCCTCTCTTGAGTGGCAGCATTCAGAGAAGCCTCTGTTCCCTCCACAGTACCTCAGTTTTAAGCGGGAATGGTAGTCATTTGGTCAGAAGACTGCAATGTTTTCATAGGGTCCAGGAAGGATCATATATTCCATGACTTTCGGGATCTGGAACCACCCCTTTGTGCTGTTGTAAGTTGGCCAAAATGGAAATATTTATTAGAGAAAAATAATGCAATGTAGCAAAGCAAAATACAAAAATAAGCTACTGTGCACACAATATACACTAAGGATTACACCAATAGATATAGGAAAAAATATAAATGTATATGTAACTACACAAGTACAATATATACTGAGAAGAGATTACGAACTTAGCAGAAAAGTTAGGTTACTGACCACAGGCCCTGAGTCAACTGGTTCTTCACAGGCAAAAACTAAAACTAGCTAAACCTGAGCATAAGAGGAAAAATCCTGTATCTCACCCTTGCAGTCTGTAGCTGGTTGATGAATCGGCTCTGGATGTTGGTGGATGCTCCGGTGCATTTGCCCCTGGTGCCGAACCTGTTGGTTCAGGGTCCGGTGTCTATGGAGGATCCCTGCCAATTTGGTCTTACGACCTGGCTATTGAGAGGGCGCAATTGAGAGACAAGGGCTACTCTAACAAGGTCATCTCCCCTCTCTTGCAGGCCCGCAAGCGGTCCACCTCTGCAGCTTATGCTCGGATCTGGCGCAAATTTGAAGCATGGGGCGTTTCAAAGGCGATCACACCCACGCAGGCTACAGTCTCGACAGTGCTGGACTTTTTGCAGGAGGGCTTACAAAAAGGCCTAGCTTACAATTCCCTGCGGTGCAAGTGGCAGCATTATCATGCTATCGAGGGAAAGTTGCTGGCTTGTCCCTTGCTGCTCATCCGGACGTTGCCCGATTTCTCAGAGGGGTGCTTAGGCTCCGTCCTCCCGTCTGGTTGCCCTGTCCGGCCTGGAACCTGGGGCTGGTGTTGAAGGCTCTTCAGTGTTCGCCCTTCGAGCCGCTTAAGCAAGCTTCAGAGAAGGATGTGACTCTGAAGACAGTCTTTTTGGTGGCCATTACATCGGCTAGACGCGTGTCTGAGCTGCAGACGCTGTCCTGTCGGGACCCTTTTCTGCAATTCTCAGATTCTGGAGTAACGGTACGTACAGTACCTTCCTTCCTGCCTAAGGTGGTTTCACCGTTTCACCTGAACCAGCCCATTTTTCTTCCTTCCTTTTCTAGGGAAGAGTTCCTGGACTCCTTTGGGCAGTTACATCTTCTGGATGTCGGCAGTGCGCTGTTGCAGTATCTACAGATGTCAAATGACTTCAGGACTTCTGATCACCTTTTTGTCTTGTTGTCAGGTCCTTGGCGTGGAGGCCTGGCGTCTAAGGCCACTATAGCTCGTTGGCTCAAGGAAGTCATTTTTTCTGCGTATTTACTTTCAGGTCGGTCTCCGCCTGAAGCGTTTAAGGCGCATTCCACGAGAGCGATTTCCTCCGCGTGGGCTGAAACGGGTGCATTCTCTCTTCAAGAGATCTGTAGTGCGGCTACTTGGGCTTCTCAGCTCTCATTTGTCCAGCATTATAGGCTGGATGTTGCAGCGAAGCAGGACGCTGTCTTTGGAGCACAAGTGCTTGCTCGCGCTGTGGCCTGTTCCCATCCTAAGTAAGGATTGCTTTTGTACATCCCATCAGTTAATGGATTCATCTGCTGCTGATGACAAGGAAGGGAAAATTAGGTTCTTACCTTGATAATTTTCTTTCCTTTAGTCACAGCAGATGAATCCATGATCCCTCCCTGTCTGACTTGTTTTTTGTTCAGATCTTTCATGCAGATATAGATCTCATTGGGAGAAGTTGGATACCAGTTCTCAAAATTTCTACATGATGTTCTACTACAGGAGGTTGAGTTCATCCCTCCTTTGTATGGTTATTGCTCCTGTTCTGGGGTGTTTGTTCGCTGTGAGGAAAGTTTATGTTATTTTACCTTTATGGTTCACTCTGCTTTGGAAATCTCAAATACTGAAGGCAGTTGGGGCTAGCCGTCCAAGAGGCACTATGGTTTTTCAGTGTTCTCTATCTCCACCTGCTGGTAGGCAGATACAACCCATCAGTTAATGGATTCATCTGCTGTGACTAAAGGAAAGAAAATTACAAAGGTAAGAACCTAATTTTCCCTTTTGCCGAATGCATAGTTTACCTAAAGGAATATATCCAAACCTTTTTTAAACTCAGCTATGATAACTGCTTTTACTTTATCCTTTGGCAACAAGTTCCAGAGCTCATAAACTGTAATTAAAGTGGATCTGGGGAAACTGCTTATTCATAGGGGTTGGTAGCATGGAATCTTGCTACTTTTTCATATTCTGCCAGGTACCTGTGACCTGTGTGGGTCACTTTTGGAAGCAGGATACTGGGCTAAATGGGATGATGATCTTATCAGTTGCATGGATGTTTACAAAATGCCTGGTTATTGTTAATTGTAGTTTAATGCATGCTGGGATGCATTATTTATGATTGATGAAGAGCACTTTCCAGTGGAGGCGGATAAATTTATGCACCATACATCCAGGTTTCGGAGTTACTGGTGTTCAAATCAGTTGCCTCAAATCCAACTTAAGCCTATTATTTATATTGGAATTTATAGATGCTGTACTAGATATAAATCTATGGTGAGGTCCTCTAATCTTTATTGTGTTTTGTAGCCTAATGGTTTGAGCAGCCTGCTGAGAAATAGACCAGGGATCCAGAGGTTGAAAGTTCAAATGCCACTGTAGCTATTTGTAATCTTATGGAGTGGAGGAGTAGCCTAATGGTTGGTGCAGTGGCCTGAGAATCAGGAGAATGGGTTTGATTCCCACGGCTGTTCCTTGTCACTGTGGGTAAATCGCTGAACCCTCTGTTGCCCCAGGTATAAAATAAGTACCTGTATATAAATATGTAAACCACTTTGGTTGTAAACACAGGCTGTATATCAAATCCCATCCCCATTCCCTTCTCAAGATGAAAGCCACATTTTTACTGCCATTTTCTTGTGGCCCTGGTGTTTCTTGGGAGTTGAAAATCAAGGATTGGATGGAATTTAGATGATGCAGGGTGGGTATAGATATATTTATATGGGTTCAGATATTGGGATCTTTATTGGCGAGGGGGGTGCTTTGGGTTTTGTTTTGTTTTTTAAATAAGGGCATGAAATGGCTGTTCTATCTGCAAACAGTGTCATAAATTTAGTTTTCATGATGAAAGAAGTGAGGCAAAATAGCCTAGACCATGTTGAGCGAGCATGTTAGATCATATGGCTTCAATAGTTCATGTAATCCCTGCAGCCCATCTTAACTATGATAACAAACTTTGAAAACTACTGTTGTTTTTTTTTAAACTTTATCTTTATCTATTTTCATAACAAGAAATATAGTAAACAGAAAAGAAGAACACTTCTGTTAAATTATAAAAATTGTTTTAAATAAACATAATCACATTTTTATCTTTAAATATTTGAATGAACTGGACTTTAAACCATAAAAATTGGTATTTGCATGGCTCCATTGAGTTTGCTATGATTAAACATCTTTCTTTGTGCTTAGGTTGCATATATTTCATAAAGCAAACACAGCCATTAGTCATTTGAAATAAACATACCTGATTTATTCAAACAACCTAAACCAATCTTTAACATTGTCTCTCTAAATTTCTTAGGCACTGACTTTCATATGAGTTTTTGTCACTTGATCAGGTAGTTACTGGTTGATTCTTACATGAGTGTTTTTATATGAGACATGTTCAGTGGCTATTAAGTCCCAGTGTAAGCAAGCCACTGTTAGAAGCAACAGTAACATATCTGAGAAGCTGATGTTCTGTCTTGTGGGTCTTCCATTTCAGTTTGTCCATAGCTATGCCTTTGCAATTGCAATTGCATTGCATTTGGGCTGATCAGATTCATCCAGCTTGCGTTGGGAAATGTAGATGGAAACAGGATGCTGGGCTTTGGTCTTTCCCTTGGTCTGTCCCAATGTTTTGTTTTTATATGTGTGATTGGTTTGATGCTTCTATGTACTTGTAAATATGGTATATCAAATCAATGAATCAAATCATTCTCTTTTATTTATGAGGTGAGGTTGTAGCATAAATAATATTGGAAGCTTGTTTGCACTTTTTAAATTGGGAAAATATAAGGTTCTGGGATCCAATATGTGAGACAAGTTAGCAAGGTTTGTATGTGAATATTGTGCATACGTGTGGAGAGGGGTGATCCTGCTTTCCTCTCCAGCTTGATTAATGGAGCTGTGAAAATCTGTAGGTAAATTTACTGTTAGAATAATTTAACAGAAAAAATTTAAGTAAACATTTTCAAATGGGCTTTAAGTTTACATTCATTTGTAACCAGTGCATACAATTTTTTATTCTTCTGCTTTATTGTATATGATATCATGAAATACTTTTTTCCCTCCTTCATGCAGAAAAATATTTTGACATGAAAAAGAACCAGTGCAAAGAAGGTCTTGACATCTACAAGAAATTTCTTACCAGAATGACAAGGATTTCTGAATTTTTAAAAGTTGCAGAGGTGAGCTGTATGTGTTTTCTCTTTGTGGAACTTCTTTTTCTCAGTTTACAAAGGTAATTATGCAGTCTATGAGTAATGATTTAGAAAAACATTATCTATATGTATAGATGGGAGGTTGGTTTCCCTAGGCATCCTAATTCCCTTTCTCCAAAACATTTGATACACCACCTTTCTGTGGTACAACTAAAGCAGTTTACATACTATATACAGGTACTTTCTCTGTCTCTACTGGGCTCACAATCTAAAATCTAATGCATATTCATTGTGGCAATAGGCTGTGGCCCCAGGGGACTACGGCTTCCACTCCAGACTTAGCAAATCCTCATGGAAATGGAAGAGAGAAAAACAAAAGAAAAAGAGCAGAAGTGTCCCCCTAACAGTCCACAATGCAAAAACACACAAAATAGAAGGGAGTAGACCAATGTGGCTAACAACATAAGAATAGCCATACTGGGTTAGACCAGTGGTCCATCTAGCCCAGTATCTGGTTTCCAATAGTGGCAATCCAGGTCACAAGTACCTGGCAGACACCCAAATAGTAGCAACATTCCATGCTACCAATCCCAGGGCAAGCAGTGGCTTCTCCATTTCTGTCTCAATAGTAGACTGTGGACACCCCCCCCCCCCCCCCCCCCCACCAAGAGCTTGTCCAAACCTTTTTTAAACCCAGATATACTAACCATTGTTATCAAATCCTCCTGCAACGAGTTCCAGAGCTTAACTATTCGTTGTGTGAAAATATATTTCTTCCTATTTGTTTTAAAAGTATTTCTTTGTAACTTGAGTGTCCCCTAGTCTTTGTACTTTTGAAAGAGTAAAAAATCAATTCACTTCTACTCGTTCTGCACCATACAGGATTTTGTGGACCTCAGTCATATCTCCCTTCAGCTGTCTTTTTTTCCAAGCTGAAGAGCCCTAACCTCTTTAGCCATTCCTCATATGGGAGGCGTTCCATCCCCTTTATCATTCTGGTGGCTCTTCTTTGAACCTTTTCTAATTCCACTATATCTTTTTTGAGATACGACAACCAGAACTGAACGTAATTCTCAAGGTGAGGTCGCACCGTGGAGCAATACAAAGACATGATTGTATTCATGGTCTTATTTACCATCCCTTCCCTAATAATTCCTATCATCCTATTTGCTTTTTTGGCCACTGCCCCCACACACTGAGCAGAAGATTTCAGCGTATTGTCTACAATGACACCTAGATCTTTTTCTTGGATGCTGCCCCCCTCCCCCAAGTTGGACCCTATCATCAGCTAACTGATATGGATTATTCTTTCCATTGCTGCACAAACTTCCCATTACTTTGCATTTGTCTACATTAAATTTAATCTGCCATTTGGATGCCCAGTCTTCCAATTTCCTAAGGTCTTCCTGTAATTTTTCACAGGCCGCATGTGTTTTAACAACCTTGAATAGTTTTGTGTCATCTACAGAATTAATCACCTCACACGTTGTTCCGATTTTCAGATTATTTATAAATATGTTAAATACAGTACAGATCCATTGCCTTCTATCCCACGAATTTTAAAAGTTCTCAGGATTCTCTCATAAGGAACTTTGTCAAAGCTTTCTGAAAATCTAGATACACTACATCAACATGTTTACATGTTTATGCACAGCTTAAAAGAAATGAAGCAAATTGCTGAGGCAAGACTTCCCTTAGCGGAATCCATGCTGATTCTATTTCATTAAACCATGTTTATCTATGAGTTCCATAATTTTATTCTTTATAATAGTTTCCACTCTTTTACCCACCACTGACATCAGGCTTTTACCAATCTGTAATTTACCAGATCACCCCTGGAACCCTTTAAAAAAAATTGGCATTACATTGGCAACACTCGAATCTTCAGGTACTACAGACGATGGCACCCCTTTCATTACAGCACAGCTTATCCTTCCTAATTCGAAAAGAGGTTTGATTAAGATCTGGAGGAAAAGCCTTAAGACAAATGATTAGCCAGATAGACTTGGGTCCCATCGTTTAACCCGTGAAATTAGGGTCTACTTTTTGATGATCTGGGTACTTGTGACTCTGGACTGGCCACTGTCTGATGTCAGAATGTTGAGCTCACTGGACCTTAGTCTAACTTGACATGGCTTTTCTTGTGTTCTACTTTACTGCACTTCAGCCCTTTACAGCAGATATTGTAACAGACCTTGTTTTTTTTCTTTTTGGAGTTTTAGATTTGCTGAAAATCTTTTTTTTCTTTTATTTACTTTTTCCATTAAAAAAAAAACTCTACTGTTTATATAGTGCAATAAATATTAAGTATGCATTGTTTAGTCCTTCGAAGCTCATTAAACAATTTTTTTTAATTATAGCAAGTTGGAATAGACAGGGGAGATATACCAGATCTTTCTCAGGTAAGTAAAAAGATAATGTTTACTTAATATGTGTTCATTTCTTGTTTTGTGGACTAAAACATTCTAATTTTAGGAAATTGTTTTATTTTTATGAAATATTAACTAATAACTAAACATTTCGCTTAAAACTGTATTCTTAAATCCTTTCTTCTCTTGGTCATACTTCTTGTGTGTCTTTTAATTTCTTATTTCATAGGCTTTCACCATGAAGTACACTGATTTGCCTGATATAATATATCAGTACTTTGTATAGGCTGCTACTGTTCTTCCACTCGTTCTTTTTTTAATCCCTTTGGTATTTTTATTTCTTTAAATTTGTGGAATTTGTTAGTTGCTAGTACTCTAAGAAATAAACTGGGGGCTGTACATATGCATATGCCTTTTCAGCATAAGTTTTGTCAGACCCCTGAAGCAGGCACATATTGCGCCGAAACACGGCCTTTGTCGAGTCCTTTCTGTTAAAGATTGTACCATTGTTCCAACCATGGACGCCATGCTGTGCTTTATTTTGCTGTCTGTATTTGTGTACTTTTGGACCCTCTTTTCTGTTTCTCAGTTATCTAAGCCACGACGCCCATGTGCCTAAGGCTCATTAAGGCAACAAGAACTCTGAGCCCTCAATTTAAGATGCCCAGATACATCCTTGAGTACACCATTAGTGTATCTGAGTTGAAGCCTGCATCTGATCCTTCATAATTCAGTGCTCTGTAATCTTCAAAGCCTGCATCTGATCCTTCATAATTCAGTGCTCTGTAATCTTCAACTCAGGCTTCAACTCAGATAGGAGAGGTTCCTCCCTACGGTTGCTAATCCATTAGTTCCCCTGAAGACTCCAATACCTTGGTGAAACATGGTCCATGTCGGGAACCATGAATAGTGAACAATGGACGTTTATTTTCACGATTATGAAGTAAAAAAAGTTTCACTCTGGCTGGAGGCTCGCACAGTTCCAGCATAGCAACATCCCACTGACTAATGAATAACAACACACCAGCTATAATCAACACAAGCTAAGTTGATACCTGTTTATTATATTCATTATTTTTGAAATGCTGTAAGCACAGATTATTTAAGCTGGTTTCTACTATATAGCGGTGTGGAGGTAGGGAGTGCTATGATGGTGGCATCGGTGGTTTTACAATATCTCAAGCCTTCGAGTCGCAGTAAAACACCAAAAAAATGAGCACAATTTGAATGTTTTATTCATATGACACACATTTTTTTGCACGTGGTTTTTTTTTGTTTTAACTTTTTTATTGATGGATTATATTACACATGAGGATCCATAAACAAATATATCATGCAAACTGCATAACCATGTGATCAAAGACAAAAATTATACTCTTATCATCAAACTTTTAAATTTATCCCCATCGTTTCTAGTATATATACTATGCAATCTACTCCCACCTCTTGTCCTCTTACAAAACTCCCAACCCATGAATCCTAATACCTAGATTACATAGTTTAGAAACATCATTTTAATCACAACTCCACAGTGTCTTTAACCTCAAATCCCAGTATAGCCTTCCCCTCTTATTCCCCCTTCCCCCCTCCCAAACCTCCCCCTTCATTAACATCCATCTTATCCCAAGAGCTGAAATTCCTACTTCGCTCTAACATCTATACCTGGACTCCCGATTTCCACTCACCCTCATAAACTTATCCCAGTACATTCAGGACCTGACTTATGTAGTTTGTTTTTTTAAAGTGGAGTGGAGGAGTGGCCTAGTGGTTAGGGTGGTGGACTTTGGTCCTGAGGAACTGAGTTCGATTCCCGGCACAGGCAGCTCCTTGTGACTCTGGGCAAGTCACTTAACCCTCCATTGCCCCATGTAAGCCGCATTGAGCCTGCCATGAGTGGGAAAGTGCGGGGTACAAATGTAACAAAAATAAAATAGATACTATTGGAGATTCTACATGGAATGTTGCTACTATTGGAGATTCTACATGGAATGTTGCTATTCCACTAGCAACATTCCATGTAGAAGGCTGCGCAGGCTTCTGTTTCTGTGAGTCTGACGTCCTGCACGTATGTGCAGGACGTCAGACTCACAGGAACAGAAGCCTGCGCGGCCACATTGGTGTGACTCTGGGCAAGTCACTTAACCCTCCATTGCCTGCCGCATTGAGCCTGCCATGAGTGGGAAAGCGCGGGGTACAAATGTAACAAAAAAAAAAAAAGTCAACTTATTTTTGGTTTCTGTGAGAATTTGTAGTATATAGATAGTGCCAAAGTGGTTAGAGCAAGTTTTTCATTGGCACTATCAATATATTGTCTTTGAACATTGGTGGCTAGAAGAATTATACGTTTACCAGCCACAAGTAAATGTTACTCCTTTTGAATATTGGCCCATATGTTTTCATACCATACTGGGAATTTTGTTCTTTCAGCTTGGCATATGTTAAATCAATCAAACATATAATCGGCGAGTGACTGTACTCACTCGCAAATGCGCAGTAGAGACTTCTCTGTCTGTCCCGCCCCCGCGTCAATATGTGATGACGGGGGGGGGGGGGGGCGGGACAGAGAGGGAAACTGCGCGAAGGGGAGGGAACCGCCGAGGTCGCCACCGCTACCCCCCCACCCTCCCGGAGTCGCTGCTGCCTCCACCCGGCCGTCTCTTCGCTATTCAACTTGCATCTCTGTAGCAGGCAGAGATCAGCTGAGCTGCCGTTGGCCTTCCTTCCCTGCCTGTGTCCCGCCCTCGCTGACGTTACGTCACACGAGGGCGGGACACAGGCTGAGAAGGAAGGCCAACGGGAGCTCAGCTGATCTCTGCCTGCTGCGGAGATGTAAGTTGAATAGCGAAGAGATGGGCCGGGTGGAGGGGCGGCAAACTCGGGGGGAGGGGGGGCGGTGACCCACCAGCCCGTTTTAACGGGCTCAACGGCTAGTTTCCTTTAAATAGCAGGGTGCATAGAAAGCTTTCAAATATTGAAAAATCAGAAAATAGTAGGGAAGTATTTTTCTGATTCAACTAGTATTATTCATTTAAAATGGTTCTAATGCTCTCTATTTTGTTAAAATACATTGCGTCTTTTGTCCGATAGTAGGTAACAGAATGACTTGATTAGCTTTATTTTGTACATGAAGAGAGGCTGAGAAGGCTAGGGCTTTTTAGCTTGGAGAAGAGACGGCTGAGGGGAGATATGATAGAAGTGTATAAAATAATGAGTGGAATGGATCGGGTGGATGTGAAGCGACTGTTCACGCTATCCAAAAATACTAGGACTAGAGGGCATGAGTTGAAGCTAAAGTGTGGTAAATTTAAAACGAATCGGAGAAAATTTTTCTTCACCCAACGTGTAATTAGACTCTGGAATTCGTTGCCGGAGAACGTGGTACGGGCGGTTAGCTTGACGGAGTTTAAAAAGGGGTTAGATAGATTCCTAAAGGACAAGTCCATAGACCGCTATTAAATGGACTTGGAAAAATTCCGCATTTTTAGGTATAACTTGTCTGGAATGTTTTTACGTTTGGGGAGCGTGCCAGGTGCCCTTGACCTGGATTGGCCACTGTCGGTGACAGGATGCTGGGCTAGATGGACCTTTGGTCTTTCCCAGTATGGCACTACTTATGTACTTATGTACTTATGTACATATCCAGTACTCTGTGAGCATTTTGTGCAGTTTCTTTAATTTTGCCTGAGCTTTATCTCAGAGTCCCATGTACACAATTGCTTTCTTTTTCAGGCACCAAGCAGTCTTCTTGATGCTTTAGAGCAACATTTAGCCTCTTTGGAAGGAAAGAAAATAAAAGACTCAACAGCCGCAAGCAGGTTTGTTTCTGTATTTTGCAGTGAACTAATATCAGGAATCTTAAGTGCCAGAGTGCTTCATATTTGTAGCATCTGGGCTTTAAAGAGACATTTCCTATTTCTGTGTAGCTGTTGGTATTTTCAAAAGTTTAATTGGAGTCTGTCGGTGACTGTTGTATTTTATGGGGTCACTGTTTTTAAAAGTAGAATTCAGTTATATATTACCGACTCAACTTTATTGTGAACTTTCTGTATTAAACCATCCTTACGAATATTTTCAAAATACTTCTCGGAAGAAGTCTTTTAAAGCAGTGGTTCCCAAACCTGGTCCTGGAGGCACCCCAGCTAGTCAGGTTTTCAGGATATTCACAATGAATATTCATTAGAGAGAGTTGCATGCACTGCCTCTACTGCATGCAGATCTCTTTCATGAATATTCATTGTGGGTACCCTGAAAACCAGACTGGCTAGGGTGCCTCTAGAACCAGGTTTGGGAGCCACAGTTTTAAAGAATGTTTCAAAAAGTAAACTGTTCACACGTGTATAGGAAATATCACTCACAGATGTAGAGAATGCTCTAGGTCAAAGGACTTGTTTAATAGCAACTCCAGTTAATTTAATCATTTACCCCCATACGTGTACAAGTGCATTTTCAACATTGCCAAACAATTTTTCTTTTATAAGTTCATTCAGATTTCACATGGCTATTTCCTTGTAAATTTATCCACTTAACTTAATGCTGCACAGCAGTTATAGTGGCTTAGTGTTTAGTAACAGTTTTTCATACACAACCCAACACCAACCCAGAAGTCACATGGCATTTTTACATAATATCACTAGCTTTGAATCTCAAAAATCTGTAAATAAAAATGCTCTTAATATCTAATCAAACACAACAAAGGTGATTAACAGTCTGTGCATACATTTATATGGAGCCACACATTCTACTAGTTAAAACTGAGTCATTTAATGTCTTTTTATTATTACTTTCTGTTTATTAAATGAATCAACCAAATATGTACAATAAAACAGAATACATTTCTGCACAAGCAATTAGAAAATCTCTCACACTATATTTTATCTCCTCCCCCCCCCCCCCCCCCAAGTATAAAACCAGTATGACAAAACATTTTTACTCAAGGAAGATTAATGACTATGAGGTCTTGACTTTTATAACCTCGCATCATCAAACGGTTAAAATGAAATCTGTACTCCCTTTCCTCCCCAATACCCCCCACTCCTGGAGCCCCTACCCTGTTAAACATCATTGACACTGCAAATCTTTTTCTGAAAGCCATTCAATACTAGACTACGTGCCTTTGGAGTTAGCAACTGGAGGTACCCTTCCCATATGGACAAAAAAGTGTTTTGTCTTTTGAGGTGTTCTGGGCATTATATGACACCCACATCATTAGTACATGAAGTTTATTTCTCCAATAGGAAGAAGTTAGTGGGGCATCTTGTAGCCAATGATTAGTATGTTTTTTTCCTACTATATATGCCTTACTTAAAAATGGTTTTACCCATCGCCCCTTGACTATATCCAAGTCAGCCTCTTCCACTACAGTCTCTAGATCTGGAACTTTATTTCCCATACTGTGGGCATTGCTATATACAGCTTTCCAGATGTATTTTTTTCCCTTTTCTGTACAGATGTTTTAAATCTACTTACCTGGGGGTTTGTTCACCCATCCCTGATGATCTTGGTTTAAAATCCTCCTCTCTACATCAGCCAATCTGTTATAGAAGACTCTCTTCATTCCTCCTTCTATTGTTAGGTGCCATCTCTACTCAGCAGCCCTAGAAAAATCATACCATAGTCTAGGAAGTCGAGACAATCTCTGATACCATCTGTGCAGCCATGCTTTCATCTCCAGGTTGTGAGCTGCTTTATCTTGGTCATTACCCTCAACAGGGAGGATTGAGGAGACCACCACCTGTGCACCTATTTGCTTTACCTATTTTTTTAGGGCCAACATCACTGAGTAGCATTGAATAATAGCCAGTAAGATTGAATTTCAGCAGACTGTCTATAACATCTCAGATCTTGATGCCATGAAGACAGCACACCTCTCAGGATGACATGACTCTAGCAAATGAACACCTTTGTGCTCGTCAGAAGGGAGTCACTTTCCACTAGTAGTCTTCATTTCGTAATGGATATGCTCTGGGATGTTGTCACCTTTTTCACTTCCAAGGTGGTATACTTGTTCTTCAATGGTAGGGAAGGCGGATTGGGATGTCGGTTTTGCAGGATCTGGTGATCTGTGTCCAGTTGTCGTCTTTTTATATGTTGTCTTCTTCCTCTGTGTTGGAAATCTTAGATGCCTCATGAAGCATTTCATTAGTGTATCTCTCATTGTCATGGATGCGTCTTAGTTTTGCCACTTACTCTCGGTTTCCCCACTTGTTTCCATAAGGATTCAACCTGCTGGCTTCTTGCATGCTGAACTGGTCCTTTGCGTTGGGTGAGGCTGTCCATTTGGACAAGGGGTGACTGCTTAAGCCACACAATTCAGTCTGCTGCCCCTCACTACCTCTCCTCCCTCATCTCCCCCTATGTTCCCGCCCGTAACCTCCGTTCACAGGACAAAACCCTCCTCTCTGTACCTTCTCCAACACCGCCAACTCCAGGCTCCGCTCATTCTGCCTCGCCTCACCCTATGCTTGGAACAACCTTCCTGAGCCCTTACGCCAAGCCCCCTCCCTGCCCATCTTCAAGTCTTTGCTTAAAACCCACCTCTTCAATGCTGCATTCGGCACCTAACTCTTACCATTCACTAAATCCAGACTGCCCCAATTTGACCGCCCCTATCGGACTGTCAGTTCACTTGTCTCTTAGATTGTAAGCTCCTTGAGCAGGGACCGTCCCTCTATGTTAAATTGTACAGCGCTGTGTAACCCTAGTAGCGCTTTAGAAATGTTAAGTAGTAGTAGTAGTAGTACAATGGTACCTGTTGGAAAAAATGAGTAAAATATCTACGAAAGGCCCTATGTTGTCCTTAGCTGTCTTGTCAGTAAATAAATAAGTGAAAAGAAAAAGCTAGACTTATTTCCTTAGCATCCACAACAGATGGTTCTGTTTCCCCAGCTTGATTATTGCAATGCCTTGTACAGTGGTATATCATCTAAATTCATATCTAGGCTTCAGATGTTACAGAACATAGATGAATTTATGGTTTGGTTAAATTCAAGAAAGCATCCTCGCTGTTGAAAGATCTCCATTAGCTTCCTATAAAACTCAATTTCTTTTAAAATGGCTTCTTTAACTTAGAAGTTATTATTTGTTTTCACTCTTTCCTGGATGCTACTTCTATCAAATAATTATTCTTTGGTTCGTACCTCTACTTTCTTAAAACTAAACGGCCGCGCTAGATATAAGCTTAGCATACAGGAAAGTCCTGCGTTAGGATGTGCTAAGCCCATTTACTAGTGCAGCTTAGTAAAAGAACCCCTTAATTTGTAAAGCTTATCAGAAGTTAACATAAATTTATCATATTAATGGCATGTGGTATTATATCAAAATGACAAAAACCATCAGTTTGAATAAACACAGAAATAGACCTTCATGGTTTCCAAGAAGACCAAAACAAAAATATTTATCAAAAATGAAACCTCAGAATCTCTTGGTGAGGAAATTCAATTAGAATAATAGCATCATGCTGTGATACTCACTCAAGTGATTATGGAGTAAGTTATTATCATTGGTTTCTATTGTTACTAATGGGGGGAAAAGGGACCAATGTATAAAAAACTCCCAATACTGGAGAGAAACAGTTGGTTCCAAAAAACCAACCCCAATTAAATAGAAACCATGAAGGAATGTCTTGTGAAAAATATACAATGCAACTCGCGATCGTGTTCAAAAAAATGCAAAAAACTGGCAGAAACTGCAGGCCAATGTCAACACAACAGATCCCCCCCAAAACAGCAGAGCAAACATTCTGTAGCCAAATACTTATCCGATTCCACGATTCCTTCTGATTTCCTCCGATAAAGTATTTATATAGAGTAATCTGTTGCTCCCACGATATTCAATCACCGATCCGTAGATGACAGTGCACTGCTCAAACTAACTGCCCTTCTGCTCTTCAACAAAAGAGCCTTCTTTTGGTGGAGCTTGCTGCTTCAGGAAGAGTCAAACAGACAAACTACATAATGTAGTTCACTTGTTGGACTCTTCCTGAAGCAGCAAGCTCTATAATGTAGTTCACTTGTTGGACTCTTCCTGAAGCAGCAAGCTCTATAATGTAGTTCACTTGTTGGACTCTTCCTGAAGCAGCAAGCTCTATAATGTAGTTCATTTGTTGGACTCTTCCTGAAGCAGCAGGCTCCATCAAAATAAGGCACTCTTGTTGAAGAGCAGAAGGGCAGTAGGTTTGAGCACTGTCATCCGCGGATGGGTGATTGAATATCGTGGAAACAACTAAATATTCTATATAAAGACATTGGTCCCTCCCCCCCTCCCCATTAGTAACAATAGAAATCAATGATAATAACTTACTCCATTATCAGTTGAGTGAGTATCACTGTGATGTTATTGTAATTGAATTTCCTTACTGGGAGATTTTGAGGTTTCATTTTTGATAAATATTTTGTTTGGTCCTCTTGGAAACTGTGAAGGTCTGTGTGTTTATTCACACTGATGGTTTTTGTAATTTTGATATTTTTCAGTTTGTTTCCTATTTTGTATTTATGTGATGATATATGTAATCTATGATAATAAGATTAGTATTTTTTTTTTTTTTCCTTTATTAATCATTTAATGATTCACACAGCTATGTGATTATACAATTCACATTGAAATAACAAAAGAGATTCTTTACAAAAAGTAATATAAGGAAACAATAAACACTTTTTTTTTTCCGTCCACAACTAAAGAAAAGCGATTCCAAGAAAAGGAAAAGAAAAAGAAAAAAGCATTAAGTTATTATTACACACTTACTACCTCTAAATTCAGACTCCAGCCTGCTGTGTAGGAGGGCATGTAACAGTCACTTCAACTCTAGCATCTAAAAAGTCTTTAAGCTGTTTAGGGTCTACAAATTGAAATTGTTTGCCCTCAAGCAGAACAGTACATATACAGGGAAAACGTAAAACAAAATTAGCTTTCAAGGCTTCTACTCTGGGACGGAGTTCCAAAAAGGCCCTCCGTCTCACTTGTGTCGGCCTAGAAAGATCAGGAAAAATCCTAACCTTGGAGCCCATAAACAGTTCATCTAAATGCCTCAGGGAAAGTCTTAACACTGCATTCCGATCCGGCTCCAGCACAAAAGTGACTAACATTGTAGTCCTGTAGGTAATCACATCCAATGAACTTTCTAGGAAGGAAGTAAGGTTCATTTCTTCACCCATTTCTCGTCTAGGGGGGTCTCCTAATGCCCCCCTAGTATTCCAGATGTAATGGGCCCGAGTTATGGGAGGCAATGAGTCTTTGTCCATTCCCAGAATGTCAATCATATATTTTTTCACCATCTCTATTGAAGGAATTAGAGGAGACTTGGGGAAATTGAGAAACCGAAGGTTAAGTCTCCGAGACTGATTTTCAAGGTATTCCAAACGTTTATGTAGGAAAGTATTGTCCTTAACCAAAGCGGATTCCAAAGACCCCATTTCTTGAATCTTAGTATCTACTTTTTCAATCTTAGAGGACTGCTGTGCTGTCACCTGTGCCTGAATCAGAACTGCTTCTGAGAGAGTTTTAATATCATTAGTATTTTCTTTTAGCATACTTTGCATAGAGGAGTGAGTATTATATACCATATCCCACAGTGACTCAAGTGTCACAATAGAGGGTTTACTTATTCCACCTGATGACAAAAGGGAGTGTGGTGGGGTCTCGGTACGAGAAAGTCTATTGATAATAGCTAGTGGCAGTACCTTTGAGGCCAAATCGGCCGAAAACGCAGGGTCCGTGGTCCCACTCAAGTTCGCCGCTGTCCTCCCCTCTGGCAGCTCCGAATTTACCCCTTCGGTATCGGATACTGTCTGGGCTGCGGCGAACAGTTCACTTCCTGGTTGTGGAGGTTCCCTGCGGTCTTCGGGGCTCAGGGAAACCCCGTCTCCGCTTCCCATCGACGTCGGCACGTCGACAGTGGCAGAAGGAGTCGATGTACATAGAGGTCCCGGCGGCGTCCTGGGAAACTGCAAAATCGATTGCCTCAATGCCGACGAAGGTCCAGGAGCTGAGGGAAGCTCCCTCACCTTCCCCCTCCGCTTTCCCATCGCGAACGACGAGACGAGGGAACCGCAAGAGGCAACAGTCCACAGCGTCCTCGGGGAGCTCACTCAGGTGCGTGTGTGCAAAGCGCCATCTTGGAATCGAGTCTCCAGTTCCTCGATAATAAGATTAGTATATGTTCCCATTGGGTTATGTTCTTTATTCCTTAGAGTTCATGTTTATTATTGCATTATGTGTTAACATTAATAATTTTAGGTTATAGCTTAGCATAATCTATCATTTGAGTATTTTTATATTTGAAGTTTAAGATTTTGTTAAAGTAAACTTCATTTAGTACTGTCAAAATTCCTTCCACATTATCCTAGTAGTAGTTCTTATTTATGAAAGCTTTGTTAAATTTGCATGAGAACCTAAATATTTTCTGTTATTTCAGAGCTACTACCCTTTCAAATGCAGTTTCATCCCTTGCGAGCACTGGCTTATCTCTCACCAGAGTAGATGAAAGGGAAAAGCAAGCAGCCTTAGAAGAAGAACAGGCTCGTTTAAAAGCTTTAAAGGTAGGCATTCTTTTCTTATTATTCTTTCTTAATAATTTAGAAGCACCCACCTCTGTGTTTATGTAGGTATATTCGTTTTTCAGTGTCATAAACTTTTGTTAAATGTTTTGAAATACCATTGTGGTAAAATTCTGAGGCTTTAAGAAGCATCAAATATTGTTGGTTATTGGCAAAGTTATTTTGAAGACAAATACAAGAGTCCTATGTTATTTATATTAAAGTAGCATACTTGTTGTCTTTGTGGTGACAGGAATATTTTGTGGTGGTTTATGGAATAAGCAAATAAAATCAAGTCCAATACATTTATCTATTTACCTCCTAAAGTCATATAAACACTTTTTGTTTATGGATGTCTTATGGCAGCTCACTCTCCCTACAGGAACAACGTTTGAAAGAGCTTTCAAAGAAACCTCATACCTCTTCTACAACCGCAGCCTCTCCTGTGTCATCATCAGTGGGCAATATAAACACTACAGCTGCCACAGACATTTTTGCCACTCCTAGTTCTTTGAACAGGTAATTCTTGGCATGATTTTATATAAATACTTTAGATTTTGATGGTAAAACTTTACAGTTTGAATGCCAGGACTTGACAAAAGATTTTGTTTAGGTGTCAGTTTGCTTGACTGTCCTATGTCCCTAATTCAAAGACCTAGTTACCCATAGTCTGTAGTCATATCTTTTTTATTTTATTTTTTTTTTTTAATAATCTCATAGGGGCACTTGTTCAATGTGGGGTTTTAAAGATCCTTATAGTCTGTTAATTTAGAGAGTGGAAATGGTAGGAATTCAAGGACTAGAGGGCATGCAATGCCCACATGCATGCGTCCTTTCGGACATTGGCACTGGCACATCATCATTTGTGGTCGAGTGCCCAATGACCTAACCAAACCCACCTCCCCGCTCCCCCCGTTTTCTATTTCTGTTGATGGCTCTCTCATTCTCCCTGTCTCCTCAGCTCGAAACCTTGGGGTCATCTTTGACTCTTCTCTCTCCTTCTCTGCTCATATCCAGCAGACCGCCAAAACCTGTCGTTTCTTTCTTTACAACATCCGTAAAATCCGCCCCTTTCTTTCCGAGCACTCTACCAAAACCCTCATCCACACCCTTGTCACCTCTCGTTTAGACTACTGCAATCTGCTTCTTGCTGGCCTCCCACTTAGTCACCTCTCCCCTCTCCAGTCGGTTCAAAACTCTGCTGCCCGTCTCATCTTCCGCCAGGGTCGCTTTACTCATACTACCCCTCTCCTCAAGACCCTTCACTGGCTCCCTATCCGTTTTCGCATCCTGTTCAAACTTCTTCTACTAACCTATAAATGTATTCACTCTGCTGCTCCCCAGTATCTCTCCACACTCGTCCTTCCCTACACCCCTTCCCGTGCACTCTGCTCCATGGATAAATCCTTCTTATCTGTTCCCTTCTCCACTACTGCCAACTCCAGACTTCGCGCCTTCTGTCTCGCTGCACCCTACGCCTGGAATAAACTTCCTGAGCCCCTACGTCTTGCCCCATCCTTGGCCACCTTTAAATCTAGACTGAAAGCCCACCTCTTTAACATTGCTTTTGACTCGTAACCACTTGTAACCACTCGCCTCCACCTACCCTCCTCTCTTCCTTCCCGTTCACATTAATTGATTTGATTTGCTTACTTTATTTATTTTTTGTCTATTAGATTGTAAGCTCTTTGAGCAGGGACTGTCTTTCTTCTATGTTTGTGCAGCGCTGCGTATGCCTTGTAGCGCTATAGAAATGCTAAATAGTAGTAGTAGCTGAACACAAGACCCCTGAAGACGCTTTTATTGCGAAACACGTTTGTGTAGGGTCCGATTGTGGTTACTTGATTAGGACTACAACAGCTACTTCATATAAAGACCAGAGACTATACCCATTTGGGTTCGATTGTGGTTACTGTATTAAGAAGTGAACAGCTATGGTATAAGAAAAAACAGACTACATATTTGTATGAACAGTGGTTTTAGAGTCCTTCAAACAAGGGGACTATCTGGGAAGGCTAAATAACTACATCAAATACAGTCTTCGTTTAAGAACAACAAGATTCAGAATTATTTCACCTGGGAAAGTGGAATGAAAGATTGAAATATATAAATGAAAACATTTGCTGGTTTTCACTTCCTGGGAGTGAACTGAAATGCTGTATTAATTATAATAATTTTGAAGTGAAAGTACTGATACTTGTGCAAAGAGATATTGCTGTTATTTTAATTTGTCATGTGGTATGTTTGTGAATTGTTTGAGTGAATGTGTATGATAGATAGAGTTTGAGAGTAAAACACAACAATGTGAAAAGAAGAAATTAATAATATTATACAAAGGTATTCAATAAAGATTGAGAATTTATAATGTAATGGTTGTTGTAGAACTTGTATATTAGATAATTGTATAAACCAACCTCTCTTCTTTTACTTTCATATTCAAATTCAGTAGATCCTCTCTCTTGGTTGATCTAGCCCTCTTGTATGCCTCGATACTACACATATTAGAATTCCTCTGTCAGTGAATCTTTTCTTCATAATGTTAGACTCTCTCAAAATCATCCATTTTTGAGCACAATATCTATAATTAGAGAACTTGACTGATGGAAAATTCTGCTGAAAAGCATGATTGGTACATTTTCAAAGTTGCCACAGTTTGTTACTCTTTTGGCTTCACAACCTAAAATGCCATATCAGTCATATGAGAGAAAATACATCATTCAGCATACTGTATAATGTACACTACTTTGGGCCCTCTTATGGGCCAATGCAGTGAATTATAAGCCATAGAATAGAACATATAAGGCCCCTTCTACAAAGCATATCATTGATATTCTTCTATCCACACCTATCCTGTTAGAATATCAATGATATGCTTTGATATCCCCATGCATACCTCCTACCCACCCACATCCTCTCACCCTGTCAGACTGTCATAGTAATGCTTGAATGTTTTCACTTATATACACTGTCAGCTAGCACATTTGCTTATTTCCGATCTGACGAAGAAGGGCAACCTTCAAAAGCTAATCAAGAAATGTATTAAGTTATGTCCAATAAAAAAGGTATCATCTTATTTTCTTTTCCATGTTTTATTTTGTTTGATTTCTATTGATAACCTTAAGAGTGGACTAACACGGCTACCACACTCCTCTACTGCAGAAAAGAAAAACTACCCTTTTACCCACTACAGTAAAAGGGGGTGGCAGCACGCGTCAAAAACAGGCCCCCTTTTTCGCTGCTTGGTAAAAGGGGCCCCTAACCTTAGACAAAATGTATATATGAAGTAAAGGTTTTTGTATCTGTATATTTCTATAGTTAATTATATACAATACAAAGACATTTTAAAACAATTTTTCACCATTTCTCTAGTAATTCCAAGCTTCCAAATGACCTCCTTGATATGCAACCAACTTTTCAGTCTTCTGCGCATCCTTTATCTACTGCACCACAAGTAGCAGGTACATGGGGAGGTAAGAAACCTGAATAATTGCTACAATGTATAGAAATTTGAGGTAGTATTTTTTCACGTTTATAACAAATCTTGTGCTCTGTATTATGTATATTTGCAGTGTTTATATTGATTTGCGATAGTGCATTAGACTTATTGTGCATGAATTTTATTGATTAGTCTTAACAATAAACCAGTGAAATCTTTACTCAAATTCCCTGTTCTTTCTAAGGTGTTCATTAATGATTTAATGAACTCTTAAGAAAAAAACATTATACTGATTTTATTTAGGAGCTGGTGTTTAATTAATGATATAATTGTCCAACTTTGCTTTTCCTTAAATAGAACTTTGTTAAGGTTTCCAAGTGTGTTTCTGAAAAAAACAAAAGACAAACTTCATTTTCTGACTTTTTGCAGGGTGGAGGGTTTTTTGTTTTTTTTTTAAATTTCTTAGCATGTCTGTTTAAAGTGAACTATTTGGTTTTCAGCTCTCTCTTTAGTTAGTGTTCTGACACTATTATTAGACATTTCTTCTGCTTAAACATTTATAGTTCCATAGTAAATGAGAGCAGATGATCTATCCAGTCTGCCCATAAAGGTGGCCAGGGCTCCTCTGTTCAGGTTGCACTCCCCCTTTGTTGTTAGCTGAATTATAAGACAAAAAAAACCCACTTGATTAGAATTCATATATGCAACACAAAAAAATTCTAGAGAAGGCATGTGACGAAAAATTAAGTACTTCGTATGGAAAGGTATTAGCAATCTGGAAAAGAGAAAAACCTTGTCTGTTGTTCATATAGAACTCATTCAGAAACTAGTGCCTCAACCTCTGCTCTTCATCAAGAACATTATTAAAAACAACTATTAAATGCTACTCATAGGGGTCTGGTTACGAAGCAGTTCTAGCGGCTGTCCATTCGCTAGTGCCGACACGGCGCTGCTTAGTAAATTGAAGAGATAGTTCTTTAAGGCTAGAATACATTTAAAACACTACAGTACTTCAAGATATTATGGTAGAACCCAGAAGTCTGAAACCTCTACCTCCAGTATTAATACATTAGATTAATTTAAGAATTTTTCTTTCCCTCCCTTTCAAAAAACAAGGATCAGGTACGCATGGTGTCTGTATTTGTATAATCACTTGAAACTCTTCATTAATATTAAATTTTAAAAGCTCAGTTTTAGTTAATAAAAAAAACTAACAAATTATTTTTAAAATCTTAACATTTTTAGGGGTCCTTTTACAAAGGCATGCTGAAAAATGGATTGCAATAGTGTAGGCGCGTGTTTTGGATGCACGCCAATCCATTTTTTAGTGCACCTGTAAAAAAGGCCTTTTTAAAAATTTTTGCCGAAAATGGACGTGCGGCAAAATCAAAATTACCATGCGTCCATTTTGGGTCTGAGACCTTACCGCCAGCCATTGACCTCTAGCGGTAAAGCATCCCGGCGGTAATGACCTATGCACGTCAAATGCCACTTGGCGCTTGTCTGTTATGCGCATCCGAAAATAAAAAAATATTTTTCAGACGCACGTATTGGATGTGCGCCAAAAGTGAAATTACTGCAAGAACCATGTGGTAGTAGGACAGTTATTCCATTTTGGCATGCGTTGGTCACGCGTGGACACTTACGCAGCTTAGTAAAGGGCTCCTTTTACAATGCCACTGAAGTGATTACCACATTCCAAATGTGACAAAGCCCCTAGGAATTAAAAGGGTTTTGTCGCATTTGATAAGCTACTAATCACTACTGTGGCTTTGTAAAGGGAACCCTAAATGCACAACTTTGAAAGACTGGCTGAGAACCAAAATGAAACCAACAGCTCTTAAGGCTCTCAGGGTCTCAAAAGAATCTAATTACATTACATTAAAAGTGCAGCCCAAAACTTTGTATAAAATACTTCCAAATGAAGTGGTGTAAAGCTGGAAGCCAGCAATTCCAGTGACATTTAAAACCTTTTCCTGCTTCTGATATCTGTCTGCATTGATGATTTAGAAAATTCAAAATTTACATAGCTATAATATGCAAAGAAGGGACACCATTTCATGCAATAAACAGAAATGTCTCTACAACAAGCCTAGGCAATAGCCCTTGTAACGGAAACCCGCTTGCCCAATAATCAAAAGAAACAAAAGTATAAAGAACCCCCCCCCCCCCCCCACATAGAATTAATCCCACCCCACAGTAGGACCATTCTAAACTATTCTAGGAGTGTTAATTATCAGAGAACCTAACCTTACTCCATGAAAAACAAAAAACCTAGGAACTTTTACTATTATTCAGAAAAGTTTCAAGTTGTGTAGGATCAAAGAAGATATTCTTCCCCTGCCAACCAACTGAGGTGGTCTTTTACTAAAGCTTAACTTGAGTTATCTGCAGCAGGGCCCATAAAAATAAAATGGGTCCTGCTGCAGATAACTAGAGCTAAACTTTAGTAAAAACAAAAACAAAAAAAACCCTAAGCACTTGCATGGGAACTGCAAAATAAGAGGCTCCCAAAGCAAGCACACAAACATTTACTTGCAGGAATTGCTTCCTTCTCAGTTGAGTGGATCTAGCCACATCAGGAAAGATCTGAATTTTTTGCCCACAAAACAAGGTCTTGTTTGTCATCCGGAGGAGCTGGTGGTGTGAGGAAGAGGAAGGACACCTTCCTGGAGGTTCCCAAACTTTCTGGCTTGCTTAGAGGACTTGTACACTCAAGAATGACATCAGTTGTAGGCACCATTGGAAGAGCTTAAAACTGACTGGCCCCTGTGGCTTATTGGAGCTGTTGTCATCTGCTAGCATAAGGGATAGCGAGGACACCTTCCTGTTTTTGTAAACATGTAGTCTCTTCAAAAAAAAAAAATTTGACATAAGCAGCTATCAGTTGCAGGCCTGAAATGGCAAATAGAGATAAAAATGGTGCTGGTTTTGCCAGTGGCGTACCAAGGGGGGGGGGGGGGGGGGGGGGGCGCCGCGCGCCAGTCAGCGTCGTTCATTTCCATGCTCCCTCTGCCCCGGAACAGGAAGTAACCTGTTCTGGGGCAGAGGGAGCATGGAAACGAACGACGCTGACCGGCGCGTGGCACCCCCCCAGCGGCGTGCACCCGGAGGTGAGGGGGTTCTTTTGCTGGGGTGGGTGGGGTGTTCTTTCGCCGGGGCGGGGTCGCGCTGCACGGGGGAGGGGGCGCTGCACCCGGGGGGCGGGGCGCATCGGCTATCCGCCCCGGGTGTCAGTGCCCCTAGGAACGCCACTGGGTTTTGCTGGCTTTACACAGTTCGCGTTTTGAAGGCTTTTTCTACTAAGTGTTTGGCAGTGCTTTCAGTGTAAGTAGGCATTTTATCTTTTGAAACATAAAAGCTTGAGAGTCTTTAGAGTTCTTGTTATTTGTTTAAGACTGTGCATTTAGTGATTCATTACACTTTTAAAATTTAATAGGTTTCTGTAATTTGCATTTCATTTTTTTTGTATATTTCTTTTGAAGCTCTGCATGCCCCTGTTGCAGTCTTAAGGTGAAATGTGGCCATGTTGGGCTTCTAATGTTTATACTTGAATAAATGTCTTTTTAGTGTAATAAATTCATATTTTGGTTCACTCTTGTACTTCTGCTTTTCATGGGATCTTGGCTGGTGCAATGAGGGTTTTTTTTTGTTTGTTTGTCACCATTTAATCTCTGTATGTGTCAAATAAGAAGACAGTATTATCTTTGGAAGAGAAGTATGTTATTCACAAAATATATTTTTGATAGTAACAATTGGGCTACTGAAAGTTTTCATGTTTCAAAAGTGTAGTTGGCTACAATAATGGAGTATAAGCAAAATTTGAGTCCCAACACAGCCCGTGTTTTTGTGATTTGGCCTGTGTCAGGGTTTTAAAAATGCATGAAGTGGTAATAGGAATCTACTTAAAAACATACCAATGTAAATGATAGAATAGTCACAAAATTATAAACCAAAGATTACACAGTAAAAATATTAATAAATATATTGATAAAGCAGAATAAAAATACGACTATAAATATATCAAACCTTAAAGCCGTAAAGTAATACACAGCTGTTTACAAATAAACATATAAAAATAAATATATAACATTGAAAAGTTAAAACTGGAAAAAATACCATCAGAAGATCACGCTGTTGTTATGCTTCATGGAACAGCTAGCAGCAATAGCAATCCAAAGTTTTAAAAGCAGAAAACACAGCTTAAAATATTACCAAAGATAGTTGCTTTTTATTTATTTCTGTGAGAGAAATCTAGAAGGTTCTCCAAATACAAAGCATAAGTGGAACTCAATAATATGATGTAGTGTGGATGGATTTATAAAACAAAGCAATTAATCTCAGCTAGAGGTGTGATGATATCAATATTACAAGAAGAATAGTGTTTGGATTTTAAACCCCCTGTGGGCATAAACAGTGAGGCTGATTTCAGTATATTTCTGTGAGACATTACAAAATAAAAGATTTGTTTCTCTAGTCATATCTACATCATTTTCATAGTTACTGATCAACATATCATCATAGACGTGTAAATGTAGTTTTCTCATTTTTATTTCATATAAGTTTTACCCATACTTTCCCAGGGGCCTTTTTACAGAGCGGTGGTAAGCCCAGTGCAGGTTTACCGCTCTTCCGGGACTACCACTGGCCCATCGTGGCTGCCAGCGGTAGTTTCAAGTCAAGTGCCTGCCATTTCTGGGAGGGGAAATAACCCTGGAAATGGTTAGCACGGCAGTAACCCGGTGGTAATCGGGCATTGCCACGCGCTGCCTGGTTATCGCCATCTCAGTGGCTGTCTGTAAGGGCTCCCTGCCACATGGCCACTCAGTAAGAGTTCTCTCACTGCGTGGCCATTTTTTTTACCGGGGGCAGAAAAAAGGATTCTGGTGCACAAGAAAACACACCCCCCGCCGCTACCGCAGGGCCCTTTTTCCCACAGCTTAGTAAAAGGACCCCTTAGTGTAGCATTGTTTTTCATTTTCCTTTGATTATTTAATTTTTTTTTTTTTTTTGTAAAGTAACCATCACTGATTTGTGCATCATCTAGATGTGCATAATTCTTTGTAACTTAAAACCAGTATATATGTTTCTCTCACTTTTTTGGGAATTATTCCCCCCCCCCCCCCCCCCATTTAGTCTTATTAACTGGCTTTGTGCCAGCTTTAGTTGGGAGAATTGTCAATAGATAAGATGATGTGAAAAAGTTCCCCTTTCCTGATTTCCCCTACTATTGCTAATATGTCACATTGAATGGTTTCTGATATTTGAACAAAATGTAATATTAGACAAAGAGAACCCATGTAAACACATACATTTTTGAATTTAAGGAATACATTTATCCAATACTTATATCTCTCATAAAAAAGTAACTGTCCCCTAAACCTGATAACTGGATGCACCACCTTTAGCAGGAATAATCGCAACCAAACACTTCCTGTTACTTGATATCAGTCTTTCATATCACTGTTGAGAAATCTTTTTTTTTTTGCACTTTTTATTTTTTATTAGCACATCATCAAAATGAGAGGTCAACAAAGGGAACAGTTACAATTCACAGTTGTACTAAGACAACTTACTAAATACACAGGTAAGAGACAGTAAGCTTACAAACCACCTTTGATGTGAGATTTTGTGTTCAGATTAATCTCACTTATGCCTCACTTATGTCCTCCTGGATATGACATTCTTCACTCCCCAAGGCAGGGCAAAAAAGGTGGCGGACTTGCTCTTATTTTTTTAAAGAGTTTTTTTCCATGTCTCCTTAGTCAGCTCTGGGGTTTTTCCTGAACTAGAATACATGCTATTCAAATTCAGCAATGATTCAAAGGAGGCAAGTCAAATCACCCTTTTCCTTATTTACTGTCTGCGGTGCTTGGTCCAATCAGAACCTTCTCTTCTAGAGATTACTTCCTCTTCCATGTCCCAATTTTCCAGGATTATCCTCCTGGGAGACAAATATACACTTGGAGAACAATGCAAACATCAACGTCCACAACTTGAGATCATTCCTGAAGGACATTGAGTTAGCTATCTTTACCGAGGGAGCAACACATGAACCTGGCCACATGCTAGACTTCATGTCCTCCTAACCTACTGGCTTGATTAATTCATTTAAATGGAAGACGATACCATGGTCCGATCACTTCCAACTTAATTTTACTATTGATGTCTGTATGTCGAGCTCAACCAAACACAAGCCTTTCTGTCTCATAGCCACTCGAGGTAAAATCAATGAGGCCAAATTTTGGTCTGAGCTGAAAGACTCCCTTACCCCCTGGACCGCTACACAAAACTCGGTTAAATTACTCTGGGATACTAAGGTGGAGGTCGTGCTGTACAAAATTGCTCCACTCATTACTAAAATGGTTAGGGCAACCAGAAACTTTTCCTGGTTTTCAGAAGACCTAGTCAACCTGAAACGAGAATGCCAACACCTAGAAAAATTATGGAGGAAGAACAAAGACACTACTAGCAAACTTAAATGGAAGTCGGCCTTCCGTCACTACAAAAAGAAGGTTACCGACTCCAAACGACAGTACTATAGCAGCCTAATAGGTCAAGAGGTTCTTGACATTAAAAAAAAAGAACTCTTCTCTTTAGTTAAAAGCCTAACTTCATCAAACCCAGAAACTACGCATCAAGCATCTCCATCCACCCAAGAGCTAACCAATCATTTTGCCAGTAAGATCATTCAAATTAGGTCCAAGTTGTCTAAAGCCACTCCAATGGAGGAAAATAGTCCTAGCAGCGGTTCATCCTTGAGCACCAATGATTCTCCAATTCAGGGTCTCGAGACTGACCACATCTGGGCAGTGTGTTTCTTCTAGCAAAAAAGGTGCCGTTACTCAAATGTCAGGCCACCCTTCAGGGTGAGGTGATCACTGAGGAACTCACCCCACAATAGCTAGGACACCTGCAACCAGTCACAGAATCTATGACAAGGCAGAATTGGTGTGTAGAGCCTGAGCTCTTTCATTAAAACTTGGGGACCATGGGCAAATTTCAGCACACAATGGAAAAGGTGACGGTACTCAGTACCCCCTCAAAAAAAGCCCTGCATCTGGGAATTTTTCCAACCATTGAACTTTGAATAAGTAATATCGCTGTTGTTGAAATGTGCATGAGCCATTGCCCAAAATCCTTGCTCTCATCCATTGCTGCTGAGGCTGTTCACTGGTTGCTAGATGATCTCTTGGACTGTTAAAATCTGGTTATCTTCCTCTAGACATTGGCAAAATTGTTCTCATTCTGCTGTTGAAGGGTTCTGATCTATATGTGATATCGGCTGCAAACTACTGTCCAGTGGCTAGCATACCACTTTTCACCAAAATACTAGAAACCTATTGTCACGAAACATCTAGCCACTTAAAAGGATCTATCCCTAGCACAGTTCAGGTCCACCTGCACCTGCCACATGTGCTCTACACTAGCACCCTCCTCCCACCGACTGGGTCACAACTGGTCTCTGGTCGAGTCTCCCACTCTCCAGTTATCCCCAGTGATTTGTAGGTTACTGGAGCCATACTTCCAGTGGTCCCACAGTTCCCAGAACGCACTCACAGAGCCAACACACAAACCACCAGGATTCTTTATCAGTCCAGACAAACAGAGTGAACAAATAATTATGTTTATTCTCTTAAAAATTATTGAACAGTGGAACAAATTAGTGCAATTTGCAAACAATAACAGGTAACTGAAATATGGATCAATTATAACACTAACTAAGCACTTGCATACTTCCTAGAAAGTACCTGGGGAGATCAGGGCATGTATCTGTCTACAGTGCTTCAGCAAAGAGAGCTCTCTCTCCCCTGGGCTGAAACTGAAGCAACAGCCAACCACTGCTGGATAATTTCAAAACTCCAGGCCAGTCAGAGCCCAGAACAGTCAAGTTTCAAATAAAAACTGGTTACATCACTACAGGCACTTCCTATTATCAGTGTGCCAAATAAAGGCAAGAGAAGTCAGTCCTGTGTAACAGCTTTAAACATAAGCATGCACCATCTGCTGGCCAAACAGGAAAAATACACTTCAGCATATTTAAGACAGGCTTAAAACACACTATGGGGTCTTTTACTAAAGCTTAGCTCAAGTTATCAGCAGCAGGGCCCATAGGAATAAAATGGGCCCTGCTACAGATAACTCGAGCTTTAGTAAAAGACTCCCACTGTTTCTTCACACCTAAATTAGCAAACAATTCACCTTACATCTAGAAAGATTTTCTGGTCACAATTTGGCTCCAGAACAGTCACTTTTAGTAAAAAAAAAAAATTCCTTCCTTGTGGCCTGGCCTTGTCACCAGTGTTCTTCACAAAATGCTTGATATTGGTAGAAGCCTACCTCCATCACCAAGGTCAACTGATGTCCCCATATCTCGTGACCTCTTCAGTAGCACAGGCCTTAGTTCTAGCAAGTGAGACTGTACAACTTCTCCAGTTGCCAGGGTTTCTGATTGATTTTTAGAGCATCATTTCCTTTATAGGCAATACCTTGGACACAGTTTAAGCAAGGGCCTTCCTACCCTAATTTCTCATGTCTATGCTGTACAGCCAAAGTTACACCCAGAGGTTATTTTCAGAGGCTGGGTGATATGGTTGCTGGTGATCATGTTGTGCCTTCACCTGCCTAAAGATGAGGCATCTGCAGTTGGATTTATAATTCCAGTAAAATCAGAGATCTTAACCTCACTTATCAGCTAATGCTCAACTGGTGGACCTGCATACCTATCAATATCCACATACTCCACATACCCTGGCTTAGGAGTGAGGTTCATTACGCATCTGCATGCCATTAACAATAATCTGGTTACAAGCTATGATGAAAGTATGCACATATCTTCAATAGCACGTATTTTGCAAGTGGGCCTTCACATAGGCAAAGTGTTGGTGGGATGCACACTTACTTGTGTAGCTTATAGAATATTATGTTATGTGTATATCTCCCAGTCTGGGCATGAACATGTATATCGGTTCTGTGGCTGGCATACGTGCTCGTGCTTAAAACATTTTGTGAGGGTTATATCACATTGATGACTAGGTATCAGCATAGGTCAAAGACATGTATATAATGGCACTACAGCTAGGGAAACCAAACATTTTTAATATATAATGGAGCCAGAGTTAGAATTCTCTCTTATTATTCATTGATAAGCTTCAAGGATCACATGTAACAAATAGAAAACAGTTTATTTACAAAGGCAAAGTATAAAACAAAAGTGTAAACCGAAGTAAAATCAGAATTTAAAAGATCCTAATACAAATATGTAGAATGATAAAATAAACAAGGTGTCAGGTGGAATAACAAACACCCCTTATGATAAAAGTGCCTAAGAACCCAGACTTCACAGATTAGAATAAAAGGGTATACGACATCTGTTATCTGGTTGTCTCTTCACACAGGCAGCTGGCGATACACAAAGGTGGCAGGAATCTTCTTCTGATTGATGATCTTGGTCCTTGTGATATGGTGTTATTTTTGATGAGTACTGTCTCTGTGCCAGTCTTTTATACAGAAACATATCAGAAGTGTCTTTCAAATCACGATAACAGCTTGATATGTGGTTGGTCCGTGCCTGATTGTTAGAGATTTGATAGCCACAAGTATGTCTTTGCCATCCCTTGGATAGTCCCCCTAACCTCTTGAAGCTCCCAGGCAGTCTGGGGCTGAATAAACAAAATGTCCTTGCCCAAAGTTACTGCATGTCTCTGACTTGGCCAGGATGTCTCTCTAGGTTAATAGTGTCGGGGCACGACTAAGAGTCTTTCTTTAAATTTAATTCAAATCTTTTATAGTGTGCTCCACCAACCAGTTTAGAGTGGATTACAGAAAGAAAAATGAATATACATTCACTATGCAGCAGAAACAACAAACACTAGCAAATCAAAACAAACAAAAGTTACAACAGCTGTTATAAATCATAGAGATCATAAGAAAATTAATAATTAAGTAGGTTTGACATTGAGGCGTATTTTCAAAGCACTTAGCCTTACAAAGTTCCATAAGTGTTTTGAAAATGAGCCCCTAAGTATTTGTTAAACAACCAAGTCTTTAAAACTACATCAAAATGTCATATAATTCATGATGTTTCAAAGGGAAGATGGGTGCAAATTCCAAAGTGGGATTTGCACAAATACAGTAGCAAATACAAAGTGTTATTCCAGGAAACCCAAGTTGATCAAACCCGGACACATCGGTGGTCACACAGAGAGGTGAACTGAAACCAGAGGATGAGAGAGTGATAGTTGCAGCCCAAAACAGCAGATTTCTGTTCTGCTCTTTCTGCCTCGCCCCACCCCATGCTTGGAATAAACTACCTGAGCCCATACGCCAGGCCCCCTCCCTGCCCATCTTCAAATCCTTGCTCAAAGCCCACCTCTTCAATGTCGCCTTCGGCACCTAACCACTACACCTCTATTCAGGAAATCTTGACTGCCCCAACTTGACATTTCGTCCTTTAGATTGTAAGCTCCTTCGAGCAGGGACTGTCCTTCTTTGTTAAACTGTACAGCGCTACGTAACCCTAGTAGCGCTCTAGAAATGTTAAGTAGTAGTAGTAGTATTATGGGCGAGTAGATTCACAAGAAGCTTGGGGAAAAATGGCAGAAAATCTCAATACAAAAGACAGAATAAGGTGTGACATCCCATCCATTGGAAATTTTTGTAAACTTTACAACATCACTGTTTCAAAGAAGCTTGATTCAAGAAAACTAGACATCATGATAAAGGAGAAAATAGCAGAACAGTATTGATTATAGAGGTGTCTGTTCCAAATGAATATTCTGTGAATTAGATGGAGAGAAAGAAGACTCTTTAATATCAAAAAACACAGTTAGTGACCAAGGAAGCATGGCAGGAAGATACAGAAATACTTCCCATTGTATTGGGATCCACAGGATTGATTTAAAAAAAATTTCAAACACATAGTCTGATCTGTTAAGGTTGCCTATGCATGTTATAAACTACAGAAGGAAGCTTTCTTTGGCACAATGCAAGTACAGTGGCAAGCACTGGCAGTAAATTTGAGAGACTGAGATCATAATCTACATACCCTTGCTTAGGAGTGAGGTTCATTACTTCCATAGTATGTACAGAATGAATGCATTTGAAAAGATTGATCCTGAGGCCAAAATATCTGGAGGTCCTTTTCAACAGATCCAGTATTCATCAGTTTTGATTACTGATGCTGACTCTGTCCTGGGGAGCTCACGTTAATGCTTATCAGTCCTAAGGAAGCTGTGAAATTCCAAAAAAAATCACACAATTTTTAAGCTCAGGGCAATCTTATGCTCTCAGCAGATTCCTTCCCAGTTTTCATGGTTTGTCCGTGTTAAAAACATTGTTTTCTGGTTGCCTGTGTGTAATATGTCAACATGCAAGGAAGTACATGCACTCTAGGATAAACACAGGGGATGGCTAAATAGAAAGAGGATGGAAGTGTAACATGGCTTTTGAGGTGTTATGTTGGGCAAGAGTAGCTGAGAACTAAGGTCAAAACCAGACAGACTTCTACGGTTTGAATCCCACAAATGACAAAAGATAGATGATCAAGTCTGCATATTGTGTATCACTGTTATCATATTATATGAGTGAGGATGTTGTGCATCTCATAGAGGAGGGAAAGATGTCTTTTCCAGCTGATGAAAGCTCCTTTTGAGCCACTTAATGCCTGCCAACTTCATCTGAAAGTCATTCAGCACACAGAGTTAGTGAGCTCCATGCCCTAGAACTGATCCACCTTATACTAAGTGTTTCAGTAATAAAGTGGTTTTGTACACTCATCCAACATTTCCTTCTTAAAACTGTTACAGCTCCACCTTAACCAGTCAATAGTCCTTCCAACCTATTTTCTTAGACCACATGCCCATACAAGTGATTGCACACTGCATACTTGGATCAAAAGCTGGGCGGACTTTCTAGTCCACTCCAGAGAGAAGACCAAGACTCTCTAGCAGCCCAAACAGGATGGGGGCTACCATTGGCAAATGCACAATATCTAATTGACTAGAAGACTGTATTTCCTTCACTTATGCCCAGGCTGGGCTGACTCTGCACAGTCATGTCAGAACTCATAATATCCAAGCCACTGTATTGATACACTTTTGAGGTCAGCTTACATAGAAAAGATTTACAGAGCTGCAACATGATAGTTCCTTCTGCATATTAACATCCCACTACTTCCTAGATCAGGACTCCCAACGTGACAGTAGGTTTGGCCAGACAGTCTTCCAGAATTTATTTGGGATTTGGAATCCAACTCCATTCCCCTAGGCCCTTCCTTTGCAGTTCCAGGCTGCCTTCCAAAAAAAAATAATAATACTAATCATATAATAAAATGGCCTGTTGCCACCCATTAATGTTTGCTTGTTGCAACATTACTTGTTTTGTTATTTCCCCTTTTTATAGTTCTGTTTGTCCTCAGAAAAAAGTAATGGGTGCTCTCCTAAGACATCAGGACTTGAATCCTCACAACTCTCCCATCTCCCCAAGGAGTTCTATTCTTCTAGCTAGTAACAGACTGAGAAGGTCTGTGTAACAGCGGCAGGTGGGAACAGGCATGCATGTGTAGTGAAGAGCCCGAATGCTTCTAGAAAAATAGCTGGGGTACTGTTTCCTGCCCCGGATTCAATCGGTGTTATCACCCATGCATGAGGATTCAAGTCCTGCTGCCCTCAGGGAACACCTGCTACATGTAAGGAACTTTGTTTTATTGATAACAATGGTGCACAATAGTCTGTATAAAAAGATGGATTTTTTAAAGTAGTCATAAACAGTCCAAAAAAAGTCATCAGCTTTATTCAAACAAAAGTGCACATAGGCCTAGTGCTTATCAAGAACAGTGGTTATTTTAGCATATGTAACTCTTTTTGAAGTGTGGGATGTATTAAGCCCAATTATGCCTCAATTTTGACTGCAGATGTACTGGTATCTCTCAGCTTCAATTTCAGCTGATAATGTACTTTCATAGAGTAGTGGTTGTAAACATAGCCCAGAGTTTGGTCATATATCCAGAAATTTAATGATAGCTCTAGGATTCATCTACCATAGGATTCATCTACCATCATTTTCTAGGTTCAGCACCACTAACAGTACCAGCTTAGCCATTAGACAAAGTAGGATGTTGCCTAGGGAAGTAATATCAATGGGAAGGAGGAAAACAAAGATCAGTCACAATGAAAGCAAAACAGCAGATCATGGTAGCCGTACAAATGCAAAGACCCATCAGGACATACATTAACTCATAAGCAGGGTGAGCAACCTGTTTAGGTAAATGGCTTTTGAAAATTTCCCTTATGGGGACCCAAAAAGGTGCCTATGTTAAGTCTGTTTTATAAAGAGCAGGGAATTAAGGAGAATCACTCACTTAATCTGTCAGGTAAAGCCCTGGGTGAAATGAGTACTTTTAAAAATCTGCATGTATTAGACAAAGGGAACCTGAGTAAACTTACAAGCTTTTAAATTACTTCATTTATTTAAGAAACTAAGTTATCCAACACTCCCTATCATCCTGTCAAATATTTGAAAGGTATTAATCCGCAAACAAACCTTTTCCGGAGATGGGAAGGTGGTAGAACGAGAGGGCATGAAATGAGATTGAAGGGGGGCAGACTCAAGAAGAATGTCAGGAAGTATTTTTTCACGGAGAGGGTGGTGGATGCTTGGAATGCTCTCCCGTGGGAGGTGGTGGAGATGAAAACGGTAACGGAATTCAAACATGTGTGGGATAAACATAAAGGAATCCTGTGCAGAAGGAAGGGATCCTCAGGAGCTCAGCCTAGAATGGGTGGCAGAGCTGGTGGTTGGGAGGCGGGGCTAGTGCTAGGCAGACTTATACGGTCTGTACTAGTGCTGGGCAGACTTATACGGTCTGTGCCCTGAAGAGGACAGTAGAAATAAAAAAGTAGCACATATGAATTTATCTTCTGGGGCAGACTGGATGGACCGTGCAGGTCTTTTTCTGCCGTCATCTACTATGTTACTATATCCACGTGAAAAAATAATTGCCCTTTAAAGTTAACTGGTTCACCACGTTTAGCAGCAATAATTGGAACCAAACACTTTCTATAATTTGACATCAGTATTTCACATTGTTGTTGAGGACTCTTAGCCCTCTCTTCCTTGTAGAACAGCTTTAATTCAGACACATTCTTAGGTTTTGTGCGTTAATTGCTTGATTCAGGTCTTGCCACAGCATCTCTATAGGCTTCAGGTTAAGACGCAGTGAATCCAAAACTTTTGTTTTGTTTCTCTTCAGCCATTCAGATATAGACTTGCTTTTGTGTTATTATGATGATCTTACTGTGGAATGCTGTATTTACTTTATGCCAGACATAATGGAACCTGTGTTCAAAGAGTTCCACTTTTAATTCGTCTGTCCATAGAACATTATCCCAAAAGGCTTGAGGATCATCCAGGTGTATGTTTGCAAATGAAAGACAAGCAATTGATATTACTGTTGAACAGCAAGAGTCTCTGCTTTGCTACTTTTCTGTGAATCACATTTTTTCCTAGTCTCTCTTTCTTATTGTGAAGTCTTGCAATTCTTTGGATTGTATTCTGGGATGTTTTGTGACTTCCTGGATGTGGTGTTTTTGTTACATTTGTACCCCGTGTTTTCCCACTCATGGCAGGCTCAATGCAGCTTACATATTGTATACAGGTACTTATTTGTACCTGGGGCAACGGAGGGTTAAGTGACTTGCCCAGAGTCACAAGGAGCTGCCTGTACCTGCAGTGGGAATCGAACCCAGTTTCCCAGGACCAAAGTCCACCACTCTAACCACTAGGCCACTCCTTAACATTCCATGTAGAAGCCTGCCCTTGCAGCCGCGCAGGCTTCTGTTTCTGTGAGTCTGACGTCCTGCACATACGTGCAGGACGTCAGACTCACAGAAACAGAAGCCTGCGCGGCTGCAAGGGCAGGCTTCTACATGGAATGTTGCTGGTGGAATAGCAACATTAACATTCCATGTAGAATCTCAAATAGTAGCAACAGAATCTCCAATAGTAGCAACATTCCATCTAGAATCTCCAATAGTAGCAACATTCCACGCTTTCCCACTCATGGCAGGCTCAACGCGGCTTACATATTACCCTGTTTCCCCGAAAATAAGACATCCCCTGAAAATAAGACCTAGTAGAGGTTTTGCTGAATTGCTAAATATAAGGCCTCCCCCGAAAGTAAGACCTAGCAAAGTTTTTGTTTGGCCCCGATGGGTGCCCACTCTCTCCCACCAGAAGCTCACTATTTGGCAACTAGCCACCCAGCCCAGTTCCCATTAGTGTGAAGGTAATGATGGCGATATGGTACTGTGTTGTGGTTTATTAGGGGAGGTTGTTTTTTTGTGTCCTTGTGAGAGCCGGACGTCTATAACACAAAGCAACGCATTCTTTTCCTCGTTCTTCCTCTATCAGGGGCCATCGTTGGGATTTTTTTTTTTTTGTATGTGTAATCGTTTGGTTCTCTAGTGTGGTGCATTTGGGTATGGCTTGTACCGTGTTTCGCCGAAAATAAGACATCCCCTGAAAATAAGACCTAGTACGTCTTTGGGAGCAAAAATTAATATAAGACACTGTCTTATTTTCGGGGAAACACGGTATATACAGGTACTTATTTGTACCTGGGGCAACGGAGGGTTAAGTGACTTGCCCAGAGTCACAAGGAGCTGCCTGTGCCTGCAGTGGGAATCGAACCCAGTTCCCCAGGACCAAAGTCCACCACTCTAACCACTAGGCCACTCCTCCACTGGTGGTGGTGTGTCTTTGGAATAATTTTGGTATGCTGGTCACTCCTAGGAAGGTTCATCACAAGTCTTCTCCATTTGGACTTTAATGACTTTGTAACCTTTTCCAGACATATACTTTTACAACTTTTTTTTTGCATCTCTTCTGGAATTTCCTTTGATTGTGGCATAACATTCTTGTAGAAAGTTTGTGGTAACTACTTCACTCTCATAGTGAGGCTTAGATTCAACAGGGCTGGCTGTGTTCAATTGGCAGAATCTAATTATTTAAATGTGTTTAATTGAGTTTAACGAAGAGGGCAGTTTCTTTTTCACATGGGTGATATGGGTGTTCCATAGCTTTGTTCTTTAAATAAATGAAGTAATAATTTAACAACTGTGTTATATATTTACTCAAGTTCCTTTTATCTAATATTAAAGTTTGTTTAGAGTAGAAGAACTATTTAGTGTGACATATCTACTATAATAAAACTCACCCTCAACGTTCTGAGGACACTGACGTCACTGAAGCCAAGCCCTGACTTCCTTCAAAAAGGTTCGAAGGTTCGTGGTGGTGAAGCCACCAAAATCGCTCCAGGCCCCGCCCTCGAGGGCGGAGCAATGGCAGAACAACGAAGGGGTTGGCAGGGCGGGAGGCAGGGAGGCGGGGTGGGGGGTGGGAAATCGTTCAGGGCCCCGCCCTTGCGTCAAACATCATGATGTTGGGGGCGGAGCAACGGCAGAACAATGAAGGGGTTGGCCGGGGGGGGGGGGGGTGTTGGCGACGAAAACCTTGCTAGCGCCCGTTTCATTTCCTCTGAAACGGGCCTCTTTTACTAGTATGCAATAATAGGGGAAATTGAGGGGGGGATTTTTTTTTCATATCATTGTAATTCCAGTTGTAAAGGGGTCCTCCAATTCTGTGTTTGGGGTTGTAACCAAAAGCCCCCCCGTTCAGGGCACAGGGTTCTGGTGCAGCACCACCCCTTACTCCAGACTCGGTTCAAACAAACAAAAAAAAACCTTTTAATGCAGCACCAGTTCCACAAAACATAATCAACCACCAACCCCTCCCTTCAGTTCAAAGGTTCAATTAAAGTTCAGCTCCCAAACTTAAGTAAAGTCAGTTCAACAACTCAAGTAAAGTTCAGTTCAAAAGCTCAAGTAAAAAAAAAAAAAACATGAGCACATCACCTTTTCTCCTGTTGCACTCCAGCAGCCCTGCAGCAAGCAGGGCTGGCAGTTCACCTCCTACTCCACAGTAACAAACTCCTGTGGCCTCCCACAACTGCCTTTAAGTGCTGGCAAGGTTGGCTTTTGTATTTTCCCAGTCCATGCCGGCTTGCTCCTCTAAGCAAAGGCGTTCTGGAGGCAAGTCCTTTTCCTCCTCCACATACTCCATAGGTTCCGTTAGCTCTCCACAGCCTTTCTCCTCTCCCACACTTCTGGGAGCTTTCAGGAGATCCACCCTCTCCTCCTCACAGCTGGGAGGCATTATATATTGATTCCGCAACCACGGAAATTGAGCTTCTTGATTGCAGCTCCCTCTGCTGGTAGCTAGAGTAACTGGCCCCCATTTCCTGGAGTTCCTTCCATTCCTGCTAAGGTTATTTTATTTTATTTATTTATTTTATTTTATTTGTTACATTTGTATCCCACATTTTCCCAGCTATTTGCAGGCTCAGTGTGGCTTACATAGTACCGTAATGGCGTGCACCAGTTCCGGTTTTAACAGGTCCCTTCCAAGTTTTTGGGTCCACCCCTCTCTTTCAGTCTCCCAAGGGATTCTGGGTACGGTAGTTCTAGGGTTGGCTGCTTCTGTCTAGGATCATGTTTACCTGCCTTATCACACAGTTCACTTTGTCAAGCGCTTTTTCTACATCCAGGATCAGCACTACTCCCTCTTTTTGCACAAAGCTCTAATAGCTGACAAATATTTTGAATCCCACTCCATCTCTAAGGAAACCTAGTTTGGTCCTTGTGCACCAGAGTGGGTACCACCGTTCCCAATCTAGATGCCAAAACCAAGGGACAAGATCTTAAAATTTGAGTGAGATCAGACAATATGACTCCACCTAAAGCGGGTCCTACCTGCTCGTGCAATAGTATGATCAAGGCTTGTCTCATATTAGCTGAAAACCACCCACCTGGGAGACATCCTGATAAAATCCTTTAAGAGATCTTACTGCAAGAAAGCCCAAAAGCTGGTAGAACTTTGAACGCAATCCATCAAACCCTGCCGCTTTTTCAAGCTTCAAAGCCAGGATTGCTACAAAGATTTGCCAGCTGTTCCTTTGAGAGGCCCAACCATTTATAGCCCCTCACAGAAATTATTATTCTGTCTACATTCTCCCCCCCTACCGTACAACCATTGATAATATTGCTGAATAATTGCTGACATTTGGTAATGAATTCCAAATCTGGGGGAATTGTGCCTCTAACAGTAGCCAGTAGTCTATATAGGAGTAACTCTGATGTGAGTGACAATAAAATGTATAATCACATTCATCTGGGTGGAGAGTTCTCCATCTGTCGATTAGGCCCAACTGGTGCATCAGCAAGAGTACTCCCTTGCTGCTTGAAGCTTTGGCCTCTGCTTTAGGAGTTTTACAAACCCTACCTCAGTTACCACTAAATTAGTCTCTACCTAGCAAAATTTGGGAACTTCCCAGGAACTTCAGTGCCACGGTGATTATGCCCTGTATGTATATTCAGAAGGTTTTTTTTTCAAAAGATAAACATTCCCTAAAAGGACCCTCCACCTAAATTGCTTGCCTACCATAAACACATAATGTCCCTTCTTGTCTCCACTTGGATCTCCAGCTCAAATGGTAGCTGTTTATGAATTAAAATAGCCACCTCACATTCTTGTCTATTAAAGGAGGAATAAACACAGTGGCTCCGTTTGTAGCTTCTCATACGCTTTGTCGATGAGTTGTGTTTCCAGCTAAAATACTATGTACACCTTTTATTTTTTGAACATCATAAATAATTTCTTCCTTTTAATCACGGAGTATATATCAGTAACTAATCAGTGTGGCATGATTAACCTGCACTATCCTCTGGTATGATAAAGGTAAGTATTTCTGCAGATTTTTCTCCATATATCTATTCACAGAGTACACCCCGGCCTAGGCACTCTTCGCACCTTTTGATGTTCTTTCCAGTCCTTATTTTGTACCCTGTCTCTCTCCCTCCCCTTCCTTCCTTATTGCCCTCTCCTACCCTTCCCTCCCTATTCTCCCCCCTCTGATCCCATTGTAGCATGCATCTCCTCCATACTTGCCCGTTAACCCCATTCAGGCAACCAGTTATTTACATACCCCCTGTATCCTCAGACCTATCTTCCCTTTGGCCCCTCTTCCTAGGCCTCAAAATCACACTGTCTCTCTCCCATCCCTCACTCAGTACTCCACCCCCTCCCCAGGACATCTCCAATGAATAACACACCCTCACCCCTACTCAAACATATTAATATCTTTAGTAGTACAACCAACAGCTCCATGCCCAATAGCAAAGAAGTGCAATTATAGTGCAAAGGTCCATACAGCATGCATCATTGGGACCTGGACCTGGGTGCGGCTGGTTTCAGAGATTGTGTCAGTAACAGTTATAAACCAGACTCTTGTAAGCATTTTTTTTTAATCTACTGATAACTGCTGCTATGCACAAAAACAAAGGACTTGAGGATTCCAGTGCACAATTCTTTCTCTTTGTTCAGTATCACCTCAATCATGCTAGTTAAAAGTTTTTCACCAGCCTTTGTTCAGTGATCCACTTGTGCAGCTCTAAGATTCCTCTTAGCTAACCTGCCTTAGTCTGGGTTCTCCTGTTGATTTAGAAGGTCTAGAAAACCCCACACTTCAACTGGGCTAGCAAGAAGGAGACACCAAAAGAAAGGGGGAAGAAGAAAGAATCTCCACTAAAGAATCCAAATGGAAAAAAACAACGGAGATAACCAAACAATCATATTATTAGTTGCTCCAAACATAAAATGGCCTTTATTTAAAATGACCGCGTCATAGGACTCGACACGGACCACGTTTCTACTACTACTACTAATCATTTCTGTAGCGCTACTAGATGTACGCAGCACTGTACACATTATATATGCAGGTACTTTCTCTGTTCCTAGAGGGCTCACAATCTTCTTTTTTTTTTTACCTGGGGCAATGGAGGGTTAAGTGACTTGCCCAAGGTCACAAGGAGCTGCAGTGGAAATTGAACCCAGGTTGCCAAGATCAAAGCCCGCTGCACTAACCATTAGGCCACTCCTCCTCACCCATTAGGCCACTCCTCCTCACTTCTGCCTGCATCAGGAGCCCATATTGATGAACATAAGCAAAAGACCATGAATGTGAAATAAGCCTGGTGGAGAGGTTCCAGAACATCTTTAGTTATCTACAAGCTAACCACCACAAGGAAATTTATTCCATTAAAGTACTAGTGGGAATGGGTGCTGCAGTCCATATTCCCACAGGGAACAGTTGCATTCGTGAACTCTGCTTTAAAATGCATTCTTTCTTTTCTTTATTTTATTTTAAATTTTGTAGTTCATAACTGCTGAATGACTTCCTATAGCTGCAAAGCCCAATAGTGTGGTTGTTTGGTCATCTCCACTGTTTTTGTTTTTTTTTCCGTTAGGAAGGAAAAGAACATGGCCATTGTATCAGATATGGCAAATAGAACAGTATTTATTTAAAAATTTTATACTGTTCACTACCCTACAACTCTAGGCAGATCAGAACATCACACACATAATCAATAATATCTTATTTTCTCGCAGCTCTGCAAAAAAAATAGTGCCATTTTTCGCCACATCTGCACCACCTGTGCTGAATAGTTTCATGTCATCGTAGATCAGCTCAGGGGCGTAGCCAGACACCCAATTCTGGGTGGGCCTGGGCCCAATATGGGTGGGCAGAAGAACCCCATCCCATCTCATAGGTGATCTGGTCTCTCCTCTTGCCTGCATGCCATATGATCTCTCAAATATCCCTCCTCTCTTGCACACCTTTTAAATTTCAGATTTTCAGTGAGGAGCAACTAATACACACTACTCATGTAGGCCCCACATCCTTCCCACTGATGCAGCTTCCTGTTTCCGCATAGGCGGGAATACGTCAGAGGGAAGGCTGTGGGGCCAGTGTAAGCAGTAAGTATCAGTTGCTGCTTCCTGCAGGCGAAGATCTGCTATTTATAAGGTATGCAGGAGGGACAGTTGTTGGGAGTTTTCAGCTTGGGAATCTCTGCCGGCCACATCATAGGTGTGCTGCTACTGGTGGGCGTGAGCTCAAAGTGGATGGGCCTGGGCCCACCCAAGCCCACCCTTGGCTACGCCACTGGATCAGCTGTAGAATGTCTGTAAGATCCCAATGGGTACTCCTTAGCCCAATTTAGAATTCAGATGATAACCAGCCTTGAGTTCACCTCTTGCTCCTTTACTATGCACATGATCACACTGCACACGGGTTTCCTCACATATCAGGCCCAGTTTCTCTGGAAGCCATTGCTCAAATAGGGGTGCCAGCTCTGTATCTTCGACCAACTCCAGTCAGATGAATATTGTTGAGCCTGTTGCATTTCAGTCCTCAATCTGGTTGAGCAGCTTTTTATTTTCTGTTTGAAAGCTGGCCAGTTGCACCTGCATATGCACGTCAGTATCTTCCTGGAAGGAGATCAGGGCTTTTGCCTCTCTTCAGTATCTGGAGTAAGTGTCAAATCCTTCATGAATCTCATTCATAGCCAACTGGAGCTTATTGAGTTTGAATTTGAAAGCTGCCAAAACTGAACATGAGATCTCCTGTGCAAAGTCTTCGGTAGATACTGCCAAAACTCTGTCCTTCCGCTGCCATCTTTGCATCTTTATACACCAATTTTGCTGACCTTTCACAGTACCAAAGTCCAGGAAGACCGGAATTTCAATGTTTCTGTCACGTCTCTGCCACTGCTAGGTTTTGCCCAAAGTTGTTGGAAGTTCTCAAGAAAAGATACAGTTTTGCAAGGGGTGGGTTGGAGCTCCCCTCTCCAGTGTCCTATTCCATCTGCATACCGGAAGTCCCCTTTGTTGCAAATGTTATCCACAGAGATGCAGACGTTCCCTGATACCCCTTCTGCTGTATTGCTTGCAAAATTATTAAAAAGAACTGGGCTAGGGACTGATTGCTATAGCACACCACTAGAAATACTTCTTTACTCATAGAAACTAGTTGAGTAAGAGATGGCAAACGGTAGTCGTAAATGAATTTCCCAACTCAGTCACTTTAGGACCCATACCAAGAGCTCTTGGTTTGTTAAGTTGCCTAACTTAACAAACTTAGGAGGAGTGGCCTAGTGGTTCAGGTGGTGGACTTTGGTCCTGGGGAACTGAGGAACTGAGTTCGATTCCCACTTCAGGCACGGGCAGCTCCTTGTGACTCTGGGCAAGTCACTTAACCCTCCATTGCCCCATGTAAGCCGCATTGAGCCTGCCATGAGTGGGAAAGTGCGGGGTACAAATGTAACAAAAATAAAATAGATACTATTGGAGATTCTACATGGAATGTTGCTATTCCACTAGCAACATTCCATGTAGAAGGCTGCGCAGGCTTCTGTTTCTGTGAGTCTGACGTCCTGCACGTACGTGCAGGACGTCAGACTCACAGAAGCAGAAGCCTGCGCGGCCACATTGATGATCTGCAAGGGCCAGGCACAGGCAGCTCCTTGTGACTCTGGGCAAGTCACTTAACCCTCCATTGCCCCATGTAAGCCGCATTGAGCCTGCCATGAGTGGGAAAGCGCGGGGTACAAATGTAACAAATAATAAATAAATAACTGAAATCAAAGGGTGCCAAATCTAGCGCTCTCCCCTGATTCAACTTTCTGCTCACCCAATGATAAATATTCCATTTGTGTAGCATGACCTACTCTAAACTATGCTGCTACAGATCTTATAATTGGCTAGATTCCATAAACTGCACTATTCTCTGTTTTAGTAGCATTTCCATTAATTTGTTCACCGTTAGAGGTCAGAGTAACTTCTTACTTTTATTTACTTCCAAACAAGGTTTGTTGTAGTTTTGCCCACTACTTCCGTTCTGTGATGATCTCATCCAGCTAACGACTTCTTGAGGCGTCTCTAATCTTAATAAAGGTAGCTTTCCTGAAGTCTCAGTTTATGATTAGTCTCATTGAGAAAGTAGTGCTTTTGTATTTGTCTTAGTTAATTTCAGTGTTTTGAAGTGTGAGTATTAGACATGCAAATGAGGAAAAAATATAAGCATATCCTCTGTCTATAAACAGCTTAAGTGAGTTTTTTCTGTTGCCTTAATTGTATACAAAAGTGAAAATGTTAATATTTGAAATGTTTAGTTATAGTACTTTCCCTGATGTTGAATGTGATTACAGTTTGACTAGTTGCCCACCTCTTCAATGTCGCCTTCGGCACCTAACCACTACACCTCTACTCAGGAAATCTAGACTGCCCTAACTTGACATTTCGTCCTTTAGATTGTAAGCTCCTTTGAGCAGGGACCGTCCTTCTTTGTTAATTTGTACAGCGCTGCCTAACCCTAGTAGCGCTCTAGAAATGTTAAGTAGTAGTAGTAATTTGATCTAGAACAGCAGTGACTCCTGCTGGTACATTGTGAGTTCTTTTGTATTTTGGATGACAAATGTGCATAGACATCAAACTCACACATTCACCCAGGAAATAGGATACAATAGATAACTTTATTATGATGCTACAGAATAATCAGCTCATACTACTTCTGGTTACAGATGAACGGTATTCATGGCAATCTCTAACCTCCCGTGCATGGGCAGGGGGCAGAGAAGGGTCTGGTCTGCAGAGACGTGCGGCTATATCTCCACAGTGCTCAAAGATGGAATACCAGAGCAAAAAGAAAAAGAAAAGAAAGCTCTAAATAAATTCTCCTAAAAAATACTAGTGCATAACGTAGTTATATTGACACTCCGCCCAGCACAGGTGGGGCAGGACCTGACCAGGGTGACCAGTTTGAACATGCACATGTATGCAGAACCTGACCTGGATAACAAATGCACGTACACAGACAAAGGAATTTTTCTCTTCCTCAGTTACTAACTGATAAGGGAGGATGAAGGGCTCTGGCTGTAGCATGGAGATTCAGAAACAAAAGGAAAGGGGGCAGAGGCATAGCTAGGTGGGTCGCTAGGGGAGTTACTGCTCCCCCAAATGGACTTCTGCCGGCGCCTATTTTTCACACAATCTGTCACTTGAAAAATAGACACTGGCACTGTCAGCAGTCCACTCTCTGCTCTCCCCCCGCTCCCCCCCCCCCCCCCCCCCCCAATGCCTGAACCTGGCTACACTTCTGGAAAGAGGATGGGATTTCTGTGGTTACAGTCAAAGTAGTTTACGTATTACACAGAGATACGTATTTTGTACCTGGGGCAATGGAAGGTTAAGTGAGTTGCCCAGAGTCACAATTAGCTGCAGTGGAAATCAAACCCAGTTCCCCTGGTTCTCAGGCCGCTGCACTAATTATTAGGCTAGGCATGTCAGATAAGAAAAACAGATGAGAGGCCTCTGGAAAGCAATTCACAGCCTATGTGGGCCTAATTTTCACTGACAAAAGCAGGCTTGTGCCATTCTGCATCAGCATTTTCCTACAGGTTTGATATACACATTTTGCAAAATGTGGACTAGAATTACATACGATGTCAGTACTACATGAGAACATTTGTTCGGAATAACTAGTTTTGGAATGCAATAGCAACATCATTATAAACTATGAAACTAAGTATATTCTATTTTATTTTAGGTAGTGTTTTTCTTTTCATGCTTTGGTTGCACCTTTTTTTTATTGTAAATATAAATAATACAAAAAAACACTTTTTCAGTACAAAACCTTTCTTCAGCATCAATTATCAGTAACTGATAAATATGAGCTGCTGACTGGCTTAGTTGCTTAGGTTGTAGGCTGCATGAGTTTGTGTTCTCTGATGGAACCTTTAGGGTCATTGGGGAGACGTCTTGGTAACTTCTTCCAAGGGAAATCTTGCCTTACCAATCTACTACATTTCTTTGAAGGAGTGAACGAACATGTGGATAAAGGTGAGCCGGATGATATTATGTATCTGGATTTTCAAAAGGCATTTGACAAAGTACTTCAGAGGAAATTGGAGAGTCATGGATGGGATAGGAGGTAGTGTTCTGTAGTGTTCTGTTGTGGATTAAAAACTGGTTAAAAGATATAAAACAGGGATTAGGGTTAAATGTTCAGTATTCTCAATGGTGAAGGGTAGATATTGGGGTTCCCCAGAGAGGGGTCTGTGCTGGGACCACTGCTTTATAACATATTTATAAATGATCTAGAGATGGGAGTAACTAGTGAGGTGATTACATTTGCTGACGACACAACGTTTTTCAAAGTTGTGAAAAAGTGCAAGAGGACCTTATGAGATTGGGAGACTAGGCATCCAAATGGCAGATGACATTTAATGTGAGCAAGTGCAAAGTGATGCATGTGGGAAAGAGGAACCAGAACTATAGTTATGTGATGCAAAGTTCCACATTAGGAGTCACCAACCAGGAAAGAGATCGTGGTGTCGTCATTGATGATACGTTGAAACCCTCTGCTCAGTGTGCGGTGGTAGTTAAGAAAAGCAAATAGAATGTTAGGTATTATTAGGAAAGGAATGGAAAACAAAAATAGGATGTTATAATGCCTTTGTATCGCTCCATGGTGCGACTGTACCTTGAATACTGTGTGCAATTCTGGTCAACGCATCTGTTACCATCACATGCATCACAGTTAATCTTTTTTATCAAGAAATGGCCATCATTATTTTACCATTCATAACCTGTAGTAGGTTTCCATGCTGTATATATGTTGTGTTACCCAAAGGTCCTGTGCGGCCTTTAAAGGTAGGACCACCATCTCAGCTGCTGGTCTTGGGTTTATATTCCCCATGCCAACTCCCCCAAACAAATTGATTTTTCTGGAAATTAACATAAACCCATTCTCTTGCATCCACAGTTTTATACACTGCAAGCAATTATTTTATTCAATGAGTGCTAAAAATGGATCTTCTCTCAAAAAGATCAACATTTTAATATCATTTGAATATGCAGAATATATAATGTCAGACTCATACACTATGTTCCCAAGAGGCTATAGAAAATTATTATAAAGCACAAGAGACAGGGGGAATCCCTGGGGGACTCCTCAACTTGTAAATTTATAGCTGACCAACTTCTAATATATCAAATATGAATACTTCTCATTTACATGAAAGGAGTTATCTAATAGAGTGTCGCGCCTCTCGCGCTCTCGAGGACCTTGGCATACCTTCAGGCTTCTTCCCCGGGAGCGCGGGGTTTGTGAGTCCTTAAGACAAAATCACCCTCCAGGTAGACAGGAGAAAAGACTGGGCCGGAACTCCGGACTGGAGTTGTACACCGGAACACTCGGAACTGGAACGCACCGGACTGGTGCGCACTGGAATGGGGCCCACTGGACTGGACACACTGGAGTGGCCCCACTGGACTGAAACGTACAGGAGTGAAAGCCGCTGGACTGGAACACACTGGAGCGGAACCCGCGGAACTGGAACACCCTGGATCTAGGCTTCACCTACACTTGACTGCCTTCTCCCTCGGGTTGAGCCCTCAGGTTCTGGCAGCCGGTAGGACTTACAGGAACAGCAGGAATGAAGATCCAGGAGTGCCCCCTGGTACCTAGGCGAAGGCAAGGCAGACAAGCAGGAACTGTCCGGGTTCTGGCAGTCGGCAGGAATCAACACAATGACTAGTAGACTGTACCCGGGCTAATAGAAACACTATACCCAGGCCAACCAGTCATACACAAGAACATACACAGAGCAGACTCAGGAGACTTGGAAAGCTATACACCAGCTAACAACTAAGCTGTGCCTCAGCTAACAAGTCATGCCCTGGGCCCAAACGCAGAAGACTAGCAAGGCTTGACACAGGCTACAAGCCAGCGGGGCCTAAGCTGGCTAGTCTACACTAAGAACAAACACAGTCTTGGAATAGTGGCTAGCAAGGGCGGCTAGGCTCACTCTAGGAACAAACACAATCTTGGAATAGTGGCTAGCAAGGGCGGCTAGTCTAACAATAGAACCAAACACAGACTTGGAAATGGCTAGCAGGACGGCTAGCTGACACGAGGAACAAACATGGTCTTGGACATAGCTTAGCAGGACGGCTAACTGACACGAGGAACAAACATGGTCTTGGACATAGCTTAGCAGGACGGCTAACTGACACGAGGAACAAACATGGTCTTGGAAATAGCTTAGCAGGACGGCTAGCTAACACAAGGAACAAACATGGTCTTGGAAATAGCTTAGCAGGACGGCTAGCTAACACAAGGAACAAACATGGTCTTGGAAATAGCTTAGCAGGACGGCTAGCTAACACAAGGAACAAACATAGTCTGGGAATAGTGGCTAGCAGGGGTGGCTAGGCTCACTCTAGAAACAAGCATAGGAAACTAGCAGAGCTATACACAGACCACAAGCCAGTCAGTGCCTAAGCTAACTAGTCATACCTTGGAAACAAACATAGAGCACTAGTAAAGCTATACACAGGCAACAAGCCAGACGGTGCCTAAGCTACCTAGTCTTACCTTGGAAACAAACATAGAGCACTAGTAAAGCTATGCACAGGCAACAAGCCAGGCGGTGCCTAAGCTAACTAGTCATACCTTAGAAACAAACATAGAGAACTAGTAAAGCTATGCACAGGCAACAAGCCAGACGGTGCCTAAGCTAACTAGTCTTACCTTGGAAACAAACATAGAACACTCACACAGAGCAAACACTGACACTGGGTACAGAGCACTCTATACTCCAGGACCTTTGGATAAGATGTCATAAATGAGATGAGGTTAGTAGATACAAAGGCAAAGGCTCTAGTCTTCAGGTGACTAATAAAGCCCATCAACACCAGAGCCACAGGTGCAGCAATCACCTTGCAACCAAACAGAGGCTTGACACTCAGAGCAGGCATCCCATAGAAAGTAACAGCGGGAGCCATCTTGGATACTGGCAGAGACGAAGAGGCGGCAGCCATCTTGGATACTGGCAGAGACGAAGAGGCGGCAGCCATCTTGGATACTGGCAGAGACGAAGAGGCGGCAGCCATCTTGGAAGAGGCATAGCCCACACAGGTGAGGTTCAGTAGGGCAATCAGCACACAGAGCCAGAGAGAACCTAAGACAGACACAGACACAGAGACAAGCAGGAGCCAGCACAGACACTGACTCCCAGAAACAGGGTAAGTCTGAAGGGTGGCACGGCCACCAACGGGACATAGAGCACCTTATCACACCACCCCATTTGTCTGCATCTCAAATTTTAACGTCATGTGACCTACTAGACCAAGAGCTGATGATACCTGCATTACAGACTCCTCTTTTATTTTGTGATCTAAATGATCCTCTAAACTCTAAGCTCAGTGGTACTAGATATGCCTTTTAACTCTGATCGTAATTTGTTGAAGGTGTCATGAGTTTCTTTAAATGTTCATTTGTGTCATCTTATGACCAAGAGAACCAAAATTTTAACCTGAATGTTGATCTCAAGGAATATTGAAAGTTAAAGAGAAAATTCATATGATCTTTTGAATTGTGCACACTGTAAATGGCTCTTAGTTATTTTTGTTGCCTTTATTTATAAAGGGCTCCTTTTACCAAGCCGCACTAGTATGAAGAAGCCTATTCAATTCCTAATGGGGTTCATTGCGTTTGCTGCACCAGATTCACTAGCGTGGCTTTGTAAAAGGAGCCCAAACTGTGCAAGATCATTTTCTTAAATAAAGTTAAGGCTGTTGGTTTTGTTAAAACACATTGGAATATTTAAGAAAAGTAAACAGTTGATACTGTTCGTGCTAGAGCAAGATTTTCTGCACATTTAGATCCATTTTAAATGTTTTTAAAAGAAAATGTCAGTTAAATTACTTAATAAAAAAGTTGCTTTCGTTTCTGCATGTTTTTATATGTGTCTCTCTTTTCTGTTACTAATATCTAATATTTTGTCCTCCCATTTCTATGCTTCTCTTACTTGGTCTGCACAGATCCCTTCTCTTCTACTGTAGATGCTGTTGATGATGCCATTCCAAGCCTAAATCCTTTCCTCACAAAACCTAGTGAAGCTATCCCTCTTCCTGTTGTATCTACAGATACATCTACTTTTACAACTAGCCATGAAATGTTTGTTGGTAAAGTACTATTCAATAAATCCTTTAGTTTTTCTGCACTTTCTTCTCAAAATTTATAAGTATTTGATAGCACTCCTGCATAACAAACGCAGCTGAGCATTAAAAAAAACATGGATACTGAGATGATCTCAGTCTTTTAATTGAGGCAAGTCTTTCTATGGGCCCTGTTTACTAAGCCACTCTGTAGGCGCTCTAACATTTTAGCGTGCGCTAACGCTAGAGACACCCATAGGAATATATGGGTGTCTCTAGCAATAGCCCATGCTAATTTTTAGTGCGTGCTAAAAAGTTAGCACGCCTACAATGCAGCTTAGTAATCAGGGCCCTATGTCACATAAATATTAAATTAGATCATAATTCTGATGTAAGAAGAAAAATGCAATAGGGTTTAGATTTTCATTTCAGCAATTTAAAATCTGGCATAACAGAGAGAGAATGGCATTTGTCAAGTTGGTCCTGGAGTACTCTCTAGCCAGTCTGGTTTTCAGAGTGTGTTGTGTTTTATGTGCACTTAAGTATTGCCTTCTTTAAACTAGAGTTTAACTCAAGATGGTTTACAAAGTAATGAACTACACAAAAAAAAAATATATAACTTTACAATAACTATAATGAATATACTTGAGATGGATTTGCATTCACTGCCAGTGTTATGAAATCCTTTCTCATGCATATTCTTGGTGGATGTTCTGAATGCAAGATTGGCTAGGGGATAGCCCAGGACTGATTTGAGAAATGTTTATTTTCTTAGAGGGATTTATGAGGTTTATTCAAGTGAACATCAATTATGATTTATTTCCTTGTGAACCATTATCTCAATATAAGTACAAATTTAACCTGCCAATAGTAACATAGTACCATAGTAGATGACGGCAGAAAAAGACCTGCACGGTCCATCCAGTCTGCCCAACAAGATAAACTCACATGTGCTACCTTGATTTGTACCTGTCCTTTTCCGGGCACAGACTGTATAAGTCTGCCCAGCACTATCCCCACCTCCAAACCACCAGTCCCGCCTCCCACCATCGGCTCTGGCACAGACCGTATAAGTCTGCCCAGCACCATCTCCGTCTCCCGCCACCGGCTTTGCCACCCAATCTCGTCTAAGCTCCTTAGGATCCACTCCTTCTGAGCAGGATTCCTTTATGTTTATCCCATGCATGTTTGAATTCCGTTACCGTTTTTATTTCCACCACCTCCCGCAGGAGGGCATTCCAAGCATCCACTACTCTCTCCGTGAAAAAATACTTCCTGACATTTTTCTTGAGTCTGCCCCCCTTCAATCTCATTTCATGTCCTCTCGTTCAATATAGATAAAAATATTTAGGGCCCTGTTTACTAAACCGCGCTGTAGGAGCGCTAGCATTTTTAGCGAACATTTAAAATTAGCATGCGCTAACATTAGTTATTATCAACGACCAGATACAATGTACTCCAGAGATAGATGGTTAAAAATATATAGTGTCGAGATGACTCCTGAAACAGGTATATCATTGCCGAAACATGGGACCATGTCGAGTACATTGTATCTGGTCTTTGATAATAACTATATATTTTTACCCATCTACCTCTGGAGTCCTGGTTGGATTGGTTGTCCTATGCCCCTTCACTACTCCTTTCTATTATAAAGGCAGCATAGGTACCTGTGTGCCTTTTTTTAATAATATGTTGCTCAGAACCAGCCCCAGAAGTGTGTAAATGCCCACGCACATTTGAAACTGCTTCAAAAAAAGATGAAAATGTATACATGTACACTACATGTGTACCCACATAATCTTGTATAATGTATGTACTTCCCAGCTCTTCCTCTGCTCTGCCCATATTACCCCTTGGGAATGGCTAAGTGTAGGTGGCATGAAAAAGTAGGTACATTCTTTCCATGCACTTACTAATCTGTGTATATGTCTGGTTCAATTTTGTAAAAGACTTTTTTCTGTACATACAGCAGGCTTAAAATGTGGAAAATGCTTTATAAAATTGCCCATTTTATATTACATGTCTAACGTAAAGGCCTTTTTTTTTATTTTAATAACAGTTTTAGATGTTTCATTACAAATATAAGAAAATTGTGTAGCTTGATTCTTTTTTTTTACTTTAACACTTTCTTTCATTCCTTTTCTGTTATTACTTCTTGATATCTTGTCGGAAACCTTTTCTGGTCTTCAAGCTTATCCTAATGCTTCCCATTTCCATAATGAGCACTCTACTGTAGCTGGTCTATTTGGAGGTATGTGATGTGATGTGATATTTCCTATTGCAGCTTGAGCATCTTGATTTTAGTACTGTGTAATAATGACATTTTTGAAAATTGAGTATAAGGAAGGTGTATGATATGGTAAAGTTAATATTTTTATCAAGCATGTAGGAAAATTTAAGATAATCTGTAAGTAAGCAAATCATTTTGTCTCTGGCTTTAAAATATTGAAATAGAAACAAAATTGCCAAAAATACTAAAATGGCTAAAACCAAGGAGGTGAGTTGTGGGGGGGGTTGGGGGGGGCTTTTAACATAAACAGGGCTATATAGATGTCGCTTTGATAGTGAAACAAGCATAGAGGATTTAACAAATGGTATTAGCATGTGGCAGCTGCCCCTTGAATTAGTGAGGATGGACAAATTAGAAAGGTTAAGTACTTGTAAAGTTACATCGTTCCAGTAGCTTGGGAATATTATCGTCCACTATCTGAATTTGTTCTCCTTTGAGCTTGCAGGTCTTCTCTCTGATTCCTTCCTTCTTTGTTTAGTGGTTGGACATTTTAATATTCACAGACTAGGGTCCTTGTGCAGCATTTTTGGATCATTTGTAGGACTCGAGGTTGTTGCTAGTCCAGATTTATTTTATTTATTTATTGCATTTGTATCCCACCTCTTTGCAGGCTCAATGTGGCTTACAATATATCGTGGATAGTGGAAATGAGAGGAGAGTTGACATTTAGTGTTACAGAAGTATTTTGGGTTGCATGGTAATGGAAAACATGATAAACATATAATATGAGGTGCTCTTAACATTGCTTGCTAGATATATGTAGGGATTTCAAATGTTTTAGTCATTGTGGTATGTCTTGTCGAAAAGATGGGTCTTCAGCAGTTTTCGGAAGTTGGTCAGTTCATAGGTCGCTTTTAGGTTACGTGGCAATTTTTTTTTTTTTGTTACATTTGTACCCTGCGCTTTCCTACTCATGGCAGGCTCAATGCGGCAGGCAATGGAGGATTAAGTGACTTGCCCAGAGTCACAAGGAGCTGCCTGTGCCGGGAATCAAACTCAGTTCCCCAGGACCAAAGTCCACCACCCTAACCACTAGGCCACTCCTCCACTCCAGAATTGCGTGCTCATATAGGAAAAGGTTGATGCGTGCATTAGTTTATATTTTAGGCCTTTGCAGTTTGGGAAGTGGAGATTAAGGAATGTGCGAGATGATCTTTTGGCATTCCTGGGTGGTAGGTCAATCAGGTCAGACATGTAAGCTGGGGCCTCGCCGTGGATGATTTTATGTACTAGGGTACATACTTTAAACGTGATGCGTTCTTTGAGTGGTAACCAGTGTAGTTTCTCTCATAGGGGTTTAACAGATTTCATCTGTTAAAGGAGGAGGAGATCTTGTTCCTGCTTCATGCATAAGTATTTGCTTTGTCCAGATCATTTTAATAAAAAGGCCAAAGCTGAAGAGGTGAAAAATGTTCCAACAGTTCCAGTTGGAAATTTTGAGAGCTTAACTAAGGAGAGCACATACCTCTCAAGTGTGAAGGAAGTAATTTCCTTGTTTGGATTTCTATAACCTTAAGAGGGTGAAACATTCTGTGCTATCACTACAGCCTTCACATTCTTAAACATTAAGGGGTCCTATTACTAAGGTGCACTGAAAAATGGCCTGCGGTAGTGTAGGCACGTGTTTTGGGCGTGCGCAGATCCATTTTTCAGCGCACCTTTTAAAAAATGCCCTTTTAAATTTTTTTTGCCAAAAATGGATATGTGGCAAAATCAAAATTGGTGCGCGTCCATTTTAGGTCTGACACCTTACCGCCAGCCATTGACTTAGCAGTAAGGTCTCACGCGTTAACCATGTGGTAATCATCTACACATGTAGAATGACAATTACCACCCAGTTTCTGCTGCGCACCAGAAAATAAAAATTATTTTCCAGCGAGCATAGCGGACACGTGTCAAAAATGAAATTACCGCAAGGGCCACGCAGTAGCTGGGTGGTAACTCTAAATTGACGAACGTTGGGTGCGCGTAGGCACCTACGCAGCTTAGTAAAAGGGCCTCTAAGAGTAATTTTATAAAGGAATTTTTGCGTGTAAAAGCCTTTTATAAAATTACTCTGGGATTTATGCAAGTAAAAGTATGCAGAGTGTCAAGAAAGAGTGTTCTTTTAGGATAACAAATATGACACACTGATACCAGGGATAAAAGAATATCAAAATGATAGGTCAGATTGGTAGAGAGGTGGCATATGTTATATGGCATTAAGTCAAAAGGGTTGAAAATCTTGCAGGAAACAAAATACACTGTGGATAGAATTTCCATATGTGACTAGTAAAGTATACTATCAGGCTTATTTTCGAAAGAGAAGGGCGCCCATCTTTCGACACAGATCGGAAGATGGGCGTCCTTCTCCCAGGCTCACCCAAATCGGCATAATCGAAAGCCAATTTTGGGTGTCCTCAACTGCTTTCCGTCACGGGGACGACCAAAGTTCACGGGGGCTTGTCAGAAGCATAGTGAAGGCGGGACTGGGGCGTGCTTAACACATGGGCGTCCTCGGCCGATAATGGAAAAAAGAAGGGCGTCCCTGATGAACACTTGGCCGACTTTGCCTGGTCCTTTTTTTTTTTAATGACCAAGCCTCAAAAATGTGCCCTAAAGGACCAGATGACCACCGGAGGGAATTGGGGATGACCTCCCCTTACTCCCCCAGTGGTCACTAACCCCCTCCCACCCTAAAAATAATTTAAAAAATATTTTTTCCAGCCTCTATGCCAGCCTCAAATATCATACCCAGCTCCATGACAGCAGTATGCAGGTCCCTGGCGCAGTTTTAGTGGGTACTGCAGTGCACTAGCAGGCGGACCCAGGTCCATCCCCCACACCTGTTGAACTTGTGGTGGTAAATATGAGCCCTCCAAAACCCACCACAAACCCATTGTACCCACATCTAGGTGCCCCCCTTCATCCCTAAGGGCTATGCTAGTGGTGTACAGTTGTGGGGAGTGGGTTTTGGGGGCTCAGCACACAAGGTAAGGGAGCTATGCACCTGGGAGCTTTTTCTGAAGTCCACTGCAGTGCCCCCTAGGGTGCCTGGTTGGTGTCCTGGCATGTTAGGGGGACCAGTGCACTAGGAATGCTGGCTCCTCCCACGACCAAATGGCTTGGATTTGGTCATTTCTGAGATGGGCGTCCTCGGTTTCCATTATCGCCGAAAATCAGGGACAACCATCTCTAAGGTCGACCTAAATGTTGAGATTTGGGCGTCCCCGCTCGTATTATCGAAACGAAAGATGGCCGCCCATCTTGTTTTGATATTATGGGTTTCCCTGCCCCTTCGCAGGGACGTTCTGCGAGAACGCCGTCAGGAAAACTTGGGTGCCCCCTGTTCGATTATGCCCCTCCATGTGTATAGCAAATAAGATTGTTAGCACAATAATGGGATATTCCAATTATCTCTAAACGTATTAGGTGTTTCATTTGGACATGCTGGGCAGCTGCATTGGGAAGAATAATCCGAATCTTAGTTACCTGATGCTAGGGTCCACCTTAGGAGTCAGCACTTAAGAAAAAGATCTAGGTGTCATTGTAAATAGTACACTGAAATCTTCTGCCCAGTGCGCAGCAGCGGCCAAAAAAGCAAACAGGATGCTAGAAATTATTAGGAAAGGGATGCAAAATAGGACCAAGAATATTATAATGCCTCTGTATTGCTCTATGGTTGCGACCTCACCTTGAGTATTGCATTCAGTTCTGGTCTCCATATCTCAATAAGGATATAGCAGAATTAGAAAAGGTTCAGAGAAGAGTTCTGTCAAACTTCAAGCAAGAAATAGCCTTAGGGAAAAGCATTCTCCTACTACAATTTTACTTGTCAAGTGCTTTTGACATGGTGGACCACACCATCCTGTTAAGACTCCTCAACTACTTTGGAGCCGGCGGAAATGTTCTAGCATGGCTGAAAGGTTTCTTAACCACCAGAACCTACCAAGTAAAGTCCAACTCAAGTTTATCCCCTCCATGGCAACCGGTCTGTGGTGTGCCTCAAGGCTCGCTGCTTTCCCCTACTTTCTTCAACGTCATGCTGATTCCCCTGGCCACAGCCCTTTCAAAGCTTGGTCTTCACCCATTTATCTATGCAGACCTACTTATTTGGGCAAGCTTACCCTAAAGATCCCGTCCTGCCTCTGTGATTCCTGGACTCCAAATCCTCTAAAGATCTTGTGGCCTTACCTACTTTCTCTTAACCCTGTACCTTTCAGCCCTCGTATCACTTTCCATTTATTGTACCTTCCTATTTGCTGACTTAATGTTGTAAGCCACATTGAGCCTGCCAGTGGTGGGAAATTGTGGGGTATAAATGATATAAATCAATCAATCAATCAATCAATCAATCAATCAAGGGGGTGGAACTCCTCCCATAAGAGGAAAGACTAAAGAGGTTAGGGCTCTTCGACTTGGAAAAGAGACAGCTGAGGGGGGATATGATTGAGATCTACAAAATCCTGAGTGATATAGAAGTGAATCAATTTTTCACTCTTTCAAAAAGTACAAAGACCAGGGGACACTCAATGAAATTACATGGAAATACTTTTTTTTTAAGTTCTAATAATTTTTATTGAATAAGTTTTTGTATAAACAACAATTGGGCATATAAAAACATAACCAGAAATAAGAAGAACACATATCCACATCAGATACCTCTTCAATCAAGCTAAGTACTTGTGGGACTTTATTTTGATATGTGTCATGAACTACCAGTGGTGTGTGTTGGAACTTTGGGGATTTGATGTGGATATTTTTGTTTTTTGATTACTGAAGTGGACTGTGTGAGTTTTGGCTATCTTTCTCCAGTTTTTTAGTATGCAACCTTTTTCTCCATTTCTGGATTTTTTTTTTTTGTTGCTGTCTTTTTTCCGGAGATAGATAATTTAGTGGGGCCAATGATGATATCTGGGATAGACTGACACATTTGGTCAGACCATTGCTCTCTGAACTTTGAGACCTCATTTATTTAAATTGTGAGATTTTTCATAGCTCCCCACAGTCTGAATTAGCTATTCTGTTATCAAACTGCATGTTTCATGCTCATTCTTGGATATTTTGAAAGTTTGCTATCCCTTATGTTTTTGTTCTCATTTACAATAAATGAGGTAAATTTTGATAGCAGCTAATTAAAACTTAATAATAGGACTACCGTGAAACAGTATCAAAAATATACACATTTAACAGCACTGAATTTCAAATAACAGAGAATATAGTACATAATACTTATGAAGCACCTAATAAGTACACATTAGAACATTCAAATAACATAGATATGATGCATTGTTTCTCCGAGGACAAGCAGGCTGCTTGTTCTCACTGATGGGTGACGTCCACGGCAGCCCCTCCAATCGGAAACTTCACTAGCAAAGGCCTTTGCTAGTCCTCGCGCGCTCATGCGCACCGCGCATGCGTGGCCGTCTTCCCGCCCGAACCGGCTCGTGTTCATCAGTCTTCTTTTGTCCGCGCTCGGTACGGTCGTGTTTTCGCCGTGTCGGGCCCCGCAAAGTCGACCTCGCGCGTTCGTCGTGTGTTTTCGAAAGAGAAAAATTATAATCCATTCTGTGTGGGAAAAGACTCTTGGTCTTTTCTTCCCCCGCTATTTCCAGCTTTCGCCCCGGTAAGTTTTCTTTCGTCGTCGGGGTAGGCCACTTTTAGGCCTCGGGTCGAAGTTTTCTTCCCCTTGTTTTTTCGGTGCCTTTTCCGCCATTTCGACTTTTGATCTCGCCGGCGTGATTTTTCCGCTCATGACATCGAAGTCTACCAGCGGCTTCAAGAAGTGCACCCAGTGCGCCCGGGTCATCTCGCTCACTGACAGGCACGCGTCGTGTCTTCAGTGCTTGGGGGCTGGGCACCGCCCGCAGGCCTGTAGTCTGTGTTCCCTTTTGCAAAAGCGGACTCAGGTAGCGAGATTGGCCCAGTGGAACGTTTTGTTCTCGGGCTCTTCGTCGGCATCGGCACCGGGGGTATCGAGTGCATCGACGTCTTCAGCGTCCAGAGCTTCATCCTCGGCCGCCAGTGCATCGAGTGCATCGAGGCATCGGCCCTCTGCATCGGCGCCGAGACATCGGATAGCTGCATCGACGTCGGTGGTACCGGGACCTCGTCTGCTGATGTCGTCGGACGGTGGTGCTTCGTCTGGAGTGCAGGTGAGGGCTGTCCATTCCCCTGCTGGTGGCGGTGAGCCTTCGGGTGGGTCTCCCCCTACCCTGAGGGCTCCTGCGGTACAGCCCCCCCGAGACCGACCTCCTTCGGCCTCGGCCCCGAGGAAGCGACGACTGGATTCTACGTCCTCCTCGTCGGTGCCGGGAAGCTCCGGTGACATGCTTCGTTCCAAGAAATCGAAGAAGCATCGTCATCGGTCTCCTTCCCGGGTCGGCACCGAGAGCTCTGGGTCGCCGAGGGAGTCGGCACCCACCAGGCATCAGCACCGAGAGGACCGCTCACCCTCTGTTCAGGAGGTGTCGATGCGCTCCACTCTGGACAGCCCAGAACAGCCTCCACGCCCGGAACAGGTTCTGACGTCGACGCCTGCATCGACCTCCATGCCTTTCTCTGCAGCCGCTCTGAACGAGAGCCTCCGGGCCGTTCTCCCAGAGATTCTGGGAGAGCTGTTGCGCCCTACCCCTCCGGTACCGGCGGTGCTTGCGCCACCGGTACCGTCGAGCGTGGCGCCGGCTGGCCCATCACCCGAGGTGAGGTCTCCGGCGTCGGTGCCGCGTGCGGTACCGGCTGCCGCCGCCTCCCAGGAGGGCTCCCCGACTACGTCGGCGGAGGGAGCTTCGCCGATGCGGGCGAGGGAGTCTACCTCTCGACGCCCCCATCGTGGACGTGGCTCCACAGAGTCGAGTCGGGCACGGTTGCAGACACAGGTCCGTGAACTTGTGTCTGACACCGAGGGTGAGGCCTCGTGGGAAGAGGAAGAAGACCCCAGATATTTCTCTGATGAGGAGTCTGAGGGTCTTCCTTCCGATCCCACTCCCTCTCCTGAGAGACAGCTTTCTCCTCCCGAGAGTCTGTCTTTTGCTTCCTTTGTCCGGGAGATGTCTACGGCCATCCCCTTCCCGGTGGTTGTGGAGGACGAGCCCAGGGCTGAAATGTTTGAGCTCCTGGACTATCCTTCTCCACCTAAGGAAGCGTCCACTGTACCCATGCACCATGTCCTAAAAAAGACATTGCTGGCGAACTGGACCAAGCCTTTAACTAATCCCCACATCCCCAAGAAGATCGAGTCCCAGTACCGGATCCATGGGGACCCAGATCTGATGCGCACTCAGTTGCCTCATGATTCTGGAGTTGTGGATCTGGCCCTAAAGAAGGCTAAGAGTTCTAGGGAGCATGCTTCGGCGCCCCCGGGCAAGGACTCTAGAACCTTAGACTCCTTTGGGAGGAAGGCCTACCATTCCTCTATGCTCGTGGCCAAAATTCAGTCCTACCAGCTCTACACGAGCATACACATGCGGAACAATGTGCGGCAGTTGGCGGGCTTGGTTGATGCGCTCCCCCCTGAGCAAGCCAAGCCTTTTCAGGAGGTGGTCAGGCAGCTGAAGGCGTGCAGAAAATTCCTGGCCAGAGGGGTGTATGACACCTTTGATGTTGCGTCTAGGGCCGCTGCTCAAGGTGTGGTGATGCGCAGGCTCTCATGGCTGCGTGCCTCCGACCTGGAGAATAGAATCCAGCAGCGGATTGCGGACTCGCCTTGCCGTGCGGATAACATTTTTGGAGAGAAAGTCGAACAGGTGGTAGAGCAGCTCCACCAGCGGGACACCGCATTCGACAAGTTCTCCCGCCGGCAGCCTTCAGCCTCTACCTCTACAGGTAGAAGATTTTTTTGGGGAAGGAAGACTGTTCCCTACTCTTCTGGCAAGCGTAGGTACAATCCTCCTTCTCGACAGCCTGCGGCCCAGGCTAAGCCCCAGCGCGCTCGCTCTCGTCAGCAGCGTGCGCCTCAGCAAGGCCCCTCGGCTCCCCAGCAAAAGCAAGGGACGAGCTTTTGACTGGCTCCAGCAGAGCATAGCCGACATCCAAGTGTCAGTGCTGGGCGACCTGCCAGTCGGAGGGAGGTTGAAAGCTTTTCACCAAAGGTGGCCTCTGATAACCTCCGATCAGTGGGTTCTCCAAATAGTCCGGCAAGGATACACCCTCAATTTGGCCTCAAAACCTCCAAATTGTCCACCGGGAGCTCAGTCTTACAGCTTCCAGCACAAGCAGGTACTTGCAGAGGAACTCTCCGCCCTTCTCAGCGCCAATGCGGTCGAGCCCGTGCCATCCGGGCAAGAAGGGCTGGGATTCTATTCCAGGTACTTCCTTGTGGAAAAGAAAACAGGGGGGATGCGTCCCATCCTAGGCCTAAGGGCCCTGAACAAATATCTGGTCAAAGAAAAGTTCAGGATGCTTTCCCTGGGCACCCTCCTTCCCATGATTCAGGAAAACGATTGGCTATGCTCTCTGGACTTGAAGGATGCCTACACACACATCCCGATACTGCCAGCTCACAGACAGTATCTGCAATTTCAGCTGGGCACACGTCACTTCCAGTACTGTGTGCTACCCTTTGGGCTCGCCTCTGCGCCCAGGGTGTTCACAAAGTGCTTGGCTGTAGTAGCAGCGGCACTTCGCAGGCTGGGGGTGCATGTGTTCCCATATCTCGACGATTGGCTGGTGAAGAACACATCCGAGGCAGGAGCCCTGCAGTCCATGCAGATGACTATTCGCCTCCTGGAGCTACTGGGGTTTGTGATAAATTATCCAAAGTCCCATCTTCTCCCAGTGCAGAGACTCGAATTCATAGGAGCTCTGCTGGATTCTCGGACGGCTCGCGCCTATCTCCCAGAAACGAGAGCCAACAACTTGTTGTCCCTCGTCTCGCGGGTGCGAGCGTCCCAGCAGATCACAGCTCGGCAGATGTTGAGATTGCTAGGCCACATGGCCTCCACAGTTCATGTGACTCCCATGGCCCGCCTTCACATGAGATCTGCTCAATGGACCCTAGCTTCCCAGTGGTTTCAGGCTGCTGGGGATCTAGAAGACGTAATCCACCTGTCCACGAGTTTTCTCGAATCCCTGTATTGGTGGACGATTTGGTCCAATCTGACTCTGGGACGTCCCTTCCAAATTCCTCAGCCTCAAAAAGTGCTGACCACGGATGCGTCTCTCCTGGGGTGGGGAGCTCATGTCGATGGGCTTCACACCCAAGGAAGCTGGTCCCTCCAGGAACGCGATCTGCAGATCAATCTTCTGGAGTTACGAGAGATCTGGAACGCTCTGAAGGCTTTCAGAGATCGGCTGTCCCACCAAATTATCCAAATTCAGACAGACAACCAGGTTGCCATGTACTACGTCAACAAGCAGGGGGGCACCGGATCTCGCCCCCTGTGTCAGGAAGCCGTCAGCATGTGGCTCTGGGCTCGCCGTCACGGCATGGTGCTCCAAGCCACATATCTGGCAGGCGTAAACAACAGTCTGGCCGACAGGTTGAGCAGGATTATGCAACCTCACGAGTGGTCGCTCAATTCCCGTGTAGTGCGTCAGATCTTCCAGGTGTGGGGCACCCCCTTGGTAGATCTCTTCGCATCTCAAGCCAACCACAAAGTCCCTCAGTTCTGTTCCAGGCTTCAGGCCCACGGCAGACTGGCATCGGATGCCTTCCTCCTGGACTGGGGGGGAGGGTCTGCTGTATGCTTATCCTCCCATACCTCTGGTGGGGAAGACTTTGTTGAAACTCAAGCAAGATCGAGGCACCATGATTCTGATTGCTCCTTTTTGGCCGCGTCAGATCTGGTTCCCTCTTCTTCTGGAGTTGTCCTCCGAAGAACCGTGGAGATTGGAGTGTTTTCCGACCCTAATCACGCAGGACGAAGGGGCGCTTCTGCATCCCAACCTCCGGTCCCTGGCTCTCACGGCCTGGATGTTGAGAGCGTAGACTTTGCCTCTTTGGGTCTGTCAGAGGGTGTCTCCCGTATCTTGCTTGCTTCCAGGAAAGATTCCACTAAGAGGAGTTACTTCTTTCTGTGGAGGAGGTTTGCCATCTGGTGTGACAGCAAGGCCCTAGATCCTCGCTCTTGTCCTACACAGACCCTGCTTGAATACCTTCTGCACTTGTCTGAGTCTGGTCTCAAGACCAACTCTGTAAGGGTTCACCTTAGTGCAATCAGTGCATACCATTACCGTGTGGAAGGTAAGCCGATCTCAGGACAGCCTTTAGTTGTTCGCTTCATGAGAGGTTTGCTTTTGTCAAAGCCCCCTGTCAAGCCTCCTACAGTGTCATGGGATCTCAATGTCGTCCTCACCCAGCTGATGAAACCTCCTTTTGAGCCACTGAATTCCTGCCATCTGAAGTACTTGACCTGGAAGGTCATTTTCTTGGTGGCAGTTACTTCAGCTCGTAGAGTCAGTGAGCTTCAGGCCCTGGTAGCCCAGGCCCCTTACACCAAATTTCATCATAACAGAGTAGTCCTCCGCACTCACCCTAAGTTCTTGCTGAAGGTTGTGTCGGAGTTCCATCTGAACCAGTCAATTGTCTTGCCAACATTCTTTCCCCGTCCTCATTCCTGCCCTGCTGAATGTCAGCTGCACACATTGGACTGCAAGAGAGCATTGGCCTTCTATCTGGAGCGGACACAGCCCAACAGACAGTCCGCCCAATTGTTTGTTTCTTTTGATCCCAATAGGAGGGGAGTGACTGTGGGGAAACGCACCATATCCAATTGGCTAGCAGATTGCATTTCCTTCACTTACGCCCAGGCGGGGCTGGCTCTTGAGGGTCATGTCACGGCTCATAATGTTAGAGCCATGGCTGCGTCGGTAGCCCACTTGAAGTCAGCCTCTATTGAAGAAATTTGCAAAGCTGCGACGTGGTCATCTGTCCACACATTCACATCTCATTACTGCCTGCAGCAGGATACCCGACGCGACAGTCGGTTCGGGCAGTCAGTTCTTCAGAACCTGTTTGGGCTTTAGGATCCAACTCCACCCCCCGAGGGCCCTGTTTGTTCTGTTCCAGGCTGCACTCTCAGTTAGTTGGTAAATTTTTTAGGTCAATCTCAGTTATGTCCTCGCCATTGCGAGGCCCAATTGACCATGGTTGTTGTTTTGAGTGAGCCTGGGGGCTAGGGATACCCCATCAGTGAGAACAAGCAGCCTGCTTGTCCTCGGAGAAAGCGAATGCTACATACCTGTAGAAGGTATTCTCCGAGGACAGCAGGCTGATTGTTCTCACAAACCCGCCCACCTCCCCTTTGCAGTTGTGTCTTCCCTTGCTTTGTTTTGCTACATATGGGACTGACGAGCACGAGCCGGTTCGGGCGGGAAGACGGCCGCACATGCGCGGTGCGCATGAGCGCGCGAGGACTAGCAAAGGCCTTTGCTAGTGAAGTTTCCGATTGGAGGGGCTGCCGTGGACGTCACCCATCAGTGAGAACAATCAGCCTGCTGTCCTTTGGAGAATACCTTCTACAGGTATGTAGCATTCGCTTTCTTTGCCTTCAGATCCTCAGACCATTTCACCCCAAGGTTTCTCTCTCTGTTTGTTCATCTCAGCCTCTCACCCCCTATCACGTACAGCACCCTTGGATTTCTGCTCCCCAAGTGCATCACTCTGCACTTATTTGCATTAAAATTTAACTTACAAACATTAGACCATTCTTCTAACTTTTGTAGATCCCTTGGCATGTTGTCCACTCCCTCTGGGGTGTGCACTCTATTGCAATCTTGGTATCATCTGCCAAAAGGCAAACCTTACCTTCTAACCCTTTGACAATGTTGCACCCAAATATATTAGATAGAATTGGCCACAGCACTAATCCATGAGACACACATCTACTCATTTTTTCCACCCTCTGAGTGAATTCCATTAACCGCCACCCTTTGACATCGGTCTGTCAACCAGTTTCTAATCTAGGTCACCACTTTGGGTCCTAACTTCAGTCTGTTGAGTTTATTCAAGAGCCTTCTATGAGGAACCGTGTCAAAGGCTTTGCTGAAATCTGAGTAGATTACATCTCGAGGATCGATGTCCTTGAGCCAATTCTCTGGTCACCCTGTCAAAGAATTCAATCAGATTCATTTGGCATGATTTACCTTTGGGTAAAAAAAAGCTGTGTTGCCCTGATCTTGTAACCAATTGGATTCCAGGAAATTCACTATCCTTTCTTTTAGCAGCGCTTCCATTACTTGTCCAGTGACCAAAGTGAGGCTTACCAACCTGTAGTTTTCCATTTCTTCGCTGTCACCATTTTTGTGAGGCGGGACCACATCCACTCTTTTCCAATCCCATAGAACCTCTCCCATCTCCAAGGATTTATTGAACAAATCTTTGAGCTCCCTTAAGGCCTCTTTTACAAAGTGGTGGTAAGCCCAATGTGGGAGTAGAGGAGTAGCCTAGTGGTTAGTGCAGTGGACTTTGATCCTGGGGAACTGAGTTCAATTCCCACTGCAGCTCCTTGTGACTCTGGGCAAGTCACTTAACCCTCCATTGCTCCTGGTACAAAATCAGTACCTGAATATATGTAAACTGCTTTGAATGTAGTTGCAAAAACCTCAGAAAGGCAGTATATCAAGACCCATTTCCCTTTCCCTAAAAAGGCAGTACCACTGGGCCACCTCAGCAGCCCGGCAGTACTTCTCACCCCCAGCACACTGTCATATCTGGTGTTACCAAAATATAATTATTTTTGTAGCGCCAGTGTATACCCGGTGGTAATCAGGCAGTGCCGTGCGCTGCCCGGTTACTGCTGGGTTAGCATGGGAGCTCTTACCGCCACCTCAGTGGGTGGCGGTAAAAGCTTCCTTCCCCAAAATGGCCACACAGCAAGTGCTCTACTTGCCGCATGGACATTTCCTGCAGAAAAGCAAGACCTACCTTTTACCTTACCAGTTTTGGTAAAAGGGGGCCTCGGCGTGCCAGCCTCCTTTTGCCGCAGCTTGGTAAAAGGGGCCCTTAATATCTGAATTAATGATGGTGGATCCCGTCTGGTCCCACGGCTTTATCCACCTTTAATTTTTCAAGTTGTTCATAAACACTGTCTTCAGTGAACGGTGCAATATCTACGCGATTCTCCTATGTACTTTTGTCAGCCAATCGTGGTCCTTTTCCAGGATTTTCTTCTGTGAACACAGAGCAGAAGTATTTGGTTAACATGTTTGCTTTTTCCTCATCATTCTCCACGTAGCAGTTCGTAGCATCTTCCAGTCTTACAATTCTGTTTTTAGCCTTCCTCCTTTCACTAATATACCTGTAAAATTTCTTGTCACCCCTCCTTAGATTTTTAGCCATTTATTCTTCTGCTTGTGCTTTGGCCAGTTATGTATACCTATCTTCACTTCTTTGTTTCATCCGGTATTTTTTGTTGTTGTTGTTTCATTTGTACCCCACGCTTTCCCACTCATGGCAGGCTCAATGCGGCTTACATGGGGCAATGGAGGGTTAAGTGACTTGCCCAGAGTCACAAGGAGCTGCCTGTGCCTGAAGGGGGAATTGAACTCAGTTCCTCAGTTCCCCAGGATCAAAGTCCACCACCCTAACCACTTGGCCACTCCTCCACTGTTGCTACTATTTGCTATTCCACTAGCAACATTCCATGTAGAAGTCGGCCCTTGCAGATCACCAATGTGGCTGCGCAGGCTTCTGCTTCTGTGAGTCAGACTCACAGAAGCAGAAGCCTGCGCAGCCTTCTACATGGAATGTTGCTAGTGGAATAGCAACATTCCATGTAGAATCTCCAATAGTAGCAACATTCCATGTAGAATCTCCAATAGTATCTATTTTATTTTTGTTACATTTGTACCCTGCGCTTTCCCACTCATGGTAGGCTCAATGTGGCTTACATGGGGCAATGGAGGGTTAAGTGACTTGCCCAGAGTCACAAGGAGCTGCCTGTACCTGAAGTGGGAATTGAACTCAGTTCCTCAGTTCCCCAGGACCAAAGTCCACCACCCTAACCACTAGGCCACTCCTCCCTGCCTAGTGGTATTATTTTCTGTGTTCCTCTTCTTGAGTGTTTTGGGGAGCAGGGCTTTCCTCTGTTCAGGAGGAGGAAAGGCAGAAGTGGGAGCTCCTGTGGCTCAAGAAGGCAGCAGGGGGAGGAAGTGAGGAAATGGGAGGAATTCCTGGACACCACGGAGGAAGGAAGAATGGGAAGAATTATGAACAGCATGGGAGAAGGCTTGAATATAAATCAAGATGCAATTTCTGGTGGTTTTTTTAGCCCCAAAAATCTTGATTTATATTCAAGTATATATGGTAAGTATTGTTAAGTGCTTGGTGTTAGGTTTTAATATTTGTAGCTCTGATACAGGCATATGCTGAAATATGACTTTGTGGAATTCATAATTGTGTCTATATATAAATATAATAGTGTTAATTATATATATATAGTGTTGATTATCTTTTTAATTTGTGTTTCATATTACATTTTAGTTTGATATTTGGGTCTGCTACCCCTTTTAGCTGTTCTTTGTCATAACGTGTGGGTTTTTGTTGCTTTTATTCTCTAAGGTTTTGCTCCATCCCTAGCTGCTCATCCGCAGACATCATCTGGCCTTAATGTTGATTTTGATTCAGTTTTTGGAAACAAGTCTCCTCCAAATGTTATCACAGATTCTGGCGGTAAGAACAAAATCCGTATCTAATTTGAAGATAAATATATAACTGTATATTTATATATTCCTCTGAAAAATAGTTATTCTGTTGACAAAGCGGGTAATACTATCTTTGACAACAGCATTAAATTATTGCTCTCAGAAAAACTAGGCTTTTCTGAGCATGTGTGGGAGTTCCTGCACAGCCACTCCTTCAGTCTTTTTGTCCATGCGTATGCCTAAATATGGTTTTCTGGTATACTCATTTTGCCATGTTTGAGAGTAAAGCGAGATATTTCTTGTAATTTATTTTGCTGCATTTGAGACTTCCTTTGGCCTCCTTTTCAAACATTAATGTTAACCTTTTTTGTTTTAATTAGACTTAGTCAGCTCATTTTTCCCAATGGCATATACAGTGGCTGCAAGCAATGTATGTGTGGGTGTAAAATACCCATCAGTGGCACCCATGCCTCTTACTACAGATGTTTTTGACTAGATCATGATAGAACTACTCCCACTTTGCCTGGATGTCTCCAAGGATCTTGCTTTTCAGGTCTTACTAATCGGAGGGGCTGTGCTCCTCTTCATCAGATGTCCTTGTGGAGAAGTGTAAGTATCTAGCAGCACCAGAATTCATGTCCTACCAACAATTGATCAGGGTAAAGACCACTCAGCTCCAAGGATTGAATTCTACTTAAAAGGAATTGCATTGCGCAAGAAAAGAAAACTTGACCTTGTTGCGTCAAATGTCATAAGTACATAAGTATTGCCATACTGGGATAGACTGAAGGTCCATCAAATCCAGCATCCTGTTTCCAACAATGGCCAATCCAGGTCACAAGTACCTGGCAAGATCCCAAAACAGTACAATACATTGTATGCTGTTTATTCTAGACATAAGCAGAGGATTTTCCCCAAGTCCATTTTAATAATGGTCTATGGACACTTCCTTTAGGAAGCCACCCAAACCTTTTTTTAAACCCCGCTAAGCTAACCTCTTTTACTACTTTCTCTGGCAACGAATTCCAGAGTTTAATTACATGTTGAGTGAACAAATATTTTCTCTGATTTGTTTTAAATTTACTACTTTGTAGCTTCATTGTGTGCCCCCTAGTCCTAGTATTTCTGGAAAGAGTAAACAAGCGATTAATGTCTACCTGTTCCACTCCACTCATTATTTTAAAGACCTCTATGATATCTCCCCTCAGCCATCTTTTCTCCAAGCTGAAGAGCCCTAACTGCTTTAGCCTTTCCTCATAGGGAAGTCGTCCCATCCGCTTTATCATTTTTGTTGCCCTTTTCTGTACATTTTCTAATTCCACTATATACTTTTTGAGATGTCATGTCTTGGAACATGGATCTTTAGTGCCAAAAATGGGTCTCACTACCAGTATCTACTATTCCTAAAATGATTTTGCATAAGAGAGCAGCCTTGGTGCCAGAATCATGGTGCAGTTGACCACATTGATGTACACTCTGGGCTCATAGCTATTAGACTGCTTGTGCCTAAAACAGATCAGTGTAGACAGAGGCCTTGGTTCAGAAACCCTTATCAGTTCCAGAACAGTCAATACCATCAACGTTGGAAGTAATCCTGGCCCTAGAAGATTTGATTCCTTGCCAAACCTCACATATCATCCTTTCCAGATGCTGGTCTCAACAGCTACCAACAAGGAAGAATTTTGGGGAGGCTGCAAGATATTTTGCTGGTAGACAGAGACAAATGTCCCACAGAAGTAGCCAGCACCTACAGCACCTGACTTCACATTTAAAATGATTTTGCCTGCCAGATGGAGTTAAGGAAACCTACAAGATGTATGCTCCTCATCTTCTCTTACTTTTGGGCAGTACAGGCCACCATGAGCCCTCCTTGCTTTTTCCTGTTTGTGCAAGCAGGAATAGTATGTATCTTTCCTGTGCTATTTTGGATGCATCCACAACTGGAAACAGCAAGTTTTATTTATTTATTATTTAGATTTTGCTTACACCTTTTTCAGTAGCATCTCAAGGTGAGGTACATTCAGGTACACTGGATATTTCTACAATCTAAGTTAGTACCTGAGGCAATGGAGGGTTAAGTGACTTGCCCAAGATCATAAGGAGCAGCAGTGGGATTTGAACCGGCCACCTCTCGATTGCAAGACCGGTGCTCTAACCACTAGGCCACTCCTCCACGCCAGTTGTTTATTCTTACTTGAAAGGATGATGATCAACTCAATTGGTCTCACATGAATAGAGTTTCTAAAATAAGGGCCTTTGTGTTTTGTGCAGTTCAGGAGGAAATGCATTTGTTTCTATTTCCATGTAACATGCACATGGATACATTTGAACCTGTGGACTTAACCTGCCCAGTGTTTCAAAGGCAATTCTATAAATTGGCACCTCCCTTTAGGTGCGATAATACCAATGTCATCTGTGTGCCAAGAAGCCATTATAGAATACTGGCATAAGGTGGCATAAACGCACCTAAATTTTTAAGTGCGACCATTTATACCATGTCAATGTCAGGTGTAAATGGAGAACCTACATGTGCTAACTGATGCACTTGATAGTCTTCTATAAGTTACGCACGTCACTTGATGATACACCCAAGGCCTGTCCACGCTCCAACCATATATATATCCCTCCTCCCCCCACCACACACACACTTATATGCTATAGCACTTGTGCTACCTTATAGAATAATGCCTAGTGCACATTCATGCGTGACTACCAATTATTGGTACCTATGACTTGAACCTCTAGGTGCCAGTTTATAGAATACTTCCTATATGTCCTCATGAGAGAGAGAGACACTTTCACTCTTATGGTGTGAGTGTCCATCAACCATCTCTGCTCATCATGTAAAGCTTTTACAGTTACTGCTAGTTTTTTTCCTCAGCCTGCAGCACCCCGTTCAGGACACTCACTGGCTCCATTAGCGCTTTCTGAAGTCAGTCCAGTGCCATCCAGAACTTGGTAACAGCCCCACCCCTGCCTTTCAATCAGAAGCCTTACTTGAACTGCACAAGAACTCCTACGTCCTCCCCACCCCCAGCTTATCTATTACCTTTTGCTTAGAGCTGCCTTCCTATCCCAATGCCTTCCCATTGGCTGGATCCTACCTGCAGTCTTAGCTGCTAGTAACACACCAAGCAAGAAAGGCAGACTCACTCATGTAGGGGGATGGGAGTAGTGGAGACCTACAGCTCTGGCTTCCAGAACACAGGATACATGACAGACCTCATAGATCTACCAACCAGAAACAGACTTGGATCAGCATGATCATACCTAAACCTACATTACGCAAACTGTAAAGGGCTAAAATACAAAACAACTTATGCATCTAGCTTCTCCTACATAAGCACACAACTATGGAACGGACTCCCATATGCAGTGAAAACAATACATGCCCACCTAAACTTCAGGAAATCATTAAAAACCCACCTCTTCAAAAATGTTTATCCCACCGATCCAACATAAATCCTCACACCCAGCAACACAACATAATCAATGTTCGTACTGGACAATTTACTTTCCCCTCGACCCCATGACGCCTGATTCACTTCTACCTCTTCTAACCTCAGCACAATTTTGTATTTGTTATCAACCGAAATAGCAAACGTCTTTACGGTACTTTGTAAGCCACATTGAGCCTGCAAATAGGTGGGAAAATGTGGGATATAAATGTAACGAATAAATAAATACATCTCACATGCCTCTCCCCCCACCCCAAAATCTTGGACTCTAGGCTTAGTACATAAGTATTGCCATACTGAGACAGACCGTAGGTCCATCAAGCCCAGCATCCTGTTTCCAACAGTGGCCGATCTAGGTCACAAGTACCTGGCAAGAGCCCAGAAAAGTACAATAACATTTTATGCTGGTTTTCCTAGAAATAAGCAGTGGATTTTCCCCAAGTCCATTTTAATAGTGGTCTATGGACTTTTCCTTTAGGAAGCCATCCAAACCTTTTTTAAACCCCACTAAGCTAACTGCTTTTACTACATTCTCTGGCAACGAATTCCAGAGTTTAATTACACATTGAGTGCCTAGTTTGTCTATGCCTTAATTCAGCCCAGATCTAGTTGTGATATAACTGAAAACAATAAGCTAAAATTTAAAATAAAGGCTAGGCAGAGGGAGAGTACTGAGGGATTCTTTGTTTATGATTCTGCTGTTCTTGTGATGTGCATTGTTCTCTGTTATTCTGATATACTAATAAAGACAAGGTTTGATTAAAATAAAGGTTGGGCAGGGTAGTCAAGAAATTGACATTCTCTAGTGATGCTGTTCTCAAGGGGAAGGTGGATTCTCATCAGCAATTCTCCACCCTTTCCCATATGTCAAAGCCAATCCGAGTAGTGAAGATTAAATGGATTGCTTGTTATAGTTTCCCAGCAATCAACCTTACCATAGTGTTTCATTTCATATAACAGTTCATGCTCAAGCTAGTATTCCTGCAAGTAGTCAATTACACAGTCATCCTCATTCACTTAAACATACCCTCACCACTAGTATTCCTGCATTTGGTCTGATATGAATAGTATGTGTACTTTGAACTTCTGAAGTCTTATAACTTTCTTTACATAAGTTTCCTGTTCATTATTGTTTTAAGGGTTTGATGAATTAGATGGCCTTCTAAAACCAACTGTAGCTTCTCAAAACCAGGGCTTTCCCACGTCAAATCAACCTGCTAACAAATTAGTATCAGATGATCTGGATTCATCACTGGCTAACCTCGTGGGCAGTAAGTATTATGAGGAGTTTTTCAGGTATATCTACTATAATAATTTGCACCTCCAATGTTCTGAAGCTGACTCCGTGGCACACTTGAAGTGAAGCGTTCGTAAGGTTCGTAAGTCTGTCACCATCTCTCTCTGTCCCGCCCTCGGGTCAAAACGTGATGACGTCGAGGGCGGAACAGTGAGAGGGAAGGGAACACTGCAGAGTTGGTAGGCAAAGGTACCCGACGTCACCAGCATGATTAATATTAAATAAGGAATTTCTCTGTTCTCTCTTCTTCATTGATTACACTTTTGGGTGTCCTGTGCAAAAACCTCTTAATTAATGCAGTTAGACAGCAGTGATTAATTAATTAGCAGAGAAGAATAGTATTTCTGCAGCGATTCTCCTCGCTCCCCTGCCCCCCCTCCAGCCACCCAGCAATTCTCCTCGCTCCCTTGATTACCTCCGTTGAAGCAGCCGCGTCATTGAAAGCCCTGCCCGTCTCCAGCCTTCCCTTCGAGTTTGTTCCCTCAGAGTCCCGCCTTCTGATGTCATTTCCTCTTTCCGCGAGGGCGGGACGCTGAGGGAACAAACTCGAAGGGAAGGCTACAGACGACCAGGGCTTTCAATAACGTGGCCGCTTCGACGGAGGTAATCAGGGGAGCGAAGAGAATCGCTGGGTGGCTGGAGGAGGGACAGGGGAGAGAGGAGAATCGCTGGGTGGCTGGAGGGGGGGCATGGGAGAGAGGAGAATCGCTGAGTGGCTGCAGGGGAGAGAGGAGAATCACTGGGTGGCTGGAGGGGGGCAGGAGTGAGAGGAGAATCGCTGGGTAGCTGGAGGGGGGCAGGGGAGAGAAGAGAATCGCTGGGTGGCTGGAGGGGGGCAGGGGAGACAAGAGAATCGCTGGATGGCTGGAGGGGGGCAGGGGAGCGAGGAGAATCGCTGGGTGGCTGGAGGGGGGGCAGGGGAGACAGGAGAATCGCTGGGTGGCTTGAGGGGCGCAGGGGAGAGAGGAGAATCGCTGGAGGGGGGGGGGGGCAGGGGAGAGAGGAGAATCACACACACTCTCTCTCTCACAGGCACACTCGCACCCAGTCTCACTCTCTCTGTCACATACACACACTCACACATTCACTCTCTCTCTGTCTCACACAGTCACTCTTACACACACTCTCTCAAACATACACACTCCAAGGAAAACCTTGCTAGCGCCCGTTTCATTTGTGCCAGAAACGGGCCTTTTTTACTAGTCTGTTATATTGTATGTACAAAAGATATAGCATTTTTAATGGCTTTTTGTTTTTTTAATTGTAGATTTGGGCATTGGAAATGGAACCAAAAAGTGAGTAATGTGATGATGGTGTCATTTGTTACTTGAATTCTGCATTTTTATTCTTGAGGAGACTGGTAATGGAGATAAAGGTTGAAAAAGTTATTGATGTAAGAGGACTGAAAATGTTATCCATATTAAAATTATAAAGAAGAAAGACAAACACAAAATTTACATTTAAAGTTTAGACTTTAATTTGCATGATATCATAGCCTCTAAAGTTATAGCAGTATTAGAAACTTGAGTGGGCAGTGAGGAGCTTACAAATTGCTCTAACAGAAACCATTGTTGAGGGAAAATGAATTTCTATTTTATTCTTCTCCATTCCTTATTTAACATGTATTGACAGAACTCTTTCGATGCTAAACCCATCTTTCCACCTCTTTGTTGATGAAATCTCAGCTATAACAGCTACATAATTAATTGTCCTTGCTCCAGATAAGAGTAGAGAGGTGTGGTAGCCGTGTTAGTCCACTCTTAAAGGTAATCAATAGAAATAAAACAAAATAAAACATGGAAAAGAAAATAAGATGATACCTTTTTTACTGGACATAACTTCATACATTTCTTGATTAGCTTTCGAAGGTTGCCCTTCTTCGTCAGATCGGAAATAAGCAAATGTTGGTAGATGACAGTATATATACAGTGGTGGAAATAAGTATTTGATCCCTTGCTGATTTTGTAAGTTTGCCCACTGACAAAGACATGAGCAGCCCATAATTGAAGGGTAGGTTATTGGTAACAGTGAGAGATAGCACATCACAAATTAAATCCGGAAAATCACATTGTGGAAAGTATATGAATTTATTTGCATTCTGCAGAGGGAAATAAGTATTTGATCCCCCACCAACCAGTAAGAGATCTGGCCCCTACAGACCAGGTAGATGCTCCAAATCAACTCGTTACCTGCATGACAGACAGCTGTCGGCAATGGTCACCTGTATGAAAGACACCTGTCCACAGACTCAGTGAATCAGTCAGACTCTAACCTCTACAAAATGGCCAAGAGCAAGGAGCTGTCTAAGGATGTCAGGGACTAGATCATACACCTGCACAAGGCTGGAATGGGCTACAAAACCATCAGTAAGACGCTGGGCGAGAAGGAGACAACTGTTGGTGCCATAGTAAGAAAATGGAAGAAGTACAAAATGACTGTCAATCGACAAAGATCTGGGGCTCCACGCAAAATCTCACCTCGTGGGGTATCCTTGATCATGAGGAAGGTTAGAAATCAGCCTACAACTACAAGGGGGGAACTTGTCAATGATCTCAAGGCATCTGGGACCACTGTCACCACGAAAACCATTGGTAACACATTACGACATAACGGATTGCAATCCTGCAGTGCCCGCAAGGTCCCCCTGCTCCGGAAGGCACATGTGACGGCCCGTCTGAAGTTTGCCAGTGAACACCTGGATGATGCCGAGAGTGATTGGGAGAAGGTGCTGTGGTCAGATGAGACAAAAATTGAGCTCTTTGGCATGAACTCAACTCGCCGTGTTTGGAGGAAGAGAAATGCTGCCTATGACCCAAAGAACACCGTCCCCACTGTCAAGCATGGAGGTGGAAATGTTATGTTTTGGGGGTGTTTCTCTGCTAAGGGCACAGGACTACTTCACCGCATCAATGGGAGAATGGATGGGGCCATGTACCGTACAATTCTGAGTGACAACCTCCTTCCCTCCGCCAGGGCCTTAAAAATGGGTCGTGGCTGGGTCTTCCAGCACGACAATGACCCAAAACATACAGCCAAGGCAACAAAGGAGTGGCTCAGGAAGAAGCACATTAGGGTCATGGAGTGGCCTAGCCAGTCACCAGACCTTAATCCCATTGAAAACTTATGGAGGGAGCTGAAGCTGCGAGTTGCCAAGCGACAGCCCAGAACTCTTAATGATTTAGAGATGATCTGCAAAGACGAGTGGACCAAAATTCCTCCTGACATGTGTGCAAACCTCATCATCAACTACAGAAGACGTCTGACCGCTGTGCTTGCCAACAAGGGTTTTGCCACCAAGTATTAGGTCTTGTTTGCCAGAGGGATTAAATACTTATTTCCCTCTGCAGAATGCAAATAAATTCATATACTTTCCACAATGTGATTTTCCGGATTTAATTTGTGATGTGCTATCTCTCACTGTTACCAATAACCTACCCTTCAATTATGGGCTGCTCATGTCTTTGTCAGTGGGCAAACTTACAAAATCAGCAAGGGATCAAATACTTATTTCCACCACTGTAAGTGAAACATCAAAGCATTTCAGTGGCAGTCTAACAGGATGGGGGTGGATAGGTGAGAGACAGGGAGATATGCACGGAGACAGGAGGGTGACAAACAAAGCAGTACATTTCTATGGTTTATAATGTTTTATTTTGTTTTATTTCTATTGATTACCTCCAAATAAGAGAAAATCCCTTTCCAGATAATACAGAGGCACACTGGCTTTTATTTTAGTAGCTGACTAATTATTTGTATATGTTTAACTAAGTGGTTTAAGGAAGTAATTTTATAGAATTTGCCTTGCTGAATACGTTTTTAGATCTGTAGTGCTACACCAAAGACACATATAAGTTATGCAAGCCTAAATTAAAATAGTATGCTTAAGAGATTCACTATGTGATGCTATTGGGCCAGAGATTTTTCTGTGCCCAGAAAATGAACTGAAATCCCTTAGTGCAGTGGTTTTCTGCCCTCTCCTAGTGGCACACCTAATTTTCAGAGTATCGATAATGAATATGCATGAGAAATATAGGGCCTCTCTCCCATATGTATTCATTTTGGCTTCACTGAAAACCATGCAAGCAGAAGAGAGGGAATCCAAAGTACAAGGAAACAAAAAATAGCATGAGGAGCCTTCAAAGACAGGTTGGCATCTAAAATTTATTGAAGGCTAATATGGGCTGTGTTTTGGCAGAATATCCGCATCAGGGTCCTTTTAAAAACATTGAAATTAGTAACATCTACAACAATTACAGAAAATTAAAAAATTGAAAAGTTAAAAAAAACTGTAACTGATTACAAAGAGAAACAAAATCAGTGAACTTAAAATCAAATAAACTAAAACATGTGAATTTTAATTGTGTATATATATATATATATATGTATATATATTACTTATTACAGAGGTAGTGTCAATAGCAGATATAATGAATCACCGTAATTGAAACAGTAATCAAAGTACGTTACCAAAACCTGCAGTAATTGATGCTGAAATGTGCATATAAAATTTGAACTAAAAAGTAACAAAGAAAGACATTTACAGAAAAATGCAAAAAAAATTAGAAAAGAGTATAATTACAAAAAAATGTGTAGGTGAAAGCAGTCTAGCTTAAAACAAATAAGATTAATGAACTGATTAGATGTATGATGTTTTAGATACTAAGGAGAGTTACAAAAGACTAATGGGTGACAACCATACTAGGTAGGTGTGCCCTCGGGACAGGGGAGAGACACAATGCCTTTGAATTATTTTATAGAATAAAAATGGAAAAAGTATTGATATCTTAGCAAATGTGGAATATTTTGTAATGCCATCAAACATTAAAGATGAGTTTACATTGTTATTTGAGGGAGATAATTTTATAAGAACATTTTCGTTTCTATGTGGCCATATATACACACACACACACACACACATGGAGGCATATTTTCAAAGCACTTTGGGAGGCTAAGTGCTTTGAAAATACGCCTCATGGTCTCTTATAAAGTACATTACTAGCATAGAAGTATTGCCTTGATATGGTACTGCATACTGTGCCAATAGATAATGTATAGGGGCAGAGTTTGAGTGGATCATGAGTTGTATTTGCAAGTATGCATATAGCTTTTAAGATACACTAATCTACGCATGTAGTTCAAGAATTACAGGCATGGACATTTACACCTATTCCAAGGCAGGTGTAAATGTTTGTGTCTGCAAGGTAGGCATCTCTTTGTCTTTATAAAACGGTACCAATTTACCCTCCTAAACCAGAGACCTTTTTAGGAAATTGCCCTCCTGATGACTACATGTTAAAAAGGTTTTGGTGCATGATGATGACATTTTGTCAGAGCAGTGGGAAAGGTGGTGGAATGTTTGCTTTCTAGTGATGGTTTCTAGAGCGGCATTAACCACTTGTACATTTTTTTTTTTACATTAACATCATTGTGTCTGACTGAGTGCTCCTTTGTAAAAATTTATTATTGTTCTTGAACATTTTTCAACTGGTTTCCCTTCAAGTGATGTTCACTGGAGCCAGCCCGGTGAGAAGAAGCTGACAGGAGGTACCAACTGGCAACCAAAGGTTGCACCCACTACAACATGGAATCCTGCAACCATAGTAAGTGGCTGAATGCTATAAATTGACAAAAGATTTATAATACTTGTGTTACAACAAGTTATTTGGATATACAGCACAGCTATCTGTCCAGATTTCTATTGCATCTTGGCTTGTAGACCCTACCGGATTTGTAACCACAATTGAGGAGCAACTAACATGGTTCTCATGCATGGTTTCATAATGGCTGCCAAAGAGGGTAGAGGAAAACGGCATTCTCCACCGACAAGCAAGATGAATATACCACACATGTGAGTGACGTCCTCTAGTACCAGGATGGAATAGCTCTGTCAGACTTCAAAGTGCAATAAACTCTGAGCATGCATGCTGTTTGCTACATGTCACGGCCCTTTCAGAAACACTTCAGGATTTTTCTTATCAGTACTGCGAATTGGATGTGCAGTAACACTGTACCCCTGCACAGTGTTTTCGACTTTCAACTTATCAATGTTTTGCTTTCTTGGTTTACCACTCTGAAGCAGAAAAAAGGCCCCCCTCCTCTTCTAAATTTTAGTCAACTATCAAGTTCTAAAGAGAAAGCAGGTTTGAAGAGGTGTCCCACATTTGGTTTAAAAAAATGAGCATCAAGAATGGGCATGGTATCTGGCTTATTTTTTTGTCTTGGCTTAATACACAAGAGGAAAACTGCTACAATTGTGGCAGAGTCTTGAAGGCTCACTTAGTGCGTAGGGTCAAAGGTGGCAGACCACTCGGAGGCGCAGGAATCTGCTGAGAATGAGAAGTAGGAAAAATCCTCATCTCCAAGGCAGGATACATTCCTATTAAGGTCTGATGGCCTGGTTGTTGAGTACAATATCATAACTTCCATCCACTTGGTCAGACCCAACAGTTTCAAGTATCAGTTGCAGGGAAGCCATCAACAATAAATCTTTTGGCTTGAAATGGAAGAGATGTTCTATCTAGTGTTAATACAGGAACTAAAACACATCTATATGTCAATCAACCACTTTGCTGCACTAGCTTTATTACTTCTCTTAAACTGATTTCCAAGCCTCATGAGTGAAAATGCACCTTGGTGTCATATTGGCATACCATGAAAGCATGTGAGGTTCTCCTGTTGCCTGGTGTCTGTTAAATTCAAATGGTATGAAAGGTCTTCATACTAAGATCTCCGAGTAAACTTCTGGTTCCATAGTTAACAGTTAATGACGCTTCCATCTAAGTCAATGGAATCATCTTGGAAAGCAGCCTTTTCTATTAGCTATTACCTCAACTGAAAGAGCTGATGAATTTTAGGTATCTGTGTCACATCCACCTTACATGCAGCTTACCTCAAATAAGTTGATCCTTAGAGCTCACCCCATTTTCTTTTTAGGTGGTATCATCCTTTCTTCTTAATTAGTCCATAAGTCTAGCAGTATTTTACCCATAGCTTCGCTCACATCCGGTATGAAAGGCTTTTCAAAGCCTGGATTGCAAAAGAATTCTCGTGTTTTATCTTTTAATAAATAGTAACTCACCAGGCTAGGCATTTTTGGATCATAATAAATTTTAACTGTTGTGTGTTGTCGGTGCGGATATGTAATTATGTAACTATATTGCTGTGAATGTTAAGTTGTAAACTTCTGAGAGTAGAGGAGTGTGGTAGCCGTGTTAGTCCACTCTTAAGGTTATCAATAGAAATCAAACAAAATAAAACATGGAAAAGAAAATAAGATGATACCTTTTTTATTGGACATAACTTAATACATTTCTTGATTAGCTTTCGAAGGTTGCCCTTCTTCGTCAGATCATTCCAATCTGACAAAGAAGGGCAACCTTCGAAAAATCAAGAAATGTATTAAGTTATGTCCAATAAAAAAGGTATCATCTTATTTTCTTTTCCATGTTTTATTTTGTTTGATTTCTATTGATAAACTTCTGAGAGGAAACTTCGTTTTAATGAGTGGTATATTAAATGCCTAGTAAATAAGTTAAATCTATACAAATCTTCATATCCCATGAATGAAACTGGTTGGGAATTGCAGTTTCCAAAAGAACTATCTTTAGCTGGTTAGTGCCCTGTATCTATTTTTATTTTCAGGCTGGATTAACTATTGAAGACAAAGTTAACGTTTATTAAATGAGAGCCATGTCAGTGTCTATAGCCCACTTGAGAAGACATCTGCTGATCTGCCACTTGGGCCTCATTATATATTTTATTTCAGACTGCTGTCTAGATCACACATCTAGGAGCAACAGTGCAATAGGCCAAATAATGTTAAAGAAACTTTGGAGTTGATATTCAAAACGTTTTAACCAGCCAGAAATGGCTCCTGGCTGGTTAAATCATTTGTTCATGGCTATCTGGTTAGCACCGCTGAAAATGTCCGGTTAGCACCCAACGCAAAACCTGCTCTTTTGGGGGCAGAGTCAGCATTAGGCCAGCTAAGTGCCGATAAACAGCGCTTGACTGGTCAAGGTAACTGCGTAAATAGGACCGTGTAAAAGTCAGTCCTATCTTTATGCGGTTTACCATAGCCAGTTGAGTGCTGAATATTTCACTTATCCAGAAATTCAGCGCTGGAGCCCGGTCATGGCCACACATTGAATTTCTGGGTATAACACCGGCAGCGTCAGCAAAATGCTGAGTGCCGCCAACTGAATATCAATCCCTTTATATTTAGTGGCATCAACTCTGACAAAAGTGTCGAGCGTACCAGGTCACTCAAGCATAGAAGCAAGGGCTCTGTCTGTATGCGAATCCTATAATTTGCAAAGACTCCATTTTCAGATGGGACATGCACTTCAGGAACCCTTAGCTTAGGAGAATCTACTTGTGCGACTGCTTTCTGTGTTGACAAGCATGATGAATCAAAGTTGCTTACCTGTAAAGAGTGCTTTCCACAGAGAGCAGGAAAAATCAGACACACTGTCCCTCCCTCCTCCCCAGGAGTTGATATTATGCTATATACTAACTGCAATAGTTCTGTGGGAAGCAGCATATATTCTTATTGTTTTCCAGTACTTTCTGATCTCTGATAGAACTATTCTGTCCTGTACTGTCAGATGAAATTATCACCTACTTGTGTCTGATTCATCCTTCTGTCTGTGAACATTTACAGTTAAAGAACTAATCATTTCTATAGTGCTACTAGACGTACGTAATGCTGTACACATTATATGCAGGTACTTTCTCTTTCCCTGGATGGCTCACAATCTAAGTTTTTGTACCTGGGGCAATGGAGGGTTAAGTGACTTGCCCAAGGTCACAAGGAGCTGCAGTGGGAATTGAACCCAGGTTGCCAGGATCAGAGCCCGCTGCGCTAACCATTAGGCCAACTCCTCCACTTTGCAATGTTTGTGGCTGACAGTGAGCTTCAGTTATTTCTGCTTATTTCTAGGCTAAGTAGCATAAAATCTGTTACTCCCATGGGATTTTGCCAGGTACTTGTGACCTGGATTGGCCATTGCTGGAAACAGGATACTGGGCTGATAGACCTTCGGTCTGTCCCCAGTATGGCAACGCGTATGTTTTTATGTACTCATTTACAGTTTAGGTGACTTACTAAAGGTCCATAGAATCACAAGCCTTTGCTATGCCTCACTTTATATTAACCTCTAGACAGAAAGCTCTCACTGACTGCAGCTCATCTGTAAAGTAAGAATACTATACCATGCATACCTTTTGCTTTGAGTGAATAAGATATGTTTTCCACAACATACTGGTATTAAAGGGTTTCGTTGTCCCTTAATTTTATTTTACTTGTATACTGCCTTCTTTCTGTCAGCAATTTGATCCTATAAGGCTATTGGGGGGTGTGGGGATAAGAGAACATGTAATTCCCTTATAACTACGTTATCACTGGTTACCAGTAGATTATTGGGCAGAGTATAAAGTTTTGACGTTGGTGCATAAGATACTATATGAAGGCATCCCTTCTTATTTGACGCCTATTTGACTTCCGGGTAAGGAGTAAGATCAGGCTCTGGTCAGCTTCTTAAAGTACCAAGTAATAAACAGACACGTCTAACTGTGACCAGGGAGTGTGCTTTCTTTTGGAAGGCTCCTATTCTATGGAATCGACTCCCCATAGAGTTAAGGAAAGAAGTCTCCCCCAAATTATTTCGGAGGGGATTAAAAATTTTAAAAAATTAAAAAAAAAAAAAAAAGCTTTTAAGTAGCACTGAGAAAAATTGGACTTTGGTAGCTGTAAGTATTGGCATTTTTACTCTGTGGATTTTGGAAGTGTAGAAGGTGATTGATCTAGAATGAATGTGTCTATCCTATTATTGATGGTGTTCTTTTCCACATGTATTTTTTTATTGTAAACCACTTTGACTGTGTAAGAAAGGTGGTATATCAAGTATTTTAAAATATTAAACAAGCAAGATTTAGTAAAAACATGGAGCAAGAGAAGTTCTCCCAGAGCTCAGTGCACACAATCTTTCCTGTATGAAGTGATCTCCCTAGTCTCTGGAGGGGGGGGGGGGGGGTTCACACTTTGCCAAATGAATGTGAAAACAAAGCACACTCATTTATTGAGATTTTTTTTTTTTTTGTCTTCCAGCATTTCTTTCAATCATTAAAAAGTCTTCATTTTGTTTTCTTTTCCTTTGGAAAGATATTGCAGGTGAAATTGGTTGGCAGTGCCTCAGTATAGTAGAAAGATCCAGAACTTGCACAAATTCAAGATGCCTCATTTGTCTTGACACCAGTCTGGGTGTAAGCACTGTCGAAAGATGTCCCTTTTGAGCTTGAATGTATTAACTCGCTCAACTCCAGAATCATGAGGTGGAGAAAAGGCACCTGCTTAAGCAGAAGAGAGAGAAGAAAATTGTGCAAACCTCAGTTGAGACTGAATACTTTTATGCAGATGTTGCCTCCAAGGCTGTCCTGAGGGCTGTGTGAGTGAGAGTGTAAAGGAGGCAAGGGAGCAGAAATTAATCCCCTTCTATTGTCTCCTCTGCTTGGTTGTAGTGCAGTTGGTGGGACAGGGAAGCTAGGGGGTGTGTCTCACAGGGCGCGATTCTAGTTCTAGACATTCCTGGTTGCCTCTACTTCCATGAGCATTTACTTTAAGGAGCTGTACCAGAGATCTTCCAAAGTGGCATGAGTCTTATCAAAGACTTCCAGGACTAAAGAACAGTCATCTTCAGAATAGTTACTCAGGTCTTATTTAAGGCAACTTCAAAGCTGCCCTCTAAAATGTTGGAGAAGAATAGCCTCAGCTCAGATTGAGTGAGACTCTAAATGCAAACCAGAGCTGTCTTTGATGACTAAAAAGCTTTGATAAAACCATTGTGCTGACCTGGGTTCTTTGTCCTCAGAGCAGGTCCTATAGCACATTCCTAAAAACTCTCTTGCAGCAGATATTTCATCTTCGTCCGATCTATCCAGTGCAGAAACAGCACTGACAAATTCATATCATTTGTGCAATGATATTCAGTTCATCCACTGCTAGAGTCCACTCCAGTTCTGATCACAGTAGCTGACAAGTCTTCATTAGTTTTCTAGCCTCTACCTGAGTAGCTGCACACATCTCTGCAAAAGACGTTGAACAGTTTTGTCAAGGGCTAGTGTAGAGGTCTACTATCAGACCTGTGACAGTAAAAAGGCACAGTGCAAGTGTTTCAATCCATGGGCACTATCCCTGCACACAGGGAAACACATTGATCTCAAGATCCAATAATGTCTTTACTCTGTTTCTCAGATTCTGATCCACAAAAAAGAGACACTGTACCTCCTCTTTCTCAGTACAGCCTGAAAGATTATCTATACCCAGACTTCATCCCACTGGGAGGCCATTCCACGCTTCCACCACCATTTCCATAAATGAATACTTCCTTAGATTCCTCCTAAGCCTATTTCTTCTTAACTTCATTGTATGCCCCCTCATTCCAGAGTTTTCCTTCATTTGAAAAAGGCTCTAATGCCCCTGAGATATTTAAACGTTTCTATCATATCTCCTCTTTCCCTCCTCTCTTCCAGGTTCATAAACCTGTCCTTAAATGTTTTATGTCCAAGATCGCTTACCAATTTTGTAGCCGCCCTCTGAACTGACTCCATCCTGTTTATATCTTTCCTTAGGTGCGGTCTCCAGAACTTCACACAGTACTCTAAATGGGGCCTGACCAGAGACTTATAAAAAGGCACCATCACCTCTTTCTTCCTGCTGGTCATCCCTCTCCTTATGCACCCAAGCATCCTTCTGGCTTTGACCATCGCTTTTTCTAGCTGTTTGGCCACTTTAAGGTCAATTCCTATGTTCACATCCCAATTCATCCCAACTGCAGAAATTCTCTGCACACCAACCATACCAATACAAAGGCCTCCCTTTCAGTTTCTCCCAGGCTCCCAAGGTTTTCACCAAATGTCCTGTAGCTCTAGCAGCTCACCTACCAAGGTGAGGCCAGCTAGTTTTTCCATATGTTAGTGACTGTCTTCTGGCAGCTTCCTAGAAAGCTTTCAATTTTTCTCTCAGACAAAACAATGTTTCCTTCTGGGAGTATATTTGAAAGGAGGTGGGCCTAAAAATTTCCACACATTGGCTCTAATGTTTATTTCTTCAACACTGTTCAAATTATTGATTCTTGTAAAGTAAGGGGAAAGCAACCTTCAAAGTAAAGCATTCACTATCCCACTTGGTCTCTTTTGAAACAGTGCACTAGCTAACCACACACTGACGGAGTTGTAATCAAGATCCTCTCCCACGTGTATATGCTCTCCCTTTCTCCAGTGACAACCTTATCATTCTCAGTATGGAAGATGTAAGAGATCTACCTGTACCAGAAATGGTTTTCAAGGGTGATGATACAGAGGACCTGAAAGAAATCTCAGTGAACCTAGAAGACGTACTGAGTCAAATTGACAAATTAAAGAATAGTAAATCACCTGGACCAGAAGGAATGCACCTAGGTTACTGAAAGAACTCAAACATGAAACTGATGATTTGCTGTTAGTGATCTGTAATCTGTCGTTAAAATCACCAATAGTATCTGAAGATTGGAGGATGGCCAATGTAATTCCAAATTTTAAAAAGGGCTCCAGGGGTGTGATCTGGGAAATTACAGACTGGTAAGCCTAACTTCAGGGCTAAGCAAAATAGTAGAAACTATTATAAAGAATAAAATTATGGTACCTACTTGAGCAGTAATAGCTTCAGCTAAATGTTGGTCACTCTCATGTTGTCCTTGAGAAATATTTGCCTGTTTTTTCCATACAGTACTGTTTCATCTGTGACATTTGAGGGTTTCCTCATATTAACCACTCACCTCAGGTCTTGCTACAACATTTCAGTAAGGTTTAGATTGGAGCTTTGACTTGATTATAGTGGAGATTGGGTGGCAGCACTGGTAATTGGGAAGCAAAGTCAATACTTATGTAAGCCAGTGCTGAGCAAACTTCTACGGTCTGTGCCCTGATCGTGACTGTACAGATACAGCATCAGTAAGTGGAGAACAAGGCCAGTGCTGGACAGATTTCTACGGTCTGTTCCCGGATTGTGGCTGAATAGATTTGGATGGTCTGGAGTGTAGCTTTTCAGAGGCTTCGATGTTAACTTCAGAAATTTGAGAACAAGGTCAGTGCTGGGCAGACTTCTACAGTCTGTGCCATAAAATGGCAAGGACAAATCAAGGTCAGGTGTACATATGAAGTATCACATACCATGTGTAATGAGTTTATCTTGTTGGTCAGACTGGATGGACCGTTCAGACCTTCATCTGTCGTCATCTACTATGTTACTATATTTTGCTGCAAGACCCACTTTTCACTCAGTTATTTCTTATAGATGAATGGCCTCACATATATCTGTATAAAGAAAAGAAGGTGAGCAGTGGAGTTCCTCAGGGATCGGTGCTGGGGCCTATTCTGTTTAATATATTTGTGAGAGATATTCCTGAAGGGTTGGAAGGAAAGGTTAGCCTTTTTGCGGATGACACGAAGATAGCCAATAGAGTGGATACCCTGGAGGGAGTAGAAACAATGAGAAGGGATCTCCAAAAGTTAGGAGAATGGTCGAGGGTCTGGCAATTAAAATTTAATTCCAAGAAGTGCAGAGTGATGCATTTGGGGTGCAGAAACCTGAAAGAGAGATACCAAATAGGAGGGGAGAGATTAGTAAGCTTGACTCAGGAGAGAGACCTTGGGGTGTTGGTCAGGGCCGCCGAGAGACTGGGCCAGGCCCGAGGCAAGGCCACCCCCGGGGCCCGGCCGCCCTGAGATCATTGCCACCTCCGCTCCCCCCCAGGCCGCCCTGCCGCAGTCCCCACCTGCCCCCCCCTTCTGCCACCGGGCCGGTCCCCCTGCATTCAAATCATCACAGTGCCTCACCTGTCACCTCTGTGACTGAAAGCGCAGCAGCAGTGGCAGATCGGATTCGCCTCCCTTCGGGCTTTCCCTCCCTGTGTCCCGCCCTCGTCTGATGTAACTTCCACGAGGGCGGGACATAGGGAGGGAAAGCCGGAAGGGAGGCGAATCCGATCTGCCACTGCTGCTGCGCTTTCAGTCACAGAGGTGACAGGTGAGGCGCTGTGATGATTTCAATGCAGGGGGCCCGGCCTGGTGGTGGACGGTCGACGGAGCCAAGGGCGCGTGAGACCGAGGACTGCAGCACCGGGCCCGGGGAATTTTGTCCCCCTTGCCCTCCCCCTCTCGGCGGCCCTGGTGTTGGTGTCCGAGGATCTGAAGGTGAAAAAACAATGTGAAGGCCAAGGCCCTGGCCAGAAGGATTCTAGGCTGCTTAGAGAGGGGTATAACCAGCAGAAGAAAGGAGGTGTTGATGCCCCTCTACAAGTCATTGGTGAGGCCCCGCTTGGAGTATTGTGTTCAGTTTTGGAGCTCGTATCTTGCTAAAGATGTAAAAAGACTGGAGGCGGTGCAAAGAAAAGCTACAAAAATGGTATGGGATTTGCGTTGCAAACCGTACAAGGAGAGACTTGCCAACCTGAACATGTACACCTTGGAGGAAAGGAGAAACAGAGGTGACATGATACAGACATTCAAATATTTGAAAGGTATTAATCCTCATACAAACCTTTTCCAGAGACGGGAAGGTGGTAGAACTAGAGGACATGAATTGAGGTTGAAGGGGGGCAGACTCAGGAGTAATGTCAGGAAGTATTTTTTCACAGAGAGGGTGGTGGATACGTGGAATGCCCTCCCACAGGAGGTGGTGGAGATGAAAACGGTAATGGAATTCAAACATGCATGGGATAAACACAAAGGAATTCTGTTTAGAAGGAATGGATCTATGGAATCTTAGCGGAGGTTGGGTGGCGACGCCGGTAATTGGAGAGTAAAACCAATGCTGGGCAGACTTCTATGGTCTGTGCCCTGATCATGGCTGAATAGATATGGGGGATGCGACATTAGCTTCAGAACTTTTAGTACAGGAACAGTGCTGGGCAAACTTTTACGGCCTGTGCCCTGAGAAAGGCAGGGACAAATCAAACTCAGGTATACATATAAAGTATCACATACCATATAAAATGAGTTTATCTTGTTGGGCAGACTGGATGGACTGTTCAGGTCTTTATTTGCCATTATTTAATATGTTACTATGTATGTTATTGTGTTACTATGTAAAGCAGAATTCATGGTTCTAGCTATGTCCTGAGGCAGCAAAGCAGCTCCACACCATACTTCCACCATCATTCTTGACATTTTGAGTGAGGTTCTTTCTTTGGATTGTAGTGTTTGGTGAAAACAAAACAAACACTCATCTGTTTCGAGAACATTTTTATGGAAACTGTGCAGGTCATCTGGATGCCATTTGGCAATTTGCAGCTGGTCATTTTCAGTTTATGGTATATTTATTTTGCTACACCCCTTTCCTGGAGACATAGCAAGGTGGTTTATAGGCTAAATATTAAAGACAGGAACATTATTTGATTGATAGGAAAGAGAGATTATAGAGGAAGAAAACAATCATACTGGAATGAGACACAGTTATAAATATAATGAGTGCAGGCACTCAAGGAGCATATATCAAAAGCCTTTTAAAACTGGCCTGAAGACATACCTGCTTATAATTTGTTTTAGCAAAATAATACTGGGAGAGCATTCCATAGTAAAGGAACCATGCAGTACAAGGTACAGTGGTGGGTGGTGTCCAGTCTAGCATGAGTGATATACAGATGTTGGTCATTTTGCAAGAGTAATACTCAAGCAGGAGTGTCACGAAATGCCTAGCACAATCTTCCTGTAATACCCTGCTGTCCCAAGGAAGGCCAATACTTGCTTTTTTGGTTTTGGGAGTGGGTCAATTTTCTATAGCTTTCACCTTAGCTGTCTCAGGCTTTAGCTGTCCGCCTCCCACTCTGTGCCCTATATATTGCACTTCTGCAGTCCCCATCTGACATTTGCTGGACTTGATGGTCATGTGGGCCTCCCTGATTTGGTCTGACATTCCACTTAAATGGATCAGGTGATCATCCCAAGTCTGACTATACACAGCAATGTGATCAAGATAAGCCCTAGCATGCTCCTGGAGTACATCTAACAGACGATTCACCAAGCATTGAAATGTACCAGGGGCATTTTTCATTCCAAAAGACATCACAGTAAATTCATAAAGGCGAAATGGGGTAATGAATAGTGATCACTCCTGGTAAACAGCTGTTAGGGGAATCTGCTAGTACCCTTAACTAAGGTCCATTGTGGTCAGGTACTGGGTCCCAGCTTAATGGTCTAGTAACTCGTCCATCCGGAGCATTGGATAGGCATCAGATACAGTACATTAATTAAGCCTCCTGTAATCCACACAGAACCGTTTTTTTTTTTTTTTCGTTTATTTGTTTACTATACCATCACTTATTACATAGCAAGCCAGAATGGTTTATATGTCAAAAATGTATAATAACATACAATGTAATTTAAGCTAGGAAATCCATTATATGATAGGACAGCACAGACAGAACTTCCCCACTGAAGATAATAGCATAGACAATCAGTCCATCAGTCATACACAATTATCTAATGATTTATTTCTCCTTGTATAATGCAAAGCATTTTTCATACCTGTGTGCCATTTTTCTTAGGAACAAGACCTGCAAGAGAAGCCCAGGGACTATGAGACTTCTTTATGACACGTAGGGCTAGCATCTCATCAATCTCCTGCTTCATTTGCTTTTCCACCTCAACAGATATTCGATAGGCACTCTGCTTCAGTGGTTTATGATCACCAGTGTCTATATTGCGATTAGCCAAATGAGTAATTCCTGGTTTAGTAGAAAACGCATCAGCATATGCTTGCAATACTGCTTCTAGCTGCTGTTTCTAAGTGGGGGTTAACTGCTCTCCCACTACAACTTTTTGTGTAGATCCCTCTGGTAATATCTCTGCTAGGAGGTCAGGTATGGGTTCACTATCCTGACACTCTTCTGCTGGGCTGCACACAGCTAGCACCATAGCTGTGCCATTTGCATAGGTCTTTAACATATGTACATGAAAGGAATTCTGCTTTCTATCTTGAGAGTCCACAGATATAACATAGTTATTGTTGCACTCATTCACTGTGCTCTGTGTCTGGAGGTTACAGGTAAAATAAAACTCTGAACCACTCAGTGGATGGTGACCCTCACCCACGCACTAAGCCTGACAATCCCACCACGCTGCCTCCAAAAGAGAAGGACTAAAGTTCTGTCACAAAACGCCTAGCACCTACCTTGGCCTAATCCTGTGGCCATTTAGAGGGTCTGCTGTCAGCACTGCCCAGGTCTTCCTGCACCTGGGCATGTGCTTTACTTGAGTACCCTCCACCCCAATGACTGGGTCCCACTTGCCTCTGGGTGAATCCTCCCACCCTCAAGTTATTCCCCAGTGATTTCTAGGACACTGGGCCCACACTCTCAGGGGTCCCAAAGTTCCTGGAAAACACCCACACACCCAACACACAAATCACCAATATTCTTAGGTCAGGACAACAGAGCCAATAAACTAACAGGTTTATTGTCACAGTAGAACAGTGAAGCTTGAAAAACCAGGTGAAAAAAGTACAGCAAGCAATAACAGGCAACTGAACCAAGATCAATATAAAAAGTATCTAACACTTTTTACTACCTGGGTAGCACCTGGGGAGTTTCAGGAAATTAACTGCTCACAAGGATCTCAGAATAGAGATGTTCCTCCTCTGTACTCCCAAGCAGAGACTGGAGAAACCTACCTCCTGGCTAGGTTTGAACTCCAGGGCCAATCAGAGCCCAGGGCACCAACTTTGAAAGTATCTGGCCAATGGTACTGCAAATTGCCTTTTCACAAGCTTGAACTGGAAAAGAAAATAGTCTTTTCTGAAACAGCTTTAAAACACAAAACAGACACCATCTGCTGGCCAGGTGGGAGAAATATACTTCACAGGCTTAGAAACCCACTGTTTTGTCACAAAGAGTATATGGAATAATTAGCGAGGAAAAGTAATTGGGAATAGCGCAACAAGTTTTTATTTTTAATTTTTATTTTTGAATTTCAAATAATACAATTAAAAGAAACTCTTGAAAGCATAGCCAAAAAGAAAGAAAATATAATTTCAAAACAAATGAACATCATTTAAGGGATATAAAGGAAATAAGGTTGTAGTCCACAGTGTGATAATTTTAAACTGGATTTGGTGCTGTATTGGAAGCTAGTGACATCATATAAAAAAGTGTGATATGATTGATTTTTTTTTTTTTAGCATGACAGAGATCCTAATGGCTGTATTCTGAACGGATTGAGTATGTTGAATGAGTGAACCATTAAGACCTGAGTAGATTATATTACAATAATCCAGTCATAAGATTAGCAGTGCATGAAGTAAGGTTGTCTGAGATATTTCATCGAAAGGATATCACACAGCTTAATTGTATTTAAGGTACCTTCAGTTACTATTTTGGAATTGACAGCCCGCTGTTTCATGGTATTTTAAGTAGACCATTAAATGTACCACTAGTTCTAACTTGTTTAAATAGTGCCGTTCATATATTAACTTTATTATATGATTCTAGTAACTAGCATTTAGGTATGAAGTATATGTATGAACTGAAATTATTTGTGCATAATTTGTTGTGTAAATTTGTGTTCTAATCCATTGTTTAATGCATTATACAATTATTTTCCCTGGTTGAAAACAGAATGGCATGCATTTTCCACAATACGTAAGTGATAAAAACAGCCTTTTTGCTATAAATTGGCATGCTGTAATTAACCACTGCTACATCAGAATCTCATAACTTTTTAGCTATTACGTTTTGTCACGTGATTCCTGATACGCTGAAACTGACCCTTGTTTGTTTTTCTAGTACATAAGTAATCTTTTGGGTGCTCTGCAGGGGACTTCTGATTCTAATAATGGCATGGAAAAAAAGCAATATTTTTCTTTGCTTACAATTGATCCATTTTCTGCTAAATAGATGACGTTGTGAATGATTTTTTTTTTGTGTGTGTGTGTGCTTACTTCCTTTCAAATAAAGCTGGGCAAATCTTAAAATGCTCAAGCCTTTGTGGAGTCCAGAATCTGGTTCCACATCTGTTCCTTACTCTGATGAGACTGTCAGAGGCAAGTCGTAGTTCATCTAAGTGCCTGCTCTTCCTGGCAGCATTGTTGTAACATGGATTGTGAGGTCTGTGTGAACAGCAATCCCTCTTCTCCACAGCTACCATGTTGCTTCTGCCTGTAGAATCACAGGAGGTGGGACAGCCATAAGGGAAGGGAAGGGTGGACTTACTGTCCCTCTTCTTTAAGAGCTTGGAGGAAGGGGGAGAGCAGATGATGAAGGGAATGGAGACAGATTTTTAAAATGTTTACATCAGCTATACTACAGCCTTTTAGAACTTTTTAAAAACTGGGCTAGGGAGAGTGAAAGTTTGAAAAAAAATAGGCAGGCGCAGAGATTAAGACACATGCGTGGGATAAACATAAAGGAATCCTGTGCAGAAGGAAGGGATCCTCAGGAGCTTAGCCTAGAATGGGTGGCAGAGCTGGTGGTTGGGAGGCGGGGCTAGTGCTGGGCAGACATATACAGTCTGTGCTAGGGCTGGTGGTTGGGAGGCGGGACTAGTGCTGGGCAGACTTATACGGTCTGTGCCAGAGCTGGTGGTTGGGAGGCGGGGTTGGTGGTTGGGAGGCAGGGATAGGGCTGGCCAGACTTATACGGTCTGTGCACTGAAGAGGACGGTACAAATAAAAAAGTAGCACATATGAATTTACCTTCTTGGGCAGACTGGATGGACCGTGCAGGTCTTTTTCTGCCGTCATCTACTATGTTACTATGTTATATTGAAAGAAGAGAAATAAGACTGAATTTCTAGACAGCACAAGGGTAATAGCCCCTCCAGGGGTGGGGGTGGGGGGGGGTAGTAACACACAAAACCAAGTAGAGGATTGAACCACCACATTCAAGCAGCTGTGTTCCTAATACTGACATCTGTTGTTTCACTTTTCAGAGGAAAGCCAAGAAGCGATCTCCCACTATTTACAAAATAGCTAGGAAGAGACTGTCAGTCCTCATAAAAATCAATGCTTATGAATGCGAAAAATAATAAAATGGGAGCTGTTATATATAATTACTTGCCTTCCAAATTAGAGCTCATAACAAGTTAGTCGAGTGAACAATAGGTGGTCTTGTGTCTCAGAGGGATTTCAGTCTACTTAGGTGGTGAAGTAAGTTGCCCAAGGTCGCAAGGAGAATCAGTGGAGCTGGTTTCTCTGGAATTCAGCTTACTGATCTAAATGCTAGGCTTCTTTAGAGAGAGAAAAAAAGGAAGGCATGAGGACCCAACACAGAAGAAAAAAGGAGATACAGACAGAAAATAATTTAAAAAAATTGAGACTTAATAGCATAAAAGCATCTTGATTTTGGTTAGAATCTCTTTTTTTTCTGCTAAATTAAATTTGCTCAGCTTCTGTTTGGATGTTGGAGCCCAGTCATACTCTCTGCCTTGACTGGCTCAGCTCACTTATCAGATTTTCTGGCTTGCTCACCTCCTCCTCCTCCAAGTGGTTAATGTGGTATGGAGAGATAAAATGCATGTAATCTCACAAGCTGCTGTTTTACTTGCCACTTAAATCTAGGTAAGGGAGAGACCAATAGGAATGATATCTGTATTTGAGAAAAGTAATTTCAATCCAAAATTAATAGCAGTATTTAATGTAAAAGAAATGGTTGTATATTTGGGAGAATGTATGTTCTTTTAATGATCCATATGGGCACTTATTATTGGTCTGCCCCTTACAGTGTGCTGAGGAATAACTGATTGCTAGATACTGGATTGTTATAAATTCTGTATTGATCATTTTTAAAAGAAATATTTGAATATTGTATCACATTCAGACTTTTTTTTTGTGACTGTAGATATTTCATCAGTGCAATCCATAGGGAATACAGTTTTCAGTCATTTATAGTTGTGCATGTAAATAGTGATTTATGCAAATAAAATTTCTGTCCCAAAAAATGCCTTCCCTTAATGACTAAAAGTATATGCAATATTATATTGCATCAGTGGTGTGCTGAAATTATTTTAACAGGCTCTCTGGGCATAGCCAGCAGTGCAATTTGGGGGGGGGGGCAATGCATTCTTCACTCTCCCTTCCCCCCCTATGTGGGTACGCTAGGCATACCTTTGCTGGCAGAGATGCTGGCCATCTTTCTCTTTTGATCTAGGCACAGGAAAATAAAAAGATTTTAAATGCTCCCAGGTTTCAATCTAATTCATGCTTAATATGGCATATAAATGTCATAAATAAATAAGTAAATAAATAGAAACTCTGGATGTTGAGCACCTGATTCTCATAATATGATGTCTGTTTTAGCGGCCCTTTACCAGGAGAAAAAAAAATCTCTGCATAAATACAGCACGTGCTAGAATGTCCCTTTAACCAGTCCCTCTAAATGGCACACTAATTATGATTTATAACAAATTACTACTCTACCTATGAAAAGTTATTCCATTATTATACTTCCTCTGTGTACATCTGTATGCTGCACAAGCTGGCATGGTTGAACAGAGAAGTGAGATTAAATAAAAATGCTACCAACATTAAAGAACGACAACGTGGATGCAGCAGCTCAAAGGACCGTTTGCATTGTTTTGAATGTACAGGGATGACGGCTGCATGGGGGGAGGGGAAAGACAGACAAACCTCCATTGATTCAACTTTTTTGACTTCACGCATCTCCTGTTCTCAATCTAACCTGCTTGTGCTGCAGCTCTGCACGTGCTGCTACCGGCTTCCTTCCTCCTCCCAGGATGGTACTGTGGTGGCCTGAAGGAACCACAAGTTGCAACCCTTACGCTTGCGGCCAGCAAAACAAAAAACAGTATGAAACTGTGCGAGGGGCCATAGCCTTGCATGTGCTACTGCTGGCTTCCTTCCTTCACCCTCCTTCCTGTTTTGGAGAGGGAGGAGAAGAGAACCAGTAGCGGCTTGCACAGGGCTACAGCCCTGTGCATGATTTCATGCTGTTTTTTGTTTTGCCGCTGCAAGGGTCGGAGAGGAGGAGAGCAAGTGAGATGCCCAAGCCACAGGGCAGCTGGACGCCGATGCCGCCAGATGGAGACCTGAGTCACTCCAGCCCTGGGAGCCAGTTGTTAAAAGTTTAACAACTGGCTCCCAAAATTCTTTAAAAAAATAACAAACAGCTCTGGCGAGCTGGTGTGAGCCAGCTCCAGCACACCACTGCATTGCATGTACTTTTAGTTTTGTTTAAAGGAGGTGTGTGTTAGGCTGAGGAAGGAAAATAATGTGCAGCTTTTTTGTTTGTTTTTTATTTTTTAGCTGTATGCATGTTATCTCCCATGGAAAATACCTCCACAGAAAGGTGCAAATGTTGATGGTGTTGTACTCGCAGCAATTTTCAAAGTGAAATACATGTTTGCTTTTACTTTGAAAATTGATGCAAATGTTCCTGCAGACTTTGCCCTACTTTCTGAATCTTATTCCTTTACTAATTCAGGGGTCCTTTTTCCAAGCTGCGGGAAAAAGGGTCCTCCGCTAGCAGCAAGGACTGTTTTTCCCGCACGCCAGGGCCCTTTTTACCACAGTGGGTAAAAAGACCCCAGGCACACATGGCCATGCGACGGGGAGCCCTTACCACTACCCATTGAGGTGATGATAAGGGCTCCTGTGCTAACCTTGCGGTAACCGGGCAGCGCAAGCCATTTCCAGGGGTTTTCTTTTCCCCCCAGAAATGGTGTGCACTTGGGACGGGACTACTTCCAGCAGACTCATTGGGCCAACGGTAGGCCTATCCGTTTTCATATACAGTTCAAGCTCCTCTTATTAACCTATAAGTGCATTCACTCTGCTGCCCCTCACTACCTCTCCACCCTCATCTCTCCCTACATTCCTTCCCAGGAACTCCATTCACTAGGCAAATCTCTCCTAATTGTACCCTTCTCCTCCATCGCTAACTCCAGACTCCGTTCCTTTTATCTTGCCGCACCTTATGCCTGGAATAGACTCCCTGGGCCATTACGTCAAGCTCCATCCCTGGCCGCCTTCAAATCCGAGCTAAAGGCCTACCTGTTTGATGCTGCTTTTAATTCCTAACTTGTCACCTGCTCGTAACCTTTATCTTGTCTTCCTCTCTTCAATAGTCCCTTCCCTATGTGTCCTATCTGTCTGTCCTACCCTTATCCCTTATTTATCCTGTCTGTGTGTCCTGATTTAGATTGTAAGCTCTTTTGAGCAGGGACTGTCTTTTCTTCATGTTAAATTGTGAAGCGCTGCGTACGACTAGTAGCGCTATAGAAATGATTTGTAGTAGTAGTAATTACTACCTGGATTTAACCAATTTTTTAAAATGGACTCTTGTAGCTCCTATAATTGCATTAATGTGATAGCTATCGCAACGTATGTGAATTATGGAGTCTACCCCTTAATAAAAGACTTGGTGACAATGTCATTTTTTTTAAAGCTCTTAAATGGGTTAAAAAAAGGGTTTCATTTCCTGCCAGGGGTCACATGTTCTCAGAAACCAGTGCATCTACTAGAACCCTGTACAACCAATAATGCTTCTGATATGTAAATGTTCAGGAAATAGACCCTGGTTAGATATAAAAGGAGAAGATATGAAGACGTCTGTTTTTAAGCCATTACGTATACACAGTAGAAACTTCAGAGTATCTTGTTTGCCAGAGACTTATGTGAATCTATTTCTAAAATATTGCTTTATGTACAGACAAGACTCCTCACTTTTATTCTTTGTAGGAAAATGGCAAATGATTGATAAATTCCAGCTAATTGACAGAGATCTGTAAATGCTAATAAGTGCAAACATTGTACTGCTATAAACAGCAATGAAAGTCTAGATACTGCGATTTGTGTTCATGGAAATTGATCTCCTCATAACTACATTTTTCTAGTTCTTTAATATAGTTTCATTTCTCTGTTAGGCACCACCTGTAATGGCCTATCCTGCTACAACACCAACAGGAATGATAGGGTATGGATTGGTAAGTGTTTATCAATGGCTGTTTTTATTTTTCCTTTTTTGCTTTGAACTGTTAAGAGTATCACTGAAAAATAAGGTGGTTATACAATTATTTTCATCCACTGATTTAGAATGCTTAAATTGACATTGTGCTCTGGGTACCTATTTATGTTAACAGAATTACCCAAGATGGCAGCTGCATTATAGGGAGCAGCAGCACATCTCTTACCTCTCTTTTTTTCTTCTTGCGATATGGGTAAGCGCAAGGGCCAGCAGAGGGGGTAATCTATTAAAGCCCCCCTGCAAGACCAGTTGTTGGACCCATTGAGAAATATGCTGTGTGCGTGCTGGAGAGGATCTGCAGAAGACTGGCAACTGGAGGAGGCAGTTTGGAGCAGTCTCCCGGATCAGATATCACCCTCAGTCTAGATCCCAATCACAACAGTCAGGTGCAGTTTGCTCCCCTGCTGCATTAAATCGGTTTCCTTGAGCTAAAGGCCCTGGAAGTGCTGAAGGGCAGGGTGGAAGCGTTGTGTCTTCTGAGGCACCCTTGAATGGCAGTGCTGGAAGATAATGGATAGTCAATCTAGCAATCAAGGTACCGCTCTTGAGTGGAGAATGTCCAACAGATTCATCTCATGGTGCTGAAGGTATGTCGGTAGTGGTGGATTGTACTTAAAACAGTATGGAATTACCCTCTGTTTTCATGAATAAACCTCAAGAAGTGACTTTAGAAATTATTTGGCTCTCCCATTTCAGATCTGGCTAAAACGCTCCTCCCCATAGTGAATAAACTGTCTCCAGAGATGAAACAATTAGAAACTAAGATGCTACAACATGATGTAGAAATAGTAAAAATAAAAGCTTCGGCTGAAACATTTAATGCTTGAATCTGGGTGTTAATAAACTACAGTCAATGCAAACCTCCTATATGACTGATATGTCTGCTATTAAATTTAAAGTGGAATTTATAGGGAATTTGATGAAAAATGTTAATTTAAGACTCTTGAATTTTCCATTGAAACAAGATATTTCTTCTGCTGCAATGCCTATATGTTACTGTGTGGAAGCACTAAAATTGCCACAGAAAGATATTCCACTTATTGTGAAAGTTTATTAGCTGCCAGATCAGAAACGCTTTGCAACTGAAAACATTCATTATAGACTTTTTGGAAAATCACAATGGGTTAAGGGAATGGGACTTGATATACTGCCTTTTTGTGGTTACAGTCAAACCAGTTTACATATTACAGTGGTGGAAATAAGTATTTGATCCCTTGCTGATTTTGTAAGTTTGCCCACTGACAAAGACATGAGCAGCCCATAATTGAAGGGTAGGTTATTGGTAACAGTGAGAGATAGCACATCACAAATTAAATCCGGAAAATCACATTGTGGAAAGTATATGAATTTATTTGCATTCTGCAGAGGGAAATAAGTATTTGATCCCCCACCAACCAGTAAGAGATCTGGCCCCTACAGACCAGGTAGATGCTCCAAATCAACTCGTTACCTGCATGACAGACAGCTGTCGGCAATGGTCACCTGTATGAAAGACACCTGTCCACAGACTCAGTGAATCAGTCAGACTCTAACCTCTACAAAATGGCCAAGAGCAAGGAGCTGTCTAAGGATGTCAGGGACAAGATCATACACCTGCACAAGGCTGGAATGGGCTACAAAACCATCAGTAAGACGCTGGGCGAGAAGGAGACAACTGTTGGTGCCATAGTAAGAAAATGGAAGAAGTACAAAATGACTGTCAATCGACAAAGATCTGGGGCTCCACGCAAAATCTCACCTCGTGGGGTATCCTTGATCATGAGGAAGGTTAGAAATCAGCCTACAACTACAAGGGGGGAACTTGTCAATGATCTCAAGGCAGCTGGGACCACTGTCACCACGAAAACCATTGGTAACACATTACGACATAACGGATTGCAATCCTGCAGTGCCCGCAAGGTCCCCCTGCTCCGGAAGGCACATGTGACGGCCCGTCTGAAGTTTGCCAGTGAACACCTGGATGATGCCGAGAGTGATTGGGAGAAGGTGCTGTGGTCAGATGAGACAAAAATTGAGCTCTTTGGCATGAACTCAACTCGCCGTGTTTGGAGGAAGAGAAATGCTGCCTATGACCCAAAGAACACCGTCCCCACTGTCAAGCATGGAGGTGGAAATGTTATGTTTTGGGGGTGTTTCTCTGCTAAGGGCACAGGACTACTTCACCGCATCAATGGGAGAATGGATGGGGCCATGTACCGTACAATTCTGAGTGACAACCTCCTTCCCTCCGCCAGGGCCTTAAAAATGGGTCGTGGCTGGGTCTTCCAGCACGACAATGACCCAAAACATACAGCCAAGGCAACAAAGGAGTGGCTCAGGAAGAAGCACATTAGGGTCATGGAGTGGCCTAGCCAGTCACCAGACCTTAATCCCATTGAAAACTTATGGAGGGAGCTGAAGCTGCGAGTTGCCAAGCGACAGCCCAGAACTCTTAATGATTTAGAGATGATCTGCAAAGAGGAGTGGACCAAAATTCCTCCTGACATGTGTGCAAACCTCATCATCAACTACAGAAGACGTCTGACCGCTGTGCTTGCCAACAAGGGTTTTGCCACCAAGTATTAGGTCTTGTTTGCCAGAGGGATTAAATACTTATTTCCCTCTGCAGAATGCAAATAAATTCATATACTTTCCACAATGTGATTTTCCGGATTTAATTTGTGATGTGCTATCTCTCACTGTTACCAATAACCTACCCTTCAATTATGGGCTGCTCATGTCTTTGTCAGTGGGCAAACTTACAAAATCAGCAAGGGATCAAATACTTATTTCCACCACTGTATATACAGGCACTTATTTTTGAACCTGGGGCAGTGGAGGGTTAAGTGACTTGCCCAGAGTCACAAAGAGCTGCAGTGGGAATCAATCTCCGTTCCCCAGGATCAAAGTCCACTGCACTAACCAATAGGCTACAGTAAACCTTCTGGAATTCCTCGAGGAACTTTGATAGTATCTTCTAAAAATGTTAGATTGTCTACCTCTTGTCTTAGAATAGAATTTTAAATTATTTGTTGATGAAGGTGTTAGTTTTTCCAAATGTGTCTTGAGAGTCTCAAAAGAGGAGAAGGGAATTCTTGTTATTGAGACCAGCAGGAATTAAATTGGAAGCTACTTTTTATTTGAAATTCACATGTAAATGTAATATCAAGTATCTTTTCTGGGATCCATCATGCCTGACTAATTTTTTTATCATAAATTATTACCTAGCTCTCAAAAATTTTCAATAGCTTTATTTGCATTCAAAGGTATTTATCACATTGTATAGGATCCTTCAGATTCCCCTGTCACCACCATACAGGCTAATATTGTGAGCCAGGCACTTTCATGGTGGGCAGGTATTCCTCTTTTGATCCACAAAATTTAATATCACTTAAACCAACTTTTTTTAATCATATTTTTTCTTTTACTTAAATATAAGCACTTAGCTTTAGTATGTAGTGTCGCTATGGACTCCTTCTTCGAGATACTTTAATAAAACTGCTCATTCATCTCGGAGATATCATACCGACATGAATTCACGTTTCGCAACTAGTGCTGTATCAAGGTGTATCTCCTCCAAATAACTCGGAGACAATTCCCTGCTTTCTTATCATCCGAGAGGAATACCTGCCCACCATGAAAGTGCCTGGCTCACAATATTAGCCTGTATGGTGGTGACAGGGGAATCTGAAGGATCCTATACAATGTGATAAATACCTTTGAATGCAAATGAAGCTATTGAAAATTTTTGAGAGCTGGGTAATAATTTATGATATACAGTGATGCCCCCTCTACTGAAACAGTGATACCATATTTTGCGGATTGTTGACTAATTTTTTTGGCATCTAGGTGTTTTATGGCAGTTCCTCCAGCTAATAGGTCTCTTTGTGGGAGTTAGATGTTACGTATGTCCTATGTGATGTACAAAGTTTTGTTTTTCTTATTTAGGGATTATTTTCTTTGTTATATGCCTGTGATGTCATTGAATCCCCCCTCCCTAATAGATATGGACTTGAGCTGACTTTTATAATTATTATTTTTCTTGTTCTTTAAAGAATGTATTTTCCTTTAATTCTAAATCTACTTGTTAATTCTTGGTTAAATGTTAAAAGTTCATATATAAAAAAGAAATCTTGTTTTAAAGCGAGCAGAATTACCCCTATAGGAAGAGATTCTATATATATAGTTCCTAAAAAAAATCAGCGCAGATAACTAAGCGTATTCCGATTGTAGAATACGCTTAGTTGATATTTCAGTGCCTAAATCTACGTGCATCCATTTACACCAACGAAAACGTGGCGTAAATCCCAGTGTGTAGATTTACACTGGGCCATATTCTATAACTAGGAGCGTAAATTTCATAATGTCCACAAAACACCCATTTCCCCGTCCATAACCGTGCCCCTTTTTGCCCGCGCACTTTAGACGTTCGGCACACATTGTTACAGAATATACTTAGCAAGTTGTGCGTCTAAATTCTAATCAGTGCCAATTAGTGCTCATTATTGCTTGTTAAGTGCTGTTGTCAACATTCATTAGCTTGTTAAGCTACGTGCATTGTTATAGAATCAGCGCGGATCTCTAGGCGTGCTATATAGAATCTGAGGGATAGTGATTACCATGGATTGTAATCCATGTTATTGCATTGGTGGGAAGTGGTATATTAACAAGATTAAACCAAATCAGTAAGTCTATGCACACTGTTTTATGCCACTGTAATATGCATCTTATTGGTTTACTGTACTGGAAGTAAAATGTTTTTGTGGGGTTTTTTTTTTTCATGCGTTAAGAGTTCTAATTTCTGGTAGTCAACAAAAGTAATAATTTTGTCTGAACTTTTAATTGGTAATCTAATATTTGTATTACTTTTAGCCCCCTCAGATGGGTACTCTCCCCATAATGACACAACCAACAATAATATACAACCAGCCTGTGATGAGACCACCAAACCCATTTGGCTCTGTATCAGGTGCACAGGTAAGCAGCAGCACATACTTGTATGGTTTTTGTTTGTGATTAATTTTCTGCTTAAAAAAAACTTGTAGTCATATACTTCCACTAAAGCAAATTTCAGTTTATTGTATTGTTTTGCTGGTTTAGGGCTCCTTTTACTAAGCTGCAGTACTGATTCCTGGTGTGACGAAGCCCATTTAATTCCTATGGGCTTTGTTGCATTCGCCAAGTGGGAATCACTACTGCAGCTTTGTAAAAGAAGCCTTTAATATGTTACATTCAGAGCACCATAGAACAGGATCATCTACTATAATAAAACGCTCCCTCAACGTTCTGAGGACAACGTTCGAAAGCCAGCAGCTCACTCCCTGTCCCATAAGGGTTCGTAAGTTCATGGTGGTGAAGCCCTACAACATACCATGTCTGTGCCCCGCCCTCGCGTCAAACGTGATGACGTCGTGGGCGGAGCTAAGACGGAGAAGGGACGCGAATAGCGGAAGAGATCAAGTCGGCCGCCAGCCACAGACAGGAACCGAGACGAGGGAAGGTGCGCGACACACGGAACCATCAGGGGAGCAAACGCAGAGGAAGACGCAGCCTTCACAGCCGGGGGAACGGTGAAGGGACGTGGACGGCGCTCTACAGCAAGACGGACACCACGGGCAGGAGAACAGAAGGGGAGGGTGCACGACACACGGAAGCATCCGGGGAGCCGACGCGGAGGAGGCAGCAGCCTTCACAGACGGTGAGATGCCGACCCACAGCGTAAACCCCAAAGAAAACGCACTGTACGACCCAGACAGGAGGAGGAGTAGGGAAACACGCATAGCCCCTGCCTACCAATCGCTACAGACTCTCAGCAAACATCCCCAAACACCTGCACAACGCAGCAACACCCCCCCCCCCTAACAAAACCCCAGTGCTGCCGTCAAACCCGATCCTTATACTGCCCTGGGACAAAGCAGAACACAACAGAAAGAAGAGAAGTACTTCAAAAAACAACAAAAAAACCCTTTACTTCTCTCTCCACAAAATACAAAGTGTGGGAGAGAATAAAGCAGCAATCGGGAGCCAAAGTACAGCCATCAGTAGCTCTTGCTAGCTGTACTGAATGGGAAAATAAATCAGGGAATTTGCATGTCTTCTTCCTCACCACCCCCCCCTTTCTTTTTAAAAGAAAAAAGCAAGGCATACTGTAAAGGAGGATAGGCTGAGTTCCAAAACCAGACACCACAGCAAAAGCAGACAAGTTACCCAGCTGCAACACACTCCATCCCTCCCTCACGCAAAAAAAAAAAAAAACATCTAATATGCAAAATCTGAATCAAGCACTCACACCCATACAAAAAAAACAAACTCGCAACCCCCCACAACAACATACAAACACTGCCGTGCGCACACAGCATCTCTCTTTCACACTCACAGACACACACTGCCCTCCACCAAACCCCTCAATACAGAAAGTGAAACATCTCTCTCTCACACAACCACACACACTACACACTCCATGAGACTCAACCCCCCCCTAAAAAAAAGGCGCAACCTTCCGCACAAACAGCATCATACACAAAACTGTCAAATGCAAAATCAACATCTCTCACACACACAGACACTGTGCCATGCACAGACAGCAACTTACTCGCACACACACCTATGTACCTCAATCACCCCCACACACCCTATGACCCCCCAACTCCTCCACTCACACAGTCACTCTCACACACACTCTCTCTCAAACATACACAATCCAAGGAAAACCTTGCTAGCGCCCGTTTCATCTCTGTAAGAAACGGGCCTTATTTACTAGTATATTAATATTATTGTACCATATGAAAAATAGCTTAGCAAATTCAGCTAATGGGAATCATTAGAAGAATCTGTGTTCTGTTTTCTCAGGGCATATTTATTTTATTTATTTATTCATAGTTGTATCCCACAATTATCCAAAAATGAGTTTTGTTTCAATGTGGCTTACATTTAACAGTTGTTAGAGATTACATTGATTCAATTACATTTACAAGGTTGTATGATGCTGTGTTTTACAGTGGTTGGCAAGATAACTGTTAGTGTGTATGGAATAGTCATTGAGTTTCTTGAGGAGATACGTCTTAGTTCATTTATTAAATGAAAAGATGCATTACAGTTAGAGGTTGTGTTGTGTATTGGTTAGTGCATATTTTACTCATAGAATTTCCTGAAGAGGTAGGTGTTTAGGTCTTTTCTGAACTGGAGGTAGTTCATGATGCTTCTTATAACTATGGAAATTGAGTTCCGCTATTTTGAGCCCAGGTAGCTAAATCCCACCATGTAGGTGGACTTGTATAGTGTGTTTTTGCAGTTGGGCAGGTGAAGTAGTAAGTAATCTTTGGTTCCTGGGTTTGCGTTTCTTGGTGATAGTTTGATCATATTTAGCATGTAGTCCAGTGACATGCCAGAGAGTATTTTGAAGATATTGTGCTGGTTTTGAAAAATAGTCTGGCCTTGATCGTGAGCCAATGAAGCATTATGAGTAGTGGGGTTGCTCTATCATATTTCGACTTTTTGAATATCAATCTCACTGCTGTGTTTTGGATGATCTGCAACGATTGTAGTAGGTTTTCTTTGCAGCCTACATATGCTGCATTACAGTAGTCTAGTTGGGACAATATCAGCTTCTGTACTATAAGACAGAATGACTGCCTGGGGAAATAGTCTCTGATTCTTCTCAGTTTCCATAATGTTTTGAAGCTTTTTGATATGATTGCAGCAACTTGGTCTTAAAGGGTCAGATGTTTGTCGAGTGTGATTCCATTTTTATTCGTATTTTGATTGTGTAAGATTGTCTCTTATTTGACACCAGGCTTGGATAGAGACAGTCCTGGGGGGCAGGTGGTGGTGGTGTATAAAAAGAATGCGCCGGTGCTTCAGACAATGGTAGACCAGGCACAAGCTCTCGCCGTAAAGACATGTTTGTCAAGGAATAACCGTTGGAAAGCGTGCATCGCCTTATATGGACGCCTATGCGTGATGGACATCCTTATGTGCACAGTTCCATATATGGATGACCATCCCATATATGGACGGGTCAGCACGTGGACATCCTGGCATATATAATGGGTCCGCACGTGGACGGCCGTCACGCATGGACGTCCATGGACTGTCGTCACACGTGCGGGGCCTTATCTGGATGAATACGTGTTCATACGTGCGGCTCTTCCTTATATGGATCTTTATCAAGTGTGTGAACCTATTCATATATACACAATAAAATATGTATGTTCCTTATATTTCCCATAGCTGCATGTTCCGTGAGTACAGTGCATGTAGTTGCGGGCATCCAGGTACGGGATTTCCATTGAAAAGCTTGTCAGTATTGTAGTAGTATATCTAACCAAGCAGTGCAATGATAAAACTTCAGTCGATAATTTATCAGAATCATCTTGATTGGCATCTTTTTTATATCCTCCTAGAAGCATCCAAGATAGAATAATACAGATTAGGTTTTTGTTTTTGTTCTCTCAGTGATAGCTAGCTATCTAAAAAGTAATGACACTAGATGTACCAGTAACATCTCATTTCCTTATGTTTATAGCATACTTTTAAATCAGTGACTGCCTTCGTGGAGGTTTAACTTATTCATACTGCTTTCTAAGCTGGTTTGGTTTCAAGGTTTCATTTTTCTTTTATGAAGCAAGGCTTGTTTTTCTTTGGCTGACCTCTTTAGAATATCTTTTTCCCATTAAACTTTATTTGGCCTTTTCTTATTATCCTCTTGATCTTCCACCATCCACTGTTCTGCTCTCTCTGTTTGATATGCTAGATTTTCAAACTGGAGGTAAAAAAAAATGCATCAAGAACAAGATGTGTACAGTTTCAAATGAAATTCCTTTTTTTTTTTTTAATTGCTTATAGAATTTTGAATACAGACATACCAACTAACTTATAAACACTTGTACAGAAAAGTGGAATGATCAAGAATTCAAGTATCAGAAAACTAATAGAGCTCTCATCCACTTAAGCCCACCATATGGGGAAAGGCAGTCTCCAAACACATTTTGGAAAATTTTTAAAATCTTTAAAAAAAAAGAAACGAAACAACTAAGGCAGACTGAGTGCAAACCAACCTCAAGAATTACAAAGTAAGAACATTTTAACTAGTGTTACTAGTAAGGATAGAATGCTGTACTCCAGCTCTCATATTTGGAGCCAGAAAAGCTGTTAACTGCAAACTCAAAATTTCCATGCAAGTGGGTAATTAAATATAGGTCTTTTAAATATGGTGGGGGGTTTTTAAGGAGAAAAAAAGGCACCCAACTGGAGGGACCCCTGGGCGCATCAGAAGCAGTTATTTTGTTTACTTCTGTGTCCCTCGTGACATCTGGGGAGACCCTAATTTTGTAGGTGCCAGATAAAAGTTTGCACTATCAGGAAGTGGATTGTTCAGTCTGATAAAAAGTTCCTTCAAATCAGGCCAGGCCACAATATTACTGATGCCTTTTAACTGGGTCTGCAGGTATTGATCAAAGGAATCTCTGTCTGAAACACTTAACTCTTCCTTATAGCAAAGAATGCTTTCTCATTATCATTGTTATTACCATCTTATTAGTAGCAGTGCTAAATCATCACTTACATCTTCACCTTTGTTATTGTCATACTGTCCAGTTGCAGAGAAGGCTTTCACAAAGTTGAACGCATTGTCTGTTGTTGTCCTAACTACTTTTCTTCTGATGGCAAACTCTGAATCTTCAAGTACGGATGCAAGAATGTCTGGAAACTCAGTCTTAAGGCCAGACAAGCAGACTATCAATCCAGTAGAGTATCACGTCAATGTAAAAGTTTCCATGGAATGTCCAGCAGTCTGTTGTGATAGAGATATATACAGTGGTGGAAATAAGTATTTGATCCCTTGCTGATTTTGTAAGTTTGCCCACTGACAAAGACATGAGCAGCCCATAATTGAAGGGTAGGTTATTGGTAACAGTGAGAGATAGCACATCACAAATTAAATCCGGAAAATCACATTGTGGAAAGTATATGAATTTATTTGCATTCTGCAGAGGGAAATAAGTATTTGATCCCCCACCAACCAGTAAGAGATCTGGCCCCTACAGACCAGGTAGATGCTCCAAATCAACTCGTTACCTGCATGACAGACAGCTGTCGGCAATGGTCACCTGTATGAAAGACACCTGTCCACAGACTCAGTGAATCAGTCAGACTCTAACCTCTACAAAATGGCCAAGAGCAAAGAGCTGTCTAAGGATGTCAGGGACAAGATCATACACCTGCACAAGGCTGGAATGGGCTACAAAACCATCAGTAAGACGCTGGGCGAGAAGGAGACAACTGTTGGTGCCATAGTAAGAAAATGGAAGAAGTACAAAATGACTGTCAATCGACAAAGATCTGGGGCTCCACGCAAAATCTCACCTCGTGGGGTATCCTTGATCATGAGGAAGGTTAGAAATCAGCCTACAACTACAAGGGGGGAACTTGTCAATGATCTCAAGGCAGCTGGGACCACTGTCACCACGAAAACCATTGGTAACACATTACGACATAACGGATTGCAATCCTGCAGTGCCCGCAAGGTCCCCCTGCTCCGGAAGGCACATGTGACGGCCCGTCTGAAGTTTGCCAGTGAACACCTGGATGATGCCGAGAGTGATTGGGAGAAGGTGCTGTGGTCAGATGAGACAAAAATTGAGCTCTTTGGCATGAACTCAACTCGCCGTGTTTGGAGGAAGAGAAATGCTGCCTATGACCCAAAGAACACCGTCCCCACTGTCAAGCATGGAGGTGGAAATGTTATGTTTTGGGGGTGTTTCTCTGCTAAGGGCACAGGACTACTTCACCGCATCAATGGGAGAATGGATGGGGCCATGCACCGTACAATTCTGAGTGACAACCTCCTTCCCTCCGCCAGGGCCTTAAAAATGGGTCGTGGCTGGGTCTTCCAGCACGACAATGACCCAAAACATACAGCCAAGGCAACAAAGGAGTGGCTCAGGAAGAAGCACATTAGGGTCATGGAGTGGCCTAGCCAGTCACCAGACATTAATCCCATTGAAAACTTATGGAGGGAGCTGAAGCTGCAAGTTGCCAAGCGACAGCCCAGAACTCTTAATGATTTAGAGATGATCTGCAAAGAGGAGTGGACCAAAATTCCTCCTGACATGTGTGCAAACCTCATCATCAACTACAGAAGACGTCTGACCGCTGTGCTTGCCAACAAGGGTTTTGCCACCAAGTATTAGGTCTTGTTTGCCAGAGGGATTAAATACTTATTTCCCTCTGCAGAATGCAAATAAATTCATATACTTTCCACAATGTGATTTTCCGGATTTAATTTGTGATGTGCTATCTCTCACTGTTACCAATAACCTACCCTTCAATTATGGGCTGCTCATGTCTTTGTCAGTGGGCAAACTTACAAAATCAGCAAGGGATCAAATACTTATTTCCACCACTGTATCTGTTCACCAAGAATTGCAACCATCTTCAGCTTCATCTCTGTGACCAAACGTATCACTGTTCTGTTTGGCTGGAGATTAGTAACCAGTTCAACAAGCACAGGCAACTGTACTGTTCTCATAAGTGTATTCCCTAAACACCAAAATTTAAGATGAGATGATCTACTGTTTGTGTGACAAGGTTTGCAATTGCAAAATCCTGTTCCAGGTTCTGCTGTTTCATTTGGTTTAATGAGGAATCATCATTCTCTCTACCACTTTTACTTTTAACCGCAAGCATCAGAAGTAACTAGGCAAAAGTAGCAAAACTTTGGTAAAATTATTACTTCAGTAAAAGTAACAAATTTTTCCAGTACTTTTTTACAAATAAAAGTAACAAAACTTACTTAAGTACAGAACTAGGTACATTTATTTAGTTACTATACAATATTGGTGCTTGTCCCAATTGAGTAACCACATCCAATTGTTCAGGATGCTGAGGTTGAAAGGCAAACTGTGAGGTAACAGATAACTAACCTAGACCCAAAATGTGAATGCCCAGATATAATTACAGGGACTCCATTTTGGTGCAGGAAAGAGATTCCCAAAAGTGCACTCCAAAATGGCTTCCTCACTTGTAAGCATGGTCTAGAAGATCACACATGCCAAAGTGTTCACTCTGGACTCCTGTCTTTGGCCTTGAGTAGCATCAGCCACTGTGGGAGATGATTGCTGTGGTCTCACGCTGTCCATTGAGGAAGTTCTTGGTTGCTGCAGTGGCATTTGTTGAACCGGACTCAAAGTTGTTTCTAATATCAAGGCTGTTGCTATATTGGCAACCTGTTGCTATATTGGCTCTGCCCCCCCCCCCCCCAGAAAGAATTCACTTTTGAATTAATTTTAACTTTAATTTTACAATTTGCTTGTGCTACTTAATAGTGTTCTCTTAATTACCCTGTGCATCCCAAACAGATCAGATAAGTAAACTTGAATTTTTACAGTTTAAATACAATAGCTTTGTTGTTCTAGATTTTATACAGCAAATGTAGTTATACAACGTAACAGTATACATATAAAAACAGAATAGTGATGGGACTGAACTGAAAATCTTAGTAAAATAGAGCATTTTTAAAATAGTATTTCTAACTGAGGCCTTCAGAGCCAAAGCAGGCCATATCCACTTTTTGCATTACTTCAACTGTGCACTGATTCATAGCCTCTATGGCCTAAAGCCTTTACAGAATTGGTTAGGCATGGACATGGCCTGATTTTTCTTCTATCTGGTGAATGACTTTTTATGCACTCACTACTGTCTTCATAGATACCTAACAACCTAGATGGCCAACATCTCCCAATGTAACAAGCGGACTTGACCATCTTTTGTTCTCAGAAGCTCAATTACATTCTTACTTATTTAAAACATTTTTCTTCCCTTAATTTTCTCTTTCTCATGGACTTCCACTCCAGATATCTTGGTGACAGCGCTGTCAGGTAGAAGGGTCTGCAACAGCAACCATCCTTCTTCTTGCCCTAGGAAAGGAGACTGGAATATTATGTCCTGCAGCACAGTGCTATGACAACTTACCTAAAGAGTTGGCCGTCATTAAAGTGCTATTTCCTATTTACTGATGGTTTTCTTTGCGATGAGATGTTTAGCAGCTTTGCAGTATATCCTAACATTCACTTGAAACTATTTTTGCACTAAATTAAACCATAATTTTATAAAGCATCTGTACAGTAATTTTACTTGTTTTCAATAGAAATAATAAAGGATTGACTGGGGGAGTCAAGATGGTGCACTAGAGAAAAGACATGCACGGAACTCTTTCCTGCTACTCACACATGCCAAAGAGAAGACCAAGGAAACCTTCCTCCCTGACTGGGAATGGCAGTAGTACGCCATCCCTTATCCAACAGAAGATTGAAGCATTTACCATGCACACTCCATTGTCTAGGATAGTCCCACTGCAAGTGGAAAAGTGTGAACAAACTCCGTCGCCACTCTTGGGAAGTAGTGTTTCACTATCCCCCCCTGAGGAGAGAGAACCGCAGGACAATCCTGCTTTGCCACAACAGAGAGTTTTGGAGCTGAACAGAACATCCGTTCTTGGCACGTCTGGCATTGGCTCCAGTGTTCCCAGCTCATCAGGTGTGCTGGGTCCTGTGCTGCAGGATGGTGCACGCCCTGCAGGAGGATCTTCTGCCATTTCAGACATCTCAACGAGTGCTCTAATTGAAGCAGGCAGCCCTTTGGTCACTGATACGCAGCCTGGAACAGCCATATATTCAACTTTTGAACTGGTGAGATCTGCTGTGTTTACTCTTGAGGAAATCTGGAAGATGATTGTCTCCCTGGGCCAGGCAATGACTTCACAGACGGCTGCACATGTTGGTAAAATTTACACTTTGGAGCAAAAGGTAGACAGTTTTGATTCTCGATTAACCTTAGTTCAGAATTCATCTGAAATTCTGGCTAGTACTGTGCAATACTTGGATTCTACTGTGGTTGGTTTTGTCACGGGTCAAACTAACCTGGAGATGAAATGTGAAAACTCGGAGAATCAGATACACAGGTGGAATCTCCACCTGATAAATTTTTCTTATATTCCTGGAGTTTCAGCTCAGGATATTTTTAAGCGTTATGCAACTGAAGTTCTGCATATGCCAGTACAATCTATTCCACCTATCTCTAGAACTTTCTATCTGCCTTCCTATTTCCCAAGATAGTTTGAACATGACTGCTTGTTTTTAGAGTCATCTAAAGAAGAACTGGTCATTCCATCTACACTAGTGGTTCCTATGACTTTGGACTATGATCGTGATTGGATTTTATGGTTATGTTTTAGGCATAAGAAGTCTGTCTTCTGTACTTTGAAGGTTAGAATTTTTCCTAATGTAGCAAAGGCTACTCAAAAATGTTGCAAGCAGTTTCTTCTGATGAGGCCTCGTGTGGTGGCCATTGGCAGCACCTTTTTGTTAAAGTTCCCTTGTAAATGTATGATAAGATACAATAAGGAAGCCTTGATATATTTTTTGAACCTTCTCAACTTGTAATCTTCTTGAGTAATAAGACTGTGGCACAGGGACAACTGGTCTTTCGGCGCCCTCTGAGCAGCAGACTTGAAATATTAGGCATGTTCTCTGAAAATAGTTAATTTTTTTCTGCTCTCTAGGGGGGTATTTCCTTCTATTGATTGTTTTTTTTCTTAGATTGTTTATCTCTTTTCTCCTCCGCACATGTTGTGGACTTGAGTAGTGAGTGGCAATGTAGTTTTTCTTTCATTAAGGATTTTCTTATTTTACTATATACGTCATGTCCACTTTTTTATTTCAAGTTTTTCTTGAATGTATATGATGAAATTCAATACAGATTAAAAATAATAATAAAGAAAAGAAGTAATAAAAGGATATGGTGTACACAGGGCTTGAACTGTAAGAAAAATCCAAAGTGTATTCTGATGAAGATAAGTTTTACATGGTGGATTTAGAGGCTGATGCTTATATTACACCTTGCCACAAACAAATCTAGAAAAATAGGTGTGGTAACTGTCTCAGAAGAACAGCATTTTGTACTTCCCCCTGTTTAAACATGATATAGAAAATGGCTATCAGGAATAATTACTAATATAATTACATCTAGAAACCATTTCATAGAGAAAGATCAGGAGTGGGAAAGATGATTAATGTCTATAAAATTAGGACTGGGGTTAAGGGAGAGTGCTAGGAGAAGGCAGAGCCGAGCTGAACTGAAATGGGGAGGATGGATGGCAAAAACAATAGGTAGAAAGATTTTAAACAGAATAAATTTTAGAACCCAGTTCTTGCATGGAAATGGACTTAATTTTTTATATTCTTTAATAATAAAATTAGAAATTCAAAACAACTAAATGCCAATTCATGCTATTTCTGTGGCTGTGGAAGCATCTTAAGTAATATTAGCCAGATAAGGCAGATCTGATCAATTTATGTAAATCTATAAATAGTGTGCATCAGCCTCCTAGTGACTGGGCTAGCTGACAAGTTTTCTTCTTAATATTTGCTAGATTTCAAGCAAAGCTTTATCTGTAGCATTCAGCTGTCTTCCACACAACTCGGCATTAAACATTCAACTTCATATGTTCTCAGATTTTGCTTTTATTAAACCATTTCTGACATAAGCTACCTTTATAATAAACTTTTCCATGACATTTTCTGCTTTCATACTATCATTCTGAGATCTTTTTCTCTCTCTTCCTTCCTGTCTCTCTTCTACCAGCTGTCTGCAGCATCCAGTCAGAGACCGCACAGAGGTTCCAGAACGCTCTCTCTGAAGGATTTCCTATAGAACAACTTAGGTATCTCTTGCTAACTGGATCTTAGTGACTTAAAGCACAAACCACTAAATGCAAACATTTCAATTTTAATAATACTTTCCCTAAAAAAATTCCTACATTTGTTTTTTCTTCCCCAGTAGTTTTTATTATATTTGGCTATACAGTATGTCAGATGAACAGAAGTGAAGGCAAGCAGTTTGTATATGCAAGTCAAATACACTGGCATTTAGGCAAATAAAAAGGCACTAAATCTGAAGTTTATAGGGGCAAGTGCAAAAATAATTGGTGGAGAAGAAAATACTAAACGCTTGATGGAACCAACATTTTGGGTACTACATCACCATTCAGTACACTGTCTATAATAGTGATGCCAAAGCATAAAACATTTGCTTCTTTCAGTGCTTCATTTAGTTGTGTTCCTTGAAGCTGTCACAAGGCAGGCAGAAGTGTTAAAATGAGCTTTAATGCTGTATACAGCTACAAGTGACTTATAGTTGTCATTTAAGGAGTTTCTTATAAAATGTCTAGTATAAAAATATAGTAGACATGTATATATGTCTATAATTACTGTATAAACAACTTACAATGTTTAATGAACTGAACTGTAGATGATAGCAAATGGTATATGGTCTCGTAGCCTCCAAATAAAGTTTTTCCACAAATTAACAGTGAAATACATTCTCTGGGAATTTTGCAAGTTACGAAAATTGGTAAATGTATGAGAATCTTACAGCGTGTGTCCTCAATGTGTACTGGGCACCTAGATTCGAAAATATATGTGATTATTAGGTGGGCCACTAGAAATTTCTTTTAAGAAAGCAAACAAATATCTTGTTAAATTTAAATATTTAAAAACTACTACTACTTACACAATAGTACTGGCTTGTGGTAGCGCTTGATTCATATTTTAGTATAAAGTAGTTTACTTTTTCTTTCTTAAATTCTCTGTAGATGAAGTATAGAGTCTTATATGCTTATATCGCAGCTTGAACCTAAACTGCTTATAAGCTTGCACCAATTAAATTACAGTGTCCCCTTTTGCAGGCAAGTATATTTATGGAATGAAGGAAAATGTTTATCTTCTAAATTTTATCCTATTAAAGAGGTTGGAGTTATTTATGGTGTGTTCCTGGTTGCTTGGCATTTGTTTGTGGTTCTTTAGATTCTCAAATTGTTCAATTTTAAATCTCAGCAAGGACGGAAAGGTACCTTAAAACTCATGCAAAATAACTTGGGAGTCTAATAAACTAAAACCAGGAAGCTATTTTGCTATCTACATTTTATCACTTTTTCCTGAAATCGTTGTGTGTTTACTTTTAATCCTAAACCATTTTAATGTTTTTTTTTTGTCTCTGTAGATACAATTTATGTAAACTTTTATTAAATGGAAGAGCGTGGAACAGTCCCAAAAAGAGAAGTGCTACGCAACATCTCCCAGCTTCCAACAAAAAATCCAAACTGCTGTCTTGCAAGCTTTCTCCTCTTCTATGAAATGGTACAAGAACACTGTGGAGAATGGTGAAGCTGATCTGCAAAAATAAATATAAAACATCATCACTACCCCATTCAAACAAATTAAAATCCCTTCCTGGTTATTAGTCCTTCAATTCTGTCAGCTTGTTTTACTACCCATAAATAGTAACATACAACGAAAATGTCTGTGGCAGTGCTGTTTTGAGGTGGATGAATGGATTACTTGACTAACTTGGCAAGGTTTTCTTGGGAATGAGGTATAAAATCATAATCTTTTTCATTAATCATACGGTGCTTTTCTTTTTCTTTGGTCACTGTACATGTAGAAACAGCAACTGAAATGAACTTTTTCTTTCTTATATATTCATTTTACAGTAGACATTCCTTATGTATTTGTATTTATTTATGATTATCAATAATGTATCAAGCACCTCTTTATAAAAATAAGTATGGATGTATATACAGTATGTTTGATCTTTGTCCACAAGAATGATTCAGCTGACATACAGAGCATTAATTATTTTAAAGAGTACATATGTGTACGAGGAGAAAATCTGAAGCTCAAATATAAGATTTTCTGTGTGATAATTAGGGAAGCATTATAAAATGCACTAATACTTGTAGTGGATTCTGTGCCTAGGATTTTGCAAAGGAACAGTTAACTAGTAGGGGTCCTTTTACTGAAGTGTATTAAGCAATTAGTGTGCAAATTTGTAATTTTACTGCATGAGCACAGTGGCATGACAGTGTGAGCTAATTTGCAACCAGGTGGGTTATGGGCTGCAAATGAATGTAGACAACACACTGCAGTTAGCGCACAGGACTTAACCTGCACTGCCACTTGTTCAGTTAATACGGGTACACTTACCTTCTGAGGAGGCAATAAGCATACGTAAGTGCTTCCGCGCTAGCTGCAAACAGTACTAACACGCGGTAAAGAACATTTCAGTGTGGTAACTGCAGAGGAAATGCTGGGCATGCTCCTGACCGTTACTGCACAGCTTTTGCACTTACTGCACTTTACTGGTAAATAACATGCGGTAAGTTCCAAAATGTATTGCACTTCAATAAAAGAACCCCTAGGAAAGCACTACATTTAATTCAGGCATTAGTGCACTGGGAAGAAACTCCACTTCTTTGTACTCCGTCTGTCATTAGTTTACATTTGACATTTCAAGACCTTTCCAAAAGTAATGTGAGGCATTGCTTTTATTTTTAGATTGATTTTATTTGCAAATTTACACTGAGATGACATGGAAAGACATGCATTGCTGTTTCTGTTTGGCTTTTACCACACTGAGTGATCATTACCATTAAAAATAAAATAGGGGAAACTGGCCATTTATAAATGGCTTGTTAGATAACAATTGGTGAAAATTCATGTAGCGCTGTTGATCAGTGCTTTGTGTAAATACTACATCATTTGGATTAAGAGAGGGTCTAATGAAAGATGTCAACAACATGAAAGCACTTCTATACATGAATTACGCATACTGGCATTGTCGCTGCAGAGTCTATTTTTGTTTAAAATTTTTAAAAAATTGTATGTTGGCAAAAATGGGTGAATTTTCAAATAAATGCAGCTTCCACAGAACTTTTATTTCATGTGTGGAGTCTCAGGTACTTTATTTTTAGTTAAATTTCTGCATGAATGATTGTTTTAATAAAAATGTGGAAATCCTTTCATTATCTGCATATTAAATTTTAAGGAATGCCTATATTGTATAAACCTTTGCCGGCTTGAATACTGCTTAACATTTTATTCCCTTATGTAATACAAGAAATAAGTTTGACAAACACTACAGGAACACTTAAGTTCCTCTCTTGGACCACTTTCAATCCAGCCTTCTTTTCTTCCAGGAGGTATACAAGTGGGGAGCAACCAAACACAACAGAGATCTCACTCTCATGCCAGACAGCAGAGAGCTCAGAAGTCCCAGCCTGTTCTTCAGCCAAAAATCAGAATGAAATTTTAACTGCCTGCAGGAGAAAATAAATATTCCAGTACATTTACCAGACAGCCTAGTAGTAGGAGGAGGAGGAGGCAAACTGTTGGCCCCATATAACCTCCAATCACTGGGATCTAAAAATTGTCTTTCTGGGATACAAACTACATCTATTTGAACTTCCTCCAAATTTCCATGAAGATTGTGGTCAAAATTTAAGGAAATAATTACCAAAGATCTTTCTTCCCTCTTAGAGGCCAAGGCAGGCATACCTGTTCTACTAGGGAAAAGGGCAGGAATTTTACGCAAAGTGGTTCTTGGTCATGTAAAAGATGAGGGCATTCCATCCCAACCTAGATCTAAGGGCTTTGAACAAGTTTGAATTAAGAAAAATTCAAACTGGTTTCCCTGGGTATCCTCATTCCTGTCTTCAAAAAACACTGGATATATTCTTTGAACCTTACACCCATATACTACTACTACTAATCATTTCTATAGCGCTACTAGACATATGCAGCGCTGTACACTTGATATAAAGAGACAGTCCCTGTGCGATAGAGCTTACAATCTAATTTGGACAGACAGGACACATCTGATTTATATCAGATTTATAATAAGAAAACACTATTAAACTGTGCTCTGCCCTTTCTGTATACATGGAGCACATATTAGACCAAAGTGATGCACGTTGGAAAGAATAATCCGAATCATAGTTACCTAATGCTAGGGTCCACCTTGGGGGTTAGCGCTCAAGGAAAAGATCTGGGTGTCGTAGATAATACGCTGAAATCTATTCAGTGTATGTTGGCGGCCAAAAAAGCAAACAGGATGCTAGGAATTATTAGGAAAGGGATGGTGAATAAGAATGAAAATACTATAATGCCTTTGTATTGCTCCATGGGTATTGTGTTCAGTTCTGGTTGTCGTATCCCAAAAAAGATACAGCGGAATTAGAAAAGGTTCAAAGAGGAGCGACCAAAATGGTAAAGAGGATGGAGCTCCTAGGAAAGGCTAAAGAGGTTAGGGCTTTTCAGCTTGGAAAAGAGACAGATGAGGGGAGGTATGATTGAGGTCTACAAAATCCTGAGTGGTGAACAACAAGTAGAAGTAAATCTATTTTTACTCATTCTAAAAGTACAAAGACTAGGGGACACTTGATGAAGTTACATGGAAATACTTTTAAAACAAATAGGAAATATTTTTTTCACTCAACGAATAGTTAAGCTCTGGAACTCTACCAGAGGATGTGATAACAGCGGTTAGTGTATCTGGGTTTTAAAAAAGGTTGGACACATTCTTGGAGGAAAAGTCCATAGTCTGCTGTTGAGACAGACATGAGAAGCAACTTCTTGCCCTGGGATTTGTAGTATGGAGTGTTGCCACAAATTGGGTTTCTGCCACTTGTGACCTGGCTTGGCCATTGTTTGTAAAACAGGGTACTGGGATAGATGGACAACTGGTCTGTCCCAGTATGGCTACTCTTAAGTTCTTTTGTCCTAGACCTAAGGGCCCTGCACAAGTATCTGTCAAAACAAAAGTTCAGGATGGTTTCCATGGGCTTCCTACTCTCCATGATTGAGGAACAAGATTGTTTGTGGGTGTAGGCAACCTTTAAATCCAGAAAGCATAGCCATACATCCCAGTTGCAGCAAGTATCTGAGATTTTGAACAGGGAAACACCATTATCAGTACTGTGTCCTGCATTTGGCCTTGTGTCAGCTCCCAGGTCTTCACAAAATGTTTAGCAATAGTTGAGCACCACTACATGGACTGGGAGTTCATGTGTTTTCCTACCTGAACAATTAGCTGGTCAAGAGCATATCAAAAGGAAGTGTCGCAGGATTCCATGTGCAGAACTATTCAGATGCTGGAGCTACTAGGATTTGTCATCAACTACCCCAAGTCCCATCTCGAACTAGCCCAGCAACTAGAATTCATAGGAGCTAAACATGGCTTGGGCCAAGGCTTTTCTCTTAGTCCAGTGCACAGAATCTCTGACTTCTGTTGCACTTCAAGTTCAGCAGAACAAGCAGGTATCAGCTTGGCAAATGTTGAAATTTCTAGGCCACATGGCCTCAATAGTACATGATGTTAACCCCATAGAACACCTCAATTTGAGGCCACCCCAGTGAATTCTAGCTTCCCGATGATCCCAGGATAGCAGATGCCATTACTGTTACTTATCTCAATAAGTCTTGGTGACTAATCTGTAGCAATTTGGCCAAAGGACTACCATTCCAAATTCTTCAGCTCACAAGACATTGACAACAAATGCATCCAGCCTGGGCTTGTTGGGGGGGGGGGGGGGGAGGCTCATGTAGAGGGTCTCCACACCCAGGGTCAGTGGTCTCCTTAAGGAAGATGGCACCAGATCAACCTCCTGGGGTTATGGGCCATATGGAACACTCTAAAGGCTTTCAGAGATCAGCTACTGAATCAAATTGTCTTCAAAAAGACTGCATCAACAAGCAGGGTGACATGGATTCTTATCCTGCTGCGTTACGAACTGGTCGGAATACGGTGCTGTGCCACTTCCCACAGGAAAAACAACTGTCTGGCAGACAGGCTGAGTCAGGTCAGGCAACCACATGAGTGGTCACTGAATATGGGCATAGCCCAAGAGATCTTGTGAGAGTGGGGCACCCCCTCGGTGGACTTATTCACCACTCACCTGGACTACAACATCTTCCAGTACTTTTCCAGACAGGATTACACAGTAGACTAGCCTTGGATGCTTTTCTTCTTGATTGAGGGAAAGGCCTACTATATGCGAATCCTCAAGCAAGACAGGGAAACCATGATCCTCATCACCCCATACTGGCTGAGGCAAATATGTTTCCCCCTGCTTCTAGAGCTAGCTTCCCAGGATCCATAGAGACTGGAATGTTTTCTGACCCTCATCACTCAGAACAGAGAATCCCTCTTGTATCCCAACTTTCAGGCCCTAGCCCTTATGGCTTGGATGTTGAGAGGCTGCCTGAGGGTGGCTCCAGAGTTTCGCTTGCGTCCAGAAGAGATTCCACTAGAATGTCATATGACATCAAATGGAGGAGGTTTGCTGTCTGGTGCAAGGGCAAGGACCTAGATCAGTTTTTAAGCTGGGGTCACTTTAGATTCTAATGAGCTTAAGGAGAGACACCAAATATCTTCCCATGTGGGTCCACGACACTACTGACCGGTGTGTGCCAATGACACCCATCCCCACCTGCTCACATTCAAACTTCATAGAGGGGTATCCTTAAGGTTGTGAGCATTTCCAAATGCATTCTCTTTTTTCTATTGAGAAATGCCTTGTCCTTCAAGCATGCAGCTCTTCCCCCATCCAGTTTTCCCTTTCTGTCCTGAGCCTGGGTAGAGAGGCAGAGTATCAAACAAAAAAAATAAAGGCAATAGGGGCTGCACCCGATATCTCCAGCAGCTGCCATTGGCCCCTGGCCCTTGCATTGAAGAACACTGCCCTTGATCCTTTCCCTGTCCTACACAAAAACTGCCTGAATACCTTCTACACCTCTCCAAATCTGGTCTAAAGACCAACTCTGTAAGGGTCCACCTCAGTGTTACTGGAGTTTATGATCACGTATAGAGGTGCCTACTTTTCTTTATAGAATACTTCTGCAAATGGCTAAAAACATGCTTAAATTGATCCACAATTACTTAAATGCCTGGGCCTTGATGTTAGCATGTATGCACATAAATGATAGAATTCTATAATTCATATGGTGTGCCTGTGTGCTGTGGAGTGGAGGAGTAGCCTAGTGGTTAGTACGGCGGACTCTGATCCTGGGGAACTGGGTTCGATTCCCACTGCAGCTCCTTGTGACTCTGGGCAAGTCACTTAACCCTCCATTGTCCCAGGTACAAATAAGTACCTGTATATAATTTGTAAACTGCTTTGAATGTAGTTGGAAAAAACCACAGAAAGGCAGTATATAAGTCCCATCCGCCCCCTCATGCGCATATTCAGTGGCAAAGTATATATCATCAAACTAATGGTACATACTTTTCCGTTAGGTGGAAGAGGTCATTTATAATGTAATTGGCCACTTACATAAATGTCTAGAATACCATCATTTAGAAACATAGAAACATGATGGCAGATAAGGGCCATATGGCCTATCCAGTCTGCCCACCCTCAGTAACCACTAACTCTTCCTTTCCCTAAGAGATCCCACATGTATGTCTCACGCCTTCTTAAACTCTGACACAGTCTTCGTCTCCACGACCTCCACCAGGAAGCCATTCCACACATCTACCACCCTTTCCATGAAAGAGTATTTCCTCAGATTCATCCTAAGCCTAGTTCCTCTACACTTCATCTTATGCCCTCTCATTTCAGAAGTTTCCTTCATTTGAAAACGTCTCACCTCCTGTACATTAACGCCATTGAGGTATTTAAACGTTTCTGTTATATCCCCTTTCTCCCACTTCTCTTCCAGCGTATACATGTTGAAGTTCATGAACTTGTCCCTATATGTTTTATGACCAAAACCGCCAACCAATTTTGTAGCCACCTTCTGAACCAATTCCATCCTGTTTATCTTTCCGTAAGTGCAGTGTCTAGATTTGTACATAGTATTCTAAATGAGGCCTCAGCAGAGATTTGTGCAAGGGCACTATCACCTCTTTTTTTCTTGCTGGTCATCCCTCTCCTTATGCACCCAAACATACTTCTGGCTTTGAGCATCGCCTTTTCTACCTGTTTGGCCACCTTAAGGTCATCAGACACTATCAACCCCAAGTCCCGCTCTTTTCATACATAGAAGCTCTTCACCCCCTATACTGTACCTTTCCCTCGGGGTTTTGTGACCCAAGTGCATGTCTTCCTACTAACTAAAACTATGCGGCTCATTTTAGAATTATCCTCGATCCCTCTCATTCTATAATTTGTTGCCTACATTTACACCACCCATAAGAGATTAAGAATAGCCATACCAGGTCAGATCAACACCTGGTAGCGCTATATAAGTGTTAAGTAGTAGTAATATCCTGATTCCAACAGTGGCTAATTCAGGTCAAAGTACTTGACAGAGTCCCAAATAGGAGCAAAATTCATGCTACTGATCCCAGGGACAAGCAGTGGCTTTCCCCATGTCTATCTGAATAGCAGATTATGGACTTTTCCTCCAGGAACTTGTCCAACTCTTTTTAAACCCAGATACCCTAACTGCTGATACCACACCCTCTGGCAATGGGTTCCAGAGCTTAACTATAAGTAGTACCATGTAACTTCCTCGAGTGTCCTCTAGTCTTTGTACTTTTTTGAAAGAGTAAAAAAAATCAATTTACGTTTACCAGTTCTATACCACTCAGTATTTTGTAGACCTTTATCATATCCCCCCTCAGCAGTCTCTTTTACAAGCTGAATAGGCCTAACCTCTTAAGCTTTTCCTCATATGAGAGGAGTTCCATCCTCTTAATCATTTCGTTCACCCTTCTTTAAACCTTTTCTAATTCTTTTATATCTTATTTAAAGATACAGCAACCAGAATTGCACACAATACTCAAGGTGTGGTCACACCATAGAGCAATAAAGAGGCATTATAATATTATCTGACTTATTTTATATCCCTTTCCTAATATTTCCTAGCATTGTCTGCTTCTTTGGCCATCCCACCACACACTGGGCAGAAGATTTCAGCATATTGTCCATGATGACACCTAGATCTTTTTCTTGGGTGCTGACTCCTAGGGTAGAAACTAGCATCAAATAATTATGATTTGGATTATTCTTACAAATGTACATCACTTTGCCTTTGCACTTTGTAAAGGGGGGGAGGGTCCGTTTCTCCTCTTGGGTGGAGCCAGCAAGCCTGCGGAGCTCCCAGTGTTCCAGGACAGAATACTGCTGATACTGGGACTCAGGGCCAAAGTATTTTATTATCAAGGCAATTTCATACCAAAAATCATAATATATTCTTCAAACCAAAAGGTACAGCCCTCATAACATAATCTTAAAAAAAAAAAAAAGGTACAGTCCAGGTCCCAAAATCCCTCAGCAAACGCTCAGCTCCTCAAGACCTCAGGTCTTCTACTAGGGCATTAGCTTTCCCTTCCCCCTCCTTCAGAAGGGTTTAGTAAGAGTTCAACACACTTCCAATATAGCACAACAGTTCAGAACAAATCTTCATGGACAGTCTTTGCACCATCAAACCAATACCATAAATCACCTGCCTTTTCACAGCACAGAAGGAACCCTGTAAGGAGCAGGGTTGCCAGTTTCTCCCACCTCTCAGCACCACGCCCAGTGTGGCCTTCTCCCCTCCCTTCAAGTGCTGGGCAGGGCAACCTTTGAATTCTCCCACTCCATGGTAGCTGGCTCCTCTCCCTTAGGTATCTCTAGAGGCAGGCTACTTCCTTCCTCCACATACTCTATGGAATCGCTCCATTCATCTCCCCTCTCTCCTGGTGACTGAGAGCCTCCAGGAAATCTGCTCTACCCTTCTCACAGCTGGAGGGAATTATATACTGATGGCGAAGCCAGGGAAACTGAGCTTCATCCTTCCCTCCAGTGCTTTTTTTGTAGAAAAAAAGGTGCCGGTACTCATTATGGGCGGAGCCACCACATATGGCTCCACCCCTATGATACCCACACCAACATTAGCCACACCCCTTATACCAGCCATGACGCATATAAACAGACATCATTGAAAATATTATACTAGTATAGAAGAAAAAAAATAACATGATTTTTTCATTACAAATAATTTCTGTAAGCTCTTACAGCTCCAGTATACCCAGTGCAAAATAAGACAGCAGATGTAAATTCTCAAATTGGACATATTTCAAACACTAAAATGAAAATAAAATGATTTTTTTCTACCTTTGTTGTCTGGTCACTTTGTTTTTCTATCCTATCCATATTGGTCCCAGTCTCTGATTCTGCTGCTCTCTTAACTCCGTTTCCAGGGCTTCCTATCCATTTATTTCTTTACTTTCCTCCTTTCTTCTTTATTTCTTGCCCTCTATGGAATTGACTGGAGAAGGTATAACGTGGATCCAGTTTTTGCCTATTTTCTCCATCCATGTGCAGTTTTTCTCCTCTTCCCTTTCCCTCATCTCCATCCATGTGCTGCATCTTCTTTTTTCTTTCCTCCCCTCCATCCATGTCCAGCACTTCTCCTCTCTCTTCCCTCCCCTGTATCCATATAAAGCAAAATTCTCTCCCCTCTTCTCCATCCAAGTCCAGCATTTCTCCTCTCTCCCTGCCAACCCCTCCATCCATTCATGTCCAGCAATTCTCCTCTATCTCCTGCTCTCCCTCTCCATCCATTCCCAGCATTTCTCCTCTCTTCCCTGCCCTCCCATCCATGTGCATCTCCTTCCTCTCTTCCCTCTCCTCCATCTATGTCCAGCATGTCTCCTCTCTCCCCTGCCCTCCCATGTCCAGTGATTCTCCTGTGTCCCGTCCCCCCTGCCATCCATGTCCAGCGATTCTTCTCTGCCCCCTGCCATCCATGTCCAGCGATTCTCTCTTCCCTGCCCTCCCCTCCCATCCATGCCCAGCGATTCTCTCATCCCTGCCCTCCCCTCCCATCCATGTCCAGCAATTCTCTCTTCTCATCCCTGCCCTCCCCATCAATGTCCAGCAGTTCTCTCTTCTCTTCCCTGCCCTCCCATGTCCAGCAGTTCTCTCTTCTCTTCCCTGCCCTCCCCTCCCATGTCCAGCAATTCTCTCTTCCCTTCCCTCCCCTCCCATGTCCAGCAATTCTCTGTTCCCTTCCCTGCCCTCTTCTCCTATGTTGAGCAATTCTGTGTTCCCTGCCCTCCCCTCCCAGCAATGTCCAGCAATTCTCTGTTCCCTCCCCTCCCAGCGATGTCCAGCAATTCTCCGTTCCCTGCCCTCCCCTCTCCCATGTCCAGCAATTCTCAGACTCAGCAGCGCGAACAGTACAGGCACCGATTGAAAGAGGCTGTCAGCATCGGAGCTTCCCTCTGCGAGTCCCACCTATGCAGAAACAGGAAGTTGTAACAACATAGGCGGGACTCGCAGAGGGATGCTTCGACACTGACAGCCTCTTTCAATCGCTGCCTGCAACGTTCGCGCTGCTAAGTCTTTAAAAAAAAAAGTAAGGTGACCAGAGGAAGTGCAGTTCTCGCCGGGAGGGTCGCCGGGGGGGGGGGGGGGGGGGGGGGGCAAGGTGCCGGTACGCCGTACCGTTGCATACTGGCGCAAAAAAAAGACTGCCTCTCCCCCTAGTGGGGAAGGGAGTAACAGGCTCACCCTGCCTCGAGCCATTGCTCCCCCTGCTGGGGCAAGGAATCCATTCCATTTTTTTAGGACTACTCTCTTCTCTCATTCTTGCAAGGACTTCTGGGACCCATAGTTCTGGCCTCAACTGCTTCACTGGGGAATCACTGGGGCTTGCCTTGTCACAACTTGTCCACATTAAATCTCATCTGCCATTTGGATGCCTAGTCTTCCAAATTCCTAAGATCTTCCTGCAATTTTTCACAATCCACATGCATTTTAACTTTCAATAATTTCGTGTCTACAAATTTAATCACCTCACTCATTGTTCCTATTTCCAGATCATTAATAAATATGTTAAAAAGCACCAATCCGAGTAAAGATCCCTGGGGCACTCCTCTATTCACTCTCCTCCATTGAGAAAATTGGCCATTTAACCCTACCCCCTGTTTTCTATCCATCAACCAATTCCTAATCCAAAACAGAACATTGCTACCTATCCCATGACTTTAATTTTCTCAGGAATCTCTCATGAGGGACTTTGTCAAATGCTTTCTGAAAATCTAGGTACACTACATTGACTGACTCACCTTTATCCACATGTTTATTCACACATTCAAAGAAATGAAGCAAATTGGTGAGGCAAGACTTCTCTTGGCTGAATCCATGTTGACTCTGTCCTATTGTATATGTGTTCAGTGACTTTATTCTTTATAATAGTTTCCAACATTTTGTCTGGCACTGACACGGCTTACCAGTCTATAATTCCTGGATCACCCCAGTGCGTATGTAAGTTATAGAATTCTAGCACTCACACACTGTCAGTTATGCATGAAGGTGCTAATTACGAACTAAGCGGTATTCTATAACTTTAGCGTGCAAACTGCTAATATGTAAACGTAAGGGGTGTTCACAGGGGGAAGCACATGGGCAAGGCATAGCGTGTGCAACAGTTATACTCATAATCTATAAAACACTGTAAGTTACACACTAAATTGCTGCATGTAGGTGTGCATATTAACTCCTATTGACATAGTGAAAATAGGCATGCCTAAATGTGAGTGTGTTTCTGCTGACTTATGCTAATATTCTGTAAAACCCTTGCTCAGAACGCACAAATCTGATATTTAATTTCTAGCACCAAGTTACAGAACTACCCCCCCCCCCCCCCATGTGTCTTAGGGGCCCTTTTACTGAGGTGCCAGCGGTAGTTCTTCCCCGAGCACGCAACATTTCCGGGGGAAAAAGAAAACCCCAGAAATGGCTTATGTGGCAATAACCCGGCGGTAATCAGGCATTGCCGTGTGCTGCCCGGTTACCAACGCGGGAGGGGAGCCCTTATTGCCACCTCAATGGGTGGCGGAAAGGGCTCCCTGCCGCATGGCCATGCGGTAAAAGTTCTGGGAGCTTTTTTACCTACTGCAGTAAAAAGGGCCCTGGCATGTGGGAAAAACGGCCCCCGCCGCTAGCGCAGGGCCCTTTTTCCCACAGCTTGGTAAAAGGACCACAAAAAATCATCAATGAGTTCTAAAGTACCCTCTGTAAGACTTTCCTAATTCTCTTTAATCAATTTGACACAGAGATTATTTAACAGTTTTGATCAAGATAAATAAAATCTGACCATGAAATGTAATAAAAGTAAACAAAAAAGTATCCAAGGCCATCAACGGGCACTTAAAGCTTAGCATATACAAATAGACATTAGCATGCGCTAAGTACCATATGGCCCAAAGGTATAAAATAGGATTACTACAGTTTAGCATGTGCTAATGGAATTAGTGCATGTTAAATGCTGCACAAAGGATCCCCATGGCACTTAAAGGCACTAACATATACTATCTAATATAATCATTTGTACCTCAACGTTCTATGGCTGGCTGGCTGGGTTCGTAATATCCTGACGTCAGCAAGCCTCCAGCGTTCCCTTCCCTCTCACTGTCCCGCCCTCGCGTAAAGAAGAAATGACGTCAGAGGAAGGTGGAACAGTGAGAGGGAAGGGAACGCTGGAGGCAAGCTGACGTCAGGATGTTACGAACGGATGGGAGGGCAGGGCACAGGACAATTGCTGGACATGGAGGCGAGGGGAGAATCGCAGGACACGGAATGGAGGGCAGGGCAGAGGAGAATCGCTGGAAATGGCAGGGAGGCCAAGGCAGAGGACAATCAATGGACATGGAGGGGAGGCCAGAATCCTGGGATACAGAGGGGAGGGCAGGGCAGAGGAGAATCGCTGGACATGGAGGGGATGGGAGAATCGCGGCACACGGAGGGGACGGCAGGGCAGAGGAGAATCGCTGCACATGGAGGGGAGGTTAGAGTCACGGGACATGGAGGGGAGGGCAAGGGAGAGAGAAGAAATCTCTTAGATGACAGCCTTCTTAGGGCCCATTTCATTTTTGACGAAACGGGCTTGGTTGCACTAGTTTATATATATTTCATCACAGGAAGAAGCTCTTCATGGAGCCCAAGATGGATGTATTGGTTTTATTTTATTTTTTTTTTTTTAATTATAGGGGAGATTAGTGATAGACTATTCTTAACTACTTATGGTCTTCAGATTTTATTTACTACTAATGTGTATACAATTGGTTCTATAAACAGGCAGGCTTTGGTAGATTGCTCTCTTCATATGCCTAATTCTATCGAGGATCTGATTAGAGATAGGAAACAATGATCATATAGAAGTAGAACAAACAACTAGAAAATGTTATAGAAAGTAACATACATACATAGTAACATAGTAGATGACGGCAGAAAAAGACCTGCACGGTCCATCCAGTCTGCCCAACAAGATAAACTCATATGTGCTACTTTTTGTGTATACCCTACTTTGATTTGTACTTGTCCTCTTCAGGGCACAGACCGTATAAGTTTGCCCAGCACTACTGTCAGTTAATGGAATTACATAAGATGCCTGGCTCCAACTTAATACCTGTACCAGCGAATTTAATAAGCAATTGGGTTGTTGACAACAACCTGGCTCACCTCAGATAATGATCCAATTCTGAATGAATTGTGCCCTATAGGCTATACATTTTTATCTGTATCAAGACAAGGGAAGAAATGGGGTGGTACTGGTATTTTATATAAAGATTTTTTTTTTACAGTTACTCTGGAAGAGTAATTTACTTCACTATCTTTGGAGATCTTATGCTGTAAAATATCTGATTCTTCCCTAGTACGTTCTATGCACTGCATTTTATTTTACTGTCCACCAGGTAAATGGCTAGAGGCCAGAGATGATTTTTTATGAGTTTGTAGGTAAAGAGGTGTTAAATTCATCCTACAGCATATTATTAGGGGATATAAATCTACATTTAGAACAATGTGAACGTGGTGGAACTGAAAGCATTTTTGGAAGGATTAGACTTTGTTGCCTGTATATTCATCAATTAATGAGAAAGGCAATCAGTTAGATCTACTGGCTTATTCTCATGGGTTTGAAAAGGATATTACTTTTTCTGATCTAGAATGGAATCAGATTATTTGGTCTGACCATTTTCAGGCATCTTTCACTGTATATTGGCTGAAAATCTTACCAGATAGGGAAAGAACTTTTAGATCTAGCCCAATGAAAAAAATTCTGTAGACCAAAAGGCAATCCATCCCATTTCTAGAATGATATAAATTTGCTAATTCCTCTGAGGAAGGAAGATCAGATTGCTTGGATAAATGATTGGAATAAACATAGTATAACAGTGTTAGATAAAATAGCCCCTATTTGTGAAAAAAAACATTAAACAGGCAGGTAATAAATGGTTTACATCGGAGTTAACGGACCTAGGGGTCCTTTTACAAAGGCGCACTGAAAAATGGCTTGTGGTAGTGTAGGCGTGGGTTTTGGGCATGCACAGAATCATTTTTCACCGCACCTGTAAAAAAGTCCTCTTCCCCCCCCCCCCCCCAAATGGACATGTGGCAAAATCAAAATTGCTGCACACCCATTTTAGGTCTCAGACCTTACCACCAGCCATAGACCTAGCAGTAAAGAATTTGGGCGGTAATGACCTACGTGCATCAGATGCTACTTGGCGCATGTCCACTACGCGTGCCAGAAAATAAAAAATATTTTTCAGATGCGCATAGTGGACGCTCACCAAAAATGAAATTACCACAAGAGCCATGCAGTAGTCGGGCAGTAACTTCATTTTGTCATGTATTGTGCGTGCATAGGCGCCTATGAGACTTAGTAAAAGGGGCCCTTAAAGCGTAACTATAGGTCTTTAGAGAGACTGTGGAAAAGATGTGGAGAAGGGATAAAACTAATCTAAATAGATCAAACTGAAAGAGCGCTATAACGGCATATAAGAAAGCTATAGCTACTGTAAAGAGGAAACATTTTACAGATATAATAACCAGAGATATTACTCATACTGATAAGCTATTTCAAATAGTTAATTCTTTAACAAATACAGCGCATATATCTGAGATCTCTGGAGATATACTACCTACTTCCAATCAGTTAGCTCAATACTTTAATATAAAGATTAAATTGCTCTATGAATCTTTACAATTACATGACTACTATATAGCTAACTTCTATTTTAATTCATTATCTGAAGAGGGATGTTTAGTAAATTGTGATTGGAATAAGTTTCATAAGGTAACCATGGATGAGTTGGACACCACATGTTTGAAATTTGTAAAATCTCACTGCTGTCTGGATAGTTGCCCAACACATATGATGAAATACACGTCCAAGGTGTTTAAGAAATCCTTACTGTATTGGACTGATTGGGAGTTTTCCAGAAAATTTCTCGAAGATTATTCTTATGCCTATTGTAAAAAAAATCCAGCAGTTTCAAAGGGAGATACAGCTAATTATATGCAAGAGGCACCTATTCCCCACTTTGTAAAGATAATGGAGGCCTTGGTAATATAACAGTTGGTGTCTCATTTGTTGTAATCATGTTACAACAAACATTACAAGCAGGTTTTCATGCTGATTACAGCACTGAGACCCTTTTAATCACATTATTAGATCACATGAGAAAATGTCTATGTAAGGGTGAAGATGTCCTTATTATGCAACTGGATTTATCAAGTGCCTTTGATCTGGTGGACTATGGGATATTATTGGAAATTCTAGATAAACATGGTGTATCAGATAATGTCTTAACCTGGTTTAAGGGATTTTTAACCTGTCTTATTGTGCAAAGTTTCAGGGAGAAATATCTGAGAGCTGGTCTCCGCCTTTGGGACTGCCCCAGGGCTCTCCATTATCGCAAGTTTTATTTAATGTTCTTACATTCTCCTTAGGCTATACTCTGGAGAAAGAAGGTTATACAAGCTTCATCTATGCTGATGATATTACTTTAATCTTCTCTGTTACCACCACTTTTCAGACCCTAATTGATACTGTCTCTCATTGCATTTTTACTGTTACTAACTGAATGCTATCTCACATCTGAAATTGAATAAGGAAAAACTAAATTCTTATTAGTAGGGGCACAGCAGAATAAAGAACTAAGATCAAATCTGCTGATTGATGGGAAATGTTTTGCGCTTGATAAACCTATAAAAAGTTTGGGTGTTATACTAGATAATAAATTATCCATGGGGCATCAAATAAATTCCATAGTATGGAGTGCCTTTTATACAATAAGAAAATACAGTTCAAAATGCGGCTTTACGCCTAATATTCTCTCTACATAAAACTGACAGAATTACTCCCTATTTTAGGACTCATTGGTTGACTGTTGAGGCGAGGATATTTTTCAAGTTGGGCTGTTTACTATGGAAAATTACATTTGGACAAGTTCCATTATATATGACCACTCTTGTGCATTATACATTGGCAAGTTGTCTATATAATCTCTGGAAATCGACATATCTGATCTCCCGACTTTTAAAGGAATTACTTCAAAGAAGCTTTTCAATTGTTTGCTTTTCAAGCTGAAAAAGTTTGGAAATTCCTACCAGATAATCTTAGAAATATTACTAACTACACCATTTTAAGAAAGGTCTGAAGAAGCAATTGTTTCAGATTTACGTGACAAAGAAATAATCTGATTATAGATACGTTTATGTTCTATCATCATTATTATTATTATACGATACTGCTTTAAGGTTTAAGTATTATCTTATATTTACATTGTGTAATTTCCTAGACTATTGTGTTCTAGAATCTTGCTGTAATCCGCTGTGAACTATATTCATGGGAAACGGTGGGCTATAAGTGAACTAACTGTAACTGTAAGATTTACATGTGTAAAAAATGCCACATGTGTAAATCAGCATACATGTACAAGCTGCACTTTGGCATGCACAGATTTTAAAGGGAGGCTTTCTGGACAGACTTTACAATTGTGTACACATATTTGCCAATTTTGTTTTGGAAACACATGCATCAAACATTTTTCTCATCTGAATTCATTCCAAGGCATGCATAACACTGTCAGCTAACTGTTCGCATGAACCTGTGATTTGGAAAAGTGATTCAGAGAGGGATTGTACTTGAATCTCTGGTGTTCCAAACCATCTCAAAAAGCAAGAAAACTGAGTTGCTGGCGATCAAATCCTTAATTGTCTCCCTTCAGTCATGAAGATTGCAAAATCTGCTCTTTACATATGTTAAGTGCCAGCAAAATCTGTCATTTACACATACAAATTCCCAAGTGATATGTGCCATCAAATAGATATATTTTTCCCCACAACCTTATATGTGTTTTATAAAAGGCTACACACCACGAAACACTCACCAAACCTTTTGTAAACATTTGCAAAATGTACACGTTCTGACTTGAATATCCTTTTCTGATTCTGACAACCAATACACAATTAGCCTTCAAAGCTATAATAACCTTTTTTTTACAGTTTGTAAATTTTCCTGAGTGCTTACTGAAAGAGCAATTGTAAAGTCTATTTTCACCAAAGATGTACCTTATTTTAATGAAAAAGTAGATTTTATGAGTTCATATGTGATGGGCCACTTTGGCCTGGTCGTCTCAGAAATGTCTTCAATGTGTCCTTTCACAGATGCATCTTTTCCATCCTTTTGAATAGATATAGCACGACCAACTATGCTCATCAATTTCAACTCCAGTGGACCCAGCCGTAAGTATTCCTAAAGTGAAATGTGGGAAAATATATTTAGTATTTTATAGCAATTAAATGGCAAGAAGAAACTACTTATTTTTTCACATTAACCCATTAGTGCCCACTGTTCCCATATGACTTCTTATGAGAACATTGGGCACTAATGGGTTAAAGTAAGGCCTGCCATAACTTTTATGAGGTATGTGTCAAGGTACAGAGACCTACTGAGACCTTTCTTATCAACATTTAAGATCATTCAAAAGCGCTCAGTTGACAGGTATAAAGCTCTTAGATTCTGCCAACAGTAATGAATCAGCAGACTAAGAGGGTTAACTGGTCCTTATTTGCCATCATCTACTTAAGTTATTATGACTAATGTTATTTTTAAACAATAAAACGCAAGAACATTTTTATTTTTCCTGATGACAGTTGATCTTTCATCAGCCTTTGATCTGGTTGAACATGCCTTCACACTTATTAGATTGCAAGATATTGGAATTACAGACAATACCTGGTGCAGGTTCATTCATATCTTCCTCACAGAAATTATCGGGTCTCTTGGTTGGCTGAGACTTTCCATCCTTTTTCCCTTGATTATGGTGATCTCTAGGGATCACTTTTGATCCTGATACTATTTAACATCTACCTGGCTCCCCATGCACTCTAATACAATACAACTGTTGCACTATGGCAGATAAGTCTTTATAGTCCGCCGTTTCAGGAATGCCTGTGACCTGCACATTATTATACCATGTGCGGTTCTCTAAGTCCTCTATTTTATAAAGAAGGTCTCGGTGTTCTTCCTGGAGATCCGTCACCAGACGCTGCGTTTCCCATGCTCCCGTTTCACAATGATCAATTCGCTCCTCCACCTGGTCTCAACAGGAGCCCATTGTTGCCAGGCCACATTTAGTTTCCTGAACTGCCTCCATTATCTGTGTTTTGACTGAGGCAATGTCAGTTTTCAAGTCTCCAAACCAAGCTTGTAATTCCATCACCGTGATCCCTGCTGGGACCGCAAGCTCCTCCAGCCTCTGATAGACTCTCTCTGCGGGTCCAGTGTGCACCCAGCTGCTGAACTACGTGGTCCCTTTGTTGAAATCTACTCTCCAGTTTTCACCGGTGCACACCCCTGTCCGCCTTGGGTTTTGGATGCCATCAGATAACTGTATTAAGACGCTGGTTGAGACTAAAATCGCTGAGCTCCAGGTGCAATACTTCCACTGGGGGGGGGGACCACCACGACAAGTGGAGCCCTTAATTCTGGCTTCCATCTTTGCCGATGACGTCAGTCCCTCCCGTCAGGACATCCTTCTTTTTAGGCTTGGAAGTATCTTCCGGTTTGGTAATCGCCATTGGACATCCTGATTTTGGGCCTTCTCTAGTCCCACCCGTAACACACTCCTTTTTTATAAGGTACTGGGGAGGGAAAGGCAGGAGGGAGGGGGTCGCTAGACCACCAGGGTCATTTGCTTGGTGAGGGGTGAGGTCTACTGGACCACCAGGGAATTTTGTCAGAGTGCAGTGCATCAAACCTCTTAAATGCATTTGACAGTTCCAGCTTGCAAACGGTGAGCAATGCACAAAGGGAGAACCATGTATCTCACTTGCATGCATCACTTTGTGCATCACTCGCTAATTGTGACTTGCTAAAGTTTAGAGATGCAGCTGTATTTTACGGCTGCCTTTATGCATGGAGCCCTAAGTGAGGGAGGCAGCTGTGGGAATTGTTGACATGTGACATCAACTGGCCAAAGTCAAGAGCTATAGCTGCAGGTTTACAGAAAACATCCTGATACATGGGCCTCAGCCATACTATGGGATCTTTTTACTAAGCTGTGGTAAGCACTAGTGTATGTTTATCACAGCTTAAAGGTGCTTCCCTTGGAATATGCTGAGGCATTCCACAGCAATTCTGCAATCTGCATGTGCAAATCGCGTGCAAAAAAACTATTTTAAATTATTTGGAGGTTGGGAGTGGGCTTTTCTGTGCTAATCAGTTAGTGCATGATTAGCAAATGAGCCCTTACCACCTACAAAACAGGTGGTGATAAGGGCTCACGTGCTAATTTTTGTTAATGGCTGTGCGCTAATGGCCAAACATATAAAGAGGAATCCAATAAAATTTATATGGAAATATGATGTTTGATTTTAACAAAATATTTCTAAAAAGCAAGAAAAAGACCTCAAAATGCCCGACCGCTTACTTTCAGTTTTCGGCGGCTTTAACTGGGGGCATGGTGTTCATCACTGGTCATAAAAACCTTGCTTGGAAGGAATTATTTTAACTTTTATTTCCAAAAAGATTTTAGCAATTTTGCTCTTTTTTACAAAATTTTTTTTTAATATATTGACAATATCAATGCTAACTTCAAATTTTATTTGGTTCATAAAAACCTTCACTTATTCTCATGAAGTGCTATAAAGTGTCACCCACATTGCCCAGTGTGGGACATTAACAAGCTCTAAATGTCCTTAAGAGCACGTGCAGCAATCCCACCACACATGCACGAGTGCCCTCTCATCTGCCACTAGAGCGCGTGATTAACAGTTTAATACTCTAGCTCGAAAAAGAGGAGACAACTCCAAGGGGCGGTGGGAGGGTATGTGAGAATATATAGCCTGCTGTCCTCGGAGAATACCTGCTACAAATATCTTCACTTTCGCCAAGGACAAGCAGACTAAAATTCTCACATGTCATGTATCTCTAGCTACCAGGCTCACTGGAACCAACAACCAATGACGAACTGCACTTCACAATGGTGAGGTCAGAACATAGATGAACCAGAAACCACATGCAAATTGTTGAAAGTGTAGCCTGGGACAGAATGTAAAAATGGTCCTAGGTGGGTGGAGTTGGATTCTAGAACCCAAAGTAATTCTGCAGCACTGTCTGCACAAACCGACTATCACATCAGGTATCGTGCTCAAGGCAGTAGTGGGAAGTAAATGTATGTACTGAAGACCATGTTGCAGTCTTGCAAATTTCTTCAAAGGAGGCTGAGTGTAAGTGAGTTAAGGACGCTGCCATGGCTCTGACTTTATGAGCCATGACATGACCTGCAAGAGTCATGCCAGCCAGGGTATAAGCGAAGGATATGAAATTTGCCAGCGAACTGGAAATAGTACGTTTCCCAAGGGCTACTCCCATCCTGTTGGGATCAGAAGATACAAAAAGTTGAGAGGATTGTCTGTAAGGTTTAGTCCATGCCCACTAGAAAGCCAATGCTCGCCAGCAGACCAAGGTTTGCAATGCGTCCTCGCCAGGATGGGGATGAGGCCTAGGTAGAATGTTAGTAGAACAATGGACTGGTTGATATGAAAATCCAATACAACCTTAGGGAAGAATTTAGGATGGGTATGGAGGACCACCCGGCTGTGGTGAAAATAGCATAGGGTGCAGACGCCACCAAGGCCCAAAGCTCACTGACTGTACAAGCTGAAGTTATAGCCACTAAAAAGATGACCTTCCAGGCCAAATACTTTAGAGGACAAGAAGCAAGTGGGTCAAAAGGAGGGTTCTTCAGCTGACTGAGGATGATTTTGAGATCCGAGGACACAGGTAGAGGTTTGAAAGGGGGCTTTGTTAACAACAGACCCTGCATGAACAGAGTCACTGTGCAAAGAGAGGCTTACTGTCAACAAGCTTCTGATGAGCTCTGATTGCACTGAGATGAACCCTGACAGAGTTGGTCTTGAGACCTGACTCAGAGAGGTGACGCAGGTATTCAAGGAGGGATGATGGAGGGCAAGAAACAGAATCTAGGGACCTGCCCGCACACCAGACGGCAAACCTCTATAATTTGAAAGAATAACACCTATTGGTGGAGTCTTTTCTGGAAGCTAGCAAAACTCTGAAAACACCTTCAACAAGATGCAAGGAAGCAAACTCTAAGCTCTGAACATCCAGTCTGTGACAGCCAAAGACTGGAGATTGGGATGTAGAAGGGACCCCTCATTATGATGGCTGGGAAACACTTGAGTCTCCACAGTTCTTCTGAGGACAATTCCAGAAAATGGGGGAACCAGATCTGCCTGGCCCAATAAGGGGGCAACCAGGATCATGGTTCTGCAGTCTTTCTTGAGTTACAGGTCAGTCCTTCCTACTAAAGGAATGGGAGGATACGCATACAGAAGACTAGTTTCCCAATGAAAAAGAAAAGCATCCGACTCTACTCTGTCGTGGGCTGGAAGCCTGGAGCAAAATTGGGAAACTTTGTGGTTGAAATGACTGGCAAAAAGATCAATCGAGGGTGTGCCCCATTTCTGGAAGATCTTGCAGGTAATAGACATGCTGAGAGGCCACTCAGGGTCACAGAACCCGGCCCAGCCCATCAGCCAAAGTGGTTTTTTGGGGGTTTTTTTTTACATTTGTACCCCGCGCTTTCCCACTCACAGCAGGCTCAATGCGGCTTACATATACAGGTACTTATTTGTACCTGGGGCAATGGAGGGTTAAGTGACTTGCCCAGAGTCACAAGGAGCTGCCTGTGCCTGAAGTGGGAATTGAACTCAGTTCCCCAGGACCAAAGTCCACCACCCTAAGAAGCACCCCATGTCTGGATGCACAGTGCCACATTTGCACAGGTTCCTGGCAAAGAGGGGGAGATCCTGTGTCCCCTTGTTTGTTGGTGTAGTACATGGAAACCTGGTTGTCCGTTTGAATGAGGACAACTTAGTTGGACAAACAATCCTTGAAAAGCTGCAGATCGTTCCTGATTGCCCATAGCTCCAGGAGATTGGTCTGAAGCAAGGATTCTTTGGCTGACCAAGCCCCCTGAGAGAGATCTCCCATGTGAACTCCTCACCCTAAGTGGGAAGCCTCCGTCATAAGCATCTGTTGAGACTGAGGAGTCATAAACGGGAGCCCCAGAATCAAACTGGACCAAATTGTTCACCAAAGTAAGGACTAGACTAAATTGGGTGTCACAATGTTGAGATCAACCAGGTTCCCTAAGGCCTGAGACCATTGGGAAAGTAAGGTCCACTAGGCGGCTCGCATATGAAGATGCAGCCTGGGAGTCACATGAATGGAAGAGACAACGTGACCCAAGAGGCGCAACATCTGCCGAGCAGTAACCTGCTGGAGAGAGCTACTAGAACATATGCCTTTGGCAGAGGAAGAAAAGCTTTCACTTGTCACGTGTCCAGCAGGGCTCCAATGAACTCTAACTATTGAATAGGAAGATGAGACATGAGGTACGGCAAAACAAAGCCGAGAAGTTCCAGCAGTTGAACAGTCCACTGCATGGACTGCTGAGCCCCATCCTGCGACATGCTTTCTACAAGCCAGACATCTAGATAAGGGAAGACATGGATCCCCAGTCTGCGTAGCAATGCAAGACGTTTGATGAAAACCCTGGAAGCCGACACCAGACCAAATGGCAGTACCTAGAACTGGAAGTGCTGAGCCCCTAGAAGAAAGCAAAGATCTTTTCTGTGTGCATGAAAAGTTGGAATATGAGTATAAGCATCTGCTAAGTCTACAGAACATAGCCAACTGCTTTCTTGAAACATGGGGCGAAGAGAACCCAAAGAAGTCATTCTGAACGTTTCTTTGACTAGATACTTGTTCAGAGCCCTTAGGTCCTGAAGGGGACATAATCCGCCAGTTTTCTTCGGCACAAGAAAGTACCTGAAGTAGAAACCAAGCCCTTTCTCTTGCACTGGAATGAGATGGAATGCATGATTTGATAGAAGAGCAGCGAGTTCCTCTGCAAGCACTGGCTCATGGTGAAAACTTTAGGTTTGTGCTCTTGGAGGGCAATGTGGAAGTCGCTGATGACAATGCAAAGCGTAACCCAGATAAACAATATGAAGGATCCACAGATCTGACGTGACGTTTTGCACACGCCGAACCCCTGCGCTTTAAACTTCATTGGCTGCCTGTACAGGAGCGCATTGCTTTTAAGATCTGCTCCCTAACACATAAAATCATCTATGGGGCTGCCCCGGATTACATGCTCCCCTTGATCGACCTTCCGCCTAGAAATGCCAACCCTGCTGCTCGGTCCTATCTCCACCTCCATTTTCCGAATTGTAAGGGTGTCAAGTACAAGAAAATCTTTGCCTCGTCCTTCCGTTATTGGAGTCCCAAACACTGGAACACGTTACCTCGTCACCTTAAAGCTCAAGTGGACCATGCCCTTTTTAAGAAGTTGTTAAAGACATTCCTCTTTGCTAAGACTTACCCCCCAACTTACCATGTTGATTGATGCATCCCTTGTCCCTTACCCTGCCTAGTTCACGCTGTTAGTTTCTCCCCTCCTATTTGCTTCTTTTATGCTTGCCTAAGCTTTTAACTTTGTACTCTTATTTAATTCTCTGTAAGCCACATTGCGCCTGCATGAGTGGGAAAATGTGGGATATAAGTAACAAATAAATAAATAAATAAATAAATAAAAGGCCACATTTCCTTGAAAAACTGAGCCTCCCTCTGACCGGCAGGTTGTCTGGAATGACTATTGGCACAGTGGTGGCTATGCTCTACTGGAGCCAGTCAAAAACTAGCACCTGGTTTTGACTGGGCTGCTGGGGTAGCCTTGGGGGGTCTGTTCTGCTGTGAACGGGCATGCTGAGGCTGAGGCTGCCGAGACGGACGAGCAGAAAGAAGGTATTTTCACCTTTGCAAAGCATAAGAAGGCCTTCTAGGTTTACTTGAAAAATGTCTAGATGAAGTAGACTCAGAAGGTGGTTGAAGGGAGAGAGTATCAATGTTATCAGTGTATTTCCTGATGAGGTCAGCGATCTCCTGAACCTTTTCTCCAAAACTGTTGTCTCTCTGACAGGGAGTATTTGTCAACCTCTGCTGAACTGCAGTGTCCAATCAGAGATACACAGCCATGCGAGCCTACATATCACCATACTTTGCACAGAGATCCTCGTTGCCACTTCATAAGTGCCAAAGCTGCCTCTAGCCAAACATTTATGGCATGCCTCCTACTGCTTTAGTAACTGACATAGAGAAGCAGCATGGTCTTGAGGGAGAGAATTGGCCAAGTCCATCAAAGTGTGCCAGGAAAAGGCTTGTGTAGAACTGATAAGATTGAATGCAAGAAATAAGCACAGAGGCCTGTCAGAGAGTTCACCTAAAAGAGTCCAAAGTTCTAGCCTCCCTACCCGGAGGTGTTGAAGCATAGGCTTGAAAAGTTCTATCTCGCTTAAGCGTTGACTCCACTACCAGAGAATGGTGACGCATCTGGGGTTTGTCAAACCCTGGTGTACTTTGAAGGTGATACATTAAATCTGCCTTCCACAGGATGACAGAAACTGACAGCGGAGATTCCCAATTCGATACCAGAACATCCGCAGAATAACATCTGAGAACGCCTCATCTGAGAAGTATTGCAGATCTTCATCAGACTCCCATGAAGTCTCCTCATTGGTATCGGCAAAAACATTTCTCATGGGAAGGCCGAAGCTGACACCGGCAATGTTGAGGAGAATGCTGCATCCTCGAATACGGTGACTCCTTCTCAACCAACATCGAGGGAGTGGAAGAAAATGTGGCAGTGGACACCTGGGCCACAAGCATCATCAATGTTGGAGGCTTCACCGCAGACTGGGAGTTATGTGGTGCATCAGGCACTGTCATGGTAGGCGCAAGCACCGTAGAAGCTGATGGACGCCAGTATAACATCCCCACTAGGATCACGGTCCAGATGTGCTCCTTGAGAGAAGCCATCAAGAAAGGCTGGGAAACTGGGTCAAACAGGCTGCTTATCTGCTGGGGTTAATACAGATGGTTGGTCCTGGCTGCATACAGACCCATGCATTGCAGTGGCATAGCCACAGGTGGGCCTGGGTGGGCCAGGGCCCACCCACTTAGGGCTTAGGCCCACCCAACAGTAGTACACGTTTAGCGGTAGCTGGAGGGGATCCCAAGCTCTGCCAGCTGAAGACTTCCCCCTGATAGTAACAAAAATGCTGCTCTCCACGATACTAGTACCGGCGACTTCTCAGTTTTCAGCACATGCCTGCTGCAGATTGCCAAGGTGGAGCGAAGCATTTTCCCACCAGCTGAGATATTTTTTTGGTGGAGGGTAGGGGGGAGAACACTTGGTGCCCACCCACTTCTTGCCTAGGCCCACCCAAAACCTGCTGTCTGGCTACGCCCCTGATGCATCGGCGCCACTGAAAAGGAGGGGAAGCTGACTTCCTGGCGCCAACGTTTGCAGGAGACCGAATAATCCTGCAGTACCCCTGTGCTTTCGACGCCATGCATCAAGGGAGACTCGGTGCTGATGAGGACGACATGGAATCAGCACATGTCCTTGGGGCCAGGTCCAAAGATGATTGATGCCAGAAGTCCTGCAAAGCAGGCTGTATCAAGATAGTTAAGGATGCACTCAATGCTGAGACACCTCCCACATCTAAACCAAAGGAAGCAGACATATGGACACTGAATGCCAGTACAACACCCGACTGCGATTCCACCACTGAAATAGTCAATGTCAGAATCGATGACACAGGTGCAAACTGCACTCCAAAGAGTTTTTGCCTCTGCACAACTTGGGCCATCTGAGTTCTTGTCTTCATACAAAGACAAAGAACAAAGGCAGAACGGAGATGGTCAGACCCTAGACACTGCATACAAGAAGAATGTGTACTGTTGCCTGAAACAGTTTGGTTGCACCAGTCACAGCACTGAAAACCGCTGGCAGCTATATAAAAAACCTGTATGGCACCAAATTATCAACACTACAGAGAAAAAAGAGAGCACTAAGCCCTTTTGATTCAGAGCCAAAGCTACCGGCTATAGAAAAGAAAACGTAGGGAAAAGGAAAAAAAATAGTGTTTTGTTTTTGTTATTTTTCTATAAAACACAAATCTCAGGCAGAAAATACATAACAATCGAAAGAAGCACAAATTGCTTAAAAAGATGAACGCACCAGACGCTGTGAAGAGCATGACAGAAACACATCAACTTCTCATGGTGGATGGAAAAAAGACCTGTTGATCCCACACTCTAGTAGCAGATGAGAGGGCACTCACAAATGTGCAGTAAGGATGTTGCGCATGCTGTTAAAGACATTTAGATGTTAATGCTGTTCACCTGGCGACGCGGGTGATGTCATCCTACATGTGAGAATATTAGCCTGCTTGTCCTTGGAGAAATATGTATATGCATACATATACATCTTCTAACAGCAGTGGGAAGAAGGATCAGTTGTTTTTTGTGTATTCCCAGAACATTTGATATCTTAGCGCGCGCGCACACACACACACACACACACGCTTGTCTGTAACTTAGAACTGAAAATCTAACATTTTAAAGAAGTCAGCTTCGAATTAGGTCTGTAGATATGAAGGAACCCCCTTACTAAAGGGTGTTAAAATTAACACGCAATAAAATGAATACTGTAAAACGTATTAAAACGTTTTGCAATAATTTCCCACTTTCCATGCACTAACTGCGTGGTTTTTTAAAAATATTTTTTGGGAGGGGGCATGTAATGGTGGGGAATGGGCTTAGAAGCATTACTCAGTTGGTGTGTTCTGACCAGAGCACACTAAGGACTAGATTCTATATGTATCTATCTCATGGAATGGCAATGCCATAACAGGTTTTTGTAAGCCACATTGAGCTTCCAAATAGGTGGGAAAATGTGGGATACAAATGCAATAAATAAATATAGTACCTAAAAAAAAATCAATGCTGAAACAAAATGTGCCTAGGTGTAGTCTATAAAGTACACCTAAATTTAGGCGTACTTTATAGAATAAGCCTAAAGTTCCACATGGTTTATAGAATACACCGAGTGCCTGTCCATGTGACTAAATTCAGTCGCGGTCTGTTACACCAAGTAAAACTTGGTATAAATGCGAACACCTAAATTACGCAGTGACCGGGTGTATTCTATAACAACGCGCATAGATTTTAGAAACGCCCATGACCTGCCCATTCCACACCCTCTTTTCAACTACGAGTCTCAGAATTTACAAACATCACGTTACAGAATACACTTACAGGTGTGCGCATAAATTCTAATTAATGCAAATTAGTGTCAGTAATTGCTTGTTAAGTGGCAATTATCAGTACTGACTGGCTTGTTAACTAATTAAGTTACACTCACAAATCCAGAATATGAGTGGATTTGCATGAGCAACTTAGGTTGTGCTATATAGAATCCATGGGTAACTGGACAATGTAGACAATGTGGGAGCACTGAGCACCTCCTAAATAGGAGGCAGAAAGTGCTCCCACGTTACGTTTTTCCAGATACTGCTAATGGCAGCATTAAATGCACAGCTTGATTTAAAAAAAGGGAAAATGTTTTTAAAAAGTGTTGTGTTGAATCTGGGTTTAGTGGGCAGGAAAGTCCTGCATTAAGATGCCCTAAGCCTAGATTCTAATGCCCTTAATTAAAAGGGCCCCTAAATTAAAAAGAAAAAAAGAAGGAAGGTAAGAAAAATGAAAAGAAACCTACTAAAAGAAAAGAAAATTGAGTTTCAAGGGATTAGCTTTTGAAACTTAAAACATTTTTTTGAAAAATTCATAGTATCCTCAGGAGCTTAGCCTAGAATGAGTGGCAGAGCTGGTGGTTGGGAGGCGGGACTAGTGCTGGGCAGACTTATACGGTCTGTGCCAGAGTCGGTGGTGGGAGGCAGGGATAGTGCTGGGCAGACTTATACGGTCTGTGCCAGAGCTGGTGGTGGGAGGCAGGACTGGTAGTTGAGAGGCGAGGATAGTGCTGGGCAGGCTTATACGGTCTGTGCCAGAGCCGGTGGTGGGAGGCAGGGATAGTGCTGGGCAGACTTATACGGTCTGTGCCAGAGCTGGTGGTGGGAGGCGGGACTGGTAGTTGGGAGGCGAGGATAGTGCTGGACAGACTTATACAGTCTGTGCCAGAGCTGGTGGTGGGAGGCGGGGTTGGTGGTTGGGAGGCGGGGATAGGGCTGGCCAGATTTATACGGTCTGTGCCCTGAAGAGGACAGTAGCACATATGAATTTATCTTCTTGGGCAGACAGGATGGACCGTGCAGGTCTTTTTCTGCCGTCATCTACTACGTTACTATATAGAAGCAGTTTTTACAAAGGATGCCCAACTCAGAATAAAAATGTCCAATTCTCATTTATTTTAGAACAGGATCTGTCTGTTCTAAAGTACATGAGAAATGGATGTCCAAGTGCTTGCTAGGTCCAGCATTAACATCCATTTTACAAACTGAAATGTCCAAACTATGAACAGGACAGAATAAAGGACATGGCCATCTTTATGGCAGCATAGGAACATCTATATGGAAAAGTAGCCTAATGTTTACAGCAGTTGGCTGAGATTCAGGGCAAAGAACTAGAGAATGCTGGTTCAAATACCACAGCAGCCCTTTGTAATTTTTTTTACACTGAAACTTCCCTTACTCCCTTCCAGTGGAGAACTGTTCAATCGGAGCATCTTTCTGTAATCTGGATATGCCGAGTACCAGGTCTAAATACAGATGTCCACCTTTTTGGACATGGATGTCCCTTCCCCTTCTGACATTGGAGTTGGACATCCATATTTTGGTCCCTCCCTAGTCCAGCTTAAAATACATCCAAACCATGGTCCCTGGCTTTACAAAATTGGAATTTGGATGTCCGTGCAATATGGATGCCTCAATACCAGCTTTCAGATGTCCAAAACAAGAATGTAGCTTCTAAAATAACCACCACAGTTTCCCTTTAAAGCAATAAAACCCTGCAAAATAACAAATCACAGATGATTTGAAATATATTACCTGTAAATCCTTTCCGTCACCATATAATATATCGGTGAGATCTTGAGAAAGTGACTCTAGGAGATTGCTTTTCTTTAGCTCCTCTTCGTCTGATAGATAAGTATCTATCATACTTTCTGGTGTTGCATGCTCAGCTTCTATATCTACATTTTTGGGGAAAATGACATTAGACAGCTTAAACAGCAAAATACAAAAGAGTCCTTTTACCAAGGTGTGCTAATGATTAGCATGCACTAAATAAGACAAGATGCTCATTATATTCCTACTAGCCGTTAAGCCTGTAAAAACGGGCGGGTATTGGAATGTTTTTTTCCCCAAGGCCCCCCTCCCGTTGCAGCTGCAAAGCCCCTGCCATCCTCCTTCCCTGCCAGCTCCAAGGCCCCCTCTGTCCCTCCCTCCCAGCTCCAAGGCTCCAGTCCTCCCCCCTTCCCAGCTGCAAGGCCCCCTGCCCTCCCTCCCTCCCAGTTCCAAGGCCCCAGGCCCTCCCCCCCAGCTCCCAAGGCCCCCTTCCCTCCCTCCCAGTTCCAAGGCCCCCTGCTCTCCCTCACAACTGTAAGGGGCCCCATTCCCTCACAACTGTAAGGGCCCCCCTGCCCTCCCTCCCAGCTCCAAGGCTCCAGTCCTCCCCCCTTCCCAGCTGCAAGGCCCCCTGCCTGCCCGCCCTCCCTCCCTCCCAGTTCCAAGGCCCCCTGCCCTCCCCCCAGCTCCCAAGGCCCCCTGCCCTCCCTCCCTCCCAGTTCCAAGGCCCCAGGCCCTCCCCCCCAGCTCCCAAGGCCCCCTTCCCTCCCGCCCTCCCAGTTCCAAGGCCCCCTGCTCTCCCTCACAACTGTAACAGCCCCCCTGCCCTCCAGCTCCAAGGCTCCAGCCCTCCCCCCTTCCCAGCTGCAAGGGCCCCCTCCCTCCCTCCCAGTTCCAAGGCCCCAGGCCCCCCCAGCTCCCAAGGCCCCCCCCCCAGCTCCCTCCCTCCCAGTTCCAAGGCCCCCTGCTCTCCCTCACAACTGTAAGGGCCCCCCTGCCCTCCCTCCCAGCTCCAAGGCTCCAGTCCTCCCCCCTTCCCAGCTGCAAGGCCCCCCGCCCTCCCTCCCTCCCAGTTCCAAGGCCCCAGGCCCCCCCAGCTCCCAAGGCCCCCTTCCCTCCCTCCCAGCTCCAAGGCCCCCCTCCTTCTGAGACGTCCCATGTCCCCTCCCCCCCCCAAGGTAGCCGCTACCGCCCCCCCACCCCCGGAGTCGCCACCACCCCCCCTTCACCCGGCCCGGGCCCTCTCTTCGTTATTGAACTTACAGCAGCGCCGAAACAGCAGCAAGCAGCAGCTCCCGTTGGCCTTCCTTCACTGCCTGTGCCTCGCCCTCGTGTGACGTCACGTCAGCGAGGGCGGGGCACAGGCAGGGAAGGAAGGCCGACGGGAGCTGAAGCTGAGCTGCTGTTTCGGCGCTGCTGTAAGTTCAATAACGAAGAGAGGGCCCGGGCCGGGTGAAGGGGGGGTGGTGGCGACTCCGGGGGTGGGGGGGCGGTAGCGGCTAGCTTGGGGGGGGGGGGAGCGGTAGCGACGTCAGCGGTTCCCTCCCTCCCCTTCAGCGCAGTTTCCCTCTCTGTCCCGCCCCCCTTCCCCCGTCATCACGTCTTGACGCGGGGGCGGGACAGAGAGGGAAGTCTCTACTGCGCATTTGCAGGTGAGTCGGTCACTTGCCATTTATAGGTTTGATGGGTGTCTTATAAATTTAGTGCACACTAATTGTTAGCACATGCTACTTTAGTAAAAGGACTCCAACGTTAGCAAATGATATGGCATGTAGGAAACATGATAATAATTCACATGTAATATAATGATTTGCTCCTGCAACGTTCCAATGTGTCTCTCTGCGTTCGTAACCATCTCCTGACATTACTCTCCCGAGGTAGAAGCCTGCTTGCCTGACGTCAGGAAATGTTACTGTTCGAACCAGGGAGGCAGGAAGCCCCTCCCTCCCAATTCCGGGGTCCCCCCTCCCTCCCAGTTCCAGGGTCATCGTCCCTCCCGGCCAGTTCCAGGCCCCCTCCCTACCGAATTTTAAAAGTCATCCTGACTTACCTCGCATGGTAAAAAACGTGCAGGCTTGGCCCTTACTTCACTTTTCCCTTCTCTGTCTCTCAGCTCTGGTCCCGCCCATGCGTAAACAGGAAATGAGGGCGGGACCAGAGCTGAGAGACAGAGAAAGAGAAAACTGAAGTGCGAAGCCTGCATGCTTTTTACCGCTGCTGCCAGCCGCCTTAACCCTGACGAGGTAAGTCAGGATGATTTATAAAATTCGGAGGGAGGGGGCCTGGAACTGGAAGGGAGGGAGGGAGGGATGACGACCCTGGAACTGGGAGGGTGGGAGGGAACTGCAAGGGAGGGAGGGGGACCCTGGAACTCGGAGGGAGGGGGAGACCCTGGAACTCAGAGGGAGGGGAGGGAAAGGAGAGAGAGAGAGGGGAAGGAGGGGGGACAGGGGAGGGGGCTGCAGACCAGGGCTTGAGTGAGTTCCCAAAGTGGAAATGCAAACTCAGCTCCAACTAGCCACTTAGCTTTTCCTTTTGATTGCCCACTTCTGATTATAGGCAGAATATAAATATTAAATGAAATGAAATTCCACTCGTAGTAAATGTGAATCACCAACTACAACTACCATTGTAATTGGCAGCATCAAACAATTCTTTTATATGAGTGATAATTCTAGATTCTATACAGGATTAGACAGAACGTCAATATAAACTCTCCCAGTTCTTTAACACACACATACCAGCTTATTTTCGAAAGTGATCGCCGGCCATCTTCCGACATAAATCGGGAGATGGCTGGCGATGTCGCAAACGTGGCCAAATCGGTATAATCGAAAGCGGCTTTTTTGACAGCATCGCCGCTTTCTTGTTGCCTCGCCGGCGAAAGTTCAAGGGGGCGTGTCGGCGGCGAAGCGAAGGCGGGACATGGGCGGGCATGGGCGTGGCTACCAGATGGCCACCTTTCGCCAGCTTTACTTGGTCCTTTTATAATCACGACCAAGCCTCAAAAAGGTGACCCAACTGACCCGATGACCACCGGAAGGAATCGGGGATGACCTCCCCGTACTCCCCCAGTGGTCACCAACCCCTCCCACACTAAAACAATAAAACTAAAAACCTTTTTTGCCAGCCTGTATGCCAGCCTCAAATGCCGTACCCACCTCCATGGCAGCAGAATGTGTTCTATCCTCTGACAGCCTTTCCCTGGTTGTGATGTGGCTCCCGGGTGAGTGTGACACCTTTTCTGTTAGGTGCACTGCAGAGTCACATCAGCAATGCATTGTGGTGGGTGTAGGGTAGTGGGCTCTACTCCCATGGTGCTTTTCCCCCTGCTAACTGGGTCAGAGTGTGTCCAGTTTTGTTTCCAGTAGTCCATGAGGTAGTGGCCATTTTAGTAAGCCACTTTTAGATCCCTTTCATGTGTTACCCACGTTACAGAACTTAGTTATTACCTTGAATATGGCTGAAAGAGGGCACTGTACACCATTCTGCCAGCTCTGACCTACTACTCATCTCAGTACCAGGGAGACTCTTTGCCAGTGGGGCACAACCTCTGATCTGCAGTTAACTGTGAGTAAACGTGCTTATTCAAAGGACTTTTTCAAAGAGATTAGTCTTCAGGTGTCAACTGGTGTGCCAAGGTTATACAGCAGCAACAAGTCCTAGAGGCCTGTGTGTATGCAGGTCCCTGGAGCACTTTTAGTGGGTACCACAGTGCACTTAAGGTAGGCGGACCCAGGCCCATCCCCACTACCTGTAACACTTGTGCTGGTAAATGGGAGCCCTCCACAACCCACTGTACCCACATGTAGTTGCCCCCTTCACCCCTAAGAGCTACGGTAGTGGTGTACATTTGTGGGTAGTGGGTTTTGGAGGGGGGTTGGGGGGCTCAGCACCCGAAGTAAGGGAGCTATGCATGTGGGAGCTTTTTCTGAAGTCCACCGCACTGACCCGTAGGGTGCCCAGTTGGTGTCCTGGCATGTTAGGGGGACCAGTGCGCTACAAATGCTGGCTCCTCCCACGACCAAATGCCTTGGATTTCGCCGGGCTGGAGATGGCCAGCATTTTCTTCCATTATCGCTGAAAAACAAACCCGGCCATCTCAAACCCGGCGAACTCCAAGGCACTTGACCGGGCTAAACCGTATTATTGAAAAAAAAAGTTGGCCGGTCATCTTCTTCGATAATACGGTTCCGGCCAGCTGTAGCGCCGCCGCCAACACAGATCGCCGGCGATCTATTTGGCCGGCGACATTCGATTATGCCCCTCCACGTAACATAGTAGATGACGGCAGAAAAAGACCTGCATGTTCCATCCAGTCTGCCCAACAAGATAACTCATATGTGCTACTTTTTGTGTATACCTTACCTTAATTTGTATCTGTCTTTTTCAGGGCACAGACTGTATAAGTCTGCCCAGCACTAGCCCCGCCTCCCAACCACCAGGCCCGCCTCCCACCACCGGCTCTGCCATCCAATCTTGGCTAAGCTCCTGAGAATCCCATAATTGTGTTGTAACAAATTGTACTTCCATCATTACAATGTATTGTAAGCCACACTGAGCCCGCAAATAGGTGGAAAAATGTGGGATACAAATGCAATAAAATAAATAAATAAATAAACAGGATTCCTTTATGTTTATCCCATGCATGTTTGAATTCCGTTACCGTTTTCATCTCCACTACCTCCTGCGGGAGGGCATTCCAAGCATCCACCACTCTCTCCGTGAAAAAATACTTCCTGACATTTTTCTTGAGCCTGCCCCCCTTCAATTTCATTTCATGTCCTCTAGTTCTACCACCTTCCCATCTCCAGAAAAGGTTCGTTTGCGGATTAATACCTTTCAAATATTTGAACGTCTGTATCATATCGCCCTTGTTTCTCCTTTCCTCCAGGGTATGCATGTTCAGGTCAGCAAGTCTCTCCTCATACGTCTTGTAATGCAAATCCCATACCATTCTCGTAGCTTTTCTTTGCACCGCTTCAATTCTTTTTACATGCTTAGCAAGATATGGCCTCCAAAACTGAACACAATACTCCAGGTGGGGCCTCACCAACGACTTATACAGGGGCATCACCACCCCCTTTCTTCTGCTGGTCACACCTCTCTTTATACAGCCTAGCAACCTTCTAGTTATGGCCACCGCCTTGTCACACTGTTTCGTCGCCTTCAGATCCTCAGATACTATCACCCCAAGATCCCTCTCCCCGTCTGTACCTATCAGACTCTCACCGTCTAACACATACGTTTCCCGTGGATTTCTACTCCCTAAGTGCATCACTTTGCATTTCATTTTAATTGCCAAACCCTTAGACCATTCTTCTAGCTTCCTCAGATCCTTTTTCACGTTTTCCACTCCCTCCTGGGTGTCCATTCTGTTACAGATCTTAGTATCATCCGCAAATAGGCAAACTTTAACTTCTAACCCTTTGGCAATGTCACTCACAAATATATTGAACAGAATCGGCCCCAGTACCGATCCCTGAGGCACTCCAGTACTCACCTTTCCCTCATCCGAGCGAATTCCATTAACCACCACCCTCTGGCGTCTGTCCGTCAACCAGTTCCTAATCCAGTTCACCACTTCAGGTCCTATCTTCAGCCCTTCCAGTTTATTTAAGAGAGTCTCCTGTGGGGGGAACCGTGTCAAAAGCTTTGCTGAAATCTAAGTAGATTACGTCTATAGCTCGTCCCTGATTCGGTTCTCCGGTCACCCAATCAAAGAACTCAGTGAGATTCGTTTGGCACGATTTCCCTTTGGTAAAACCATGTTGTCTCGGATCTTGCAACTTATTGGTTTCCAGGAAATTCACTATCCTTTCCTTCAGCATCGCTTCCATTACTTTTCCAATAACCGAAGTGAGGCTTACTGGCCTGTAGTTTCCAGCTTCTTCCCTATCGCCACTTTTGTGAAGAGGGACCACATCCGCCGTTCTCCAATCCCTTGGAACCTCTCCTGTCTGCAAGGATTTATTAAATAAATCTTTAAGAGGACCCGCCAGAACCTCTCTGAGCTCCCTCAATATCCTGGGGGTGGATCCCGTCCGGTCCCATGGCTTTGTCCACCTTTAGATTTTCAAGTTGTTCATACACACTCTCTTCCGTGAACGGTGCTATATCCATTCCATTCTCATTTGTACTTTTGTCAGTCAATTGCGGTCCTTCTCCAGGATTTTCTTCTATGAAAACAGAACAAAAGTATCTATTTAGCAAATTTGCTTTTTCTTCATCATTATCCACATAGCGGTTCACAGTATCTTTTAGTCTCACAATTCCCTTTTTAGTCATTCTCCTTTCACTAATATACCTGACAAAATTTTTGTCACCCCTCCTTACATTTCTAGTCATTTGTTCTTCCGCTTGCGCTTTCGCCAGACGTATCTCTCTCTTGGCTTCTTTCAGTTTCATCCAGTATTCCTCCCTGTGTTCTTCTTCTTGAGTTTTTCTTTATTTCTGGAACGCCAACTCTTTAGCCTTTATTTTCTCAGCCACTTGCTTGGAGAACCATATCGGTTTCCTTTTTCTCTTGCTTTTATTTACTTTCCTAACATAAAGGTTTGTGGCCCTATTTATAGCTTCTTTCAGCCTGGACCACTGTCCTTCCATTTCTTGTATGTCGTCCCAGCCCATCAGCTCCTTCCAAGCCCCCTCCCTACCCATCTTCAAATCCTTGCTCAAAGCCCACCTCTTCAATGTTGCTTTCGGCACCTAACCTTTATACCTTTCAGGAAATCTAGACTGCCCCTATTTGACTAACTGTACATTTGTCCTTTAGATTGTAAGCTCCTTTGAGCAGGGACTGTCCTTCTATGTTAAATTGTACAGCGCTGCGTAACCCTAGTAGCGCTTTAGAAATGTCAAGTAGTAGTAGTAGTATTCCCCCATTTTACTAAAGTCACCTTACATTCCTCAACAACAGATTAGAAAGTTTCCCTTAATTCGCCATACAAAAAAAAATTAAAATTGTGGTGTCAGCTAAGGGACAGCAACATAAACCCTCTTGTGAAGTAACACAAAATCCTGCAAAATGACAAGCACACATTACCACACCTGCATCAAACCTAAGAATTCAAACTGCACCAGCCTTACCTATAAAAAAAAATCAGCAGTACAAATATTCTTGAATACTAATATACCTTCAGGTGGAAGAAAGAAAAGAAGCTGGACTGCAGCAGATTCTTACACAAAACCTAAATACAAAAATAAGAGACTGCAAACTGGAAACACATATGCAGACAAAAAAAAAAGTGGAAACCCTAAGAAACCAAATTCCATGAGCACTGGAACACTGAAGAAATAGAAACAAAAATATATTTCCTGTGCACTGAACAAAATGCACAGAAAAAATATATGTTTTCAAAGTTAACATATTTCATTCTCTAAAAACTGAAAATATATTTTTTTCATGTCTTTGTAATTTGATCATCTTATTTTTCCAGTTAGATTGGTCCTGGTCTCTCTTTATTACTTTCTTTTGTTGATTTTCTCTTTAGTCCTTTTTAAAGAGTCTAATTTTCATTTTCTATGGTCCCTGGCTTCCCTCTCCCGCCATCTGTGACACTGATCATTCTGTTTCATCTTTTTTTTCTCCATCTCTCTGATTTGCATTTTTTATCTATCCATAATTAAACTTTATTCCTCCTTCTTCCCCTTCTATTCTTTTCACCTATATAATAGCCTTCTATATCCTATGCTCAGCTCCTTAATGCTCTCATCCTCTCCATCTCTCACTCCTTCCCCAATTTCCCAAGACTTCATTTTCCCATCCTATCCAAACTCTCACTCTCCATTCACACTCTAATACCCATCCAATCCAGTCTGTTCTTCTGCTCTCCCACCAAATCCCCTAGTCTACTACTACTACTATTTAGCATTTATATAGCGCTACAAAGCGTATGCAGCGCTGCACAAACATAGAAGACAGTCCCCATGTAAGTGTGATTCTCTACTCTCCCATCTTCATGTCTTCAGTATCTGTCTTCCTGTCTATTTTCCCCTCCCTCAGTATGTGCCCTTCTACCACTTCATCATCCTTTTATAGCATCTGAACCCTTCCTCTTCCTTAGCATCCACCAACATGCTTTCTTCTTTTATATTCATCCCCTTACCTCCTTACCCAGCATTCATTTACCAAGTCTTTGCTCCTCCTTCCCCCATTCCCATTTACACCTTCCCCTATATCTGCCCTCCTTGATTTCTTCCCCCTCGGTATATGTTATTTTCCTTCCCACTCCCCCAACATATGCCAGCATTGGTCCCCTTTTCTCTCCCTCCTTCCCTCTCAACTAACATCTACTTGTTGTTCCTCACAACAGCAGTGACCACAGAAGCTTGAACTCTGAGTCCCCTCCACTCTACCTTTCATCAGCTACCTGGTGCTGTGTTGCTGGCATCATAAGTATGTTTGAAAACAGCAGGCACTTCCTGTGTCATAGGGGATACAGAAAGTGCTCCCTCTTCTTTCATACAATCTTGTAATGCCGGCAGCTGATACAAGACAAGACAGAGTGGCAGGGAGTGAGGGAACAAATTGGTGCTGCTTTCTGCCTAAGCACCAGAAAGGCTGGCCAGGGCTGGAGAAAAGAGTGGAGGGTCAGGCAGAGTTATTTGACACCTTTAAGCTTCAGTGCCCTGACTACTAGATTTTTCAATTAAACTTGGCTAGCATGAGGCACCTGGAGATAGCTTTCTCAAAATTTCAGAGAATCAGCGGTAAAAGGGATTCAAATTTGCATCCTAAAATCTTTCTTGACTTATATTTTAATACCTTTGAAATGATAACTCTACATTGGTACCTTTAATGATTTTATTTGCATATAAATGGGTATAATACCTGAAGACGTACTCAATTCCACATCTTTTTCAAGTAATTCTTCTGCTGGGACTTCTAATCCAGCTGCTTGAGTAAGAAATAAATTCCTGAGAAACAAAAATTGCATATACATGTTTTTAAATAACTTTCTGACAAAGGGTAGAAAAACATTTATCTGTGCCCTTCTCCTCCACTGCCAATCCATGGCATAGCTACAGGTTGGTCTGGGTGACCACACGCACACTCATTCTTAGCTCAGGCCCACCCTGTCTGGATTACAGGAGGCCACTCAGATGGGCTAGAGAGAACCTAGTTCCTCTTTTCAAAGGCCACATCCCTGGACCTGTGGTCCTCCCAGAGGCATGGAAGAGCATAGAGCTTCATATCTCCCAAATACTGCTACCTCTATTGCAATGTTTCTAATGGTTTGAACCATAGGCGGTCGGTGGCCCAACTGTTTGGGGAGGCTAAAGGGGGTGGGGTTAGGGGTAGGGCCAGGGGCGGAGCTTACATTCATAATTGTCTGACAACACACAGAAAAAAGTAAGTAAAAATAAAATAGTCACAATGCCTTTTATTAAATTTAGATATGTATATGTATCATATGTCAAAGAATGCTCAAAGCATATACTAACCACTATCGCTCAACTGCAAAACACTATGCACAACTTTGTGCAAAAACACTCAGAACCTTACTGTACCATAAATATTACACTGGGCAGACCCTAATACACCAATATACCACCCATACTGAAAATGCAGACCGTCAACAATATGAAACAAGGGATCATAATATCAAAATTCTCATGTAGAGCCACAAAACACCCTTTTAGGGTGGATAGTGTTCACAATGAGCTCCTTTTATTAACGACCATCTGTAGATCCTTCAAGAGGTAGTGTGTCATGATTTAGGCTCTATACCCTTTCTGATGTTTTGGTGCCACCTCAGTAAGGCCAACACACAATCTCTCCATTGCAAAACACTATACACAAACTTGTGCAAAAACACACTCATAACCTTACCCAAACCATTGTGGCTCTCAGCTAGTTTTCATACACATCCGTTGCATGGTAGAAAAGGATCTTGCACAGGTAGCTGTGCCAACAGGAAGGGTAAGTGCCAGTTTCAAAAGGTTTGTAAAATTTCAAGCACTTACCAACACTAAACCACATACACATCTATGGAGCAATTCAACATCAGATCCTCCAAAATATTCAAAAACTATGTCTGATGTTATGACAAACTAAAATTAAATTAAAGTGTTGATATCATCTCAGTAAGGCCAACACACAATCCCTCACTTGTGCAAAAACACACTCAGAACCTTACTGTACCATAGCGGCACTAACTCCAAGGACTCAAACAGCAACAATGTCATGTATGATAAGTCAGCACTGTAAATATTACACTGGGCAGACCCTAATACACCAATACACTACCCAATAAGAAAACAGAACAAACAGGACTACAACAAGATCTCTACAATGATAATACACGCTAGCAGAATAGCACATGCAAAACACAGACCGTCAACAATATGAAACAAGGGACCATAGATATGTTGTAATAGAGATATGAAGGCAAAAAAACCTGAACTGGAAACCTCATGAAGTCAGACTCTGCATACAGCAATACTATAAATACAGAAACAAACCCAAAAGATCAGAATACACATTTCCAAAAACTAATATAACAAAACAGCAAGGAAGACCTAGAAAGAGTCTCCCATGTCTCTATCTTTCACACTATGATCAGAAATTTGCCCTGTGTCCCTATTCCCCCTCCCCACAATTGTCCCTCTGTCTCTGTGACCCTAATCTCCTGCATGCCCTACTCTGGGGCCAGTATCGCTCCCTTTCAATTCCCACCATCCCTTCATAATCCAGTATTTCTCCCTCCTGTGTCCAGTGTCCCCCCCCCCCCCCCCCCCATCTTTTTCATCCAGCATTGTTTCCCTTCCCCCAGTTGTTTCTCTACTCTCACTCTCTATATCTTTCTCTCTCCCCTCCCCTACTCCTCCTTCATGTCTCTACCTCTCCCCTACTCTAGGGCCAGTAGCCGTCCCTCTCTCTTCTATTCCATCCAGCATCTTTCCCTGTCTCTTCTCCTCCTCTCCCAGTTCAGCCTCTTTGCCTGTTCCTTCCCCACTCATCAAAGCAGCACCTTTATATTTTCCTCCTCCTGCCTGTCCTCCTTCCCTACCCAGGACAATCAGAGCAGCACCTTAATCAGCTCTGGGCGGGATCTCTCCCAAAGGTTCAGTCAGTGAGCGCTCTTAAGATCTGCTTCTTCCCTCCACCCTACTTTAGTCCTGCTCCTTCCCTCCTCCCCCTTCCAGTCTCTCCCTGTATTAGTCTTGCTCCTTTTCTTCTGCCCTTTCCAGTCTCTTCCTCTTAGTTTCACTCTTTCCCTCCCCTCCCCAAAGAAGCAGTTTGAGTCCGATACTTGCCTTGATGTCTTTCTACTGTGGTCTGCAATGATCATAGCAGGTCTGCCTTGGGAAGGGAATGCACTCGACCTTCTTTCTGTGATGACGCGTCCCATCCTTGCAGAAGCAGGAAGTTGCGTCAGCTGACACTTGATGCATCAGAAGAGGAAGGCTGAGTCCCCGAGGCAGGCCTGCTATAATTGCTAGAGTGGAGACTGTACAGTCCGTGGCGCTAGACTAGTCGAAGTTGGGATAAGAGAGAGCAACAGGACGGGAGTCCCGGGGTCAGCTGTCACCCAGTGCAGAAACCCAAAGGTGGTGGTAACAGGTTCTGTGGGCTGCAGCAGCTAATTCTTCTTTCCTGTGCTTTGCTGCATGCATGGTGCTCCAGTACCCCAGCTACCTTTGGTGAGGCTTGTCGGGTCTGCTTTGTTTGGGGCGGCTGAGCCTCCCCAAGCCTCTTATACCGGGCGCCTATGGTTTGAACAAAACTGTGCCCTGTAAATATCATGGAATCTGCGTTTCCAACCATGAAACCGTATGGCAGATGAGACAGCAGGCAGAAGCTAAATATGAGAACTTCCCTTCAGCTGCCAACCAAATTGGGGAGGAATCAACAACAGGGTCTAGGGGGGTTCAGCCATAGACAGGATCACTGCAATTGCTTGGAGGTAAGGAAAGTGTGATGGAGAAACAGCTTGGATTGAACAGTAAAGAAAAGAGAGAACAATTATATATCAGATGGTACAGGCCCAGCAGCCTGACCCAGCTCCTTCTTTTTGCTACCAGCCCTGGACAAGAATAATTTTAGAATGGCTATAGACCTAAGCCCCTGTATCTTGACTACCATTCTCCTGCACTGTAATGCTTGGCATGGCATTTTTAACATCTGTATCACAAGAACAGCTTATACAGAAATATTATTAAAATGTTTGCTACCATTTAGAAAGTGAAAGCAAATACAGGATGTTAATTTTAAACTGGAAGCGCTGAAGAAAAAGTATCTGTTTAAGCGATGCCACTGAAAATCCACAGATAAAAGTTAAATGGATAAAATATCTATTTAACTTTATACCTGTTGTATGTGAAATGCCACTTAACCAGATAATTTATCTGGAATGGACAATTTTACTGCTTCTATGCTCTCCTGGAACCAGTCAAAAGTCTACCCTTGCTTTGACTGGGGAGCTGTTTGGGATTTTTGAGCTCTTTGCTGCCACTGTCAGGAGTGAGAGCTCTGGGCTGGTTGTGATGGATGAGAGGTAGGAATGTACCTATGTCTGTGTAGTAGTAAGACATCTGATGCCCTCCCACTGATAAATTCCTGGAAGAGAAGATGGCAGAAGAGTAGGCTGGGATAGTGACATTTATTTATTTCATTTATATCCCACATTATCCCAATAGATCAGGTTCAAAGTTGCTAATAACTTATTGTAATTAACAGTACAAAAAGTGATACAGGATAGCATACATTAAATAGTAAATGAGGATTGACTTCATGGTATCGTTATGTATCTTGATGAGCTTAGTGACCTCCTCTACTTTGTCACCAAAAAAGTTATCTCCCTGGCATGGGACATCCGCCAACTTCTCCTAAACAATTGGTTCTAGGTTGAGGACATGCAGCCAGGTGAGTCTGCATATTCCAGTACCCATTGTGGAGGCCCTGGATGCCATGTTGAAAGCATCATAGGTTGACAAGCCATGTGCTTTCTACACTCCTCCTGCTTGGCTACCAGCTGGCAGAGCTCTATAGCCCTCTCAGGTAGTAGAAGATCTGCAAATTCCGCCACACCATGCACTAGGTTCTGGAAATGAACGCTCATGAACAGCTAGTAAGAATGTATGCAGACGGTTTGATTAACACTCTGAAAAACCTTTCTCCCAAAAGACTCTAGTCCTCGCCTTCATCCCAGGGGCACTGAGAAACGAGTATTGGAGTTTATGGATCTTTTGAGGGCAAATTTGACAACCACAGAATGGTGTGGAAGCTGGAACTTCTCGAATCTAGAAGCCTTTTGGACTCTGTACAGCCTATTAAGGGGAAGGCGGACTCTATGTATGGGGGGGGGGGGGGGGGGGGTATCTCCCACTACTTCATCTGTATTGCTCTAAAGATACTGTGTGTGAGAACTGTCACAGTTTCCTTTGGAGGGGCATCAAAGTAAAGAATCTCCAACATTACTGCCCTAGGCTCATCCTCGACGTCCAACTGAAGACTGATGAACTTATCCATCACCCTTACAAAATCAGTGAAGGCGAGCTCCTCAGGGAGAGACCATCTCCTCTCATTAGGTGGAATGGGTTCTGATGGTGATGCGAGGGGACCCCTCCTCCGAGAGGAAATCTGGCACCTGGTCAAAGTCCCAGAACCGGTTTGAATCAGACTAAAAAAAAAATACTCTTGAGAGACGAGTCTGCACCTGACTCAGACCCTCAAACTAAGGACCTGGCTCTGGGTGAGAGCTCTAACGGGTGGAGTTCCCTCCTTTGCCCACAAGAAAAATCCTCCCCAATACACTGAACAACGACACCATCTCCACTGGTGCTGACGCCGATGCCCATCGAGGCATTGGTTTCATCAATCGGTGAACAGATGTTGCATAGACCTCCAGAATGGGCTGAGGCTCCATCAGGGTTGATATCAGTGCCCTCGATGCTCTGGCATCACATCGGTCAGGAAGATGCTGCAACACTTCCTGCTGCATGGTCTGGATCCACTCTTCAAGGTCCGGCATTGGTAAAGGCAGGGGCCTAGCTGGTTTGGTCACATTCTTAGCAGACATTGGGACCAAACCAAAGGCTTGGTCCCAGTTCAGTGAAGGTTGATGCATCTGCTGCAGTGCCTTGGAGCATGAGCTCCTCTAGCAGCATGGGCTCCTCTAGCAGCATTGATGCTTCTCAGCATTTTGCTGACTGCTGTTGGCATTATGCCTGAAAATTCAATGCCAGGATATGTTCTTGCTTCGACATTAAATTTCCGGAGCCGGCTAAACCATTGCCAGTTAAGTGTGATATTCAGCACTTAACCAGTTATGGAGTAAGATAGAACAAACTTTTTTTCGGTCCTATTTATGCAGTGACCTGGGCCAGTTAAGTGCTGAATATCGGCACTTAACCAGCCAAGCACTGATTTTTCCCCCCGAGAATGCCCCCCATAATAGCTAGTTATGAGTTTGTCGCTAACTGGATATTCCTAGTAGCACTAAACTGTTAAGTGGCACTGACTATGACTAGTTAGCCTCGAACAAGCAACTAAACTAGCTAGGAGCCATTGTTGGCTAGTTAAATCGCTTTGAATATTGATCCCCAAATTTATAAATTATGTAAACAGAGAATCCCTATCATTATTTATTTATTTATAGTACATTTATACACCACATTTTCCCGCAAAAACAGGCACAATGCGGTTTACAAAATTACATAAAGTTACATATCAATGAGGGTAGTGACTGAATAACTGTTTGAAACAGGTTCAGTCAAGAGGAAGAAGGTGTGGACTGAGTGATGTAGTTGGGATAAGCCTTCTCAAACAAAAATGTTTTTAAGGTTTTCTTGAAAATTTGATGGTCGGCAATCTCTTTTAAGGATCTTGTTAGACTGTTTCAAGACTTTGGGCTGACATAGGAGAAGGATGAGGAAAAGAGCGATTTATAACGAACAGATTTATAGCTTGGGTAGTGTAAGTAGAGGTATGATCGAGCTGTCAAGGAAGCATTTCTGGATGGTAGATCTATCAAATCTTCCATGTAGGCAGGGGCCTCCCCATTGATAATCTTGTGAGTTAACGAGCAGATTTTGAAGGTTAGATGACCCCAAAACACAAGAGGGCAGATTTGTGAAAGAAAAATTAAAGGGGGTACTTCCAAAAGAAAAGGCATACCATATTATGAGCCACATTACAATAATGCAGGAGACAGCAGAATTATTACCACCTGGACTGGGGATTTTTTTTTAAAGCTGTTCAGGGTAAAAAAAATCCATTATCAAGTATCTCTACATTTTACATAACATTTTGGGCTCCTTTTACAAAGCTGCGCTAGCAATTTCAGCTCAGCAAATGCAACGAAGCCCTTAGGAATTGAATGGGCTTCGTTGCATTTGCTGTGCTGGAATTGTTATAGCATGGCATAATAAAATAAGTCCTTATGGGAATCGCAAAATAAAGAAAAAAAAATCAAGAGATCTAGCTTCTTGGTGTAATACAAGAAATAATTTTCTACGCTATTGGCTTTCTCTTGTTACAGTAGGAAATATCCAAATCCTTCATTCCAAAAACAAAACTTGAGACTTGCAGAAATATAGTTTATTTAGTTATTCCGACATTTATATCCCACATTATCCTGAACATATTCAAGTTCAATGTGACTTACAATAAATAAAACAAGCAAAGTTTACAGTACTATAAAGAAAATATCAAAGTAATAGTAATTTTCCCATTAGCGTGTGGCCATAAGCACGTAAGCCCTTAACACCACCTATTTTATAGGCAATAAGGGCTCATGCACTAATCAGCACATGGCAATGCCCACACACTAACCAATTAGCATGGCTGCACCCACTCTCTGCTCCCAGTGGTAGTGCTCTTTAACTTGCTTAGGTAAGCAGCTTAGTAAATGGACCCCTAAGGCTCCTGCACCCATTATCAATTTGCTCCAATTATCTATGGACCAAAAGCTAAACTTTATTTGAGCAACATTTACTTCTTTTAATTTCACCAATGGATTTCTCAATAGACTCAATTCTAGTCAGCATTTCAGCTGTCTTGAAACATTTCTAACACATGAATTAACCAAAGCATTGAGCCTCACCCATACATACCAGATAGATTCCAAAGTTATGGTGAGTAGTTGAAACAATATTGGAAGAGAATCAGAACCTGAAAGAGCTCCAACTGGATTCACCTCCGCCAACTCTAAGCCCATTACTACACTACTCACCACTCCACCATCCAGTTCTGACTCTCCCTCCAGGTTGGTCACTGCTTCTGATCTATGATTTGGCATTTCCTCATGAGTGGACCCTCCCAGCTTGGTGCTTCCAATGACCTGATCGGTCTGCGCTAGTAACTCTACTGCATAACTATTTTATTAATTTATCTTATTTCCAGTGACTTGACGTACCACCAGTCACACACCTGGGAGCAGCAAAGCGGTTTATAATACAATACTGTAAAGATAACAGCTTACAATATAATAGAATTTGAATTGAAAGGAATTTATTATTTCTAGTCTGCCCTTGTCCAGAGCAGAGTACAAACATACATACATAAAATCAAGAAACACAAAAACATAATAAATTAAAATCACAAAAAACATCCAACAATACACAGCTCCAGCAGTGAGTCCAGTCAATCTATAGCATTTCTTCAAGTTTAGTCAGTAAAAGCAGTATACAATAAAAAGTCTCTCAGACATTTCTTAAATGTAGACAAGCAGGATTCACATTTAATCCGCAATGGCTATTTATTCTATGCAATAGGTCCATAGATGGAAAATGTGGCAGTCTGTGTAAGCTCTAAACCTAGGGAGGTGGAGTTGGATTCTAGACCCCAAACAGATTCTGCAACACTGTCTGCCCGAATCGACTGTTGCATCGGGTATCCTCCTCAAGTCAGTAATGAGATGTGAATGTGTGGACTGAAGACCATGACACAGCCTTGCAAATTTCTTCAATGGCGGCTGACCGCAAGTGGGCTACTGATGCAGCTGTGGCTCTGACATTATAAGCCTTGACATGACCCTTTAGAGTCAGACCAGCCTGTGCATAAGTGAAGGAAATGCAATCTGCCAGCAAATTAGAGATGGTGTGTTTCCCGATGGTGACCCCCATCCTGTTGTGATCAAAAGAAACAAAAAGTTGGGTGGATTGTCTTTGGGGCCTTGTCCGCTCCATGTAGTAGGCCAATGCTTGCTTGCAGTCCAGGGTGTGCAAGGTGCTCTCACCAGGATGGGCATGAGGTCGGGGAAAGAATGTTGGCAAGACAATCGACTTGTTCAGATGAAACTCCGACACAACCTTCGGCAGGAACTTAGGGTGCGTGCAGAGGACTACTCTGTTGTGATGAAACTTACTATAAGGTGCATCCACTACTAGAGCCTGAAGCTGAAGTAACAGACTCCAAGAAAATGATCTTCTAGGTCAAGTATTTCAGATGACAAGAATTCAGTGACTCAAATGGAGCTTTCATCAGCTGGGTGAGAACAATGTTGAGGTCCCATGACACAAGCAGAGAATTGACAGGGGACTTTGACAAAAGCAAACCTTGCATGAAGTGAACAACTAGAGGCTGTCCAAAGATGGGCTTAATTTTATAAGTTGATGAAAGCACTAATTGCACTGAGGTGAACCCTTACAGAGTTGGTCTTAAGACCAGACTTGAAAAGGTGTAGAAGGTATTCAAGTAGGGTCTGTGTAAGGCAGGAAATAGGATGTATGCTGAGGGACTTTGTGATTCATCTGAGTGCCAAAGAGATCCATCAAGGGGGTGCCCCACGCTCAGAAGCCCATCCACAGGAACTCCCCAACCTAGGAAAGGTCTGTCACCAGCACCTTTTGCGGCTGAGGAATTTGGAGGTCCCAGGGTCAAATTGGTTCAAATGGTCCACCATAGAAGAGAGCGAAGAAGCTCTGAGGACACTTGGATGACATCTTCCAGATTCCCTGTGGCTTGACACCACTGTGAAGCTAGGGTCCACTGTGCTGACCTCACGTGAAGGCATGTCATAGGTGTTACATACACTGTGGATGCCATGTGACCCAACAACCGAAACATCTGCCGAGCCGTGATCTGCTGCGAAGCTGGAACCCGAGAAGCCAGTGCTAGTGTCTGCCATCGGTTCCGGGAGAAAGTCTCGAACCTCCCGAGTATCGAGCAGGGCTCCAATGAATTTGGGTATACATATGAAGTATCACATACCATGTAAAATGAGTTTATCTTGTTGAGCAGACTGGTTGGACCGTACAGGTCTTTATCTGCCGTCATTTACTATGTTACTATGTGCTGGGTTGCATGGGACCAGTAAATTGTAGCTTGGAGCAGCGGAATGTCCCTTGTGAACCATAACAAGAAGTTTGAATTAGATATGTGGAACTAGGGAGCCAATGTTTAGTGATAAGTAGAATGGAGACATGGTCAAAGTGATGGTTTAACTGCTGTACACCAAATTCTCCTACTGCTGCTCCCTCTGCAACACCAGAATGACACCTGCTTTGCCAAAGACACCAAGGCTCCCTCACTCAGTGTCTGAGTGGAAATCTGCTCTGGTGAACTAACTGCAGCTGCAGACTGGAAAAAGTTGTCACTGTTCATTTGCTGTGACTCTGGAGAGGAGAATGATGGAGACTAACACACAAAACCTTTCCTTTTTGGGGGGATATATCCAGTTAAATCTCTAAGGAAACAGTCTATTCAACTCCACCATAGTGTGCCACCATCTTGCTTCACCTCAGGGCAGTTTGCTATTTATCAATTAGTATGTTTTTGCTTTAGTATTTATTGAGGAGGTAATTTTATATAAATTGAGTAGGATGTGTGGAAAAATGGGCTGCCTAAATATGTAGGGAAAATAGTTGGGAAGGGTAACATGATTAAGGAAGTGATTAAACATTTTAAAGTCGTTTCTTTCTTTACAACATCTGTAAAATCCGCCCCTTTATTTCCGAGCACTCTACCAAAACCCTCATCCACACCCTTGTCACCTCTCGTTTAGACTACTGCAATCTGCTTCTTGCTGGCCTCCCACTTAGTCACCTCTCCCCTCTCCAGTCGGTTCAAAACTCTGCTGCCCATCTCATCTTCCGCCAGGGTCGCTTTACTCATACTACCCCTCTCCTCAAGACCCTTCACTGGCTCCCTATCCGTTTTCACATCCTGTTCAAACTTCTTCTACTAACCTATAAATGTATTCACTCTGCTGCTCCCCAGTATCTCTCCACACTCGTCCTTCCCTACACCCCTTCCCGTGCACTCCGCTCCATGGATAAATCCTTCTTATCTGTTCCCTTCTCCACTACTGCCAACTCCACACTTCGCGCCTTCTGTCTCGCTGCACCCTACGCCTGGAATAAACTTCCTGAGCCCCTACGTCTTGCCCCATCCTTGGCCACCTTTAAATCTAGACTGAAAGCCCACCTCTTTAACATTGCTTTTGACTCGTAACCACTTGTAATCACTCGCCTCCACCTACCCTCCTCTCTTCCTTCCCGTTCACATTAATTGATTTGATTTGCTTACTTTATTTATTTTTTGTCTATTAGATTGTAAGCTCTTTGAGCAGGGACTGTCTTTCTTCTATGTTTGTGCAGCGCTGCGTATGCCTTGTAGCGCTATAGAAATGCTAAATAGTAGTAGTAGTAAAGTCCTTTTATGGGCCCATCTCCATCAAAGACAGAAAACAAAAGAGGACCAGTCCCCACAATAGGACAGAAAACCAGAAGGATTTGGTAGTGATCAGGAGGAGAGCAAAGAACTCAGGAGTGCACCTTGGTTGTAAAAGTTTTAAGGTAATATCCAGTATCTTGGCTGTCATATCGACCCGATACAGCATTGTTTTGGCATGACCCATTTGATTCAGAGGTCTAGGACTGATTATAAGCCAGATTCTGTGCAATGTTTTCTAAGAAACCAGAAGGCTTCACATAAAAACACAGCTGAAGTCTTTCATAGAACAGAATGGCCACTAGATTGTACATTACTTCCTTTGTGTTTCTAATCACCTGTTTGAATATAAATTATATCACTAGAAAGTCAGATTGTGGCAGAATAGATGTCTGCTTTGTCAATAGTATTTATTTCCCTTAATCATCATAGCTTTGCTTTAACACAATAAACATGGAATTCAGATATACAATTCTTAATTGTACAGATATAAAATACTCCTTTACCTGGGTATATTTAGATCTTTAAGCCTGCAATTAAACAGATGACGTATAAGCTCTAAATTTTCTTCTTCTAGCTTTTGAACAGCAACTTCCAGGTCATATACATCCTTTCTGTAATTGGCAACCTATCAAGAGGGAAAAACATTTCATGCTTGCAATTTGAAATAAGATGTATATATTTTTTGAACCTAAACAACTAATTGAATTTATAGTATGTAAGGAAGAATTGAAGAATCATGTATCTGTTCCACAATTCACTGAGGTTGGCTAGGTGGACTATGAAATTACTTGGGGGCCCTTTTACAAAGCGGCGGTAAGTTCTAAAGCGTGCTTACCGCACGCTAAAAAGGCAGTACTGTCGGACGCATTCAGGCATCCCGTGGTAGTTCTGGGATCGGCATGTGCCAATCCCGTGCTAAAATATATAAAATATTTTTTAACACGGGGCATATTTGGAGGCAGAGAGTAGGTGTGCCCTGTGTTAATCAGGTAGCATGGGTAAATTACCACACGTGCCCGATTAGCGTGGGGTTAGCATGGGAGCCCATACCACCTAGTAAATAGTGGTGGTAAGGGCTCATGCAATAATTAAGAAATTAGCAAATAGCCATTAAGGGGAAAATAGAAATTGCGGTCACTTTACTGCTACACTAAAAGTGGCCTCAGCGTGCGAGAAACAAGTGCTAAAAATAGCGCAGGCTACTTTTTAGCGCTGTTTTGTAAAAGGGCCCCTTAGTGTCTAATAGATTAAATTTGTTTTTTCCGAAATCTTGGATTCTTTTTAGTTTTGTGGTCAAAGTGAGACGGATATTTCCTTTTTTTATATAATGTTAGTAAAAATATGTGGTATTTCCTAAGTTGCAATAATTGTTAATTGGACTGTATTGATATAATAATTAATAACAAAAAGTAAAAAAAAAAAAAAAAAAAACTTTGGAATGTAGGAAAAAGTACTCATTTTTTACCTTGCAAGACAGCATTACAAAATAACGTTTGATATATGAAACATGAATCACTATTGTACTGATTTCTTTATCTTTGTTTGAAAATATAAATAAAAATGAAAGTTGAAAAAAGAAATTAACGTTACATACCTCTTTGTTCATCCAATCATTTTCCTTAATCTCCTGGCGACTCTTTCTATCAATATGTTTTATGGCATACTGCAAAAATATGATTTCAAATAATGGTCTTTCTCATCTTTCATAGGAATCAATTTATACCAAGCAATGTATCTGTAAATTGAGGAAATAACTCCTACAATGGGCCACTAATGTGTAACATAAAAATTTAAAATAAAAAATAATGTTTTAAAATTTCAAAAATAAACCAGGATTACAGCAATCGCTGAGGAGTTACACTTTACAATCTATCAATTAAGTTACACCCAACTGACATGTGGTATGTGACAGCTGTCAGGAGTAAGTAAATAAGTGCTGGTGGCTGAAAACGTATAAAGAAAACAGAAATTATCCAATACAACTTTGCAGTCCTAAGTATAACAACCCAGCCACCCCGAATGAGTACCTGTTCAGCTTAGTTCAGGCGAGGGACTATGTAGGGCCTTTTCAATTAAAATGCTGGTATTGTCACTCCACTAATGCTGACCATGCTTTTTATAGCTGTGTCATTGTTATATATCCACTGGAAGCAAAAGTCCATGCATATAGTGATATTAATAGTTTGGTTAGTTTAACCAATCACTGTGTGGTGAATTAATCTTAATAAATATGTCAGCATTTCTAGCAGGGAAAGTTTATCACATAATTAGCATAAAATATTCTAGAACAGACTATAAGGAATTAAAGGGGTCTTTTATAAAGGTGTGCATGTTTAGTGCACGCTAATCATTAGCGCGTGCTAACCACTAGAGACACCCATAGGAATATATGGGCATCTGTAGAATTTAGCGCACACTTATTTTTAGCATGAACTAAAAATGCTAGCATGCGTTTGTAAAAGTACCCCTAAATGACCTGACTAAACTTATTGCTTTACATACTACCTTGCTACTCTAAGAAGATTAATAGACACCTACCCCTGGATTCTATGTATTGCGGCGAGATTTCTGTGCAGAAATCAAAACATATTCCATAATGATGCGCATAATCTAATTGGCTAACAAGCCAATCAGCGTTGATAATTGCCAATTAACAAGCAATTATTGAAACTAATTGGTATTAATTAGAATTTGCAAGAACCATCTAAGCATATTCTATAACGTGCTGCGAGTAAAATTCTAAGTCTCATAGTTGAAAAGGGTGAATGGCCATGGCTTGGAATGGGTGGGTTGTGGGCGTTTCTAAAATTTATGCATGTTGTTATAGAATACACCCTTGTCCGTGCCTAATTTAGGCGGTTGGCAAACAAGCATCTGAGAGCCGAGACTGCACGTTAAGTTCCCCTTGAGAAAGCCAGGAGGGCGAAACAGGCTCCTGTTGGGGTGTGCTTGTCTACGGCATGCAGATAAGTTATAAGTTTGAAGTTTGCTAAATGGCTAACAGCATGTGGAAATGATATATTAAAAAAAACATATAAAAATAACAAAATAAACGAAAAAAAGTATAAAAGCCAGTAGTGCTGTTAGCGGATTGAAAAGGTAGGAGGGAGGGCATGAGTCTATGATTAGAACGTTAGCAGCAGATATATTCAAGATTAGCTGCGACTAAATATGAGACTATGCCTGGAAACTCCACCCTAGTAATTCTCCCATAACACTCTACTTTTTTGTAATTTTTGTATTTACTGGATTGTTATCAAAGGTATTAGTAGAGTCGAGCTGCATTGTTTGGCAGTAATTTAGGTGCTGGCATTTACACCAGGTTTTACTTGGCACAACTGCTCGCAACTAAGTATAGTTGCAAGAACCGGCACTCAGCATATTCTATAAACCGCACAGAAATTTAGGCTTATTTATTTATTTGTTGCATTTGTATCCCACATTTTCCCACCTAATTTGCAGGCTCAATGTGGCTTACATAGTACCATAAAGGTGTTCGCCTAGTCCGGTAAAGAAACAAATACAGGTGATATTGTGGTCGAATAAGGTACATTGTTTCAGTTACAATGGGGGTCAATGAGAGGAGGGGTTATATAGAGGGGCATAATCGAACGGAAATGCCTATCTCCATGGGCGTTTATCTCCGAGAACGGGTCCGTGAAGGGGTGGGCCGAACCGTATTTTCAAAAAAATAGACGTTTTTGAGCTGGGCGTTTGTTTTTTGTAGCGATAATGGAAACTAAAAACGACCAGCTCAAAAAACGTCCTAATCCGAGCCATTTGGTCGTGGGAGGGGCCAGGATTGGTAGTACACTCGCCCCCCTGATATGCCAGGACACCAACTGGGCACCCTAGGTCAGTGCGGTGGACTTCAGAAAAAGCTCCCACATGCATAGCTCCCTTACCACGGGTGCTGAGCTCCCAACCCCCCTCCCCCAAAACCCACTACCCACAAATGTACAACACTGCCATATAGCTCTTAGGGGTGAAGGGGGCACCTACATGTGGGTACAGTGGGTTTTGGAGGCCTCCCATTTACCAGCACAAGTGTTACAGGTAGGGGGGGTGGGCCTGGGTCCACCTGGGTGAAGTGCACTGCGGTACCCACTAAAAGTGCTCCAGGGATCTGCATACACGCTGGCCTCTAGGACTTGTTACTGCTGTATAACATTGGCACACCAGTTAACACCTGAAGACTAATCTCTCCGAAAACGTCCTTTATTGGAATAACCGCGTTTACTCACAGTTAACTGCAGATCAGAGGTTGTGCCCCACTGGCAACGACTGTCCCTGGTACTGAGATGAGCAGTAGGTCAGAGCTGGCAGAATGCTGTACAATGCCCTCTTTCAGCCACATTCAAGGGAAGAACTAAGTTCTGTAATGTGTTTAACACAGGAAAGGGAACTAAAACTGGCTTACAAAAATGGCCACTACCGCATGGACTACAACAGGAAACACAACAGGGCACACTCTGACCCAGTAGGCAGGGAGAAAAGCACCATGGGAGAAGAGCCTACCAACTACCAACATCGTGAGACTGTAACACAAGCTAATGACATCACGGAGCCCAATACCCTACACCCACCACAATGCAATGCTGATGTGACCCTGTACTGCACCCGAGAGCCACATCTGACCCAGGGAAAGGCTGTGACAGGATCGAACACATTCTGCTGTCATGGAGGTGGGTACGGCATTTGAGGCTGGGATACAGGCTGGAAAAAAAGTTTGTAAAGTGGGGGTTTTTTGGTGGGAGGGGGTTAGTGAGCACCGGGGGAGTCCGGGGAGGTCATCCCCGATTCCCTCCAGTGGTCATCTGGGCAGTTGGGGCACTTTTTTGGGACTTGTTCGTGAAAAAAAAGGGTCCAAAAAAAGTGACCCAAAATCACGGTAACGCCTTTTTTTTTTTTTTTTCGATTATCAGCTAAAGACGCCCATCTCTCCTCGGCTGATAACCACGCCCCAGTTCCGCCTCCACCATGCCTCCGACATGCCCCCGTCAACTTTAGTCGTTTCCGCGACGGAGTGCAGTTGGAAACGCCCAAAATCGGCTTTCGATTATACTGATTTGGGCGCCTTTGCGAGATAAACGTCTATCTCCCGATTTAGGTCGCACTATAGGTGTTTTTCTCTTTCGAAAATAAGCTGGATAGTGTTCATTACGAGCTTTGGTTTTGATGTGTTGCAGAGTGTAGGTATTTATGTTGGGTCGGTGGGATATGCCTTTTTGAACAGGTAGTTTTTTTAATGATTTCCTGAAGTTTAGGTGGTCGTAGGTTGTTTTCACAACTTTTGGCAATGCGTTCCATAGTTGTGTGCTTATATAGGCAAAGCTGGATGCATAGGTTGCTTTGTATTTAAGTCCTTTGCAGTTTGGGTAGTGGAGGTTTAGGTATGTTCCAGATGATCTGGTTATGTTTCTGATTGGTAGGTCTATGAGGTCTGTCATATATCCTGGGGTTTATTCTATAATGTACACCTAAATGAAGGCATACAATATAGAATGTGCTTAGACGAATTTCATTTTGGCACCAAAATTTTAGGAATGATACATAGAATTTTAAGAAACCCAAGAGGTTAAAATATAAGGAATTACAAGGGAGATATTACTGTAATCCTCCTCATATGTAGTCAATATACATCCCTCCCCTAACACTATAGTTTCAACCTATGGTAATAAAAATGTAGCAAAGTACACTGGATTCCTCCAAGGCCAGTTTAAAGGATCATGTGTTTATCAGATATTAGTTTTGCAGTGATAGTCAGAGAAGGCCTGGTCAGTTAAAACAGTCTTGTTGACACTGGGCTGATATGGACAGAACTAGATGTAATCATTCATAAGCAAGCAGAGGACAAAGGCTCAGTGACAAACTTCAGTAAAACCCTCCACTTATACCTCATAAGAGCACTATACAACTTTGTATTTGTTATCCACCGACTGGGCAAACGCCTTTGACGGTACTATGTAAGCCACATTGAGCCTGCAAATAGGTGGGAAAATGTGGGGCATAAATGCAACAAATAAATAAATAAATAAATAAAACAGTATCCAATATCTGCACCACCTATGTCCCATATGAAGAGGCAAAAACAGAAATTGCGCAGTGCTGTCCACTCTGAATATGTTACTAGCCTAAGGGGGTCTTTTACTGAGGTGTGCTACATACAGTGGGGGAAATAAGTATTTGATCCCTTGCTGATTTTGTAAGTTTGCCCACTGACAAAGACATGAGCAGCCCATAATTGAAGGGTAGGTTATTGGTAACAGTGAGAGATAGCACATCACAAATTAAATCCGGAAAATCACATTGTGGAAAGTATATGAATTTATTTGCATTCTGCAGAGGGAAATAAGTATTTAATCCCTCTGGCAAACAAGACCTAATACTTGGTGGCAAAACCCTTGTTGGCAAGCACAGCGGTCAGACGTCTTCTGTAGTTGATGATGAGGTTTGCACACATGTCAGGAGGAATTTTGGTCCACTCCTCTTTGCAGATCATCTCTAAATCATTAAGAGTTCTGGGCTGTCGCTTGGCAACTCGCAGCTTCAGCTCCCTCCATAAGTTTTCAATGGGATTAAGGTCTGGTGACTGGCTAGGCCACTCCATGACCCTAATGTGCTTCTTCCTGAGCCACTCCTTTGTTGCCTTGGCTGTATGTTTTGGGTCATTGTCGTGCTGGAAGACCCAGCCACGACCCATTTTTAAGGCCCTGGCGGAGGGAAGGAGGTTGTCACTCAGAATTGTACGGTACATGGCCCCATCCATTCTCCCATTGATGCGGTGAAGTAGTCCTGTGCCCTTAGCAGAGAAACACCCCCAAAACATAACATTTCCACCTCCATGCTTGACAGTGGGGACGGTGTTCTTTGGGTCATAGGCAGCATTTCTCTTCCTCCAAACACGGCGAGTTGAGTTCATGCCAAAGAGCTCAATTTTTGTCTCATCTGACCACAGCACCTTCTCCCAATCACTCTCGGCATCATCCAGGTGTTCACTGGCAAACTTCAGACGGGCCGTCACATGTGCCTTCCGGAGCAGGGGGACCTTGCGGGCACTGCAGGATTGCAATCCGTTATGTCGTAATGTGTTACCAATGGTTTTCGTGGTGACAGTGGTCCCAGCTGCCTTGAGATCATTGACAAGTTCCCCCCTTGTAGTTGTAGGCTGATTTCTAACCTTCCTCATGATCAAGGATACCCCACGAGGTGAGATTTTGCGTGGAGCCCCAGATCTTTGTCGATTGACAGTCATTTTGTACTTCTTCCATTTTCTTACTATGGCACCAACAGTTGTCTCCTTCTCGCCCAGCGTCTTACTGATGGTTTTGTAGCCCATTCCAGCCTTGTGCAGGTGTATGATCTTGTCCCTGACATCCTTAGACAGCTCCTTGCTCTTGGTCATTTTGTAGAGGTTAGAGTCTGACTGATTCACTGAGTCTGTGGACAGGTGTCTTTCATACAGGTGACCATTGCCGACAGCTGTCTGTCATGCAGGTAACGAGTTGATTTGGAGCATCTACCTGGTCTGTAGGGGCCAGATCTCTTACTGGTTGGTGGGGGATCAAATACTTATTTCCCTCTGCAGAATGCAAATAAATTCATATACTTTCCACAATGTGATTTTCCGGATTTAATTTGTGATGTGCTATCTCTCACTGTTACCAATAACCTACCCTTCAATTATGGGCTGCTCATGTCTTTGTCAGTGGGCAAACTTACAAAATCAGCAAGGGATCAAATACTTATTTCCCCCACTGTAAGTACATAAGCACCATCATACTGGGAAAAGACCAAGGGTCCATCAAGCCCAGCATCCTGTCTCCGACAGCGGCCAATTCAGGCTTCAAGAACCCGGCAACCCCCCCATAAAAAAAAAAAATTAATAATGTTCAATGGACTTTTCCCTCAGGAATCTGTCCAAACCCCCTTTAAATTCCATAAGGCCAGCTGCTGTCACTAGTGTTTTTCGCTGGAGCTAAATGCTGAGATGCCCATGGGCGTCTCAGTGTTTAGCACCAGCTGATTTTTAGCTCGAGCTAAAGATGCTAGCGCACCTTAGTAAAAGGCCCCCTAAATTAGTATTGATATAGGACAAAATGAAGGGTTTCTGGTAGGCTGCCACAGTCTACTAATTCTGAAAAAAACACAACTTGTGCTCTTTCAGAAACAATAAACAAAGAGTGAATTTTGGTTATCTTCATAGCATTTAAAAAAAAACCCACAAACTATTTTCAAGCTTGTTAGTTCTGTGTCTGTCCAAGCTTGCTAGTTCTGCATAGGGCACTTGGGGTGCTGATGTATGAACTTAACACATCGAACCCTCCTTATCTGAGAAGTAAATGTTCGAAACCTTGGTCAAGAGGAGTGGGCCACCCAAATGAAGAGGATGAAACATTAAAAAAAAAGTATACCTCTGTAGCTTGTTCCTTTTTTGCATCCATTCGTTTCTCTGCAAGTCGTGATATATCATTTTTCATGGATTCCAAAGTTTTTCTAAAATGTTCTTTGATGAGAAGAGCAAAAGTCAACTGAGTTTATTTCCACTAAAAATAAACAAGTCTATGAGCACAATAACATTTTATTTAATGTAGCTTCTTCAGTATAAATATCTCTCAAATGTTTCTGAATAATCATATAAAAGAAAGTAAAATATAATATATCAATTGACTTCCACAGATTAGGATAAAATTATTATTTACTTTACAAGCAACAAGTAAATCTTAACACAGGATATAAGGCAGAAGAAAAGAGCAGTTTAGATTAACATTAATACATTATTCTGGATAAAGCATGGAATACAGTAAGATATACTAACTAACCCCCCCCCCCCCCCCTGTTTACTAAGCCGTGCTAATATAGACACAGCCCATTCATTTTGAAAGGGCTGTTGTCGGCATTGCCGTGCGGCTTACTAAACAGGGATGTAAGCTAGGAACAGAGAAAATGTACAGATTAAAAGAATAGGGAGAATAAGAAAATTAAGAATAGCTATATTGGGTCAGACCAGCGATTCATCTAGCCCAGTATCCTGCTTCCAGCAGTGGCCAATCCAGGTCACAAGTACCTGGCAGAAACCCAATTAGTAGCAACATTCCATGTATATATAGAATCAAGGATTAAGATGAAGTCCATGGAGGAACTGAAAAAAAAAAAAGTAGGCAATTTTGAACTAGCATCTGAAAAAGACAGGACACCAGTGAAAGTCTCAAAGGGCCTTCCTGTTTTTTTTTCTCAATGTGTGAAGCAGCACATGCCTTTAAGGGCATAATAAAAATGACGGACTTGGAACCTGGAAGGCTTCCTAAAAAAAAATCTATACTCAAAATATAAATAACCATCTCGACAGAACCATGAGTGATGAACCCAGGGAATACTGAAAATTTGCTACTAGACAGATATGACATTAGTAAAGCAGGATATGGAAAGGTAGTGGTGTGACAAGTAGATTACAGTCAAGGCAAATGTAACAGAATCAAGCAGAAAGAAAGACAGAACTGTATTTGATGAGGGCTTCTCATCAATATGTGAAGGAGATGTTCAGTTGCAGGAAAGTTAAAGGAAAATAATTTAAATTGCCCAGTGCAAATAGAGAAGTTATGAAATGCCTAGATCACTCTATGTATTTACCATGTTGCCTATAGATTCCAAGTAGTTGGGGTTTTTTTTTTAAGCTTGTGGGAACAAAATTGCTATAGACCAGGGGTTCTCAACCCAGTTGTCAGGATACACCTAACCAGTCAGATTTTCATGATACCCACAAAGAATATACATAAGATAAATGTGCATGCACTGCCTCAACTGTATGCAAATCTGGCTCATGCATAGTCATTGTGGATATCCTGAAAACCAAACTGGTTTGCGTGTCCCAAAGACATGTTGGTGAGAACCCCTGTTACAGACAAATGTGGCAAGGTAGGAAATTGAGAACTTCTTTGAAACCTCTGATTGGCTCTAAATAAAAGACTGGGTGAAGACTGGAGTATTTACAAGATCTTTGTTAAATGCCTCTGTAAAAAGGTCTGAATGTAAACACTCACATCAAGTACCACTAAGTCTCATTAAACTGAAGCATGTATGCAATTCAAATTCTGAGAGATATTAGGGGTAAAGTCTGTGAATAGGTTAATTTTGTGCATACCATGACAGAAATGAATCTCACACCCATATGCCAGGATATATTGGAAATCATCTCAGTCATTGCTAATGCTACTACTACTACTACTTAACATTTCTAGAGCACTACTAGGGTTATGCAGCGCTGTACAGTTTAACAAAAAAGGACAGTCCCTGCTCAAAAGAGCTTACAATCTAATGGGCGAAATGTCGAGTTGGAGCAGTCTAGATTCCCTGAATAGAAGTATGGTGGTTAGGTGCCGAAGGCGACATTGAAGAGGTGGGCTTTCAGTAAGGATTTGAAGATGGGCAGGAAGGGGGCTTGGCATATGGGCTCAGGGAGTTTATTCCAGGCATGGGGTGAGGCGAGGCAGAAAGGGCGGAGCCTGGAGTTGGCGGTGGTGATGAAGGGTACTGAAAGTAGGGATCTGTCTTGAGAGCGGAGGTTACGGGAAGGAACGTAAGGGGAGATGAGGGTAGAGAGGTAAGGAGGGGCTGCAGATCGAGTGCATTTGTAGGTTAATAGGAGAAGCTTGAACTGTATGCGGTACCTGATCGGAAGCCAGTTAAGTGACTTGAGGAGTGATATGAGTATATCGGTCCAGGCAGAAGATAAGGCGTGCGGCAGAGTTCTGAATGGACTGAAGGGGGGATAGATGGCAAAGTGGGAGGCTGGTGAGGAGTAGGTTGCAGTAGTCAAGGCAAGAGGTAATGAGAGAGTGGATTAGAGTTCGGGTGGTGTGCTCAGAGAGGAAAGGGCGAATTTTGCTAATGTTATAGAGGAAGAAGCGACAGGTCTTGGCTATCTGCTGGATATGCACAGAGGAGAGGGAGGAGTCGAAGATGACTCCGAGGTTGCGGGCAGATGAGACGGGGACGATGAGGGTGTTATCAACTGAGATAGAGAGTGGAGGGAGAGGAGAAGTGGGTTTGGGAGGGAAGACAATAAGCTCGGTCTTGGCCATGTTCAGTTTCAAGTGACAGTTGGACATCCAGGCAGTAATGTCGGATAAGCAGGCCGATACTTTGGCCTGGGTTTCCGCAGTGATGTCTGGTGTGGAAAGATAAAGCTGGGTGTCATCAGCATAAAGATGATATTGGAAACCATGAGAGGAGATTAGTGAGCCCAGGGAAGAGGTGTAGATTGAAAAAAGAAGGGGTCCAAGGACAGATTCCTGAGGAACTCCAACAGAGAGCGGGATTGGGGTGAAGGAAGAACCATGAGAGTGTACTCTGAAGGTACGGTGGGAGAGATAAGAGGAGAACCAGGAGAGGACAGAGCCCTGGAACCCAAATGAGGATAGTGTGGCGAGAAGTAAGTTGTGATTATCAATGTCAAAAGCGGCGGATAGGTCAAGGAGGATGAGGATGGAGTAGTGGCCTTTGGATTTGGCAAGGAACAGTTGCAGACAAACTTTATTATTTGTTCACAAACTTCATTATTCCAAAGACAGCCTCCTTCTAGAGTTCATAAAGTGTTAAATGGACAGGAAACATAAAGATGTGCTTAGAAACTCTGTTTAATCAGGCCAGGTGCACCCCAATTTCAGTATCTTTTTGCCACATTTCCTTGGTTTCTGATTGCATTTGTTTATTCTTAAGGGTCTTCTCTTTCTCCAGATGTACTATTCAATAGTTATTTGGCAATGACACCTCTACTATTATTTCTGTTCTTGTGCCTCTCTCCTTTACCACATCTTACATCAAGTTTTTAATCTGTGGCAATAGGAAATGTTCCAGATAATCAGAAATTCTTCATGCTCCACAATTCTAAGTTGTGATCCCAATGGTTTTCTGCGATAGCAGTGTTGTAGTGTTTACACAGCTTCCAGTGGATGAGATGTGCTTCCTTATTTTGCCTTTCTGTGTACAATTTTTCTGACATCAGCATATCACACTTAGCAATATGATGTGTAACAGGTTCCTGATCAGTGCTGCAAATGATCACTGCTTTGATATGTACTACGATTCTGGACTAGTCTGGAGGGGTGATAAGGCAGGCAATTTGGGACGGCCTTAAGGCAACAATACAAGGCCATCCATTGGAGCCGACTCTGTGGGTGCTGTGGGTGCTTGAGCACCCCCAATATTGAGAAAATTCCTTGTATGTGTCCAGGGAGGGGTCATTTCCATTGGGCTTAGCACCCCCAATAATTTTGAAAAGTTGGCTCCTATGAGGCCATCTAATCGCAATTGCAGCCCAGAGGAAGAAAACGCAGGTTGGAGGAACAGGAGCTGCATCAACTTGCTCTTCTACTAGAGATACAACATAAGAGGAGCCCAGGGGATAGGAATATTTTAACCCAATTGACTGAGATGCATAAGAAAGGTAAATGGAGTCCATTCACTATAATTTGGAACCATTGAAATAGAAGTACTTTGAGTTTAATAACAAAATGAGTAGATTGATAGCCGACAGGTTGGAACAGCAGCATACAATGAATAACGTTACAAAGATTAAGGGTGGAACTGGGGTAGATATCTGGAAGGAGGCATGGATTAGAGCTTGGTTTGCTGAATTTTATAAAGCTTTATACACTGAACAAGATGTTGTGGGGAGGGGCTAAAATATTAATTTGGATGACAATCAGCATGGCTGTATACTGACGATGTTTGTGATACAATGCTTCTGTATGCGATATAGTGAAATTGTATACTTGTTTTGAAATATGTCATCAATAAAAATTGTTGAACTATAAAGCTTTATACACTTCGGAAGAAGCAGTGGATGAGAGGGCAATTGAGACGTATCTAGAGGGGCTACAGTTGGGGAAAACAGCTGCAGGGAATGGAGTACTGTTGGACCATCCAATCTCTAAGACTGAGGCAGTACAGGCTCTTTTGTCTATGAAACCAGAGAAGTCCCTGGGGTTGGACAACTTTAAGGTAAAGTTGTATAAGCAGTTCCAACACTGGCTACAAGATCCTCTGGTGCATTAGTTTAATTCTCTGGAAGGTGGTGCTAAATTGCCCTGCTATATGTGATTAACATGGGCTAGTGTTATACCCAAAAAGGGTAAGGATCCAGTATAGTGTGGAACTAGGCATAGGCCTGGTCTTACTGCCCATTTCTCTGTTGGGCAAAGATTCTGACAAGAATCTTGGCTGATAGGATGAGTTGGCTACTCAGGCTGGTCCATTGGGATCAGTTGAGATTTGTAATGGGGAGGCAGACATGTGACAATGTTCAGCAAGTACTGAATAGAGCGAAATGGACACATCAGACTATGATGATATTGTCAGTATACACTGAAAAAGAAATTGAGGGGGCCTTCTGGTGTGGCAGTTGCAAGAAATAAAGCAATGGGTATAATTAGAACAGGCAGATGAGGAAGTCATATTGCATCTCCCTTGGCAACCTAGGGGGAATTTTCTGGGGGGGGGGGGGGGGGGGGGGGGGCGGCGGTGGCCATACAGGAACTATAGAATGCGAGTGTGGAAGAGGACCAGGGAAAAGTTATTAGAAGATAGGAAGCATTCTTGGTAAACTTCCCTGCACTATAATTTAAAGTTCTGTCCAGGAAGGGAATAGGTTTTATTTAATAGATAGGAGGAGAAGGCTTGATGTTTGTGGGGCAGTTCTATGATAGGGTGCATAAGAGGGTACAAACTTTTGGGGAGCTACAAGATCGTTATGGGTTATTAGCTCAAGATTTTTTCCCCTACTTACAGCTAAAGCACCATCTCCAAACCTCAGGTATACTGACCAACTTGGACCCTGGAAAAAACATTTTTGAGAATCTCTTGCAGCCCACAGTACCTGTGGACAATATCCCACATTTATGACAGCCTTAATGGGGGGGGGGGGGTGTATATGCGTAAAAATATATGCAAGACTGGGAAACTAATCTGAGGACATCCCTGCTGACTCTTCTGTGTTCTTCTCTATACCTCTCCCCACTCGAGGTATTGAGAAGAACACAGAAATTGCGTATATCTGCTTTTATTGCTGGAAATGGATATAAAGTTCTTTTATATTGATATTATACCCTATTTTGATTGTGGAAAATGTAAGGATGAGGTATAGGGAGGTGCTGGCAAGGTTGTGGAGCACAAGGGATGTATTGTCATATATGGTGGGAGTGTGCTATCTTTCAAACCTTTTGGAACCAGGTATTTTTGATGTTCTCTCAAAATGTTCCATCGTAAGTTAACTCCTACCATGGAAGTTGCACTACTGAACTTTGCTGTGCCAGAGCTGGATGAAGGAGATGATGCATTGTTACAGTTGGGTGAACCGGTGGTCAGAATAGTGGTTGCTGCACATTGGAAACAGAGCGCTGCCCTGGACTGGAAAAGAGTAGTGGTGAAATTAGAACAGCGATATTCCATGTATCAGCTAAAAGTAATATGTAAATATAAACTGGGACTATTTGAACGATGATGTAGAGCTGGTAAGATCATATACGTGAGATGAGCATTGAAGCCTGGTACATCTTAAGCCCAAAAGAATCCAGTGTCTGGGCCTCCCTGCCTGGAGGAGCTGAGGCAAAGTCTCTGGAACTTCTGGCTCACTTGAGCGCAGATTCAACCACCAAGGAGTGATGAGGCAACTGCGGCCTATCAAATCCAGGCGCATTTTGAATCTGATACATGGTGTCAATTTTCTTCACCTGAATATCACGTAGCATCCTGTAAGGAGGAGAATTATAGTCCAGAACTTCGAACATCTCAGCCCTAGGTTCGTCCTCCATTCTAACAACAGGGAAGGCAGCCACCATCTCCTTAACAAAAACAGAGAAGGAGAGACTCTCCAGTAGAGATTTAAGTCTCTCTTCAGGAGGAGATGGGTCTGATGGAATTAGATTCTGATGGAATTACATAAGACTTCTCCTCTGAGAAGTACAGTGAATCATCATCAGACTCCCATGAACGGTCCGAACTGGAATCAGCAAAATACTACGCATGGGAAGGCTGAGTTCGCGCCTGCTTCAGATGAGTGGAACCATGTCCATGCCTGGAATGGCGCCGAGATACAGGTTCGCCCCTAAACTCTGGCAAAGTTTTCTCCACAGATGTTGAGGCTGTACCCACATGGGCAGGTGTCAACGCCAATGCCCCATGTGGCACCAGCATCAGTGACCATGCCACAGGTTGAGGGCCCTGTGAGGCAGGCAGAGGTACAGTCATGGCTGACACAAGTGCCCCCAATGCCGATGGACTCTGCGCCTGAAGAAGCCCAGCCAAATGCTCCTGTAGCATGGTCCAAATCCATTCATTGAGGACCAACATTGGTAAAGGCTAGGACCTGGATCAGAGACAGCCTACAGAATTGTCGGTGACATAGCGGAGATTGGGTCCCAGCTATCTGGAGACCAGCGCGAAGGCACCTCTTCAATAGAGAGGGAGTGCTCCTCTTGGCATTGATGCTTCTCAGGTACTAAAATCTTTGATGCCCCAGAGCTACCAGCTCCATGCATCGAAGATCGATGCTTGTGTTTCTTGGCCTTTGCCCGATGTCAAGCATCGACATCCCTCGCTGCTGACGAGGACAACGCCGAATCCACACACCTCCTTGGCATTGAGTTCAATGCTGACTTATCACAGAGGCCCTACACAGTGACTGGTGCAGAGGAAGGAGACCTACTCAATGCACGCCCACTCCCAGTGTCAGACGTGGGTCTGGTAACCATTGGGACAGACACTTCCAATGCAGGTGCAGACTGTGAGGCCAATTCTGACCTCAGCAATTCAGATTTGACTCCAAAAATCTTCTCTTTGAGCCTTTATGGACTTCTGGGTCCTTTTCTGCATATGCAAACAAAGAACACAGTTTAGATGGTTATGGTCTGGCCCCAAACACTGGATACACCAGGAATGGATGTCAGCCCCAGAGATGGTCTGATTGCACCGGGTTCAGTGCTTAAGCCACTGGGAACCTTAGAGGACATAGAAGGGAAAATGGCCAAAGCAAAATCAAACAGCTCAATGGTGAGGGAAAAAAGAGCAAGCTCACCTGGAAAATGTTGATGGTACCAGGTCAGTGCCTAGGTCCTAAAAGGCCTCAGAGCTGAAAAATAAAGAAAACTATAAAGGTATGGGAAGGAATAACCTTGTAACAGAAGAAAAAAATTGAAGTAAGAGGACCAAAAAATCCTCTAGGCAGCATTTTCGCACTGGGCTCTTTGTCCTCAGACAAATATGGTTATACTGAGTGCAACTGCCAAAGTGCAAAATAGGAGGATTTGAGAACAGCCGAAATATGAGAGTTGAAAGTAAAAAAAAAAATCAATTTAACACCCAAGAATTGTCAAGCATGTTAAAAGTGGTACAAGAGTATTCAAGATACAGTATGGAACCTCTGTGAGTAGAGGGTGTTGTGCAACCCACATTGCTCTAGATCAGTGATGGCGAACCTATGGCACACGTGCCAGAGAGGGCATGTGGAGCCCTCTCTGTTGGCACGCGCGCCGCCGGTCGCCTCACCCGAAACGTAGCCCTCCCACCCACCCGGCATCAAGCATTCTTCCCTCCCTCCCACCCGGCACCAGCCCGCCCGGCCTCCATCCTTCCCTCCGAACTCGAAGAAATTTAAAAGTCTTCCCTTGTCCGAGTAGGCGGCGTCAGCATCAGCAGTAACAGCAAAAAGCGTGCTGCTGGTTCGTCGCGTCTTCAGCCTTCCGTCTCTCAAGCTCTCTGGTCCCACCCTCATTTCCTGTTAGGGCGGGACCAGAGAGCTTGAGAGACCGAAGGCTGAAGACGCGCCAAACCAGCAGCACACTTTTCGCTGCTACTGCTGATGCTGACGCCGCCTACTCGGACAAGGGAAGACTTTTAAATTTCTTGGGGTTTGGAGGAAGGAAGGGATGGCGGGCTGGTGCCGGGTGGGAGGGAGGGAGGGAGGAATGCTTGACGCCGGGTGGGTGGGAGGGTGCCCTGGTGCACGCTGGGTGGGAGGGAGGGAGCAGGCCTGGTGCTTGGGTGGGAGGGTGGCTGGCCTGCCTGGTGGGTGGGTGGGAGGCCTGCCTGCTTGCTGCTGCTGCTTGGGTGGGTGGGAGGCCTGGAGCTTGGGTGGGAGGGAGGGAGGGAGGCTTGGGTGGGAGTGCTGGGTGGGTGCATGGCCTGGTGCTTGGGTGGGAGGGAGAGAGGCCTGCCTGGTGCTTCGGTGGGTGGGAGAGAGGCCTGCCTGGTGCTTGGGTGGGTGTCCTGGTGCTTGGGTGGGAGTGCTGGGTGGGTGGATGGCCTGGTGCTGGGTGGGAGGGAGGCAGGCCTGGGTGCTTGGGTGGGAGGCCTGGTGCTTGGGTGGGAGTGCTGGGTGGGTGCATGGCCTGGTGCTGGGTGGGAGGGAGGGAGGCTTGATGCTGGGAGGGCAGGGGGGAGAGGAGGGTGGCTGGAGGGGAGGGTGGCTGGACATGGGCGGTTGGAGGGGAGAGGAGGGTGGCTGGACATTTGTGGCTGGAGGGGAGAGGAGGGTTGCTGGTCATGGATGGAGGGCAAGAAATGAAGAAGAAAGGAGGAAAGTAAAGAAATAAATGGAAAGGAAGCCCTGGAAACAGAGTTAAGAGAACAGATAGCAGCAGAATCAGCGACTAGGACCAATATGGATAGAAAAACAAAATCACCAGACAACAAAGGTAGAAAAAAATCATTTTATTTTCATTTTAGTGTTTGGAATATGTCCAATTTGAGAATTTACATCTGCTGTCTTATTTTGCATTGGGTATACTGGAGCTGTAATAACTTACAGAAATGACTTATAATGAAAGAAAATCATGTTATTTTTTTCTCCTATACTAGTATAATATTTTCAATGATGTTTGTTTATATGCGCCAAGGCTGGTGTAAGGGGGTGTGGCTATCATGGGGTGGAGTCATATGTGGTGACCCCGCCCATAATGAGTACCGGCACTTCGCGATGAGTAATTAGATTTTGGGTTGCTGTTTGGGCACTCGGTCTCTGAAAGGTTCGCCATCAGTGCTCTAGATATTGTGGGATTCAGTTTCATGCCAAGCTGGGCAAGCTAAGAAGCAATGGTGTAAAGAGAGGAATTGAAAACTAGTAAGATCTGAGTGAAGGTCATTAGTATAATGAACAATTTAAATATCATAGGTAAATATATAGCAGTTGAGACCAATATTATCAACCAATGTTGGCAGAGGAGAAAGAAAAATATTTAGGGGCCAAAATGGTTCCCTGAGGCACCCTCACTGGTAAAGAAAACAGAGCAGATATGGAAAAGGAAGTGTGGATAGTGTAAGAATGGTTCTGTAGATATGAAATAAACCACATGTCAAAGTGAAACCTAGGTACTTGTAGCTAGCACAACACAGAAGTGCTCAAAATAGCCTCATTGATCATGGTGGGGAAAGGGATAGAAAACTATTAATTGTTCAAAAGTTCAACTGAGATTGTAAGAACTGAAACTTACCTTTTATTTCCTTAAAGATCTCTTTAATCTTACAGATTTCAGCCTCTAGAAGCTGTATTTGTTTAGCGTGATCCTTACTCCCAACATTCTTGTACTCCAACCAGTACTCCTTCTCAGTCTGTTTTTCCATAACTTTCTTGTCTAAATCATTTACTTGAGAACGCAGGTCTGATCAGATAAAAATAGCAAAGACAAAATATTTAATGTCAGGTTGTTTTTTTCAAACTGACCTGTATTTGCTTCTTTCTAAACAGTCTATCAGAATAATTGTTTAGATTTCATATATTTGAATGGAACACAAATAAACAAATATTAATCTATCTACTCCTAGGAAATTTCTGCAGAGCAGAAGTTGCTACAGGGACCAAGAAACATTGCGAACAGAATGCCATGTGAACCAGAATAGGAGAGAGGTAACAGAAAAAAATGTTTAAAAAAATAGTTTATCACTACGAAGGTGATAGGCAGAAGTCAGTACAGTGGCAAAAATCAAGCATGCATAGGACAGACACAAAATGATCTTACTGAAAAACACCACAGATTAAGTTAACCTGCGATAGAATTGTACACAGGCACAAATAAGCAGACTGCATGGACCAAATCATCTGTATCTGCCAATACTGTGCATGTTAAGAACTTATTAATGCAGTACTCCAGTTTTCACCAAAACCAATATGTCTATTTGAACTGCACTCTAAAACCACATAATGCTGGTCACGAATAGAACTGAGAAAGCTATTTAGATAACTTTTGTAAAACGATCTATCACCTTCTAAAATCTGTTCATTGTTTCTAATGAATTCCCATTTTTCTTTAATTGCTTCATCTACTTGTTCACCATTTACGACTTCTTTTTTTGCCAGTTCTCTCTCTTGTTCCTTTGTTTCAATCAGAATATTCTTGATATATCCCAGCTGTTCTGCCTTTAGGCGCTCATTCTGGATAAAAATAATTGTTGATCAACAAGTTAAATTGTTTTAATTAATTCTATTCCCAAATTAAGTAACAAACAAAAAAGTTTTGCATATTAGCACTTTATGAAAAACAGTAATCAGTATACACAGTATTGTTTTAAGCTAATTACACTGAGGGTTTCTTGCACACATTCAAGTCTGTGTAGCTGACATCTGGAGGATATCTTTAGTGCAGTAAACGGGGCTAAGGCTAAGAAATGGTGAATGCTATAGCTAAAGAAATGTACATGGTCAAACCTGCATAGCTAATAGCTGGGAGATCATCTTAGAACACAGTACATAGTAGCTACCATACACACAGGGTGGGTGCCAGCATCTACAGGGTCAATATTCAAAGTGATTTAAGCGGATAGGAGAGCCTCCTGTCAACTTAAATTATGCTCAGCGGGCTTTAACTAGCCTTGTAACATCCAGCCATTAGAAGGACAGTCTTTTATTATAGGGGAAGGAATGGACTTATTTCCAGACAGTGGAATTACATAAGAACATGAGAGTAGCCAAAACTGGGTCAGACCAATGGTCCATCTAGCCCAGTATCCTGTTTTCTAAACAGTGGCCAAGCCAGGTCAGAATACCTGGCAGAAACCCAATTGTGGCAACAATCTATACTACAAATCCCAGGGCAAGCAATTGCTTCCCACGTCTGCCTCAATAGCAGACTATGGACTTTTCCTCCAGGAATTTTTCCAAACCTTTTAAAAACCCAGATACACTAACCGCTGTTACTATATCCTCCGGCAAGATACTTGCAAAGATACTTACTTGTAGCAGGTATTCTTAGAGAACAGCAGGCCTTATATTCTCACGTGGGTAATGCGGCGTGTTGCCCGGTCCGGAGCTTTTTAGAGAGCTCTGTGGAGTGCGAGGCATGTTCCACTGCGCATGTGCGAGTGCCTTCCCATGTGACGCGAGGGTGCTGTTACCGCAGTTAAATACTACAGCATGAAAAAATAAAATAAAAGGAGACAACTCCTAGGGGAGGTGGGAGGGATTGTGAGACTATGAGGCCTGCTGTCCTTGGAGAATACCTGCTACAGGTAAGTAACTTCACTTTTTCCAAGGACAAGCAGGCTTATTTATTTTCACACGTGGGGAATCCCTAGCATCCAGACTCATCAAAAACAACAAACATTGGCCAACTGTGCTTCGTAACAGCGAGGTCGTAACTCAGATCAACTTGAAACTATCCACCAGTACTTTTTTTGTAGAAAAAAAGGTGCCGGTACTCATTATGGGCGGGGTCACCACATATGACTCCACCCCTATTATAGCCATACCCACGTTAGCCACACCCCTTTTACCAGCCATGGTGCATATAAACAGACATCATTGAAAATATTATACTAGTATAGAAGAAAAAAATAACGTGATTTGTTTTCATTATAAATAATTTCTGTAAGCTGTTACAGCTCCAGTATACCCAGTGCAAAATAAGACAGCAGATGTAAATTCTCAAATTGGACATATTCCAAACACTAAAATGAAAATAAAATGATTTTTTCTACCTTTGTTTTTCTATCCATATTGGCCCCAATCTCTGATTCTGTTGCTCTCTATCGGTTCTCTTAACACCATTTCCAGGACTTCCTTTCCATTTATTTCTTTAATTTCTTCCTTTCTTCTTCATTTCTTGCCCTACATCCATAAGTAAAAGCTGGGTCCTCTTCTGTGGAATTGACTGGAGGAGGTATAACGTGGATCCAGCTTTTGCCTATTTTCTCCATCCATGTGCAGTTTTTCTCCTCTCTTCCCTTTCTCTCATCTCCATCCATGTACATCTTCTTTTTTTCTTTCCTCCCCTCGATCCATGTCCAGCACTTCTCCTCTCTCCTCCCCTCCATCCATGTCCAGCATTTCTCCTCTCTCTTCCCTCCCCTGTATCCATATAAAGCAATAATTCTCTCTCCCCTCTCCTTCATCCAAGTCCAGGATTTCTCCTCTCTCCCCGCCAACTCCTCCATCCATCCATGTCCAGCAATACTCCTCTATCTCCTGCTCGCTTCTCCATCCATTTCCAACATTTCTCCTCTCTCCCCTGCCCTCCCCTCCCATCCTTGTGCATCTCCTTCCTGTCTTCCCTCCCCTCCATCCAAGTCCAGCATTTCTCCTCTCTCCCCTGCCCTCCCCTCTCATATCCAGCGATTCTCCTCTATCCCCTTCCCTCCCCTCTCATTCATGTCCAACGATTCTGCTCTCTCCCCTACCCTCTCCTTCCATCCATGTCCAGTGAATCTCTCTTCACTGACCTCCCCTCCCATCCATGTCCGGTATGTCTCCTCTCTCCCCTGCCCTCCCCTCTCATCCATGTGCAACGATTCTCCTCTGCCCCCTGTCCTCCCCTGCCATCCATGTCCAACGATTCTCCTCTCTCCCCTGCCCTCCATGCCCAGTGATTCTCCTCTCTCCCCTTCCCTCCCATCCATATCCAGCAATTCTCTTTTCTGCCCTCCCATCCATGTCCAGCATGTCTTCTCTCTCCCCTGCCCTCCCCTCTCATCCATGTCCAGTGATTCTCCTCTGCCCCCTGTCCTCCCCTGCCATCCATGTCCAGCGATTCTCCTCTCCCCTGCCCTCCACTCCCATCCATGTCCAGCAATTCTCCTCTCTCCCCTGCCCTTCCCTCCCATCCATGTCCATCAATTCTCTCTTCCCTCCCCTCCATGTCCAGCATGTCTCCTTTCTCCCCTGCCCTCCCCTCTCATCCATGTCCAGCGATTCTCCTCTTCCCTGCCCAACCCTCCCATCCATGTCCAGCGATTCTCCTCTCTCCCCTGCCCTCACCTCCCATCCATGTCCATCAATTCTCTCTTCCCTCCCCTCCCCTCCATGTCCAGCATTCCTTTCTCCCCTGCCCTCCCCTCTCATCCATGTCCAGCGATTCTCCTCTTCCCTGCCCTCCCCTCCCATCCATGTCCATCAATTCTCTATCCCCTGCCCTCCCCTCCTATCCATGTCCAGCATGTCTCCTCTCTCCCCTGCCCTTCCCTCTCATCCATGTCCAGCGATTCTCCTCTTCCCTGCCCTCCCCTCCCATCCATGTCCATCAATTCTCTATCCCCTGCCCTCCCCTCCTATCCATGTCCAGCATGTCTCCTCTCTCCCCTGCCCTCCCCTCTCATCCATGTCCAGCAATTCTCCTCTGTCCCGTCCTCCCCTGCCATCCATGTCCAGCGAATCTCTCTCCCCTGACCTCCCCTCTCATCCATGTCTAGCGATTCTCCTCTGCCTCCTGTCCTCCTCTGCCATCCATGTCCAGCGATTCTCTTCTCCCTTGCCTTCCCCTCCCATCCATGCCTAGTGATTCTCCTCTCTCCCCTGCCCTCCCCTCGCATCCATGTCCAGCGATTCTCCTTTCTCCCCTGCCCTCCCCTCCATGTCCAGCAAGTCTCTCTTCCCTGCCCTCCCCTCCCCTCCATGTTCAGCATGTCTCCTCTCTCCTCTGCCCTCCCCTCCTATCCATGTCCAGCAATTCTCTCTTCCCTGCCTTCCCCTCAAATCCATGTCCAGCGATTCTCCTTTCTCCCCTGCCCTCCCCTCCATGTCCAGCAATTCTCCTCTCTCCCCCGCCCTCCCTCAGCTCCCCGACTTTCCTTGAAATCTTTCATTTACCCGAAGTCACAGCGAACCAGCAGAAAAAACAGCTGGCAGGTAGGCTTGCCACCTCGTCGCTTCCCTTCTCTCTCAGCGCGTTCCGCCCTTGCGGAAAGGAAATTATATCATAACACAGATCTGTATCGAGTCTTTAAAAATAAAATGATTTTAGTCACCAGACTGTTGTCCCTTGAGTCATCGGCCTACTTCCGCTGTCTTTGTTCTGATATTCTCTTCGTGGGATTTTGGCGTTTGTCGCTCTCAGCAGACTTTTCTCCTGAGCTTCATATGCTACCCCATCTTATCTTGCAGCTCTGATTATTCCTTACAAACCTGCTCAAACTCTTCATTCATTAACTGACAATAGACTGATTTTACCCCCACCATCTAGGGCTAGATGGGAATCAACCTGTACGTCTGCTTTTTGCTGCACTATGGAATTCTTTACCACAGCGAATCAGATTAGAAAAATCATACTCTTTTCTGTACAGCACTGAAAATGTATTACTATCAAATAGCTTTTGCCATCTAATGCTACTGCATTTTAGTAGGAAGACCGCACAGGTTCCTAGATTACTGCAAGAAGGTTTGTGATGAGTATTACGTATGACTGTCAAGCAAATTGATTGTTTGTGTTGTTTTCTCTGGTATGGAAGAATTGTCTGTTCTTTCCTATCATTTAATGGATTTTCTAAATTAAATTGTGTTTTATTGTACGGTTTGCTCTGTGAACCATTCTGATTTGCCTGGCAATAAGTGATGGTACAGCAAAATAAATAATCAGTTAAGGGAGAGGAATGAGCAACAGTTTGAAAGGAGCAACTTCCTAACTGCAATGTTTCAGTGTATTAATGCTTCCATACTGAACTAAAGAAGCTGCAACTGCCTCTCCCAAAAAAATGCAGTCAGCAATTTTGAGGATTTTATTACTGGGAACTCCAGAGAAATATCTGCCCTATTATCAAATTCAATGTGTCTCTGGTTCCCTTCCTCCCCACCCCCCCCCCTCCACCCCTAACATCAAATTTGTTCCTATTCTGTTAAATTTTCTGGAGCATCATTTTGCTCCAGACAGATATTCTCTATCTTTAAAGCATAATTTATTTCTAACAATCCCTTGAGCTGGAAAGAATAAAAACTGCTGAAGCACAAAGAAAAATGTCCACAAGTGGTCTCCATCCTCAAACTTGAACAAACATTTCATAACAAAAAGGGCTGAGAATCCACCACGTGCAGGGAAAAAAATAACAGTCCACCCAATATTTCAAAGCGATTTAAGCAGGCAGGAAAGGCTCCAGACTGCCATTAAAAAAAATCAGCTCTGACCGGCCATAAAAAAATTGGACAAGTCAGGGGCGGTACAAGGGGCAGGATTGGACAGGAGCTGGCAGTTATGTGGATGCTGACAATATTCAGTGCCAGCACCTGTATAGCTAACACAGTCAAGATGGTACAGCTCAAAAGCTGTTCTAAATAGGTCGGGTAGCTATGCGGATGCCGGCACTGTATATTGGCTGGGACCTGCATAACTACTGCAAAACTTTCTGGAGCCCTGGAAGCCCCCTCCTTCCTTTACCCCTCCCCCCAGCCCACACCATTCAGAACTCCGCTCCCCTCAAGAACATTGCCCCAACCCCCACCCAGGAGCACCAGGGAGCTAAGGTAGGTCCAGGGGGTGTATCTAAACCAGGGAGGGGGGGTTCTGAATGGTGCAGGCTGAGGGAGGGGGAAGGGAGGAATGAGGACTTTCGGGGAGACAGGAGAGGGCAGAAAGTTTTGCAATAGTTATGCGGGTCAGACTGATATTAGTGGAAAAAGTCATGATCACAGAATTGTTTCCAATCCTTGTTCATATTTTTATTGCATAAATTTTGTTTCTATGTTAACATAAATTATTATTTTATTTCAATGTACACCACAATTAGTACTCTGTAATTTGTAGTATAGAAGAATTCATACAAATACATATGCAAGTGGATTAACACAGCAAACACAATACTTTGTGCACAAGGAATGCATCTTTCCTTATCTTTTACTTACTCTCTCTTTGTATCTTCTGTTCTTTTCTTCAATTTGTCTTATTTCAGCCAAGGATGCATCAATAGAAGATTCTTTTATCTGAATTCTGATGAAAACAAAATATATTTATTAAAATTAATTTTAAGCCTATCGTGCCCATTTTCAAAACAGAAAAGCGTCTAAAAAGTGGCATAAAGCAGCATTTGGATGTTTTTTTCTCATAAAAATGTCCAAATCGGTATTTCTGAAACCTATTTTTACATGTTTCTCTATGAAGTCCGTCAGAAATACATCCAAATATCAAGGGGGTGTGTCAGGAGCATGTCAGGGTGGGACTTGGGCATTCATAAGACTTAGATGTTTTTCAGCCACAATGGATCAAAACAAAAACGTCCAGGACTAACACTAAGACGTTTTGAGCTAGACCTGTTTTTATAACGAATAAGGCACAAAAAGGTGGCCTAAATAACCAGATGACCACTGGAGGGAATTAGGGGTGACCTCCCCTTTTCCCCCAGTGGTCACTAATGTCCTCCCACCCCCAAAAAGTGTGATGAAAAACATTACTTGCCAACCTCAGATGTTATACTCAGGTCCATTAGAATAGCATGCAGGTCCCTGGAGTAGTCTAGTAGTGGTGCATTGCACTGCAGACAGGTGGACCCAGGCTCCTACCTCCTCCTACTTGTTACACTTGTGGAGGAAACTGTGAGCCCTCCAAAACTCACCAAAAACCCACTGTACCCACATAAAGGTGCCCCCTTCACCCGTAAGGGCTATGGTAGTGGTGTACAGTTGGGGGTAGTGGGATTTGGGGAGTTCAGCAGACAAGGTAAGGGAGCAATGGCGAGATGTGTACCTGGGAACAGTTTATGAAGTCCACTGCAGTGCCCCCTAGGGTGCCCTATCGCTGTCTTCGGATGTCAGGGGGGATCAGTCTACTAAAATGCTGGTTCCTCCTACATCCCAATGGCTTGATTTTGTGCATTTTGCACATGGACGCTTTTTTTTTTTTTTTTTTAAATGGACCCCCCCCCAAAAAACATCCAAATCACAAAACGTCCAAAAAAACAAAATGTCCAAATCACAAAGGCTTTGCTGAAATCCAAGTAGATTATATCTCCTTCCTTCCCCCTACCTTATCTCCCCTCCCCTCTTTCTCCTCCTTCACCTTACTCTCCTCCTTCTTCTCCATCCCTTCCCCCTCCTTTGTCTGCCCCTTCCCTCATCCCTTTCCCCTCTCCTTTCACTCCTCTCTCTTCTATCTTTCCTTCTTTCACTTTTTTCTTTTATCTTTTTCCCTTTTCCTTTGATCCTTTGGATTTTTATACATGGCATTTGTTCAACATGTATTTAACAATATAAACACATGATTTAGGATATGTTAAATTTGTTCATTGTGGACATTAGATGCCATATCAATTGTTGACTAGAATTTTTTCAGGTAAAAATGTTTGTCTTGCGTATGAATTAGTTATGGAAGTCTTGTTCTACCATATCACTGTGCCTTAGGTTGTGCATAGCACATTTACTCTCTTCCCTTAATCTCTACACAATACTAACAATACTTGATATGTCTGTAAAGATTTTTACCCAGCCTTTTTAATGGTTTTGTGTATTTATATTTATGATTACCATATTTTTTTACATACGTATTTATATTTTTCTGTCTATGTAGACTCCTGATACAGGCCATTCAACCAAAACACAGCCTGTGTCGAGTCGTTTAGAAGACAATATTAAAGTTTTGCAAGCACCATTGGTTTGGAGTGTCGGTTGTCATCTCCTCTGTTTCTTATGCCTGGTCAATCAAGACATAATAGGCCAACAGGTCACTGAGATGCATTCTGACAAAAAATATTTGGAGATTCCACAGACAGAGGTGCTACATATATTGTAGGGTAACATTTGGAGAGTAATTCTATAAAGGGACCTATTTGGAGCCTATTCTATAAAGCAGTGCTTCCCAAGTCAGTCCTGGAGTACCCCCTTGCCAATCAGGTTTTCAGGATATCCATAATATTTCTTATTTTTTTCTCCAGAAATTGTATTAAATTTTCATATAAGAAGAAAACTTATAAAGTTCCAAATACATAAACAAACATATTGTGCAGAGGAAAGGAAAAATTGTGAGTCCATCACTGCAGGATGTTGATATAGTCTTTGAGCATGAGATTGAGTTGCACACGTTGCCTCAGTTGTATGCAAATCTTTCATGCACATTCATGCACGACCATTTACACCAACCATAGAACTGGTGTAACTGCTTGCACCTAGATTGCTAAAATATTGAATTATAGCATTCTATAATTTACATGCACAATTATGCACCCCGCCCATGTTGCACCCAGACTCTGCCAATATATATATGCTCACCTTCAAAATACATGCCATTGTATTTGAGTATTTATATTCCATTTAAGCCGCAACAGCTCAAAGCAGATATCAAAACTTAATTTAGCTGCTCATGCATAGTGATACAAAGTACAATATGCAATAAACAATTTCTAACTTACATCGACTCTGCCTACCTTTCTTCTCCATACTACAGGCTCACTCATCGAGCTCCATCCTAATTTAACTTAATTATAACGCGGATCGTTAAACATCTGACAAAACAACCATGTTTTCAACACCTTCCTAAAATCTCTGTAAGAAATCTGCTGTCATACCTCTAATGGAAGAAAATTCCAAATTACAAGGCCCTCCCCCTGTATCGTATAAGTGAAAAGCATTTGGGAGAGCTGTTTGAAGGTGAATATCATAATGAGATCACAGATGTCTCCTAGAAACATAAGGACACATAGAGGCTCATTTTCAAAGCACTTAGCCTCCCAAAGTTCCATAGAAACCTATGGAACTTAGCCTCCCAAAGTGCTTTGAAAATATGCCTCATAGGGGCTCATTTTCAAAAGAGAAAAATGTTCATAAAATGGCATAAATCGGCAGATGGACGTTTTACTCTTTAAAAACTGCAAATTGCTATTTTCAAAAGCTATTTTTAAAGACTTTTTTTTATGCTGTTCGTCTGCAGTGTGACCAAATCTCAAGGGGGTCTACCAGGGGCACGTTAAGGGTTGGATTTAGGTGTTCCTAAAACTTGGACATTTTTCTGTCATAATGGAACAAAACAAAACGTCCAGGGCTAAAAGGTGGATGTTTTGGTCTAGACCTGTTTTAATAACGACTAAGTCACAAAAGATGCCTGAAATGACCATATGACCACTGGAGAGATAAAGGAATGATCCTCCCCTTACTCCCCCAGTGGTCACTGACCTCCTCCCGCTCCCCAAAGATGTGAAAGAAACAGTACATACCTGTCTATATGACAGCTTCAGATGTTACGGCCAGTTCTATTACAGCAGCATGCAGGTCGGTGCAATGCATCGTACAGAAGGGGGCCCAGGCCCATAATCCACTCTGTTACACTTGTGGTGGAAGTGTCAGCCCCCCCCCCCCCCCCAAACCCACCAAAAACCTACTTCTCCCTCCTGAAAGCCATAAGGACTATTGTAATGGTGTATAGTTGGGTACAGTAAGTTTTTGGTATGTTTTGGAGGGCTCACCATACAATATAAGGGGGTAAGGGTGAGATGTGTATCTGGGATCGTTAATGTGAAGTTCATTGAGGTACCTCCTAGGGTGCTCCACTGCTCTGCTGGGATGTCTGTGTGGCCAGTCTACTAAAAATGCTGATTCCTCCTACATCCCAATGGCTTGATTTTGTGCATTTTTCACTTGGACTTTTATTTTTTTCAAAAATGGTCCAAAAAGATAAGAGAGAGAAATCCACCTAAGTGGATGAACACAAACTCCCACATAAAAATAAAAGCACAAAAAAGTGGGAAATGGACCAATGACTCCAGAGAAACGGGAAATAAAATACCAAAGAACCACTTTATTCATTGAATAAAGTGGTTCTTTGGTATTTTATTTCCCGTTTCTCTGGAGTCATTGGTCCATTTCCCACTTTTTTGTGCCCAAAAAGATAAGTACATAAGTAATGCCACACTGGGAAAAGACCAAGGGTCCATCGAGCCCAGCATCCTGTCCATGACAGCGGCCAATCCAGGCCAAGGGCACCTGGCAAGCTTCCCAAATGTACAAACATTCTATACATGTTATTCCTGGAATTGTGGATTTTTCCCAAGTCCATTTAGTAGTGGTTTATGGACTTGTTCTTTAGGAAACCGTCTAACCCCTTTTTAAACTCTGCTAAGCTAACCGCCTTCACCACGTTCTCTGGCAACGAATTCCAGAGTTTAATTACGTGTTGGGTGAAGAAACATTTTCTCCGATTTGTTTTAAATTTACTACACTGTAGTTTCATCGCATGCCCCCAAGTCCTAGTATTTTTGGAAAGCGTGAACAGACGCTTCACATCCACCTGTTCCACTCCACTCATTATTTTATATACCTCTATCATGTCTCCCCTCAGCTATCTCTTCTCCACGCTGAAAAGCCCTAGCCTCCTTAGTCTTTCTTCATAGGGAAGTCGTCCCATCCTCGCTATCATTTTAGTCGCCCTTCGCTGCACCTTTTCCAATTCTACTATATCTTTCTTGAGATGCGGCGACCAAAACTGAACACAATACTCAAGGTGCGGTCGCACCATGGAGCGATACAACGGCATTATAACATCCTCACACCTGTTTTCCACAAAGCACAAACCCCGGGATTCTATATATCGCACTGAATCCGAAGCATATTCCATAACAATGCACATAAGCTAATTGGTTAACAAGCTAATCAGCACTGATAATTGGATGTTAACAACCATCAGCACTAATTGACATTAATTAGAATTTGCACACACTACTTGCTAAGTGTATTCTGTAATGTGGTACGTGTAAATTCTAAGTTGCATAGTTGAACATGGGATGTGGCCATGGATGTATCTAAAATCTATGCACATTGTTACAGATTCTCCGCACCTAATTTAGGTGTCGGGATATAAACCAGGTTTTACTTGGCATAATTGGCCACGACTAAATTTAGTCTCATGGACCGGCACTTGGCGTATTCTATAACCACGTGAAAATTTAGGCTTATTCTAGAAAGTACACCTAAATTAAGGAGTGCTTAAACAAATTTTATTCCGGTGCTGAATTTTTAGGCGTGATATATAGAATCTAGTCCAAAATGTCCAGAAAAACCTTCTAGGAAATGACCATTTTCAAAGAAAAAAGATAAACGTTTTTCAGCTTCGAAAATGGTTATGTTTGAAAATGGTGATGTTTGCTAATCAATTTTTGGATGTTTTCACAAAACGTCCAAGTCGGATTTAGATGTCATATCCAAAATGCCCCTCATAGTGAGTACTACATGCCAAACAGTGCTGGAGTATGAACATTTATGTAGATGTGTGCCATTATTCTGGACATTAATACATGTTCTTGGTGTTTAAAATGTTGGCATCCTCCTACTACAATTATTCTCTTAGTGGGCATACAAAGATGTTGGCCTTTTGTAGAACACCAGGTGGAAAACAGCTCTTTCACTTGAAGACAACAAAGGGCAATTCTATAACCTGGCGCCTCCAGTTAGGTGCACCGAGCACCAATTCTATAACAGCATGTGTGTGCCAATATACCGCTATATAATACTAGCATAAACCCAAACCGGAGTGCCTAAATTTCAGGTGTAAATGGGCGCAACTAAGTGTGCCATGCAAAGAAGGTAACTTACGGTATGCTATAAGTTATGCACGTATGTTGGAGACTTGCTCAGGCCCCTCTCATGCGCTACTAATATGCACACCCCCTTGCAGTTACATGCTATGACACTTAATCTGAGGACGGCAGAAGCCATACTCTTGAGAATGAGATGGAACCAGTTTTGCTGAAACCATGAAACAATGAGAATCATTTCACTTGGACATCTCCGACGTTTTGCTATTAGAGGCATTGGTGGATACTCAAAAGGAGAGAACCCAATTTTGTTTAACATACTTGTAAGTCTATTAATTACTCTCATACAGAGTTTTGGACTTCGTGTCTACTGTTATGCTGATGACATCCTGATAACATTAAGTGTTTCCCCCCCAAACCTTAGATCTCTCCTGTTTGAATCAGGGTTTAAATGCTATTGTGGAATGGTTAAAAGCACATTGATTAGTGTTGAATTTGGAAAAAATGCAGCTATACTGGATCACATGGTATCAAGAATGTCCAGTAGGTATGCTCATATTATTTGGCACCCCTATTAAACCAGTGACATGCTTCAGATACTTAAGACATACTGATTGATTCTGAATTAACATTTGAGAATCAACTTAATAAAGTGGTGAGAGAGGGCTTTATGACACTGAGGAGACTACGTGCAATAAAGCATTTATTTAATGAACCAGCACTGCATGCATTAGTGCATGCACTGCTGATTTCTCAACTTGATTATGGTAATATTATTTATGCATGGTTGCCAGTATGCATTTTGAAACGCTTACAAACTCTACAAAATACAGCAGTCAGATTATTAGGCAAACAAATACAAATTTGATCATGTTACTCCTTTATTTTTACACTTTCATTAGTTGCCTATTTCGCATAGGCTTCATTTCAAGGCATTGGTTTTGGTTCATAAGGCCTTTTATTAAAGACAGCCATCATGTCTAAGTACATTAATAATACCTTATTCACCAACTAGAGTACACTGTTCTATTCAAGATTTTAGAATGGTAGTCCCTAGTGCGCAGAGTAAGACGGGAAAGAACGAAAGTGTCTTCTATTGTTTGGCTCCCAATCTTTGGAACATGCTGCCAAAGGAGTTGAGGGTAAAGGCCAGTCTAAAAAAGTTTAAAATTCTTAAAACTTTTTTATATTGTCACGCTTTTCATCTGTTTGAAGATGGGGTTGGGAAGATTTATTGAGGATATTGCAATTTTAGAAACGTAAGTTTTTGTCTTCCTGTGACTGTGCTTGAATGTGTGGGTCAGGTATTTCCTATTTAGAAATGGCATGCTTTTCAATTTTATGTTACTGTATTTAATTGTTAACCACCTAGATCTGCTATAGCCTGGAGGTATATAAAGTTTTAATAAAACAAAAAACATTTTATTTTCAGCTCATCCTGTGTGAGAAGAGTTTGAAACTGGTGTTTCAAGTAGCAGAGATGTAGATTAGCATTTTTGCTGTTTGTGAATAAGTCTGAGGAATTCCCCAGTGTTTGAAGAACTTGTTGATCTAGCACACTCATGAGGCTGAAATGGTTGTTGAACCTGAGAAGATCCAAGATGGAAGTACTGTGACAGAGTGCTGTATTCCTGCCTCTTCCTATTAAACTTTAGATTTTTCTGAAAAATGGGTCACAAACATAAAGTCAATTTGTAGTGTTACTCCACACAGCCAGCTCCTATGTCTTCTGGGCCAATAGACACATTTGTTACTAAGCCTGCAACATGCTTGCTTGCTTCCACAGAGGTGGACAGTATCTCTTCATTGCCCTCAGATCTTGATGTTACTTTTAGTCTGCAGATTTTCCTGTTGAGACTGCAAAGAAGCCCATCTGGTAACTTTGCAGCAGTGGCTCTGAGCTCAGTGCCCAGTGCTGACTGTAAAGTCCCTATGCATGCTTGGAGAGTCAGCAGTGTCTAAGCATGGCGAAGTGGCCAGGGACACCATGGCTCTGCAGGAACAGTGTTGAAAGCCTTACAGAAATATATTTCTGAAGTGAGAAAGAGCTTCAGGAGTCTATTTCAGTGGCACTAGTAGCAATGCAGACTGTCCTTTCTTCTACTGCCTCAGCCTAAGACTTACTTTCACAACTTATCGGATGGCATGGCTTGCTTGGAGAGATCTCTGCTGTATCAAATGAAAGAAATCATCCAGAAGTTGGAAAGTATTGTACAACAGCTTGATCTTCAGCTGGAGACGGTGGAGGTGAAACAGGAAGTTACATTGATGGGATATAAGGTCAATGTATCACAAAAAAGAGGGGAGGCTTTAATAAAAGCCTCTATTTATTTTTATTTGTTGCATTTGTATCCCACATTTTCCCACCTATTTGCAGGCTCAATGTGGCTTACATAGTACCGTAAGGCGTTCGCCTAGACCAGTAGAGGAACAAATACAATGTAATGTTGAGGTCAAATAAGGTAGACAAATACAGTTAATGGCAAGGTCAGATAAGGTAGGTATGTTTCAGGCACAATAGGGTCAGAGAAAGGGGGGTTATATAATGTTCAGTATGAACTTTGGTTTTGCTGTGTTGCTGAGTTGAGGAATTTAAGTTGGGTCGCTAGGGTACGCCTTTTTGAACAGATAGGTTTTTAGTGATTTCCTGAAGTTTAGGTGGCTGTGGGTTGTTTTTACGGCTTTTGGTAGTCCATTCCATAGTTGTGTGCTTATGTAGCAGAAGTTGGATGCATGGGTTGCTTTGTATTTGAGACCTTTGCAATTTGGGTAGTGAATGTTCATGTGTGATCGTGATGATCCGGTTCTATTTCTGGTTGGTAGATCTATAAGGTTTGACATGTAACCTGGGACTACGCCATAGATGATCTTGTGGACCAGGGTGCAGACTTTGAAGGTGATACGTTCTTTGATTGGGAGCCTGTGCAGTTTTTCTCAGAGGGGAGTGGCCCTTTCGAATCGTGTTTTACTGAATATCAACCTGGCTGCTGTGTTTTGGGCTGTTTGGAGTTTCTTTATGAGTTGTTCTTTGCATCCCGCATAGATCCATTGCAGTAATCTGTATGGCTTAGTACCATTGATTGTATTAGGTTATGGAATGTTTCCCTCGGGAAGAAAGGTTTTACAGGTTTGAGTTTCCACATTGAGTGGAACATTTTCTTTACAGTGGAGTTTACTTGACTCTCAAGTGTAAGATTGCGGTCAATCGTGACGTTGAGTATTTTGAGGCTGTCTGAAATAGGGAGGGTGTGGTCTGGGGTGTTTATGGTTGTGGGTTTGTAATTATTGTGTTGGGATGAGAGGATGAGGCAATGTGTTTTTTCAGTATTGTTTCACTTGAAATGAATTTGCCCATGAGTCCATGGTGTTCAGACCATGTTTGATTTCGTTGGTGATTTCTGTCAGATCGTGTTTGAAGGTGATGTCAATTATGACATCGTCTTCATAGATGAATGGGTTGAGGCCTTGATTGGATAATGACTAGGCCAGTGGGGTCATCAGTATGTTGAAGAGTATTGGTGATAATGGTGATCCTTGAGGTACACTGCAGTCTGCTTTCCACAGTGGTGATATGTTTGTATTTGATTTTACTTGGTATGTTCTGGTGGTTAGGAAACCTTTGATCCAACTAAGTATATTTCCACCAATCCCGAAGTGGTCTAGGAGACGTAGTAATATATTGTGGTTTACCTTGTCGAATGCGCTCAACATGTCAAATTGAAGAAGGACCAAGAAAGGGATCTGGGTGTCGTCGTCGATAACACACTGAAACCTTCTGCTCAGTGTGCTGCTGCGGCTAAGAAAGCGAATAGAATGTTGGGTATTATTAGGAAAGGTATGGAAAACAGGTGTGAGGATGTTATAATGCCGTTGTATCGCTCCATGGTGCGACCGCACCTTGAGTATTGTGTTCAATTCTGGTCGCCGCATCTCAAGAAAGATATAGTAGAATTGGAAAAGGTGCAGCGAAGGGCGACTAAAATGATAGCGGGGATGGGACGACTTCCCTATGAAGAAAGACTAAGGAGGCTAGGGCTATACAGCTTGGAGAAGAGACGGCTGAGGGGAGACATGATAGAGGTATATAAAATAATGAGTGGAGTGGAACAGGTGGATGTGAAGCTTCTGTTCACGCTTTCCAAAAATACTAGGACTAGGGGGCATGCGATGAAACTACAGTGTAGTAAATTTAAAACAAATCGGAGAAAATGTTTCTTCACCCAACACGTAATTAAACTCTGGAATTCGTTGCCAGAGAACGTGGTGAAGGCGGTTAGCTTAGCAGAGTTTAAAAAGGGGTTAGACGGTTTCCTAAAGAACAAGTCCATAAACCACTACTAAATGGACTTGGGAAAAATCCACAATTCCAGGAATAACATGTATAGAATGTTTGTACGTTTGGGAAGCTCGCCAGGTGCCCTTGGCCTGGATTGGCCGCTGTCGTGGACAGGATGCTGGGCTCGATGGACCCTTGGTCTTTTCCCAGTGTGGCATTACTTATGTACTTATGTACTTATGCTTTTACCTGTGGCTATTTCATGCTTGGATTTAGACAGTAGTACAGTTTCAGTAGTACGGAGGGGGTGGAATCCTGATTGTGATTCATGTAGTAATGAGAACTTGTGAATTAAGGGAAGATAAGAGTCCAGTGAGAATTCTGTTAGGCATTGTAACCTGAGGCTTGTGAATTTTCCCCATGATCCTACTATCTTTGAGGTCGAAATATATAAGACGTTTATGGTTTCAGTACTAAAGATTCTTTTAGAATCTGTACCATCTTTATCTAGGGTGTATTATTAGCTACAAACTAAGAAGAAGGAGAATGAAGAGCTGGGTCTGTCTTCTCAGTTGACAATGGAAGTTGGTGTTAACAGACATTTTGGAAAGATCAAGATTGGATCCAGTAAGGACTTTGCTGATAACATGTGCACTTGATCCTGACAGAGATTGGCTACATAAGATGTTTTTTTCAGGGCCAAGAATGCGGTTTATAAATTGTAAAATTAAGATAGCAGATGTTGCGAGGGCTACACAGAAAAGGAGACAGGTTTTTTTTTTTTAATTTTGGCTAAGTGTATTGCAAACTGGAGGTTTACTTTTCCTATGGTTTCCTTATAAATGTTAAATATCAAGCTGAAAGACATAACTTACTATCCAGCCGATATTCAAAGCAATTTAAGCAGGAAGGAGCCTCTCCTGCCCACTTAAATCACTTACCACCATCTAAGTGGTGATATTCAGCGGCACTTAATTGGACAGTGCTTCTGAATGTCCCCACAGACCGGCCAATAAAAAAGTGGGCAGGTCAGGGGTGGCACTGGGAGTGGTGTTGGGGAGGAACCAGGGGTTATTTGGGTGCCTGCAATATTCAGTGCTGGCACCAGCAAAGAAGCGGGTGAATTTAGGACACCTTAAAAGCACTGAATATCAGCTGAGACCCGCATAACTATTTTGTACCTAAAAAGGCCACCCAGGCCTACCTCTATCCTTGGTGGTCCTTGTGCATGTAACTGGCAGTATTCTATAATTTGGCACGCAACTTTACGCACTAAGCGTCAAATTGTCCACAAGTTTGCAAAATTAGGAGGAGATTTGTGCAACCAAGGATTTAAACCAATGCTTCCCAAATCTTTTTTGCCTATGATCCTATTTTAATGTGCTACCTCCTTTATGTATATACCTTGCTCCATGCTGACTTCCAGCATCACCTGACAACACTGCAGCAGGCTCCTCCTCCAGCTGCATAGCCAGACTTACAGCATCCTGTCAGTCTGAGTGGGCTGACACCACTCAATTTATTTTGGTCTCTATGGTCACAACCCCATTTGAGTATTTTGTGACTCTATTTGGGAACTGCTGATTTAAAAACTTTCATTTTAAACCTTCTTATACTTACTGAAAAGCTAAAAGTGCTTCTGCAAATGTCAATTTATCTTCTGACTTGGATTTCTTTCCTTCTTTCTTCTTTCCCTTCCCTTTCTTCTCTGTTTTACCCATGATTTATAGTTAAGTGCTACCTGTATTCTGAGTGCCAAGATTAAAAGAGAAAGCTGGTTAGCTCATTTGACTGCAACACCTTGATTTATTTTACTTAGGGCCTCTTTTACTAAGGCGCGCTAGCGTTTTTAGCGTGCAATAAATAGAGACATCCATAGGAATAAATGGACATCTCTAACATTTAGCGCGCCCTAAATATTAGCGCGCGCTAAAAACGCTAGCGCGCCTTAGTAAAAGAGGCCCTTACTATTTAATAAGGACTGAGGCACATTCAGGGGTTGACATTCAAAGTGATTTAACTAAGCGGGTCAGGAGTGGATATTCAGCAGCACTTAACCAGGTAGTGCTCCTGAATCTCTGAGAGTGCACTTGGCAATCCCCAGTTGGTGCTGAAGAGATCTGGGTGGTTGATTTGAAATTAAGCCAGGAGTCTGCGAGTACTGGCGATATTCAGTGTCAATGCCCACATAGCTAACTGGGCATGCTGAACCACATAAATAGTGGTACTAAATTTGCCCAATTAGCTAGGTGGGTAATTGCACTGAATATCGTCTGTACTCCAGATGGATTCTGGATGCCACCAAAAACCCAGATATTCAATGCCAGTGTCCGAATAGGGCCCGGCAATGGATATCCAGGCCTAATTTAAATGGTGGCAGCTAGTACTTTAAAAAAAAACACTGTCTGCTACCAGATGAATGAGTGTTGATATTCACTGCAAGCATATACATGCACATAAATATATATCTATATTTCTTTTTTATGTCAAACCAAGCAATCAGGCAGAATAGTTCCAATATTCATGAAATATTTTAACAAAAAAGACCTTCAATGTAACCTCCTCCCCCCCCCCCCCCCCCCCCCACACACACACACTCCCTTCTAACTTCCTTGGAAAATGCCTAACTAAGTGTTAAACTCTCCATGATACAACTAGTCAACTGACGGGGTCTCAGACATAGAAAACCAGTCCTAAACACCCCCTTTAGAATACCTATTGTGACTATAACCAATTGATAAACAAACTCCACAGTTCATGGCACTGTTTCAATATACTTTGTCTTTTAGCAGTTAAATGTCATCGTATAATAGATGTTCAATAACTTATTATGGGACATTATTAATGGGGGTGGTGGGAGGAGAGAGCATTCAGCTGCTTCCAAGCACCAGCCTGGCTGCAGTAACCCTGTACATCATCAGCATTATCACTACTGAGGCAGTGGGTGTTGATTCAGCAACACTACAGCGGCACACCTGTTTGTATCCTCTCTCGTAATGTCGTATTGTCAAAAAAACTCTCACAATACGTCTGTATTTTCCCTACACTCCCGCCAAGTATGCCAGAACGTGCCCTTGAGCCCACTCTCTCTCCAGTATTGATCTTCTCCTGCATATAGAATGAAGTTACTCACCTGTAACAGATTTGTTCCAAGGACAGCAGACCAAGTATTCGCACATCTGAGTGACATCATTCAACGAAGCCCAGTGCAGACACCAACTAGTAAGATGACTGTAGAAATTTCTAGGACCGGCCTGACATGCAAGCGCAGGTCCGTCAGTCATGTGAAATAGCTAAAGAATACAACTCCAAGGGGAGGTGCAAAGGTATGTGAGAATACTTGGCCTATTGTCCTCGGAGAACACCTGCTACAGGTAAAGTAACTTTGCTTTCTCCGAAGACAAGCAAACCTTCCATATTCTAACATTCAGGAATCCCTAGCTACCAAGCTCACCAAAAGCAACAATGCTAGGACAATAGGGACTTGAAAACATTGAGGCCTCAAAGACAATTAACCTGAAACTATTTACACACTAGTTATGAAAGTGCAGCCTGAAACCAAAGAAAACTGGGCCTACAGGGGTGAAGTTGGATTCTAGACACCAAATAAATTCTTCAGTACTGCCTGACCGAACTGGCTGTCACGTCGGGTATCCTGTTTTCAAAGCAGCAATGAGATGTGAATATGTGGACAGAAAACTACATTGCAGCTTTGCAAATTTCATCAATAGAGGCTGACCTCAAGTAGGCTACCAACATCGCCATGGCTCTGATATTATCAGCCTTGACATGACCCCCTGGAGTCAGCCCAGCCTGGGCATCAGCGAAGGAAATGCAATCTGCTAGACAATTAGAAATTGTGCACTTGCCGATGGCTACCCCCATCCGGGTGGGTGAAAAGAAACAAAAAGCTGGGTGGACTGTCTATGGGCTTCATTCCACTCCAGATAGAAGGCTAAGGCTTGACTGCAATCTAAGGTATACTGTACACTTTCTCCAGAATGGGTATGTGGTTTTGGCAAAAATACTGGTAGAACAGTTGACTGAATAAGATGGAACTCCAAAACCACCTTAGGAAGGAACTTAGGGTGTGTGTGGAGAACTATTCTATTGTGGTGAAACTTAGTTTAAGGTAGATCAGCTGCTAGGGCCTGAAGCTGACTCTGTGAGCTGAAGCGACAGCCACCAAAACACAACTTTGCAGGTCAAATACTTCAGATGACAGGAATCAAGTGGCTCAAAAGGATACAGTTAGAGGTTTGATGGGAGGCCCTGTCAACATCAAACATCTCATGAAGTGAACAACTAGAAGCTGTATAGAGATGAACATATTCCTACACCAGAGGTCTTTAACCCAGTCCTCGGGGCACACCCAGCTAGTTAATGGGGATATCCTGAAAACTCCAACTGCCTAGATGTGCCCCGAGGACTGGGTTGAAGACCTCTGGTGTAGGAATATGTTCATCTCTATACAGCTTCTAGTTGTTCGCTTCATGAGATGTTTGATGTTGACAGGGCCTCCCATCAAACCTCCAACACATTGATGATAAGCACTAATTGCACTGAGATGAATCCTTACAGAGTTGGTTTTCATACTAGACTCAGAGAAGTGCAGGAGGTATTCAAACAGTTTTTCTGTAGGACAAGCGTGATATTTATTTCTGCTGCTTATATTGCTGCTAAAAGCTGTTTTTCAACTTCTCCCCAACATTGGAGATCTCAGCTGATACTGGGTGTAGGAGGTTGGCTCCACCCAGAACAGAAATCAGATGCTCTCACTTTAAAACTGCAGCACCTAGCAGCGCACCGCCACTTGGCGCGCAGCCTAAGGCATACTCCTTAGCGCGCTCCTTTGCACAGCAATGTACGCAGGAAGGAATTGGATTTAGATAACAACTGGTTAGAAGTGGTTTCTGTTTAGATATTTAGAGTGATGATCTTAACAATGAAGGGGATATTGCTGTATTTAATGGGGTTTTTTGTTTGTTTGTTTGTTTGGGGGATGGGAGGAATTATCAGTTAACATCATGACAAGCTTGGAGATAAAAGTTATTTCAACTATCTCTTATAAACATCAGAGACCTTTTTCAATTAACAGGGGAAAATCTGGTGGACTGTTCAGTTAGAATGCCACATGAAATAGTCAGTAGAGTTACATACAGGAAAAACAGTAAGGTTTACTACTACTACTACTACTACTTAACATTTCTAGAGCGCTACTAAGGTTACGCAGCGCTGTACAAATTAACAAATAAGGACAGTCCCTGCTCCCATAATGGCTATACTAGGACTAAGAGTAGGCAATTGGTGCAGATTCCTAAGTCTTTGGATGTTAATGAAATGTTTACACCAATCCCTTGTACCTATGTACCCATTCTCTATTTCTGTCGACAACATGCTCATTCTTCCTGTCTCGTCTGCTCGCAACCTTGGGGTCATCTTCGACTCCTCCCTCGCCTTCTCTGCCCATATTCAACAGATTGCTAAAACCTGTCATTTTTTCCTTTATAACATCGCCAGAATTCGCCCTTTCCTTTCTGAACATGCTATCAGAACCCTCATCCAAACTCTCATCACCTCTCGCTTAGACTACTGCAACTTGCTTCTGTCAGGTCTTCTACTCAGCCATCTCTCTCCTCTTCAATCTGTTCAAAACTCTGCCGCACGACTAATATTTCGCCAAAGTCGTTATGCCCATATCAGCCCTCTCCTGAAATCACTTCACTGGCTCCCTATCCATTTCCGTATACAATTCAAGCTCCTCTTGTTGACCTATAAGTGCATTCACTCTGCAGCCCCTCACTACCTCTCCACCCTCATCTCTCCCTAAACTCCTTCCCTAGAACTCATTTCACTAGGCAAATCTCTCCTAATTGTACCCTTCTCCTCCATCGCTAACTCCAGACTCCGTTGCTTTTATCTCGCCGCACCTTATGCCTGGAATAGGCTTCCTGAGCCATTACGTCTAGCTCCATCCCTGGCTGCCTTCAAATCCGGGCTAAAGGCCTACCTGTTTGATGCTGCTTTCGATTCCTGACTTGTAACTTTTATCTTATCCTTATGTGTCCTTCTGTCTGTCCTTCCCTTCTCCTTTTTGGTCCTGTCTGTTTGTCCTGATTTAGATTGTAAGCTCTTTTGAGCAGGGACTGTCTTCTTCATGTTCAATTGTAAAGCGCTACGTATGACTGGTAGCGCTATAGAAGTGATTTATAGTAGTAGTAGTATGTAAATGCCAGATCTGTGGCAAATAAGATTGATATAGTTAGGGACATAGTAACTGATAAGCACCGCTTGAGTGCTAATAAAAAAGCAGCTCTCCACAAGTGCAGCCTGTTCCTGCCTGCAGCTAAGGTCCCGTCCCGATCTCAGCAGACAAAAGTTAGACTTACTGCTCCCAAAAACACGCTGCTCCCAACCCTGCATAGGAAAGGAAACAACTTTCAAGTTACCTCCTTTCTTGTCTAAACAAGGTTCTTTCTTTTTCTTTTCTATTTTTTTTTTTTAATTCCAAGAGTGGGAATGGAGGAAAGAGGGAAAAAAAGAAAACCGAAAAAGAGAAAAGTCTGAACCACAAGGCATGGAGGGAAGAACCCCCAGTCTCCTCTGGGGCCCTCACTCATGGCCCTAAAACAAAGGGACCCTGAATTCCCCCTGAACCCCTCCCCCGCTCTACTGGTAACCAGTTCTCCAACTTGCCCAGGAGCAGAACAGTCTACCAACCATCTGCTGGAGACAGAGTAATACTGAGGAGCTATGGCTGCACAGTGCCCTGTCTAAGGCACAGCTTGCTTTTAATTGGCTCCTTCTCTTTGGTCTGGTAGAAATCATATATAAAGAATTAAAATTACCAAGTACAGAATGGATAACAATATGGACAATCACCAGGTTTTGCTGGTGTTCTGCACTGTCCCTGGTCACAGCTTACTGGGCTAGTGCTCAAACTCTATTAGCCAGTGCCCTGCAGGGAACAGCCTTCTGTTTCTTGCTCCACCTGCATGCAATTTTATGACTTTGTGATAACACTGCATGAATCCGCGTGTAGGACACTGGCACACAGCATTAAAAAATGAATAATGAGGCTATTAGCTATCTGGCCCCAATTCAGAGAAGTAAGCAGAACACTTTAAGGCATGTACAATGCTAGAACTTGAACACCAGCTCTAAGGAGATGAGAGGGGTTAGTTCATTCTTCTGGAGTGGGGTATGAGAGTATTTAATACCAATTTTTTCTCTTTACAGCAAGCATAACAGTAACTTTTAGGACAGAATGGTTGGTGACAGGTCTGCACGCAAGTCCGAGCAGATAAAAAAATTGTATCTGTGCATGTGCTGGAATATCATTCTGTGCAAAAATATCATTACCACAAAAATTGTTTTGTGCAATAAACTTTTGTGAGTCTGCTGTTTATCTGCAGAATAACTTTCCACCATATGCACAGATGTGTACTGATACTTTCATTTTACTTTGACGCGCGCACATTACTAGTTGCCTTCGGCACAGAATCTTGTGTACATGCATCCAGTAGGCTTATCCAGATGAGTGCACAAGTTCTGCACACTTCAGATTTGCATATGATTAGCTTACTGTATCGGTGAACAAAACTTCCCTGTTATGTTTGAGTTAGAAGCTGTGTGTTTAACCACTGGAACATAGCTCTAACATGTAGCTTTCTGCATGAGTCTCTTTTTGATGATATGTTATCCTCTGGTGCTTATACCAATTTGCTTCATGTTGGATACGTAAATATTTCAGAGAATATTCTTTTCAACCTCTTGTTCAGTCTTAAACTTTCTCAAATTGATTATTATAATTTGATTTTTGTTACTTGTCTCAATTCTATTTTGAAAAAATTGAGAACTATTCAAAACACAGTGGTTAAATTGATTTTTTTTCATTAGCTATTATTGATCATGTTTCACCATATCTGATCTGTTTACATTGGCTCCCTTTTGAAAGTAGAGTGCTGTTAAATTTTATTGTATTTTGCATAGGAAACAGAATGGCTTAGCACCTTCTTCTTTGTATAATTTATTTAGTTTCTCTCAAAATATATTACTTATTTTTTTTGCTTGATACTTACAATTTTAGTTTTCCTAACCTCCATACCTTTATCCAGGAAATCTAGACTGCCTCAACTTGACATTTCGTCCTTTAGATTGTAAGCTCCTTTGAGCAGGGACTGTCCTTCCTTGTTAAACTGTACAGCGCTGCGTAACCCTGGTAGCGCTCTAGAAATGTTAAGTAGTAGTAAGTTGAAGTGTTTCACAAATTCGCCATTTGCTTATCGAACTGCCAAACTGTAGAGCGCACTTCAGCCAGATTAGACACATTGATTACAGACTTTTTAGGAAAAAAATAAAAACATTATTGTTCAGTAAGGCTTATTTTTCTAAACACTGATTTACTATTATGTTTTTGTTAACTGATTTTTTTTTATAATTAGCCTCCATCCATTTTCCAAAGCACCCACCAACCGTAACAAAGTCACACATAAACTTCAACCCCACTCCCAGAACACTCATAACCAGGGCTTTTTTTGAGGGGGTACTTGGGGGTACTGAGTACCGGCACCTTTTCCATTGTCTGCTAAAATTGACCCATGGACCCCAAGTTTAATGAAAGAGCTCAGGCTCCACACACCAATTCTGCCTTGTCATAGATTCTATGATTGGTTGCAGGGGGCCTGAAGGGTGGCCTGGTAGTTGGAGTACCGGCACCTTTTTTGCTTGAAAAAACACACTGCTCATAACGAAAAACACACACACTAGAACTCAATTCAATACCTGACAGTCACACCATAACTCTCCCATACTGCTGAACTCGCAGACAGGCACAGAGCTGCAAACCATACTGTAGGTACTCATAACCTCCAGGCACTGTTCAAGTACAGTATTTTAACCTCCAGCTTCACCACCTTGTCCGCACCTCCTTTCCAAGTCACAAAGTTCGAAACGACTTTCTGTTTTGTTCCACACCCGAAGCCCCTGATACTACCGGTACTCCAGGACCGACAACCGATAATTTCTACTGGTGGTGACTAAGTGCAGCCAGTCTCCTCCTTCTTTCTCTGATACTTAGGACTGCGGCGGCAGTAGCGGCGCGTTCTTCGTATCCTAGGCAACCGCCTGCGCGAGCCTTCATGCTCTACTGCGGGTCGCCTCGCGAGAGCCTGGCACTGGCAGTTCAACCGACTCGATCGCCCGTCAGCCAAGATGAGGGTGTGTAATGATGGCCCAGTTGGGTCTCGTGTATCTATAGTAACGGTTAACGGCCTAGTATTCAGGGCATAATTGTTTGTCTGTTATGAGGCTGGCTTAATTGTGGCTCACTTTTTAAATATCTTTAGACGTTTTATGACACACGTTTAGAATAAGATACTAGTTAAACGGAATAGGTTTATATTATTTACAATATTTATTTAACAAAAAAAAATGTAAGGGTCGTGGTTTCCATAGAACCACGGGAACAGACTAAGCATAGACTTGTTTAGAGTTTATTAAAATTTTGATTTACTGCTAATACAACGAAGTTGGCCAAAGCGATGTACAATCTAAAAACAAATGTTAAAAAAAATAGAAAAGAAAAACGTCATTAGGACAGCATTCATTCAAATAAGGATAAAGATGGGGAGTGGGATAATAGTATTGTGCTGTACAATAACAGGAACCGAACCACCTGACAAAAACGCATTACATCTTTCAAGGAACAGAAGCCGAATGGGTAAAAGCTAATTGAAAAAAAGTGAATTTCAAAAATTGCTTAAATTTTAAATGAGGGCTCAGAACTAAAAAAAAAAAAAGGAGGCATAATCGTTCCAAAACGTTAGGGCCACAAAGAAAAAAAAGCAGAGGAATGAGTTGATTCATAATGTGCCATACAGGGTGAGGGTAAAGTCAGACGATTTGCATCCAAAAAGTTCTTAAATTACGGTTGGGAGTATATGGAATAATCAAGGTGGAAAGGTATGTGGGCAATCCTAAATGTAAAGCGTTATGGTAAGGCAGAGAACTTTGAAAATAGGCTGATAGTGAATAGGTAACTAGTGTAATATAGCAAGAAGTGGAGCAGCATGATCAAATTTACAGGCCCTGCATAGCATTCTAACCAGTGAATTTTGAAGTCTGAATACTACAAGACAGTGATTTAGAGATTCCACAGTAAACAGTGTTGCAGTCAGTACCAGAGCTTAGAAAAGTGTGAACCAGAATTTGGAGAGCTTTGAAATCAATGTAACAACGAATCGCTCGAAGGGTTCCTCTTTCCCATATACAGCACTTTACACTTCTTCATAGTAAATGTCATCTGTCATTTGGATGCCCAGTCTCCCAGTCTCGAAAGGTCCTCTTGCAATTTTTCACAATCCTCTTGTGATTTAACAACTTTGAATAACTTTGTGTCATCAACAAATCTAATTTTAATTACCCCACCTCTAGATCATTAATAAATGTTAAAAAGCAGCGGTCCTAGCACAGACCCCTGTGGAACCCCACTATACCCTTCTCCATTGAGAATACTGACCACTTAACCCTACTCTATTTTAATCAGTTTAATCTTTTAACCAGTTTTTAGACCACAATAGGACATTACCTCCTATCTTATGACTCTAATATTCTTAGGAGACTTTCATGAGGTACTTTGTCAAATGGATAAAAGGTAAGCCGGTTGATACTGTGTATCTTGATTTTCAAACCGAGATACACAATATCAACCAGCTTACCTTTAACCACATGTTTGTTCACCCCTTCAAAGAAATGTAGTAGATTGGTGAGGCAAAAATTCTCTTGACTAAATCCATGTTGGCTTTGTCTCATTAATCCATGCTTATATACATGCTCTGTAATTTTGTTGTCAGGTGGACTGGTCTATAATTTCTTGGATTTACTCTGGAACCTTTTTAAAAATTGGCGTTACATTGGCCACCCTCCAATGTTCCAGTAACATGCTTGATTTTAAAGATATATTACTAATAATAGTTCTGCAAGTTCATTTCTCAATTCAATCAGTACTCTGGGATGTATACCATCCGGTCCAGGCAATTTGCTACTTTTCAATTTGTCAAAATGCCCATTATATCTTCAAGGTTTACAGAGATTTCATTCAGTTTCTCTGTCTCGTCAGCATTGAATACCATTTCTGGCACTGGTATCTCTCCACATCTACCTTGGTGAAAATAATTTATTTAATTTCACCAGTATGGCCTTGACTTCCCTGAGTGCCCCTTTTACCCTTCTGTCATCTAGCGGTCTAACTGATTCTTTTGCCAGCTTCTTGCTTCTAATATACCTAAAAATGTTTTTACTATATGTTTTTGCCTCCAACACAATCTTCTTTTCAAAGTCTGTTTTTGCCTTCCTCAGCGCTTTGCATTTGACTTGCCATTTCTTATGCTGTTTCCTATTATTTTCAGTCAGATCCTTTTTCCATTTTCTGAAGGATTTTCTTTTAGCTCTAATAGCTTACTTCACCTCACTTTTTAACCGTGCTGGCTATCATTTGGCCTTACATAAGTGTTGCCATACTGAGACAGAGCGAAGGTCCATCAAGCCCAGTATCCTGTTTCCAACAGTGGCCAATCCAGGTCACCATTACCTGGCAAGATCCCAAAACAGTACAATATATTTTATGCTGCCTATCCCAGAAATTAGCAGTGGATTTTCCCAAGTCCATTTTAATAATAGCTTATGGACTTTTCTTTTAGGAAGCTATCCAAACCTTTTTTAAACCCCGGTAAGCTAACTGCTTTTACCACATTCTCTGGCAACAAATTCCAGAGTTTAATTACACGGTGAGTGAAGAAATATTTTCTCTTGATTCATTTTAAATTTACTACTTTGAGGGGCATAATCGAATGAGGGCGCCCATCTCTAAGGACGTCCCGGCGAAGGGGCAGGGAAACCGCTATTATCGAAACAAGATGGGCGTCCACTGCAGTTTTTTGGGGGAAAAAAGCTACGCCGGCTTTCATACAAGCAGCTTCTTTGCATGTATGAAAGCCATATATAAGGGCCATGCTGAGCATGCACAGAGCAGCCATGCTTAGCGATTGGCTGTTCTGCAACGCTCAGCTGACCGACTGGCTTCCCCCCTTTTGAGCTTCTCGCTGCTTTTGTGAGCAGCTTGTTTGCATGCGAGTTGCTTTGGGTATTGTTCTGAATTTACAAATCAGTAATTTTTACCATGGTGGAAATAGAGCGTTTCTTTACCGGGGACCTTTGTGCATCTGGACCTAGGTCTAGAATTGTTCCCCCTCTTGTTGGTTCCTGAACCAGCTGCTCCATAAAGCAGTCCTCAATTTTATCAAGGAAGTTTACCTCCCTGGCATGCTCTAATGTTACATTTACCCAGTCAATATCGGGGTAATTGAAATCACCCATTATTATTGTGTTCCCCAGTTTGTTAGCCTCCCTAATTTCTGATAACATTTCTACATCTGTCTGTTCATCCTGGCCGGGTGGACAGTAGTACGCTCCTATCACTTTCCTTTTTCCCTTTACACAGCTGAGTTTGGACCTGCACCAGCTGTCCCGCAGAACCTGGATGGTATTGTCCAGGGCTGCTGCCTCTCCCTGGTGTTCTTGAAGTTGTAGCACAGTATTCATGCTGGCCAAGATTGGTCTGGCCATATCATAACTCCACTGGGTTCCCATCATTTGCCCCTGCAGCTTAGAGTACTGACACCGGGGTACTGCGAACGCCAGCTCCTGTTGTATCCAGCTTGCCACCTGTTTCTGCAACTGGGTAACCTCTTCAAGTTGCAACACAGCTCTTCCAGGTTTTGGGCTCCAACTGCTTGATTTCCTCAGCTTGCCACTCAAAGATTTCATGTAACTCCCCTTTCTCTATTTCCACAGCAATGCAGACAGCTTGGAGTTTCTCCACATATTTCTCAGCTTGACATCTAGTCTCCCTCTGAGCTTCAGCCACTTGAGTTTGGAGGGACTCCATCTCCTCTTGTAATCTTTGGATACACCTAGCTGTCTGCTTGGAATCGGTCCGACTCAGCAATATAGCAGTGAGCTTTTCCCCAGTCACTGTGTAAAGCTGACGGTTGGTTTGGAACCTCTATCAGTGGGTCCCGGAAGGGATCCATTTCCTCCTATAAGTGATACACCATTGAAGATAAACAGTCTAGGCCCTGACAGCACATCAGAGTCCCATCTACTGCAGGTCCTGGATACAGAGGATAATGCACATTTGGGGTTGGTGCATACCAATCCAAGTTCTCCTCTGGGCCATTGCTTTGCTGAGCTCAGATGGTTTCAGAGGTTGGAAAATCTTGACCCAAAACAACTGGGTAAGGGAGCCCAGGCACCACTACCGCCTCCAGCTGGAGTGGTCCAACAGGTGTTTGGAGGGAGACTTGAACTGTGGAGTACTGTTTCTGTTCCTCATGCACATAGGACAATGTCACGGTTTGTTCATGGTTCACTTGCCGTTGAATAACTACTCCCTTTCAAACAAGGAGTCTACCAGTGCCAAGTAAGGGTTCCCATCCAATTTGACTTGCAGCATACATCTCCTGTTCTCAGGTTAGGAAGCATCCTTAAAGTTGTAGGAGAAGTAGGCTCTTTCCCAACAATGTAGGTGGCATATGTAAAATGAACAGTCTTTATTGCAAAATATCAAAAACGACCCGACACAGCAGGCCCTGGGAGGAGAAAAGCCACCCTGCAGTGTAAATCTCCCCTGCTTATGTGTAAGCTATCAGAACCTGGTTAAGACTCCTGAAGCAGGCGCTGAGGTGAAACACAGCTGCTGTGTTGGGTCATTTTTGATGTTTTGCAATAAAGATTGTTCATTTTACATACGTCGCCTCCATTGTTGGGAAAGAGCCTACTTCTCCTACTCCCCCTCCTGCCTTGAGCTCCCTGTGTAGAATTTCAGTGCACCTCCACCTGTGTGGTTTTTGCTTCTCCTCCTTAAAGTTGTAACAGAGCAACGTTACATTCACTTCCATGGTCTCCTCATCCCACTCGACAGTCCCTGGTCATATGGCCTTTTCCCCCACATTGGAAACAGGTGAGAGGGAGCAGTTCCCATAACCAAAGTAGCATGGGGCGCTGGGTTCTCAGTGAAGAGGCCCACTGGTTCTTTAACATTCTGAGTCCCTGCTTTCTCTCTCTTCTTCCCAGGACTTGCTGCCCTTGTCCAATTCAAATTCTAGTTGTGCTTGATTAAAAGATTAGCTGCCTCCAAGGCACTCTTCAGTGTCAACTTAGGGTGGCACTGCATCCACTGTTTCCATATCATCAAGCTGATCAATCCATAGACTGGTGGGTTGTGTCCATCTACCAGCAGGTGGAGATAGAGAGCAAACTTTTGCCTCCCTATACGTGGTCATGTGCTGCCGGAAACTCCTCAGTATGTTCTCTATCTCAGCAGGTGGTGGTCACACACAGCAGCAGCTCTGGCTAGGCCTCCAAGCCTAATTTTTAGGTTTTGTTGAGTGCCTGGGGTTGAGGGCTCTTTTGAGCAAGTGCAAACCTGGTGGTGCCAGGTCCCTCCTTTTCTCCCCCCCTCCCGCTGGCTCCGTTAAAAAAAAAAAAAATTTTGAACGTCCTTAAAGGCGTTTATTTCGACGTTTATTTAAATGTTTATTGCAGCTACTCACTGGGACACCAGGTCGTTACAGCTCGGAGCGGACAGCAGGTAATTTTTACCTTTTTATAGCGGGCAGGGGGTTCCCCGATTTATCTCCACGTGGCATATGGCGTCGGAGGGCGAGGGCGTAAAGAGTCGCTCCCCGGATCACTTGGGCGCTTCTAGAGGGGATGCGGGGGTCTTAAAGCCTGATTCGCCCTTGTTGGGTGACAGTTTCGTGGCCGATGAATGTCCCGGTCCTTCCTCCGGCGTGGCGATTTTTCCCGCCATAAACGCCCATCCCCCGCTCCTCGCCTCCGCCATCTTGGCCGGCCACGCGGCTCGGACGGCTTCTTCTTGGGCCGCCCTTGAGGTGGGAGACATTAATGCCATGAACGCCCTTAATTTGGGCGACGGCACAAAAGCGGCTAAAGTTAAGCGCCGTTCTTCCCGCGCGGCTCCTTCGCGGAGTGTCGCGCCGGACGCCATTTTGGATGCGCAGCATGTCTCTCCCCCGCTCTTGCGAGCGCCGGTTGAGGGTGCGTCTAGGGCTGTTGCCCAGGCTGCGGAAGTACACAGTCTGGGGGGTTTCTCCCCCGAGTTTGTTTTGCTGCTGCATCAGGCCTTCCTTATGCAAAACGCTGCCCCTGCTCCCTCGTCTGGTAAAGAGGTTGAGGTTCCCAGAGGTAAACGCCCTCGGGTTGATTCCCAGGCCTTGGAGGACTTTGTCTCCTCCGATGTAGATGAGGGCAGCGTATCTGAGGTCTCCCAACGGTCCTTTGCGGATTCCTTGGAGGAGACGGATCCCCGCTCGGATGGAGCGGATGACCCCTCTGCAGCGCGGCTTTTTAGCTCAGAGGATTTGTCCAACCTGTTGGTACAGGCCATGGACACTTTGAAGATTTCCTCTCCGGAGGACGTCTCTCCCTCAGCCCCTGTTGGCTCTGCCATTATGCTGGGGACGAAGCGCCCGCCTAGAACCTTCCACGTGCATGATGCCATGCACACCTTAATTGCGGCTCAATGGGATGTCCCGGAAGCGAGCCTTAAAGTGGCTAGGGCTATGTCCCGCCTCTATCCTTTGACTGAAAGTGAACGTGAGGCCTATCTGTGGCCTACCATGGATTCTTTAATCACTGCGGTGACTAAGAAAACGGCGTTGCCGGTGGAAGGTGGCATGGCCCTAAAGGACGCCCAAGACAGAAGATTGGAGGCAGCCTTAAGGTCGTCCTTTGAGGCAGCTGCTTTAAGTTTGCAGGCCTCAATTTGCGGCTCCTATGTGGCCAGGGCGTGCCTGACTATGGTGCAGCGGGCTTTCCCCTCGGATCTTTCTTTGAGGGCTGATTGGCCGGCCCTGGAATCGGGCTTAGCCTATTTGGCAGACTTGCTGTATGATGTCTTGAGGGCCTCAGCGAAAGGCATGGCTCAGACAATCTCTGCGCGGCGGTGGCTTTGGCTGAAACATTGGTCTGCTGACCACGCCTCTAAATCCCGCCTGGCTAGATTGCCTTTTAAAGGCAAGCTGCTCTTTGGGGTCGAGCTGGACAAAATCGTGACCGATCTCAGCACGTCTAAGGGCAAGAAGTTACCAGAGGTCAGGGCTCGGGCTAGTACTCGCCCTGGTACCTCCAGAGGACGGTTTCAGGAAGCCCGTCGGTACCGCCCGGGCAGGTCAGGCTCCTCTGCCCCCTCTTCCTTCAAGAGGAACTTCTCCCCCAAGCAGCATTCCTTTCGCAGAGACCGCCGTCCCGGAGGTGCTCCCTCCGGTCCTCCCCCAGGGTCTCGTACCCAATGATGGGGCCTTGGTCCACGCCCCAGTGCAGATTGGAGGACGGCTGTCCTCGTTTATGGGCGAGTGGACCACAATAACTTCAGACGCTTGGGTGCTGGAAGTCATCAGAGACGGCTACAAGCTAGAGTTCTGCCGACCCTTAAAAGACGGGTTTGTACTCTCTCCCTGCAAGTCTCCGGTCAAGCTGTGGTAGTGCAGCAGACCTTGAACAATCTGATCCGCCTGGGGGCGGTCGTTCCGGTGCCATAAAATCAACTTGGCAAGGGATGTTACTCCTTTTTCTTTGTGATACCAAAGAAAGGAGGTTCTGTACGGCCTATCCTCGACCTCAAAGGGGGTCAATCGGGCCTTGAAAGTTCGGCACTTTCGCATGGAGACCCTCCGCTCTGTTATAGCGGCAGTGAAGGCAGGAGAGTTCCTGGCATCCTTGGACATCAAGGAAGCGTACTTGCGTATTCCCATCTGGCCTTCTCATCAACGCTTTCTGCGTTTTGCAGTACTGGGCCGACACTTCCAGTTCAGAGCCCTCCCGTTCAGGTTGGCTACTGCTCCGCGGACCTTCTCCAAAGTAATGGTGGTCATCGCGGCCTTCCTGAGGAAGGAAGGAGTTCAAGTCCATCCTTATCTGGACGACTGGCTGATCCAAGCCCCCTCTTATGCGGAGTGCGGCAAAGCTGTGAACCGGGTGGTTGCTCTTTTGAGCTCCCTGGGGTGGATCTTCAGCTGGGAGTAAAGCCAGCTGCGCCCGACTCAGTCCCTGGAGTATCTGGGAGTTCGATTCGACACCCAAGTGGGCAGAGTGTTCCTGCCAGACAATCGGATTGTCAAGTTTCAGGCTCAGGTGGACTAGTTCCTAGTAGCCTCTCCTATTCGGGCTTGGGACTACGTGCAGCTGTTGGGTTCTATGACGGCCACGATGGAAGTAGTGCCCTAGGCCAGGGCTCATATGAGACCACTACAACAATCTCTGCTGCTGCGCTGGACTCCGATGTCGGAGGATTATGCTGTGCGCCTTCCCTTGGACCCAGCAGTGCGCAAGGCGCTGAGCTGGTGGACGCAGACAGACAAGTTGTCTGCAGGAATGCCTCTGGTGACCCCGGAGTGGATTGTCGTCACGACAGACGCCTCTTTGATGGGCTGGGGAGCCCACTGCTTGGGAAGGACAGCGCAGGGGCTCTGGTCTCCTGCAGAGGCAAGTGGTCTATCAACCTCCTGGAACTCAGAGCCATTCGGTTGGTGTTGTTGGAGTTCATCCCGGTACTGGTGTTGAAGCCTGTACGGGTCCTGTCGGACAATGCCACGGCTGTGGCCTATGTCAACCGCCAGGGAGGTACCAAGAGCGCCCCTCTAGCCAAGGAGGCCATGAATCTATGCCAGTGGGCGGAAGCGAACCTGGAACAGCTGTCAGCGGCCCACATTGCCGGAGTCATGAATGTCAAGGCGGACTTTCTCAGTCGCCATACCTTGGAGCCCGGAGAGTGGCAGCTATCTGCTCAGGCGTTCTTGGGCATCACGAAGCGCTGGGGCCAGCCGAGTCTAGATCTGATGGCGTCATCGGCCAATTGCCAAGTGCCGCGCTTTTTCAGCAGAGGACGGGACCCTCGATCCCTGGGAGTAGATGCTCTTCTCCAACGGTGGCCGACACAAGAGCTTCTCTATGTGTTCCCGCCCTGGCCCATGTTGGGCAGGGTGCTAGACCGGGTGGCAAAGCATCCCGGCAGGGTAATCCTGGTGGGTCCGGATTGGCCCAGACGTCCCTGGTATGCGGACTTGATCAGGCTCTCAGTCGGCGATCCTCTGCGGCTGCCAGTGGAGCAGGGCCTGTTACATCAGGGTCCCGTGGTGATGGAGGATCCCTCCCCCTTTGGTCTTACGGCCTGGCTATTGAGCGGCAGCGTCTGAGAAAGAAGGGCTTCTCAGACAAGGTCATCGCCACTATGCTGAGAGCGAGGAAGCGCTCTACTTCTACTGCTTACGCCAGGGTTTGGCGTATCTTTGCAGCGTGGTGTGAAGCAGGCTCACTTTCTCCCTTCACTGCTCCAATTTCTTCAGTGTTGGCGTTCCTGCAAGAAGGTCTGGACAAAGGCCTGTCGCTCAGTTCCCTGAAAGTTCAGGTAGCGGCTCTGGCTTGCTTCAGGGGCCGCCTCAAGGGTGCTTCCCTGGCTTCGCAGCCAGATGTGGTGCGCTTTCTCAAGGGAGTTAATCACCTGCGCCCTCCTCTGCACTCAGTGGTGCCTGCGTGGAATCTCAACCTGGTGCTAAGAGCATTGCAGAAGCCGCCTTTGGAACCCTTGTCGAGGGCATCTCTGAAAGACCTGATGTTGAAAGCAGACTTTTTGGTGGCTATCACTTCAGGCAGAAGAGTTTCCGAGCTCCAGGCACTCTCATGTCGAGAGTTTTTTCTGCAGTTCACTGAGGCAGGAGTGACTATTCGCACAGTGCCTTCCTTCCTGCCCAAGATTGTTTTTCGCTTCCATGTGATTCAGCAGCTCTGTCTCCCCTCCTTTCGTAGGGAGGTCTACCCAGAGGAATACTCTGCTCTCAATTTCTGGATGTGAGACGAGTCATCATCAGATACTTGGAAGTGACCAATGATTTCCGGAAATCGGATCATCTGTTTGTCCTGTTTACAGGTCCTCGTAAGGGTCTGCAGGCTTCTAAGCCTACAGTGGCAAGATGGGCAAGGAAGCCATTGCAGCGGCTTGGGTGGCCGCGGGGAAGGCCCATACCTTTGCCAGGCATTACCGCTTGACTGTGGCTGCTCGGGCGGAGGTCCGGTTTGGAGCTTCAGTGTTGCGGTCAGGGATTTCTATGTCCCGCCCTGGGTGAGTACTGCTTCGGTACATCCCACCAGTCTATGGATTGATCAGCTTGATGATATGGAAGGTAAAATTATGTATCATACCTGATAATTTTCTTTCCATTAATCATAGCTGATCAATCCATAGCCCCTCCCAGATATCTGTACTGTTTATATTCTGGTTGAATTTTAGGTTCAAGTTTAGCCTTCAGTTACTTCAGGAGGACTTCGTGTTCAAGTTCTTCTTTCACTTGGATTCTTCAAGAGTTGAGACGAGTTTGTGTTACAGTGAGCTGCTGCATTCCTCTCCCCTCCGTTTTACGGGGCTGGATTGAGATTTAAATTCTGCCGGCACTCCCTCCCGCTTCGTGCGGCTGTAGGGCAGCTTTGTACCCCTCCCGCTTTGGCGGTGTTAGGGTCAGTCAGCTCCTCCCGCGGTTGCGGTTGCAGGATAAGCCAGATCCCCCCGCATCGGCGGGTGTGGTGTCCCTCCCCCGCTCCGCGGGGATGAGCTGGACGGATTCCCCTCCCCCACTTGTGTGGGGATGAGCTGGGTTAATTCCCCTCCCCCGTTTCGGTGGTGGTGAGCTGGGCAGAGTGTCCCTTCGTGGGTGTAATTCTCTAAGTGCTGAGTCCTGCGGATGGAGCTTTGATATCGACATACTGAGGAGTTTCCGGCAGCAGATGACCACATATAGGGAGGCAAAAGTTTGCTCTCTATCTCCACCTGCTGGTAGATGGACACAACCCACCAGTCTATGGATTGATCAGCTATGATTAATGGAAAGAAAATTATCAGGTATGATACATAATTTTACCTTCATCTTTATTTCTGCTTGGAGCCATCTCCAGGCTACCTCTTTAAGCCTGTACAAGAAACTCCAGGAGCTTGCCTTTGCTTGTAGAGACCCCTTTCAGAATCTTTGGCGATAGGCTTTCTGCATGCAACTTGCCCTCTCCAGAATGGCGGCCTGAACTTCTGCATAAGTGACTGTGCCATTGGAGTTGACATCTTGAAATGTAGTTTGGCTGCTACCAGTCAGTAGGTTCCCTAGGTAATGAGTCCATCACACTTCCGTCCACCCAGCCAGAAGAGCGGTCTGCTCAAAGTTTGTCAGAAGGTAGTGTGGATCATCTTCTGGTACCATCTTTGGTAACACCAGAACCTGAGTCTGTAGCCTGGGTGCCTGTAGTAGTGCTTCCGTAACTTGAGCAAGGGAGTTCAGTTGGGCCTCCAGAGATCTCTGGGAAGCCTGCTGATGTTCCCATTGTGTCTGTACCACTTATTGCAGCTGCTGCTGGCCTTCCACTAAAGCCTAGAGCAGTCTTTCCATGTTTTCCTGATAGCCTGAGCAAACACAAGCTCTGTGCGAGGGGAACAAAAAAAATAACCTGCCTGTCCGGCACTAACTATACTTCTTCCAGCTCCTAACTAGGACAGAGCTGGTCCCTCTAGCCCATCATTCCTGTGTGGTAGTCCTACAAGTCCCAGAGCCCCAGAGGCTAATCATTCTGGCTTCTTCTGGCAGGTTAAGCTCCTGTCCCACTGCCAGAACCATATGTGATAACGTGAACAAGGATGGGCCTGGTGCCCAGGTAAGACAGAGCCATACAGCAGTTGCAAGTGAAAGAAAATAACATTTATTAAAGTTGTTAGGCCAGGAGTCCTTTTCCATTCACAGATAGAAAGAAAAGGCAACATAAAACTAGTCCATAAATGTAACAATGTCCTCATGTACATTGCTCCTGGAGAGCCACTGTGTACCATACTGCCTCTTAGCACAGCAGCACACTTTACTTGCTCCTGGCCTGGTTCCTCAAAGGTAGTCTCTAGCAATTACTTGGGTCACAAATACAGAATCTGCAAATTTCCAATTGGAGTTTGGTCTACCTGACTATATCAGTTGTACTTCACATATAGGTGGAGGCATAGCCAGTGGGGGTGTCGCAGGTTCCCTCTGGGCCTCCTTAACCTAGCTATAGCCCTGGCTCCACCCCTGCCTTAGCTTATATACTTACTGGATCATGTTGCCCTGGCTTCACCCCTCCTGTGTCACTTCCCCTGTGGTTGGGACTGTAAGTCCGACACTGAGGGAGTGCTACAAGGAGGTTAGATTGAGAACAGGAGTCGTCATGAGCTTATCTGTCCCATTATGTGGGCAGAAGCCAGTAGGCGGAGTTTGCCGGCATTCTAGTTTACTCAAAACAGTAGCAAACTGTCACGGTTGTGCCCTGGTTTCAGGCTCTCAGTCATCTCGCCCCCTGGTGGCCAGGCCTGGTGGCTGCATTGGATTGTCTGTGTGCTGTTTCCCGTTCCAGACTTCAGCCCAGTCCAGTCCGGATCTTCCGGCCTGCCAGACTTGCTTGTCTTGTTTGAGCCTGCACAGCACCCGAAGCTGCCTGGTGATTGCTGCATCTGTATCTCAGCTGCTGCTGGGCTTATTAGCCATTTGGAAACTCATTGCTTTGCCTTTGCGTCACCTAAGGCCCTGGCTTGTTGGTGCTTGTTGCCCTTCTGCCTAGTTTGGCTTTTATTTTAGTTCTTGTCTGGTTCTGGTTAGTCTGTGTGTAGTTTGGCTTGGGGTTTGTTTGTTTCCTAGTTTTATTCCTTGTTTGTCTTTTGTGTTTAGTTTCTGTTTGTCTGTGTTTCTTGTTCAGTGGCTGCCTGACAGCTTTCAGTTCTGTCTCGTGTTTGTCAGTGTTTGTTCCCTGTTTTTTTGGCTGCTTGCAGCTTCCAGTTCCTGCCCTGTCCTGTAAGTCCTGTCGGCCGCCTGCAGCCAGGGGCTCAACTCCTGGGGAAGGGCGGCTAGTGCAGGTGAAGTCTTGCTGTTCCTATCTGAGTTCTGTCTTGTTCCTGGTGTGGGGTGGTTTTGCCTGCCACTCCTCGGCAGTGGCCCAAGGGCTCACTAACTTAGTTCCTGCTTTGGAAACCTAACACAAACAATATTGAAAACAATAGCAAAAGTTACACTGTCCACCCTAAAAAGGTTGTTTTGTGGTTGTGCATGTGGAATTGTGATATCCTATATAATAATTCTCACCTCCAACGTTCTATGAGCCTGCCTGCCTGTGTCCGTAACTTTCTTCGCTGGGCTCCGAAGCCCCAGCTGACGTCACTGGACCCATTATGCCATAAACCCAGGGAAAAAAACAAACCTCACAGCTGATCTTCTTCCCCCCCCCCCCCCCCCCCACCAACTGCCTCGCGAAAATAGTTGACCGCCAAAAAAAAACAGAAAAGGCTCGAGACTGCCTGATGGCTGTGACACACTGAACAGCCTCCCTACACAGTTACTGCTGTGCTGGCCATCGCACTGAAGTACAGAATAACGGTGCCGGCAGTGACGCACTGAACAGCCTCCCTCCACAACTGCCGCTCAGCTGGCCGTCGCGCTGAAGTAGGGAACAACGGTGATGGCACTGATGCGCTGAACAGCCTCCCTCCACAGTTACCGTTGTGCTGGCCATTGCGCTGAAATACAAAACAACGGTAAGGAGGGAGGGGACGATCTCTAACTTGAATGACTGTTCCCTGTGTTCAAGTCGGACGGAAGCGGGAGGGAGGAGGCTGGGCCTGCACCTCAGACGGAAGGAGAGGAAGGGAAGGAGGGGGTCATGGAACTCAGTCCCACACACACACTCTGTGTCACACTGTATCTCTCTGTCACATACAGTCTCTCTCACACACACACACATTCACACTCTTTCACTCCCTCTGTCTCACTCTCACACACACTCTCTCTCAGACACACACAGTCTGTCTGTCTCTGTCTCACACACACTCACACACACACATTCGCTCTGTCTCAATGCCTGCCCCTGTGGTCCTACAGAGGGCCTGGACTGCGGATGTTACTGCCAGAAAGGAGGGATGGAGCGCACCTTCACATTGGCACTCTCACATACACACTCTCTCTTAAACATACACAATCTGAGGAAAACGCACGGGGCTCTCACATACACACACTCTCTTAAACATACAAACTCTGAGGCAAACGCACGGGGGTCTGGAACTCCAAACAAAAGGGGGACTTCACCTCGGACCGAAGGGAGGTGGGCCTACACCTCGGACGGGAGGGGGGGGCCTGCACCTCAGACGGAAGGGGAGGAAGGGAAGGAGACGGTCATGGAAATTGAACCCACACACACACTCTGTCACACTGTATCTCTCTGTCACACACACACACTCTCAAACAACGTAAACATGCAAAAAAACAAAACATGACGCTTAAGGGAAACAGGACGGTTGGTGAACATAGGATGAGGGCACAAACACACAGACAAATACATTGGGTAAATTAAACTTAAAAGAAAAAAACAAAAAAAAAACCGCAGGAAAAAGAGAACGGTTGATGGACATCGGGAGGGGGTTGCTGCACATGGGGATACGACAGGGCAATACATGAAATACAATTAAAAGGGGAAAAAACATGTCATACTCATGAACAATCTTCCTCATTATACACCCTTCTCAATTACTCCATCTCATTACAGCACTTTACTATGAACTATTTGGTTAACAACACTCAATATATGAACATAACCTTGCTGGCGCCCGTTTCATTTCTAACAGAAACGGGCCTTTTTTACTAGTTACATAAATAATGCATGTTTTTGTTCCTAGTCATGCATTCAAAGATTATATAATCCTTTCAAGAAAGCCAGTTACTCGTTTAACTTATTAATGGAACATAACCACAAAGGCATGGTACGGTCACATTTTCAATATGGTAATATTAGAACCCAACTAAGGAACAGATTATTTTGAGTTAGCCTTCACTGGACCAAAGTTGATTTCCTTGTGCCATCACCATCCAGTTGGAGAGGCAGTACCTTAAAGGGTGGAAGAGAAAGGATTTCTTTTTAAATTTTACATTTATATCCCACATTATCCCAAGCAAACATGGGTTCAATGTGGCTTACATTTGGAAATACAGTGAGACAGAATAATAGAATTCAGTAACATCATAAGAGCAAGTTGATGGATATGTTTGAAACATTTAACAAAGTTGAGATTAGCATATATACCCGACCGGGCATTTAAAAGTCTGTCCTTTAATGATGCCGTATGTTCAGAAATCATAGCCATAAGTATAGACAGTTATTCAAACATTATCACATGTACATACCAGAACGGGCATCCAAACACACGCTGAAAAAGTAAACAAGTTCTACAGAACAACACAGTTTATACCTTAGGTTTTGCCTTTGGGTTTATCAGGCAATACCATAAGCATATAAGGTCTAGATAAACAAATTAAAACAATCAAAGTTTAAAGCAAATGTTCATAATATGTAATACGTGTATGGTAGCAATAATGAAACAGTGATGGAATATTCACATAACAGGCAGCCAACAGATTTATTTTCCACTGACCATAATTAACTTTGTATGAACTTGGCGGCTAATAGTATGCTGCTTGCTACTGTATTTTGGTGGTGTATTGTTTGTCTGCCTAATAAATTCACGCTCATCTATATAGAAACACACAGCCAGGAGACAAAGATTCCAGAAAAAAAAGCCTTTTACAATCAAACAGACTTGAAGAAGAAATAAATATATACAACAGAACTGGACAATTTTGGCACATTTAGACTGACTCTAGACAGAACTTCTACATGAAGGAAGCTCTTCCCTCATTATTCAATACCTGTCTTTGAAACAGTAGTAATAAAAAACAAATCAAGTGTATTTTTATAAAATACCACTGCATTCCTCAAAACAAAAGGAGCAAGTTCCCATTTGCCATCTTTTTCTTTAGATGTACGCAGAGGAAAAAAAGATGTTAAATGCTCCCAGGTTTCAACCTAATTAATGTTTACAAAAACCTTTGTACTTATAAATAGAAATTCTGAATGTTGAGCATCTGACTCTCATAACATGATGTCTGTTTTAGTGGCCCTTTACTAGGTCAAAACATCTCTGCATGAATACAGGGAGCCACTATAACCAGCACCTTCAAATGACACACTGATTACGATTTAGAATTAATTACTACTCTAAGGGCCTCTTTTACAAAGTTGTGCTAGTAATTCCTACGTGGTAAATGAAAGGAAGCCCATTTCATTCCTATGGGCTTCCTCTCATTTGCCATGTGGGAATGCTAGCGTGGCTTTGTAAAAGAGGCCCTAACTGATGAAACTGGTATTTCCTCTGTGTACATCCATATGCTGCACAAGCTGACATGTTTCAAAATATAAACGAGATCAAATAAAAATGCTACCAACAATAAAGTGAATTCAGCAGCTGATAGGTTGACTCCTTTCTTTTGGGTGTATTCAATTGGCGGCTGCACAGGGGAGTCGGCTTTTTGATGTCATCCCGTCTCCTGTTCTCTCTATCCCCCTTGGAGTTCTATCAAGGGAGAGGGACAGTATCCTGTAGACTCCCTCACAGTCCCCTATTTCTACAGCTTTCATGTCTTTGAAAAAGTTAACTTTTGTAGATTTCAAATATGTAAATGTATATAGGATATATCAACCTTTTGTCTTATATAAGTCAACTAACTTCTTATCAAGTTTACCTACCATTGTGTGACCTAATTCTATTCCACTCTGTTTATTCATGAACCTTCTAGTGTTTCTGAGTTTAAAAAAGGTTTGGATAAGTTCCTAGAGGTAAAGTCCATAAATTGCTTTTTAGATAGACATGAGGAAAAACATTTCTTATCCCTGAGGTTGGTAGCATGGATTATTGCTACTCTTTGGAATTCTGCCAGCACCAGGTGCTTGTGACCTGGTTTGGCCACAGTTGGAAAAAGGATACTGGGCTTGATGGACCCAGAATGACTATTCTTATGTTCTTATAAGAACAGTATCAAAGGCTTTGCTGAAATCCGAGGAGAACTTATTTAGCACATGTCCTCATAGTCTGACTAAATGAACACACACTATAAAATGTGTTTGTATTTTTAGGTCAGAGGTTTTCAACCCAGTCCTCAGCACGCACCAAGCCAGTTGGGGTTTTCAGGATATCCTATCCTGAGAACCCGGACTGGCTTGGGATGCATTGAGGACTGGGTTGAAAAACTGTTTTATGCCAACTACTGGGGGCCTGGGCCCCCCCAATTGGCTCTGGGGATGCCACTCCCTGCTGCTGCTGCACAATGGTACCATGGCTGGTGGGAGTCCACAACCACCGCCAGCTGAAGCGTTTGTCCCACACTGGTCTTCTTTCCGTATTGCCTACCCTGCTCTTCTCAGTCGTGCCGTGCACACTCGGTTTAGTGAAACTGAGCATGCACGATATTTCACACATGCTCAGTTTCAGTGAAATGAGCATGCACAGTGTGACTGAGAATAGAGCAGGGCAGGCAGTGCGGGACAAACGCTTCAGCTGGTTGGGGACCCCCATCAGCCATGGTGCCATCGGGGGGCGACGGCAGGGAAGCGAGCAAAAATGCCCCCCTCCCCCCCCCCCACCCCCGTTGACTACAAAACTGGCCTAGTACTGCAAGAGATTGTTCTCATAACACCATGCCATTTTAATAATATATGTATTATAAGTTACTGCATCAGAGAGAGCTGTTTTGCAGAAAATGGACAATTTGCAAAAATAATTTTGCACACTATTTTGTTTTTGCATCTGTTATCTCAATCACTGGTACAGTAGTGCCTTACCCCCCCTGTTTACAAGGCCGTGCTAGCGGCTGCCAGTGCGGTAATACCGACACAGCCCATTCACTTTGAATGGGCTGTGTCGGTATTGCTGCGCAGTAGCCGCTAGCGTGGTTTTGTAAAGGGGGATTAGTAAGGTTTGTTGTAACTTCCATTGAATTACAAGGGGAGTCCATAAATAAGGTGAATTTTAAATATAGCATTAAACCAATAAAAAGTCAATTTATTGACCCTCCTTCATATTTATTTTTTCTAGATCTGCTGCCTCAATGAACACAAAATTACACCTATAATTTTGACTCTGTTAATCCATCTTGTGCACATGTACCTAGGTTAGTATAAAATAATGATCAGTTCTGAGCAGCACGGGCAATTTGACATTTCAAATATTTGGTTTCACATGCACTCTGTATGTTCTAAAAGTAGTGCAAGCCTGCAAATTTGTCTCTGCTGAAATAGAGGTTCAGTGATTCGTAAGGGCCTATCCACTAAAAGCCTCAACAACTACGTTAAAATGGGTTAATGCATGCCTTAGGTAACACTGGTGTACCAAAGTGTCTCATGTGGTATTTAAACCCCCAACACAGCCACATAAGGCAATTATGTTAATTATTTAAATAATGATCTTATTAATTAGGCTTTCTTTTCTGAAGTAGGCTGTGAAAATTATAAGGCTTTTTATAACTATTCTGCATGCTGTTTTAGATTATTTACCCCCTCCCCCGTTTACTAAGTTGTGCGGCAATGCCGACACAGCCCATTCAAAGTGAATGGGCTGTGTCGGCATAAATGGGCTGTGTCGGCATTAGCACATGGCAGCTGCTAGCACGGCTTAGTAAATGGGGATTAAATTGTAATTTTTCAATGTGTATTTTGTATTTATTTCTTCATTACTTTTTATTCTTTAATTTTTTTAGGGCTGCATTTCAATTAAAATTTGTGATTGCAATTAATCACACAATTAAAGATATGTTATTGTTTTTCCCTCCCCACTGCAGCTTCTTGTGACTCTGGGCAATAGAGGGTTAAGTGACTTGCCCAGAGTCACAAGAAGCTACAGTGGAAAATAATTAATTAAAAAAAACTTTAATTGTGCAATTAATTATGATTAAATTTTAATCGAAATTCAGCCCAGTCCAGTCAAGACAACACTGGCAGGCAAGATAAGTTTATGCCCATAAAGAACCAGGGATAAGATTTAAGGTCTTAAAAGCTGGGTTAATAGGTGGAGTTTAGTGTGAGCAGGGATCACTTTGACTACAATAGCATGAAATTGAATTTTATCAAAACAGCCTATATGTGATATGTGGGAAAGATAGGTGGGATTTTGTGTAGCCATCAAACATAACATTACATTTTCACTTCCTTTTCCTGAAAACTAAAATTAGAATTAGAGCAGTCATAAGCAGATCTATCAAACTCAAGTTCTTATTTGTAGAAATCCCAAGTGAGTTGGACCATATATCAGCTGAGATTTCTACAGTATTTATTGACAGGGGGTATGGAGGGTGCATGAAAGTATGAGTCATGGCTTGTTGGGTGTTCTCTGGCAGAAATTTGAATGAAATAGGATGGAGATGAACAGTTAAAAAATTATTGGGGGGGGGGGGGGAGAGGAACAGAGAGGCTTGCTGATTTCATAAGGCTTCAATCTAGCTGAATATCCACATCTATTGTAGTATTTACGCCACTCAGGAATGTTACAGAATTGAGTCCTACATGTTTTTCTTTTTGGGGGGAGGGGAAGAAAATACTTATAGTTATTTCCTATGAATACATGCCAGAATTACCAGTTCTCCATTCAGTCTTGTCATTTTGTAACATTTTTAGTTTGGTGCAAAAAATTATGTATTTTTACTTTTTATAAGAAGTATAACAATGAAGTCTGATTGACAAATATCCTAAGTGTCGTTCTTTGGAAGGTGAAGTCTGTAGTTCAACAAGTGCTACTGCATTCTCTGTAGGACTCCACTCCTAGAACACAAATATTTGCTAAAGGTTAACAATGCCTCAGCTATGTAAGGAGAGGACTATTCATGCAGTCATTTGATGAGAAGACAGCTTTCTGTGGCAAAGTACTTAAACATCTGTTCTCTCAGTGATTTTCCTGTGTAGTCCATACTCGTCATCAAACATAACTGACTAGTGAACCTGTATTTGCCTAATGCCATAGGGAAGTCTTGGCAAGTAAAAAAAAAACTGTATATTTATTTATTTGTTACATTTGTAACCACATTTTCCCACCTATTTGCAGGCTCAATGTGGCATACATAATACCGTAAAGGCGATCGCCAAGTCCAGTATGGAAACAAATACTATTTGATATTAGGGTCGGGTAAGGTTAGTATATTCAGGTAGATAGGGATTGAAAATAGGAAGGAATATATAATGTCCAATACAAACTATGGTTTTGCTGTGTTGCAGTTGAGGCATCTAAGTTAGGTCAGTGGGGAATGCTTTTCTGAATAAGTAGGTCTTTAATGATCTCTTGAAGTTTAGGTGGTCGTAGATTGTTTTCATTTTAATTTATTTTCTGTTTCTGTTGATTTAATGTATGAGCTTCACAGTAAAGCTGGAGACTAGAGCTGTCAAACTGAGCTATGGTGATGGCATCCAACCATCTGTGTGAGTGAGGGTGTTCCTCCTACAGAAATCTGAAAGGCAGCAATAGGGAATCCTTTCTAGAATGCCACATCAGTTCCCCTTTAAAGCAATAGTGCCTTATGTGACTGCATGATCCTAGGAGTGGCCACAATTTATTGGGCTGTGAGAAATGAGTTGATTTTCTCAGTCCAGGTCCCAGTAGACAAGTCTCCAAATCACTGAAACTATCATTCTCAGAGGACAAGCAGGCATATAATTCTCATAATTGGGCAATGCGATTCTGTGTTGCCTGGTCCAGAGCTTGTAACAAGCTAAAAAACAGAGCTTTGTGGAGCATGAGAGTCGCTCCACTACCCACGTACAAGTGCCTTCCCGCTAGCCGTGAGAGCGCAGTTACCGCAGTTATTTTTCTACCGCAGTGAGGAGAAGCAGCTTTTGTGGCATCTCTTCACGTTGCCTTTTTTTTTCACCTTTATATGGCATGCCTGTGCTTAGGTCTCCCCCCCCCCCCCCCCCCCCCCCACTCCCACACACACACACTATTTTCTTAGTTTCAATTTTTTCCAAGTTTTAAGTTTCCTTTATTTTCCGCATCTTTAGGCCATGCTTAGGCCTTGAATTCGGCTGGGTTTTCCAATTTATAAAAGCTGTTATATAAATTATATACACCTCTGTCAATAGAACCCTTAACACTGAAACATTCTTCTCCAAAATAAACCTATCCAGAGAATAGTTCAAATGTTCCTGTATTGATATTAATTTTTGTCCACCAATCATCACGGACAACGCTGTGTTCCTTCAAGGATCCTATTTGTGAGTAAATCCAAAAGACAGTTGCAGTCCAATGTGAGGCTACCAATGAAAAACATCTTCTCTAAATAATGAATTCAACCATATTTGAAGATTCTTCTTTGAAACAACTCTACACATGGCTGTGTTTTGCCAATAGGCGTCTTCAGGAGCCGTTCAGTTTACCAACACTAAACAATGGCTATTCTATTAATAACAATGAAAAACAAAACAGGAATTAAAATAAAATATATCATTGATTATCAAAGTTTAAATCTATTTGAATATCTCAATTACTTACATTCTCCAAATGAAAACAGTTTTTATAACATTAGCAGCACAGCAAGAATGGACTGGAACCAGCAGTAATCAACTGCCAAATGATGTTAACGTATGTGAGATGGGGCTGGCCTTAAATATAGGTGCGAGCCCTCTCTTCACATTACATCATTACAAATCACCAATTTCTTAATTCAAACTATCAAATCAAATTAATTCAACCCACTCTACTTCTTTATTAAGTCCATGAGGCTGAAAGGTCTGCCAGATGAAAATCATTCTCTGTTCTATTCTTAATAAATTCTGTGATATGTTGCCACCTCTAACCTTATTAATATGAAGCAGAACTGAAAATCTTAGATCGTGATTAGAATGCTTCAAGTTAATCCAATGATTAACAAGTGGTGCTTCTAAGCGTCCTCCTCTCCGAACTTAGATGTTCTCCAATCCTCAACTTGATTTTTCTATTTGTCCCACATACCATTTTTCACAAGGACATATTATTACATATACTATTCCTTCAGATAAACAATTAGCTGAGCTTTGCAAATAAAATGTTTTCCTCATATGATGATTATATATAGCATTACCTGTTATTGCTTATTTACAATAACTGCATGCCGAACATATAGTAAAACCACCACCATGTTGACAATTCAGCTAAATTGCACCCCCTTTGAAATGCGATTTTTGGTTTTTTTTTTGAAAAACAGTATGTACTTTTAAAATGTCCCAATATTTGCAAATCACGTTATGTAATGCCATTGTTTGAGGAAAATAAAATAAAATGCATACTTTAGTAGATCGTGATACAGATTTCTGGGAAGACTGAAGTAACCAATCCCGTTGAGCATATTTAGCTCTTTTATATGCTTTCCTTACAATGTTTTTTGGATAGTTCCGTTGTAAAAATCTATCAGCCATTATCTTAGCATTGTTGTGAAACCTCTGTTTATCAGAACACAATCGCTTGACCCTGAGACATTGATCAATGGGAATGCTTTCTCTGAGAGTTCTTGGCTGGTAACTGGAAAAATGAAGTAGGAAATTCCAATCGGTTTCTTTTCTATACAGGGAAGTAGCTATTTGACCTTCACTCAAAGAAATAGTTATATCAAGAAAATTAATTTGTTTATAATCACATTCCATATTGAATGTGATATTCCTATCACATAGGTTTAAATATTTGATAAACTCACTCAATTGAAGCCTATCGCCTGTCCAAATCAATAATACGTCATCTATAAATCGCTTCCATACTAAAACATGTTGTAAATACTGTCATGAAAACACATATTTTTGTTCAAATTGTGCCATATACAGACAAGTGATAGTGGCTCCCATCACTACTCCCTTTACTTGTAAATAATATGATTGCTCATACATAAAGTAATTATGATCTGTTACTAAAGTTGCCATATCCATAATCAACTTTCGATGTGTAAACATTAATTCTGTTTGAGTCAAATAATTCTCTACTCTTTTAGCCCCTTCCTGAGGTATATTAACGCATTAGAGGAGCCACTCAAAGGTCAAAAATTTATTTCAGGCTTGGATGTTGTTCAAAAATACCATCCTGGAAGCACAGGCCAAATATATTCGGTGTATTAAAAAAGGAGAAAGGAAGACCAAATGACAGCTGGCATGGTTAAAAAGTGAGGTCAATGAAACTATTACAGCTAAAAGAAAATCCTTCAGAAAATGGAAGAAGGAACCGACAGAAAATAATAAGAAACAGCATAAGGAATGGCAAGTCAAATGCAAAGCGCTGAGAAGGAAGGCAAAGAGAGACTTTGAAAAAAAGTTTGCATTGGAGGCAAAAACACATAGTAATCATAGTGAAAGCAAAAAGCCAGCAAAAGAATCGGTTGGACTGCTAGATGACCGAGGGGTAAAAGGGGCAATCAGGGAAAACAAAGCCATAGCGGAGAGATTAAATGAATTCTTTGCTTCATTCTTCACCAAGGAAGATTTGGGAGAGATACCGGTGCCAGAAATGGTATTCAAAGCTGACGAGTTAGAGAAACTGAATGAAATCTCTATAAACCTGCAGGATGTAATGGCGCATTTTGACAAATTAAAGAGTAGCAAATCTCCTGGACCGGATGGTATTCATCCCTGAGTACTAATAGAGTGGAGGAGTGGATGGAGTGGCCTAGTGGTTAGGGTGATGGACTTTGGTCCTGAGGAACTGAGTTGAATTCCCAGCACAGGCAGCTCCTTGTGACTCTGGGCAAGTCACTTAACCCTCCATTGCCCACCACATTGAGCCTGCCATGAGTGGGAAATTGCAGCGTACAAATGTAACAAAAATAAATAAAATAGAATTGAAAAATGAATTTGTGGAACTATTGTTAGTAATATGTAATTTATCTCTAAAATCAAGCTTTTTTCCGGAAGATTGGAAGGTGGCCAATGTAATGCCAATTTTTTAAAAGGGTTCCAGAGGTGATCCAGGAAATTATAGACAGGTGAGCCTGATGTCAGTGCCGGGCAAAATGGTAGAGACTATTATAAAGAACAAAATTACTGAGCATATTCATAAGCATGGATTAATGAGACAAAGCCAACATGGATTTAGTGAGGAGAAATCTATCTATTACATTTCTTTGAAGGGGTGAACAAACATGTGGATAAAGGTGAGCTGGTCGATATTGTAAATCTGGATTTTCAAAAGGCGTTTGACAAAGTACCTCATGAAAGACTCCAGAGGAAATTGGAAAGTCGTAGGATAGGAGGTAGTGTCCTATGGTGGATTAAAAAAAAAATGGTTAAAAGATAGAAAACAGAGAGTAGGATTAAATGGTCAGTATTCTCAATGGAGAAGGGTAGATAGTGGGGTTCTCCAGGGGTCTGTGCTGGGACTGCTGCTTTTTAACATATATATAAATGATCTAGAGATGGGAGTAACGAGTGAGGTAATTAAATTTGCTGACGACACAGTTATTCAAAGTTGTTAAATTGTAAGAGGATTGTGAAAAATTACTAGAGGACCTTACGAGACTGAGGGGGGGGGGGGTGCACTAAAGTCGTCGTTAGAGCCATTCCATACCGAATTCCATAGCGAATCGGTAGGGAACGGCTATGCATCAAGGAAAGGGAATGCAGATGAGCTACTCGTTGTAGCTCACTTGCATTCTCTATTCCATCGTAAAACTGTCGGCCAATCCACCGGTCAAGCATGCGCAGAGCAGCAAAGCGTTATGCTGGCTGCTCTGCACATGCCAAAAAAAATCAAAGTGCTCGTCTTTTTTTAAATTTAATTTTTTAACAAAACTATTAGTGGGATTTGAACTTGCCACCTCGGTATTACAAGACTGCAGTGCTAACCACTCAGCCACAACTGTACTTACTTGGATGTCCCTCCCTTGCTTCCAGGTCTCTGAGCTGAGTGAAGCACGGCCAAAAAGGATGTTTTTATTATTGCGGGGGGGGGGGGGGGGGGGCGCACAAAATGGACGTTTTTTTTTTAAGCAAAGCTTTATTTAAAAAAAATCAAACAGGCTCCGATGCTGCAGGCTCTTTTTTGGACATTCAACCCCGCAATAATAAAAACGTCCTTTTTGGCCGTGCTTCACTCAGCTGAGAGACCTGGAAGTCTCTGAGCCAATCACAGCGTGTTTAGCTCAGCTTTTTATATTTATGCTTTTTAATGTAGCGTCTTGCCAGAGAATTGATAAGTTTTGGAATATTGGATATTGTTGTGAATGTCTGAACCTTCATACCTCTGATGTAGGCATATGCTAACACAGGGCCATAGTGGAAGTACAGATGTAAAAGGAAGATGTTTGATTACTGTTCGCCACAGTCTCTTTATGGTATGTAACCTACATCTTCGGGCTTCTTTTAGAAAGCTGTGCTAGAGATTCCTGTACAGCAAATGAGAGGAAGCCCATTCAATTCCTATGGGCTTCCTCTCATTTGCTGCATGGGAATCGCTAGAGCGGTTTGGTAAAAGAGGCCCTTTGTTTGTATCATGGAAGGTATTTAGCTGTCTTTATTAACAGATGTCCCTTTATCTGAACAAAGTGCTGTTGGTGATGGCTGGAGAACCTCACAGTACAAATATGACAAGATACTCCATCTTTAATCTAAACTGATATCAACTTCATCAGTCCCAGTTCTTATTCTCTCACCACACCATCTTCATACATCACTGTTTTCACAAGCAATACAAGCAGTTTAACTCTTGCCTCAGTAGTGCTTAATTGTCCAACAATGATTTATGGCAATTCAAACAGCACTGTTCTTCATCGGCTTCAATTCATTGTATAAACATCTTTAAAGCACTTATCTTAAGTATGTTCGGACTGGGGGCTCAAAACTGTCCCACATGCATGTTTCGCCTCTCGGCTGTATCAAGGACCTCCCCCTTATGCCATTCTAGCGCCAGCTCGACAAATTTATCATTGTCAAGATCCTGGGACTGATGAAGTTGATGTCAGTTTAGATATAAAGTCCCCAGTAAGAGACCTATATTTAACACTGCCTGCATTTTGGTAGGATACCATCTTTAATCTAGCCATGATACCAGCTCAATTTGCAAAATAATTATTGCTAAACCTGTGTGCCCTGCAGGCCACTCCATTAACAAAAACACCTCATGGGTATAATCATTTTCATAATGAACATGGTAATTCTGTTTTTTCACATAACTTTATTTTTAGTTTGCTTTTTCAAGGACTCTTGGAAAAGTTTGAATGTGTCTTTATTTTTTTTTTAATTTTGCAGGATCATTTTGATCACATTGCATTCCAGTGTGGAGTGGTAGGTCTTTCAATCCCCTCTGTTCCTGTTGGCCTTGATTATACAAGGACATAGTGGAGGTTTTCTTTAGCATGTCCTGCACTGGCATACTCACAGATGACATTGAAATTTGAGGTTTAACAACAGGATGACCAATGTGCATTCTTTTTCCTAAGAATGTTACTGTAAGCAAACCAAAGCAAACCATATAATCACTTGCATTGAAGGCTGTAGTTTTGGAAGCAGCAACTGCTTCAGAAAGCATGTTTTAATTTAAAAATATTTTTTTAACATAGCACATGTAAATTATCATTAAAATAGATGAAACTTTGATGATGCCACAGCAGGGAAGTGACATCTGCACTAACATTACAGGAATATAAGGGTGCTTTTACAAAGCTGCAGTAGAAAGCATTCCATGGATGGCAAAGTTGTTGGAATTTTCGGTTAATGAATAGCTGCAGAATTTCATGGAAATCTACTATAATAAAACACACCTCCAACATTCTGAAGCTGACTCTGTGGCTTCAGTGAAGGGTTTGTAACGGTGTCACATCTCTCTCTGCCCCGCCCTCGCGTTAACACGTGATGACGTCGACACGTGATGACATTGAGGACGGAACAGTAACAGTGAAGGGATCGCTGGAGTTGCCAAGCAACGGTATGCCACGTCAGACGCATAAGGACCTATCAGAGGGAAGTGTATGGTAAGAAGGGAGGAGCGTCAGGAAGGATCGCTGCACAGTTGCCAGGCAACGGTATGTCATGTCAGACGCATGAGGGACCTGTCAGAGGGAAGTGTAGGGTAAGAAGGGAGGAGCGTCAGGAGAAGGGGTCATTTTCTGTGCAGCACGAAGCCAATGTAACCAAGGGTATGCCTCTGGATCAGCCAGTCTTCGGGGCTGGGGTGCTCACTGCCAGGGGCAGGTTGCTCAGGGTCTCTGGTCTCTTCCAGAGACCAGCTGTTCAATAAACCTGTTAGAAACCAGGGCCATCCGTCTGGTGGAAATCTCGGGCCCTTGCTGATTTCTTACACTTTAAGTTCATGCTGACCTCCTTCCAATCTGCTCTTTTACGTGCCAAACAGGATTATTATATCCAACTGACCAACTCTCTTGGCTCTAATCCTCGACTTCTCTTCACCACATTGAACTCTCTCCTCAAGGTGCCCCCTCCCCCAACTCTCCCTTCATTATCTCCTCAGACCCTTGCTGAATTCTTTCACAACAAGTTTCAAAAGATAAACCTTGCATTCTGTACCTCACCACCTCTCCCTCCACTAGTCGGTTCCCCTCTCTCTCCTTCCCCTCATTCCCTTTCCTCCTTTCCTGAAGTTACTATTGAGGAAACTACACTTCTCCTTTCTTCCTCAAAATGTACCACCTGTTCCTCTGATCCCATTCCCACCCACCTTCTTAATGCCATCTCTCCTGCTCTTATTCCTTTTATCTGTCACATTCTCAACCTCTCACTTTCCACTGAGACTGTCCCTGCTGCCTTTAAACATGCTGTGGTCACACCTCTCCTTAAGAAGCCTTCACTCGACCCTACTTGTCCCTCTAATTACCGACCCATCTCCCTCCTTCCTTTTCTCTCCAAATTACTTGAGCGTGCTGTTCACCGCCGCTGCCTTGATTTTCTCTCCTCACATGCTATTCTTGACCCACTACAATCTGGTTTTCGCCCTCTCTACTCAACCGAAACTGCGCTTACTAAAGTCTCCAATGACCTATTACTGGCTAAATCCAGAGGTCAATATTCCATCCTCATTCTTCTTGATCTTTCTGCTGCTTTTGACACTGTCGATCACAGCATACTTCTCGATACCCTGTCCTCACTTGGATTCCAGGGCTCTGTCCTTTCCTGGTTCTCTTCCTACCTCTCCCTCCGCACCTTTAGTGTTCACTCTGGTGGATCCTCTTCTACTTCTATCCCTCTGCCTGTCGGCGTACCTCAGGGTTCTGTTCTTGGTCCCCTCCTCATTTCTATCTACACGTCTTCCCTTGGTTCATTAATCTCATCCCATGGCTTTTCCTACCATCTCTATGCTGATGACTCCCAAATCTACCTTTCTACCCCTGATATCTCACCTTGCATCCAAACCAAAGTTTCAGCGTGCTTGTCTGACATTGCTGTCTGGATGTCTCAATGCCACCTGAAATTAAATATGACCAAAATCGAGCTTCTCATTTCCCCCCCCAAACCCACCTCCCCGCTCCCCCTGCTTTCTATTTCTGTTGATGGCTCTCTCATTTTCCCTGTCTCCTCAGCTCGAAACCTTGGGGTCATCTTTGACTCTTCGCTCTCCTTCTCTGCTCATATCCAGCAGATTGCCAAGACCTGTCATTTCTTTCTTTACAACATCCATAAAATCCGCCCCTTTCTTTCCGAGCACTCTACCAAAACCCTCATCCACACCCTTGTCACCTCTCATTTAGACTACTGCAATCTGCTTCTTGCTGGCCTCCCACTTAGTCACCTCTCCCCTCTCCAGTCGGTTCAAAACTCTGCTGCCCGTCTCGTCTTCCGCCAGGGTCGCTTTACTCATACTACCCCTCTCCTCAAGACCCTTCACTGGCTCCCTATCCGTTTTCGCATCCTGTTCAAACTTCTTCTACTAACCTATAAATGTACTAACTCTGCTGCTCCCCAGTATCTCTCCACACTCGTCCTTCCCTACACCCCTTCCCGTGCACTCCGCTCCATGGATAAATCCTTCTTATCTGTTCCCTTCTCCACTTCTGTCAACTCCAGACTTCGCGCCTTCTGTCTCGCTGCACCCTACGCCTGGAATAAACTTCCTGAGCCCCTACATCTTGCCCCATCCTTGGCCACCTTTAAATCTAGACTGAAAGCCTACCTCTTTAACATTGCTTTTGACTCGTAACCACTCGCCTCCACCTACCCTCCTCTCTTCCTTCCCGTTCACATTAATTGATTTGATTTGCTTACTTTATTTTATTTTTTTTTGTCTATTAGATTGTAAGCTCTTTGAGCAGGGACTGTCTTTCTTCTATGTTTGTGCAGCGCTGCGTACGCCTTGTAGCGCTGTAGAAATGCTAAATAGTAGTAGTAGTAGTAGGTCAGGCAGTGCAAGTAATGTCAGACAATGCCACGGCGGTGTCATACATCAATCGGCAAGGAGGGACAAGGAGTCTCCCATTGGAGCGAGAAGCGTCGCTGCTTCTGCAATGGGCAGAAGTCAACCTGGTGGCTCTGTCAGTGGATCATGTAGCAGGCGCTCTCAACGTTCAGGTGGACTTTCTCACTCCCGGAGAGTGGTCGCTAAGCGAAGTGGCGTTTCGTCTGTTGGTAGATCGCTGGGGGACACCCAAGATGGATCAGTTTGCTTCCCCAGGCAATGCAAAGCTTCCTTCCTTTCTACAGTCGTCGCAGAGATCCCAAAGCGCATGGTCTGGACGCTCTTCTTCAATTGTGGCCGGATGGGCTAATGTATGCGTTTCCTCCTTGGCCTCTGATAGGGCGTCTTCTTCAGAAGGTGGAGACGTACGAGGGTCGTCTCATTCTGGTGGCGCCTGATTGACCTCGGAGGCCGTGCTATGCCGATCTTCGTCGTCTGCTTGTAAATCCTCCCTTCCGGCTTCCGGTCACGCCAGATCTGTTGTCGCAGGGTCCAGTCGTTCATCCGGATCAGGGTCAATTCTGTCTTACGGCATGGCTCTTGAGCGGGCTAAGTTAGCAAAGAAAGGATACTCTGCTCAGGTGATTGCTACTATGCTGCGTTCTCGCCGGCGTTCCACTTCTTTAAATTATGTGTGTACTTGGAGGATCTTTGAGGATTGGTGTACGGAGTGTTCTGTGTCGCCCTTTACAACTTCAGTGCCGCAGATTTGGATTTCTTACAGCGGGGGTTTGACAAAGGTTTGGCGTTGTCTTCTCTTAAGGTGCAGATTGCGGCTTTGTCGTGTTTTCGTGGTCCTATCCAAAGGAAGTCGTTAGCTATTCATCCGGATGTGGTGTGTTTCCTCAGAGGAGTTAATCTGCTTCATCCTCCAGCACAATGTTCGTTTCCTCCGTGGGATCTGAATTTGGTGCTCTCAGTTCTTACTAAGCCTCCCTTTGAGCCTTTGTCGTCCTGTACTTTAAAGGGTGGTTGCAGCTTGTTCAAGCTCCTTCAGAAAATCTGCCTGGGGTGGCTCCTGTGCTTTTGCCAGTTGTAGCAGGGGTGTTGTGGCTGATAGTACCCACTTTAAAGGCAAATAGGTTAGCCCTTTCCCTGCCTTACCCGGCCCCCGATGTGGAAGTAGACAAATAGGCAAGCCCTGTCCCTGTCTTTGCCCACGCTATGGATGCAGGCACATAGGTTCACCCTTTCCCTGCCTTTCCCACGCTACTGATCCTCCGGAGTTGGAAATTTGCCTCTTTCGCTGTTGCCTCAAACTTTCCTCACAGCGTTAAAAAAAAAAAAAGTTTCATCGTGCTTTGGCGCTGCGATCCCAGAAAAGAGGTTTTCTTCTGATTGTGCAGCGTGACCGGAGCTCAGAGACTCGGTCTGGTGAGGTAAGAGCATTTTCTAGCTCCTCTGGGGAGGGCCTGCGTTCGGGACGATTTTGGCGCAAATCCGCCATTTTGAATTTCCGCCGTTTTCGGCGATGGCTGCTGAGAAAGTTAAGCGCTGTTCCGTTTGTGGCAAGCGCAAATCAGCAGCGGGGCTCTGTAAGGCGTGCTTTTCAGACGGTAGAGCTGGCCCGAGCATGGCGAGCGATGTTTCTTCCCGCTCCGTGGAGCTGGCAGTGGGTGCCATTTTGGAACATGGTGCGACCCCCGCTGAGGCGGAGGGCTTTGAGCCTGGAGGGGCGCCTCGTGTGGAGGCTAATAAAAGAGCTGTTTCCCCCGGACTGGAACCGGGAGGCCAGGGTGAGCCATTTTCCTCTGAATTTGTTTTATTGCTGCATAATGCATACATGTTAAAAAGAGCTCTTCCGCAGGGGTCCCCTGCGGCCCTGCTTTCTGTATCCCCTCCAGTGGAGTCTGGCCTTGGATTACTGTCAGGCGCGTTTTCCCCTGACAGATGGCCACAAGACAAGCACAGAAGGGTGGATTCCCCTTCAGAGAGTGGCGCACCCCCGTTCCCCCCCCCCCCCCCCCCCCCCCCCCCAGTGGTCGGGATGTCAGGATTCTGAGGGGTCTGGCAGGCCTTCGTGGTCTGGAGAGCCAGAAGAAGGTGCAGGATTGCCACCGGATCCAGATGATCCTTCCGCGGTGAGGATTTTCCATCGCGATGAGCTGCCAGCGCTTATTACTGATGCCTTGCAAGTCCTCTCTATAGAAGATCCTGGGAGTACTGAGATCTCCTCCGGTAATCCGAGGATGGCAAGTACTAAGAAACCTGCTCGAGCCTTTCCTTTGCATGACTCCATCCAAGAGCTTATCACGGCTCAATGGGCTGACCCCGCGGGGCCTTTGAAAGTTGCCAGGGCTATGGGGCAATTATACCCTCTAAGTGAGGAGCATTTGGCGCGCCTAGCAGTGCCTAATGTGGATGCCGTGGTCACAGCTGTGACAAAGAAAACTACCTTCCCAGTTGAAGGAGGAGTTGCCCTGAAGGACATGCAGGACCGTCGCCTGGAGGCAGCTATGAAACGGTCCTTTGAAATTTCAGGCCTATCCTTATGGGCGTCTGCATGCAGCTGCTACGCTGCCCGAGCCTGCCTTGCTTGGTTACAACAGGCAGTGGAACAGCCCGGAGATGGAGCGGAGCCACTTACGGAGGTGGCAACGCGGATGGAGTCGGCCTTGTCATTTTTGGCTGACGCCCTTTATGATCTGGTCAGAGCTTCGGCTAAGCAGATGGCTGTAGCGGTGGCAGCTCGCTGTCTTCTGTGGCTACGGCATTGGGCAGCTGACATGGCCTCTAAATGGCCTCTAAGCAAAGGTTGGTGAAGTTGCCCTTTCAAGGCCTTCTCCTGTTTGGTGAGGAGTTGGAGAAAATTGTGAAAGGCCTGGGGGATGCCAAACCCCAGCGCTCACCCGAGGATATGCCGCGGCCTTCTTCCAAGGGTCAGGCGGTTCCCTCGTCTTACAGACCTCGCTTCCGTGAAGCTAGAAGGTACTGCCCGGGGTGTTCTGCTGGGTTCACTTTGTGTGCCCGTTTTTAGCAGAGGAACTCTTTTTGCTCGGACAAACGTTCCGCAGCAGCAGGCTCAAGACCTGGAGTTCAAGGGCGACCCTCTCAATGGTGCGCTGGCCCCCTCCTCGATTCTTGTGATAGGAGGACGACTTTCCCTCTGTCTCGAGGAGAGGGCCAAGATTACCTCAGATCAGTGGGTCTTGGACCTGATCAGAGAAGGCTACAGAATAGAATTCAATGCCCCGATAAGAGACGTGTTTGTGGAGTCCCGATGCGGTTCTGCCGCCAAAAGGGCGGCGGTAGAGGAGACCTTGCAAGGCTTGATTCATATAGGGGCGGTTTCCCCCGTGCCGCCTGCCGAATGCGGCTGTGGACGTTACTCCATTTACTTTGTGGTGCCGCGAAAAGGAGGGTCTTTTCGGCCTATCCTAGACTTTAAAGAAGTCAACAAGTCTCTGAACGTGCGGCATTTTCACATGGAAACCCTGCGCTCCGTCATAGCGGTGGTACAGCCAGGAGAGTTTCTCACATCTCTGGGCCTGAAAGAAGCTTACTTGCACATTCCAATTTGGCCCCCGCACCAGAGGTTTCTGCGTTTTGCAGTGATGGGAAAACATTTCCAGTTTCGGGCCTTGCCTTTTGGCCTCGCCACAGCTCCCTGAACCTTTTCCAAGGTAATGGTGGTAGTAGCTGCTTTCCTCAGGCGAGAGGGTATCCGGGTTCACCCGTACCTAGACAACTGGCTCATCAGAGCAGACTCTGCAGAAGAGTCATCAGGTTACAGCCAGAGTGGTCTCAGTACTGCAGTCTCTGGGCTGGGTCGTCAATATAGCCAAAAGTCACCTGACCCCCTCTCAGTCTCTAGAATATTTGGTGGTCCGATTCGACACAGCCTTGGGGATGGTCTTCCTACCCGAGCATAAGGCGATGCAAGCTTCAGAACCAGGTCCGTCTGCTCCTAAGGATGCCCTGCCCACGAGCTTGGGACATAGTCCAGCTGTTGGGGTCGATGATGGCCACTTTGGAAGTGGTGCCATGTGCGAGAGCACACCTGAGACCTCTGCAGTGTTCCCTGCTTCAACGATGGTCTCCAATGTAAGCCGTATTGAGCCTGCCATGAGTGGGAAAGCGCAGGGTACAAATGTAACAAAAAATAAATCTCAGGATTATCAATGCAGACTCGCGTGGCTCCCTGCGGCCTGGCTCAGTATGGAGTGGTGGCTCTCAGACAGCATGCTGCGGCGAGGAATGCCGCTAGCGCTCCCCCATTGGTGCCTGGTGGTAACAGATGCCAGGCTGAAGGGCTGGGGTGCACATTGCCGGGGAAGGCATGCCCAGGGTCTCTGGACACCCGAGTAGTCGGAGTGGTCCATCAGTCGCTTGGAGTTGAAAGCGGTTTTTCAGGCGCTTCTAGCCTTTCATTTGACCCTGGAAGGATTGGCTGTCAGAGTTCTGTCAGACAACACGACAGCAGTGGCCTACATAAATCGCCAAGGAGGAACTCAGTGCATAGCACTAGCAGCACAGCCCACGCAGATTTGCCACTGGGCCGAGCTTCAACTGCAGTTTCTGTCAGCAGCTCATATTGCAGGTCAGAGCAGCGTGCAAGCCGATTATCTGAGCAGGAATCAAATCGACCCAGCGGAGTGGGAACTTGCAGAAGAAGTATTCCTGCAGATATGTGCCAAATGGGGAAAGCCCATAACGGATCTTATGGAGTCAAGCACAAATGCCAAAGTCCCGTGCTTCTACAGCAGACGGAGAGATCCTCGCTCGGCAGGGTTGGATGCCTTGGCTCAACCCTGGCCTCAGGGCCTCCTGTATGTGTTCCCTCCGTGGCCCTTGATAGGGCGAGTACTCCTGCAGATTCGGCTCTACCAAGGAGAGGTGGTTCTCATTGCCCCGGATTGGCCCAGGAGGCCGTGGTATGCGGTCCTCCAGCGGATGCTGGTAGAGGATCCCCTGCCGTTACCTCTGGTTCCAAACCTGTTGTCACAGGGCCCGGTTACCATGGAGGACGCCTGCCGTTTTGGTCTTACGGCTTGGCTATTGAGGGGGCACAATTGAGAGACAAGGGATATTCCAGTAAAGTCATTTCCACTCTCCTACAGGCCCACAAGCGTTCCACTTCCATGGCTTATGCCAGGATTTGGCGCCAATTTGAGGTGTGCTTCTAAAGCGATCACACCCTTGCGGGCTTCTGTCTCGCCGATACTTGACTTTTTGCAGGATGGTTTACAAAAAGGCTTGGCCTATAATTCCCTGCATGTTCAAGTGGCAGCCTTAGCATGGTTTCGAGGGAAGGTCGCTGGCCTCTCTCTGGCTGCTTGCCCGGATGTGACACGGTTTCTTAGAGGGGTGCTTCGGCTCAGTCCTCCCGTTTGGGCCCCATGTCCAGCCTGGAACCTGGGGTTAGTTTTAAAGGCCCTTCAGTGCTCGCCCTTCAAGCTGCTTAGGCGAGGTTCGGAGAAGGATGTGACCTTAAAGACAGTCTTTTTGGTGGCCGTGACATTGGCGAGACGGGTATCTGAGCTCCAGGCGCTGTCCTGTCGAGACCCATTTCTGCAATTCTCAGAGTCCGGAGTAATGGTAAGTAAGGTGGTTTCAACGTTTCACCTAAACCAGCCTATTTTCCTACCCTCCTTTTCTAAAGAGGAGTTTCCAGAAGCCTATGGGCAGTTGCACCTTCTGGATGTGCGAAGGGCTCTGTTGCAATATCTGCGCATGTCAAATGCCTTCAGGACCTCTGACCATCTTTTTGTTCCTTTGTGAGGTCCGCGCAGAGGGTCTCCAGCGTCTAAGGCCACTATAGCCCGTTAGTTCAAAGAAGCTATCTTTTCATCATATCTGCTATCTGGCCGGCCTCCGCCTGAAGCCTTTAAGGCACATTCCACAAGAGCGATTTCCTCGTCTTGGGCTGAAACTGGAGCACTCTCTCTTCAAGAGATATGTAGTGCAGCTACTTGGGTTTCGAAGCTCTCTTTTGCCCCACATTCTCCGAGGACAAGCAGGCTGCTTGTTCTCACTGATGGGTGACGTCCATGGCAGCCCCTCCAATCGGAATCTTCACTAGCAAAAGCCTTTGCTAGCCCTCGCGCGCCGATGCGCACCGCGCATGCGCGGCCGTCTTCCCGCCCAAAACTGGCTCGTGCCGGCCAGTCTTCTTTTGTCCGCGCTTGGTACGGTCGTGTTTACGCCGTTTGCGCCCAGAAAGTCGACCTCGCGCGTCTTTTTTGGACTTCGCTACGAAAAAAAAAAAAAAAAACATTCGGAAGGAGACCTTTTCGGTCTGTTCCCCTTCCTATATTTCTAGTTTTGCCCCGTTAAGTTTTCTTTCGTCGTCGGGGTAGGCCCTTTGGAGGCCTCGGTTCGAAGTTTTTCTTCCCCTCTTTTGTGGTGCAATCTTCGCCATTACGAGTTTTGATCTCGCCGGCGCGATTTTTCCGCCCATGACATCGAAGTCTCCCAGCGGCTTCAAGAAGTGCACCCAGTGCGCCCGGGTAATCTCGCTCACTGATAGACACGCGTCGTGTCTTCAGTGTCTGGGGGCTGGGCACCGCCCTCAGGCCTGTAGTCTGTGCTCTCTTTTACAAAAGCGGACTCAGGTAGCGAGATTGGCCCAGTGGAACGTTTTGTTCTCGGGCTCTTCGTCGGCATCGGCACCGGGAGTATCGAGTGCATTGACGTCGCCAGCGTCCAGACCTTCATCCTCGGCCGCGATTGCATCGAGTGCATCGAGGCATCGACCCTCTGCATCGGGGCTGAGACACCGGAAGGCTGCATTGGCGTCGGTGGTACCGGGACCTCCTCGTCTGCTGATGTCGTCGGACAGTGGTGCTTCGTCTGGAGTGCAGGTGAGGGCTGTCCATTCCCCTGCTGGTGGCGCTGAGCCTTCGGGTGGGTCTCCCCCTACCCTGACGGCTCCTGAGGTACAGCCCCCCCGAGACCGACCTTCTTCGGCCTCGGCCCCGAGGAAGCGATGGTTGGACATCCAGGCAGGAAGGGCTGGGATTCTATTCCAGGTACTTCCTTGTGGAAAAGAAAACAGGGGGGATGCGTCCCATCCTAGACCTAAGGGCCCTGAACAAATATCTGGTCAAAGAAAAGTTCAGGATGCTTTCCCTGGGCACCTTTCTTCCCATGATTCAGGAAAACGATTGGCTATGCTCTCTGGACTTGAAGGACGCCTACACGCACATCCCGATACTGCCAGCTCACAGACAGTATCTGCGATTTCAGCTGGGCACACGTCACTTCCAGTACTGTGTGCTACCCTTTGGTTCACGAAGTTCTTGGCTGTAGTAGCAGCGGCACTTTGCAGAATGGGGGTGCACGTGTTCCCATATCTCGACGATTGGCTGGTGAAGAACACATCCGAGGCAGGAGCTCTACAGTCCATGCAGATGACTATTCGCCTCCTGGAACTACTGGGGTTTGTGATAAATTATCCAAAGTCCCATCTTCTCCCAGTGCAGAGACTAGAATTCATAGGAGCTCTGCTGGATTCTCGGACGGCTCGTGCCTACCTCCCAGAGGCGAGAGCCAACAACTTGTTGTCCCTCGTCTCGCGGGTGCGAGCGTCCCAGCAGATCACAGCTCGGCAGATGTTGAGATTGCTGGGCCACATGGCCTCCACAGTTCATGTGACTCCCATGGCCCGCCTTCACATGAGACCTGCTCAATGGACCCTAGCTTCCCAGTGGTTTCAGGCTGCTGGGGATCTAGAAGACGTGATCCATCTGTCCACGAGTTTTCTCAAATCCCTGTATTGGTGGACAGTTTGGTCCAATTTGACTCTGGGACGTCCTTTTCAAATTCCTCAGCCACAAAAAGTGCTGACTACGGATGCGTCTCTCCTGGGGTGGGGAGCTCATGTCGATGGGCTTCACACCCAGGGAAGCTGGTCCCTCCAGGAACGTGATCTGCAGATCAATCTCCTGGAGTTACGACGGTCTGGAACGCTCTGAAGGCTTTCAGAGATCGGCTGTCCCACCAAATTATCCAAATTCAGACAGACAACCAGGTTGCCATGTATTACATTAACAAGCAGGGGGGCACCGGATCTCGCCCCCTGTGTTAGGAAGCCGTCAGCATGTGGCTCTGGGCTCGCCGTCACGGCATGTTTCTCCAAGCCACATATCTGGCAGGCGTAAACAATAGTCTGGCCGACAGGTTGAGCAGGATTATGCAACCTCACGAGTGGTCGCTCAATTCCCGTGTAGTGCGACAGATCTTCCAGGTGTGTGGCACCCACTTAGTAGATCTCTTCGCATCTCGAGCCAACCACAAAGTCCCTCAGTTCTGTTCCAGGCTTCAGGCCCACGGCAGACTGGCATCGGATGCCTTCCTCCTGGACTGGGGGGAGGGTCTGCTGTATGCTTATCCTCCCATACCTCTGGTGGGGAAGACTTTGTTGAAACTCAAGCAAGACCGAGGCACCATGATTCTGATTGCTCCTTTTTGGCCGCGTCAGATCTGGTTCCCTCTTCTTCTGGAGTTGTCCTCCGAAGAACCGTGGAGATTGGAGTGTTTTCCGACCCTCATCACACAGGACGAAGGGGCGCTTCTGCATCCCAACCTCCAGTCTCTGGCTCTCATGGCCTGGATGTTGAGAGCGTAGACTTTGCCTCTTTGGGTCTGTCAGAGGGTGTCTCCCGCATCTTGCTTGCTTCCAGGAAAGATTCCACTAAGAGGAGTTACTTCTTTCTATGGAGGAGGTTTGCCGTCTGGTGTGACAGCAAGGCCCTAGATCCTCGCTCTTGTCCTACACAGACCCTGCTTGAATACCTTCTGCACTTTTCTGAGTCTGGTCTCAAGACCAACTCTGTAAGGGTTCACCTTAGTGCAATCAGTACATACCATTACCGTGTGGAAGGTAAGCCGATCTCAGGACAGCCTTTAGTTGTTCGCTTCATGAGAGGTTTGCTTTTGTCAGAGCCCCCTATCAAGCCTCCTACAGTGTCATGGGATCTCAATGTCGTTCTCACCCAGCTGATGAAACCTCCTTTTGAGCCACTGAACTCCTGCCATCTGAAGTACTTGACCTGGAAGGTCATTTTCTTGGTGGCAGTTACTTCAGCTCATAGAGTCAGTGAGCTTCAGGCCCTGGTAGCCCAGGCCCCTTACACCAAATTTCATCATAACAGAGTAGTCCTCCGCACTCACCCTAAGTTCTTGCCAAAGGTTGTGTCGGAGTTCCATCTGAACCAGTCAATTGTCTTGCCAACATTCTTTCCCCATCCTCATTCCTGCCCTGCTGAACGTCAGCTGCACACATTGGACTGCAAGAGAGCATTGGCCTTCTACCTGGAGCGGACACAGCCCAACAGACAGTCCGCCCAATTGTTTGTTTCTTTTGATCCCAACAGGAGGGGAGTGGCTGTGGGGAAACGCACCATATCCAATTGGCTAGCAGATTGCATTTCCTTCACTTACGCCCAGGCTGGGCTGGCTCTTGAGGGTCATGTCACGGCTCATAATGTTAGAGCCATGGCAGCGTCGGTAGCCCACTTGAAGTCAACCACTATTGAAGAGATTTGCAAAGCTGCGACGTGGTCATCTGTCCACACATTCACATCTCATTACTGCCTGCAGCAGGATACCCGACGCGACAGTTGGTTCGGGCAGTCAGTGCTTCAGAATCTGTTCGGGGTTTAGAATCCAACTCCACCCCCCTAGGCCCATGTTTATTCTGTTCCAGGCTGCACTCTCAGTTAGTTGGATAAATTGTTAGGTCAATCTCAGTTATGTCCTCGCCGTTGCGAGGCCCAATTGACCATGGTTGTTGTTTTGAGTGAGCCTGGGGGCTAGGGATACCCCATCAGTGAGAACAAGCAGCCTGCTTGTCCTCGGAGAAAGCGAATGCTACATACCTGTAGAAGGTATTCTCCGAGGACAGCAGGCTGATTGTTCTCACAAACCCGCCCGCCTCCCCTTTTGGAGTTGTGTCTTCCCTTCTCTTTGTCTTGCTACATATGAGACTGGCCAGCACGAGCCGGTTTCGGGCGGAAAGACGGCCGCGCATGCGCGGTGCGCGAGGGCTAGCAAAGGCTTTTGCTAGTGAAGATTCCGATTGGAGGGGCTGCCGTGGACGTCACCCATCAGTGAGAACAATCAGCCTGCTGTCCTCGGAGAATACCTTCTACAGGTATGTAGCATTCGCTTTACAGGCTGGATGTGGCTGCCAGGAAAGACGCGCATTTTGGAGCACAAGTGCTGGTGCGAGGTGTGGCTTGGTCCCACCCTATCTAGGGATTGCTTTGATACATCCCACTCGTAATGGATTCATCTGCTTGATGACAAGGAAGGGAAAATTAGGTTCTTACCTTGGTAATTTTCTTTCCTTTAGTCATAGCAGATGAATCCATGAGCACTTAATTTTATGTTCAGTTTTTTCTGTAGATATGTTCTCTCATTGGGAGAAGTTGGAAAACAGTCTTCAGGATTTCTGTTCAGTTACAGGAGGATGACTTCATTGCCTCCAGGAGGAGTTCATTCCCTCCTTTGAATTATTGCTCCAGTTTTGGGGCGTTCATCCGCTGTGAGGAAAGTTCATGTTATTATGATTTGCGGTGTAACACTGCTTTGGAAGCTTCAAATACTGAAGAGCATGGATCTAGCTGGCCATCAGGCACTATGGTTTTTCAGTGCTCTCTATCTCCCCCTGCTGGTTGATGGACACAACCCACTCGTAATGGATTCATCTGCTATGACTAAAGGAAAGAAAATTACCAAGGTAAGAACCTAATTTTCCAATTGGTGGGTATGTAAGACCTAAATAGAATAGAAAGGTGGTCTTAGTGCGCCCTTAAACGGTTCTTTCCCATGTGCTAAGACCAATTGTACTGAAGCTGGAAAATGGCTGATTATTCATTTTCTGAATTAATGGCCGTATGCTATTAATGGTCATATACTAATGTTGCTATTAGCATGCTGCTATTAACAATTAGCTTTGAGCCCTTACCACCACCTATTTTGTAAGTCGTAAGGGCTCATGCGCTAATCCTGCACTAATCAGTTAGCGCACAGCCTGAGGTGAGGGGGCACATTTTAGCCCCCCCCCAGCGCCGCTGACCCCCCCCCCCCCCCCCCGCCATTTTGACCCCCCCGCCGCTGCCATCACCACCAACAACTTTGACCCCCCCCCTGCCGACGACCCTCTCGACCCCCCCTCCTGCCGTCAACCCCCCCCTCCACCACCGCCGTCGGCTACCTTTGCTGGTGGGGGACCTCAACCACCTCCAGCCAAGGTCCTCTTCTTCCGGCGCAAGGCTTTGTTCTGCTTCTGTGAGTCTGATGTCCTGCACGTCCTACGTTGTAAGTGCAGGACGTCAGACTCACAGAAACTGAACGAAGCCTTGCACCGGAAGACGAGGACCTCGGCTGGCGGGGGTTGGGTTCCCCCGCCAGCAAAGGTCGGCGGCGGCGGAGGAAGGTTGGCGGCGGGAGGGGGGGTCGAGAGGTTCTTCAGCAGGGGGGTCCAGGGCCAAATCTATGGTGGCCCAGGCCCCCGTGGCCCCACGTAGCTACGCCACTGCCCACAAGAACAAGCAAATAGAAAGGAAGATAGTGGGAAATAGACCACATACTCCAGAGACAAGGAGGACAATCTTAATGCTTAAGTTGTATTGATCACAGACTCAACACAGCGCTGTGTTTCGGCCCAACGGCCTGCATCAGGAGTCTTTTAAACAAAAGGAACTTAAAATCTTCAGACGTAAAGCTTTTCAGATTGAATCAGTGAGTTGGTCTTGAAAAAGACCTTTCTCATAATCATTGCGTGCTTCTGAATCTGATTAACCAATTGTCAGATCCAAACAAAATAACAACCCTTCACAGAACTGTAAAAGTTGTGGAAAGAAGCCTGGAGAAGGATTTGGGTTAGCACAGCTGTGGACAAAGAGGTGCAGTTGCAGGGTCTATTGGGAGGTATAGAAAGCTCAATTCCGAACCTTAACACTATATTTTTCACCCAGACAGCAGCAAGGAAAAATTCCTGCATAGCTTGGAACAATGACCAGGAAGTATCTTAGGGTCAGAGGCAAAAGGTTGTTCTGGAATTTAAAGTGGGTAATGCTTTGAATTTGCAGAAGATGTAAAACCCTAAGAGAGGGCAAGAAACTGTGAAGAAACAGGAGAAAATGTGTGGCCTGGGTAGATGTATCAAAAAGGTACACCATTCAGTGAAATAGTGCAGAACAATGAGTTTCATTAGCTAAAAAGAACAAATGCTGTTCTTGTGAAGATTGTTCCTATATCCGTTTACTTATTTTGTTCTTTGATTTTTGGGGGAACAAATAGTTACTGTTAGGAAAAAATAAAATGATGAATAAGTTATAGTTTGAACAGAGAATGGTCAGCTCATGGAATTCCAATTGCCAAGAATCAAGAGAAAGTATTATTTATTGATTTATACAATTATTTAATAAGGTGTGCAAAGAATTGGTCTCCTGATGGGTGCATACACATGATTAGAGTATGAAGTGACTAACTTAAAAAGAAAAATAAGTAATAGATGGTGGGGAGGAAAGTAAAGTGCACAGCTATTGTCCTTGCCCTTTGAGAGAGTTTGTATTTATTTATTTTTGTGCAACCTTTGTGGAGTAAACATAGTAAAACAATACAGTGAATTTTGAGATGCTCAAGTTTATTGTGTTCAAAACAATTAACTGTACTGGACCAAATATAACTGTGTACAGAGAAGAACAACCCAGTCATTCAGGCTAGCTGGTTATACACATTCAGAGTGACTCATGTAATTAAAAGAAAAGTTTGCTCCCCCACATTCTCTCTTCCCCTAAATCCATATGTCCCCCCACACACTTTATTTATCCATGTCCCTCAGTCCATCACCCTTAAAATGTTCTCCCCCGGGTCCTATCTACTATATACTCTTTTCTATCCAAACCCCTACCAGTCGTAATTTCATTCACCATTCCCACCAGTCAGCCTTTACCATCCTGACTGTACCCTCAACCTCTTCAAACTGGCCCTCACTCCAGGTTTTCTTAAGCCTCCCCCCCCCCCCCCCCCCTACACACACACACACTCTTTATATTTTCTGTTTGTTGGCCTCTGGAACAGCTATTCTGTTTTCTTCCAGCACCACATGACACTTCAGTGAGTTTGAAATGCATGGTGCCCTGATTCCTTCACTGTTCTATCAGTTTTGTGAGAAAAGGTTTGGAGTTTAGGAAGTGCACTGTTCAAGCGTACAGAGAGCTGCATGATGCAGGTAGAAACAGAAAAATTGTTATGGATGTAGTGCCAGCAGCAAGGCATGGGGGGGTGGAGGTCGAGGATGTGTATGGGGGAAGAGTCCAAGGGGCACACTTACAATGAAGAACACTGGTTTAGTTGTAAAAAGGAAAGGAGGCTTCTTGTTAAAGAACTCCCTTCCATAGCACTGCATAAAGTCCTACAAGAGCATGTAGGCTAGCAACACCTCTACAAAATGGGTATGCTGGTGCTGTTGCGCGAAGGAGGAACTAATGTCATTGCCCTTATAACCTGTTGGCTGCCTGACCTCTCCATACTTTAAAAAATGCCCTGGTGGGTCCGGTGGGACCCGCAGCCAGGCCTGACCAAACCCGGCCTGGACCCCTTTCCCAAGTCACAAGCTATCCTTGGTGGCTTAGCGGTGGCCTACTCCACCCCCATACCTCATATGTTAGAAGTTTTAGCAGCCAACTGAAAACCATATATTCAGTGCTAGTGCCTGGACATGGCTTGGCATTGAATATCCAGGAATACAGTCATTGGCGGTGTGACAAGGCAAGCCCCAGAGATTCCCTGTGAAGCAGTTGAGCCCAGAACTATGGGTCCCAGAAGTCCTTAGAAGAAGGAGAGAAGAGAGTAGTCCTAAAAAAGATTGAATGGATTCCCAGCCCCAGCAGGGGGAGCAATGGCTCGAGGCAAGGTGAGTCTGTTACTCCCTTTCCCACTAGAAGAAGAGGGAAGGATGAAGCTCAGTTTCCCTCAGTATATAATTCCCCCCAGCTGTGAGAAGGGGAGAGTAGATTTCCTGGAGGCTCTCAGTCACCAGGAGAGAAGGGAGACGAATGGAGAGAGAGATTCCATGGAGTATGTGGAGGAAGTAAGTAGCCTTCCACTAGAGCTGCCTAAGGGAGAGGAGCCAGCTACCATGGAGTGGGAGAATTCAAAGGTTGCCCTGCCCAGCACTTGAAGGCAGTGGAGGAGGCCACACTGGGCATGGTGCTGAGAGGTGGGAGAAACTGCCAACCCTGCTCCTTACAGGGTTCTCTCTGTGCTGTGAAAAGGCAGGTGATTTGTGGTATTGGTTTGATGTGCAAAGACTGTCCATGAAGATTTGTTCTGAACTGTTGTTCAGAAGGAGAGGGAAGGGAAAGCTAATGCCCTAATAGAAAACCTGAGCATTTGCTGAGGGATTTTGGGACCTGGACTGTACCTTCTTTTTCTTTTGAAGATTATCTTATGAGGACTGTACCTTTTTCTTTTGAACACTATATTAAGAGGGCTGTACCTTTTGTTTTGAAGAATATATTATGATTTTTGGTAGGAAATTGCCTTGATAATAAAATACTTTGGCCCTGAGTCCCAATATCAGCAGCATTCTGTCCTGGAACCCTGGGAGCCTCGCAGGCTTGCTGGCTCCACCCAAGAGGAGGAAGCGGACCCCCCCTTTTACAGCAGCCATAAAAACACTGATTGCTGCCAGCTAAATATCACCACTTTCCCCAGCTCTTTGTGCTTTTGAGAAAAGGGCAGCCATATGAAAGAGAGGGAAAAAGAGAAATATTAAAGAACACAAACTGCATGAGGCTTGGCATAGCAGTCCAAGTGCACTTGAAAGACAGGGGCAATCAGACTCCAGTGCCCAAACTGTTTCATAAGCACAGTGATGGTAGGGGTAGGAAGTGATTGAGCTATGTAGGCAGCCAAAGATGACATCAGGCTTCATATCTGCAGTAGTAGTCCAACAAAGGTTTAACATAGTTTTACAATGGGCTAGCAATGTAGAAATGGTTTTAGTACAGGTGTTGACTCACACGGAAACCTTGACCACATACTGCATTAAAATGAATGTAAATTTGGTGATTAACCATTCCTTGCAAGAAAAAAAAAACAAAAGTTTTAGCCGCATGACTAATGCAGGAAATTATTTCCAGGTTTGAGGCAGCATAGAAGGGTTGGTTGAGAGGAGTAGGTGTCTACTGGCACCCTCTCTCTCTTCCCTCAACCTGGTCAGCCTGTTCTGGATACCTTTTTGCATCGGACCTCCTCCCGACCCAACTCCCTCCCCCCACTCACACTTCAAAAACCTTTCCCTGGTAGTCTAGTGGCCCTCCGCCCCATCTCTCCAATCTAACCCACCTACGTACACTTCAAAACCCTTCCCTGGTAGTCTAGTGGTCCCCCAACCCAACCTCCCTTTTCCCTGCTAAAAAAATTAAATCCCTGGTGTCTGGTGGCATCTTCTCCCCATTATACCTTATGAGCAGCAGATTGCTCTGCATGAAGTTTCTCTGCAGACTACCATTGGGCTGGATCACCTTGTTGGACATTAGGATTGGATACACATGGCACATATGGTATATGTCCTGCAGCCCTTTAAGGAAGCTACAGAGGCCCTGAGTGCAGCCACAGCCACTTTTGTTTGCGATTACACCCTTTAGTACAGTTTCTGGAACAGACACTGGAGGAATTGTTGTAGGAGACGGATGTATTGGAGGAGATACTGCTGTTAGCACAATGTTTACAGAGGCAAGTAGAAAGTTGCCTAAAATTTGTCACTCACCAGGAATACTGCATGCTGGCTGCCATGTGTGATCCATGGGTGAAAGGGAGTATTGCTTTCCAGCTGAATAGGCTTTGTGTCTGAAAAGGAAAACATTGCTTGTATCAGAGAGGAACAGGAAAAGAGGTGTAGTGTGGAAGAGAGAGAGAAGGCTCCCTTTTCAGCCCTGCCAGTAGCAACATCAGCAGCTGTACCCTATCCCTGAAAATATTAGCAGCTTCCTCTTCACCCTCCTTCTGCCATCAGCTGCCCTTTCCCATCACAGAACTTGATAAAGGCCATAGCTTCAGAAATTCAATAATTGGCAGTAGAGGGCAATGCCAGCACCTCCCAGAAGAAAAAGCTGCAGAAGGTATGGTGAGTACTACCTTTTTGAGCTGATACAGATTATGGCAACAGACCCCTTAGCATACTGTGCAGAGAATGCCATGGTAATGACATGCCAGAATTACTCAGCATTTTGCTGTAATGTCCATCAACTAATTTTCTAAGTGAACTAGTGTTCTCTATGGTGGGGGAAATTGTCAGTCCACATCGTTCACAGATAGACCCAGACTTCATGGAAAAGCTGTTCCTCAAGATAAATCTCCCCCTGCTGGGTTTATCTGAAATACCATTTTAGTGAGATGAGAAGGATTAATGCATTGCATACTGTGCCACTTATTTGTCCCTCTCCTTTCTGCTGTGAAATGGGATGTTGCGCCTGTTTTATGTATCCTCCTCTGTCAGAGTGTTCAATACGGATACAGAATAGAATTCATGAGATGCTTGCTAGAGAATGAGGCAGGGACAAAGTTTGTTCCCTCCCCACAATCTCTGTATCCATCCCCGCTAGCTCTGTCCCCGTCTCTGCGAGCTCCGTCGGATCCCATCCGCACAAGCCTCGAACAGTTATGATTTTATGTTTAAATCATTTTATTAAAGTATAAAAAGAACCAATATTCTGTACAACTGTTGTTTTATAAATCACAAACAATACAGAACAAAGAGCAACAAAATCCCTGTCTCTGGCACAAATGTCCCCTCCACTACTGGGGAAACTGAACAAGCCAAATTACTACATAACGCTACATAGAAAATTCATTCTAATTGAATACCTCAGTCATGCACACAGAGAACACAAATGCCAAATACATATTAGCTGACCAAGCCCAAGAAGCCACACCAAATAAATAGTTGCATTTCCTCCGATATCGTGCAAAATATAAAGATCAGATATGCCAGGGATAGTGTACAACTAGGACAACTGCCCCCTGGCCAGAGAGAGCCGTAAGCCTGCTAGAAACTGAAGAAGGCATCGCTTTGGGTTCCCCTCCTAAATTTCTGCTCTGGGCCCTAGCCACATCTAACACCCAGGGCTGGTCTTAGGCAGGGGCAACAGGGGTGGTCGCACAGGGCCCCGCATCTCTGTCACATGTGTCTTCCTGTCTCGAAACAGCTCGGTGCTCTGTACCTTAATGTGCATCCACATTTTAGTAGAAAGCATCAGGCAGTGGCAGTGATTTTTCATATTCCATTGGCCCCCTTTTGATGTCACTTCTTGCTTCCGCAGGGACGGGATGAAGCAGCAAGGAGGCTCTGGGTTTGGAACCTGATGGGATATGAAAATTGCTGCCGCTGTCTGCTGCTCTCTTCTGAAATGTGGTGGATGCATATGAAGGTATGGGGTGAGGTGGGGTTCTGAGAGCTCTAAACCTCCTTTTAAACTGATAAATTATGGCTTGTGGTGGGCCCCACTGAATTGGTCTGCACAGGGCCCCACAATTGCTAAGACTGGCCCTCCTAACACCAGCTCTGGCAGGGAACACATTTTCAAATCTGACATATTCTAATCAGAAAATAGACAATACAATTTTGTTCTACCTTTTGTTGTCTGGTTATTTATTTTTCAAATCATGTTGGTCACAGGATCTGGTTTCTGTTTCCCTCTGTCTTCTCAACTCACTCGCCACGGTCTCCTGCCTATTTGATATTTCTTCTTTCTCTATGCCCACCAACCATCTTCCACCTTCTGATTCAACTTCCTGTTTTTGCTAAACAGGAAGTTGCATTAGAAGGTAGGACCCAACAGAGAGAAGTCCTCAGAACAGGCATATGGAGATTACTGTCAGCTCAGCTGGCTACATAAGGTAGAGCTACTGAGGGAGGGAAGCACGGAGATGCCAGATCTGCGGGAGCGGTAACAGCAGCTTTTTTTTTTTTTTTACTGTTCCTGTAGGGTGGTAAAAAGTTTTGCATCCGCACCCGTGTTAAATGGACCAACTTTTTTCTTTTACCATGGATTACCGCAGCTCCCAATCCCCATGTCATTCTCTAATGTTTGTTTTGTAGTCTGGCATGGTGGTGCTGCTTACCTGCTGCCTCTGTGAAAATCTGTTGTTTGTAACCCTTTGCTGGGGTAAGATCTGATAACTACACAGTTCCTGGTTTAAGACCCTAGAATGCCAAGCTTAGCATTTATATACACATATCACACACAGAATAGGCAACACAAATTTGTATTCCGATAACTAGTATTATTATTGAGGATTCACACACCTGGCAGATGTTGTGTGATGGATTTGACACTGTAAATATGGAACTCTTTTTCCAAGAACCTAGAATATGTATTGGCGCAGGATGTAGCCTGTTCCAAGCAGTGTGGCCTTATGTATAGTTCACAGATTGTGATTTGGTCAGTGCTCAACGTCTGCAGGTGTTTTTCTCAGAGACACAAGTTTTCCATTCAACTATGATCTTAAAATGTTTATAATTCATAATCTTTGCCAATAGTTTGATTTTGCAATCTCCTGGTCTTACCACTTCAATGATTGAGGAATGGTGGAGGGGTGGAAAGAGCTACCTCCTGCCAAAGGAGTAAAGACCCTGAAAAAACTAGTGTCTATTTCCAAAACTTGTCCACAAACTGCTGAGAGGAATAATAGCAGATGCATTCCAGTACTGCTTGGAAAGAAACAACCTACTTCCATTGGACCAAAGAGGACAAAACACCAGAGGCATTAAGCATCAGCTTCTGATTGATGATCCTGAGGAGAAGCCAGACCAAAAGTGTTTCAAACCCATTAAAAGATTGCCGATGTGTGCAAGACTGGAATATAATATATCTGTGAATGAGAGTGACATGATGGGTGGCAGATTGACTTTCACTTGTTCCACCACAGGACCTTTTCTCCTCTTTTAGGTCCTGTAGTTTGAGATTAGGGATCTCTCAAATTGAGTTGTCAGTGGAGGGGATGTCATGTGCCAGTTATTGATTGGTTGGCTTCTCTCTGATGGGAAAAGCTTTCTTTCCTCTAGCAGGAAAAGGTGAGCTGGTAGGTTCACATTCACTTAGTGAAGTGGGGCATACTGGACCAGTGATCTTCTATTCCCCAAGATCTCCAATGAAGTATTCATATGTTTATTTATATCCCTACTTATTTATCTATTTATTTTCTTTCTTTCTTGTGCTCTGTTGTTCAGGTAACGGATGGAACAGCCCACCCTCCATCTCCCGCAACCTGCAGAGGCTTTCTAACTCTTGTAATGTGAAGGAAATAATTTGTTTCTTTCTTTCTTTCTTACCTTTATTAGTATTGTTTGTTAGTTACTTAGGGGCCCTTTTACTAAAGCTTAGCTTAGTGTGTGCTAAGTGCTGCACAATCAGAGGGCAACTATAGTAACTATATTTCCAAGAATTCTAGATACTCACGTCTACATAAGCACCACTGAAAAAGCAACCAACTTTCCTGCACCCACTCACTAACAGATCCCATTCACCTGTACTAGCAGTAGCAATCCCCAAGGTTGATGGCCCCAAAAGACTGGACTGTCCTACAGTGAAGCTGGACACCCCTCTTAGGAGGAAGAAATGAGACTTGAGTATACAACTACAGTTTACATGCACCACAGAACACGAGCCTTGCAGGAATAAAATACCTAGATTTGTGGTTTATAATAGACTAGTAAAAAAGGCCCGTTTCTGACAGAAATGAAACGGGCGCTAGCAAGGTTTTCCTCGGAGTGTGTATGTTTGAGAGAGTTTGTGTGAGAGTGACTATGTGAGAGAGACAGATTGAATGTTTGTGGCTGCAAGTGTGTCTGTTAGAGAGTGTTTGTGTGTGAGATTGACAGTGTGTTTTGAGTGGATATGTGAGCCACAGCGAGAGTGTATGAGAGTGAGAGAGTGTTTGAGAGTGACTGTGTGACACATAGTGAATGTGATCCAGTGTGAGACATAGCGTGTGTTGTAGACAGTGTTTGAGAGTGAGAGAGACACAGAGTGAGAGAACCCCCTCCGTCTGCCTGTGCCACTGTGTTGTCGCAGGATCCCTCATCTCTCTGTCTGGTCAGTGTTCCCCCCTCCTCCTCTTATGTCTCCCTGCTGCCCTCCTGTCAGGGCTGTGGATCCCCCATCCCCCTTCGTCTGTGCTGTGAGGACCCCCTCCCCCGCCTCCATCTGTGGTCTCTGGACCTCTTCCGGCCCTCATCCTCCCCCTCCTTGTGTCTGAAGTTTTGCTTAAGAGACTTTTGGGGAGGTGGGGGGGGGGGGGCGCTGTGGACAGTACTGGGCAGGCACTGTAGTTTATGCAGTGCCAATGATATTCAGCACTGACCACCCACATTGGTCACTGGGTTAAATTAGGACAGCTCAAAATTGCATAACTCTGATTATCTTCAAAATCCCCTGATCCCCTCCTGCCACCCCCAAAAGCTCCTGCTCTTCCTATGCTTTCCCTCCAGCCAGCCAGACCCAACACCTCATCCCTCCATGGGCTGCCATATAGTTCTGTTTTTGGGGGGGGGGGAGATCCTGCTTAGCGCCTCCACACGATGCACCCCCCCTGCCGCCATCCCACCCACCGCGATGCAGCCAGCCGCCGGCCTCCCACCCATCATCGCCATCGCACCCACCATCGCGTAATTTTGCTGGCGGGGAACCCAAAATCCCGCCAGCAGAAGTCCTGTGTTGTCTGACTCTGACTGACTCCAGCGATCTTCGGCGTTGGTAGCCTGTGCAGGGTGGGGTTGTGTGTGTCTGACGTCCTGCACTTGCAGGACGTCAGACGCACAGAAGCCCTGCCTGCAGAGGCTTGCAACGCCGAAGATCACGCAGTAGTCAGCAGACAGGACTTGTGCTGGCGGGGTTTCGTGTCCCCCGCCGGCAAAGCAACACGACGGTGGGTGGCTTGTGGGGTGGGGTTGCACCTCCTGCATTCTGCAGCTTTGGGGGTGGGGCAGCGCGGAGGGGCCATGTTGTTGCGCCGGGGGGGGCGTCATTTTTGCTGCATGAGTGTCATTGCTCCACCCCCTGCGTCATCACGTTTGACGTGTGGGCGGGGCAGACACTTATGGAGCAAAAAAGTGGTCTCAGCCGCCTCACTTTCGAACGTTGGGAAAGTGAGGCTTCAATGGAGCGTTGGAGGTGCGTTTTATATAGAGAGATGCTGCTCAGAAAGTACAGTATAAAACACTACAGAAAGCATATTAGCTTATATTAGCATACTAGAAGGTATACATTTACCACCATAACTCTTAGACATCTACATTTTGGTGACTTTTCAGCTGAAAACCTATGAGTCAATATTCAAAAGCATAGTGACCAAGCAGTATATTTGGCTTGCCATGTAACCACATGACAACTGCAAGAATGAGTTAAAAATTTCAAACCAGATACGAATATGTGGATAGCCACGTGCAAATTTTCACACATAAGCTGTAAGTGATGCCATTCTAAATCAATTTGAGCATCATACCTAACTGAAACAAAATGTATGTAAGCAACTAAGTATTCATATATAGTGCTGCCTGTTCACTGTTGATAGATTAACCATATGCAGATCAAGTGTTCCAGCCTGATATATATCAATGAATGCAGCCTAGCTGTGATGGGTGGCAGGGTGGAATTCATCATCTCTAGCCACTCCTTCTCTTGGAGCCAGAGGAACCTTGCCTTATTTTTAAATCCTCCATCCCACAAGGATAGGAGGCTCCCTGATTGAATTTGCAGCGGAAAGACCACCAGGCGTGGTTCATCTCCTTCAGATTCAGGGCCCCCCTTATCATAAGGGAAAAGCTTGTCCTCTGCCAGGGAAAACTGAGTTAGTACAGGTGCACATCCTCCAGGGCTTCCTGGATTGTTCACACTGCTTCCTTCTGCCACCTTCCTCCATCTACAATGAGAAATTTATGGAGCTTCAAAGGAACACATACCCTTCTTTCACCTATTGAACAAATCTAATTCCTTTATTGCAAAATCAAAAACAGAACAATAAAAATCACTGCACTATCAAGGAAGGGACTAGACTGATACAAAATGTGTCCCCTAGATCACAGTAAGTGATGTGGAGGGGCATTTTCGATATGGTGTCTAAACCCAACTCAAAACGTCCAAAAATCAAGTGGTGAACATGACCATGTTCAAATCTGAAAAAACATCTATCTTTTTGTTTCAAAAATGGCCATTTCCTAGTTGTTTTTAGACATTTGTGCTCAGTGTGTTTTTCTTTTGTAACCATTAAAAAAAAAGTCCAAGGAAAAAACACACAAAAACAAGCCATTGGGGGGGGGGGGGGGGGGCAGCATTTTTTGTAGACTGGCACCACAGCCATCCCAGCAGAGCAGTGGGGCACCCTAGGAGGCGCTACAGTGGACTTCATATAAATGGTCCCAGGTACACATCTCACCGCTACCCCCTTATGTCTGCAGGTGTCATCTATATGTGGTTACAGTAGGTTTTTAGTGGATTTTGAATGGCTCACACTTTCCACTACAAGTGTAACAGTTAGAGTGGGATATGAACCTGGATTCCTTTCTCTAAAATGCACTGCACCAACCAGTAGGCTTCTCCAGGGACCTGCTTACTGCTCTAATAGGATTGGCCATAACATCTGAAGTTGTCATAGAGGCTGGTATGTAGTGTTTCTTTCACATCTTTGTGAGGTGGGAGGAATCGGTGAGCACTGGGGGAGTAAGGGGGGTCATGCCTTAATCCCTCCAGTGGTCTTCTGGTCATTTAGGGCACATTTTTATGATTTAGTTGTTATTGAATGCAGCAAAACCAAAGAGGAAAAGGAATCCCTACGTATACAACTGTTGAACCAAAAAGAAGGTGTGAACCCCTATATTTTGGTTAGTAGTTATTGAAACAGGTCCAGACCAAAATGCCCAACTTTTAAACCTGGACGTTTATGCATTGTTCCAATATGGCAGAAAAACACCCAAGTTATGGGGACGTCCAAATCCCACCCTCAACTCACCTCCTTGTGATTTGGATGCACTGCAGATGAACTGCATAGAAAAACGCCTTAAAAATGTGTTTCAAAAATAGCAATTTGGACGTTTTTGCAAGAGAAATATCCACCTGCAGCTTTGTGCCATTTTCTAGATGTTTTTCTGTTAGGAAAATGAGCCCCATGGAGGGGCATAATCGAAAGGGATGCCCAAATTTTGTTGAGGAAGCCCTTGCAAAACATCCCAATGGAGGGGCGGGGAAACCCATATTATCGAAACAAGATGGACATCCATCTTTCGTTTCGATAATACGGTCGGGGACACCCAAATCTTGAAATTTTGGTCATCCTTAGAGATGGTCGTCCTTAAACTTGGTTGTTTCTGATTTTCAGCGATAATGGAAACCAAGGACGCCCATCTCAGAAATGACCAAATGCAAGCCCTTTGGTTATGGGAGGAGCCAGCATTTGTAGTGCACTGGTCCCCCTGATATGCCAGGACACCAACCGGGCACCCTAGGGGGCACTGCAGTGGACTTCATAAAATGCTCCCAGGAACATAGCTCCCTTACCTTCTGTGCTGAGCCCTCCAACCACCCCTAAAACCCACTACCCACAACTGTACACCACTACCATAGCCCTTACAGATGAAGGGGGACACCTAGATGTGGGTACAATGGGTTTTGGAGTGCTCGCTGTTTCCTCCACAAACATAACAGGTAGGGAGGGGGATGGGCCTGGGTCCGCCTGCCTGAACACTGCACCCACTAAAACTGCTTCAGGTACCTGCATACTGCTGTGATGGACCTGAGTATGACATCTGAGGCTGGCAAAACATATTTTGAAAGATGTTTTTTGAGGGTGGGAGGGGGCTTAGTGACCACTGGGGGGGGAGTAAGGGGAGGTTATCCCTGATTCTCTCTGGTGGTCATCTGGGCATTTCGGCCACTTTTTTGTGCCTTGGTCGTAAGAAAAACAGGACCAGGTAAAGTCGTCCAAGTGCTTGTCAGGGGCTCCCTTTTTTTCCATTATGGGTCAAGGAAGTACATGTGTTAGGCACGCCCAAGTCCCGCCTTCGCTACTCCTCCTTTACGCCCCCATGAACTTTGGCTGTCCCTGTGACGGAAAGCAGTTGGGGACATCCAAAATTGGCTTTCGATTATACCGATTTGGACGACCCTGGGAGAAGGACGCCCATCTTCCGATTTGTGTCGAAAGATGGGCATCCTTCTCTTTCGAAAACGAGCCTGTTAGTGACATAGTAACAAAATTATTATAAACAAACACACAACGTCCACTCTTTCTCACCTTCGGATTAAGTGTATTTATAACAGACTCTTAATGGATTCAGACATATAGTTTGGCATAATACTTTCTTCTATTTTACAAGTGTTGACAAAGAGTGGCATTTTCAATATGACATTTAAATCTGACTTTTAATGTTTTGCTCAAAACATCTGAAATTCAAGAAGCGAAAATAGCAATTTTCAAAACAGAAAAATGTTTATCTTTTTGTTTCGAAAATGGCCATTTGCAAGATGTTTTTGTGCTTAGTGTGTCTATCTTTTTGAACCATTTTTGACAAAAAAAAAGTTCAACTGCAAAATGCACAAAATAAAGCCATTAGGATGTAGAAGGAGCCACACAGACATCCTAGCAGAGCAGTGGGACACCCTAGAGGGCGCAGTAGTGGACTTCACATAAAAGGTCCCAGGTACACATATCACTGTTACCCCCTTATATTGTATGTTAAGCCCTCCAAAACCCATCAGAAACCTAATGTACCCCAACTAAATACCACTATAATAGTCCTTATGTCTGCAGATGTCATCTATATGTGAATACAGAAGGTTTTGGTGGTTTTCGAGGGCTCATACTTTCCATCACAAGTGTAACAGTTTAAAGTGCGATATGGGCCTGGTTCTCCTTCTGTACGGTGCACTGCACTGACCACTAGGCTACTTCAGGCCATAACATCTGAAGTTGTCATAGAGGCTGGTGTGTACTGTTTCTTTCACATCTTTGTGGGGTAAGAGTGGTCAGTGATCACTGGGGGATTAAGGGATGGGGAATCGTGCCTTAATCTCTCCAGTGGTCATATGGTCATTTAGGGTACCTTTTTACGACTTAGTCATTATTGAAACAGGTCCAGACCAAAATGTCCAACTTTTAGCCCTGGACGTTTTTGCTTTGTTCCATTGTGGCAGAAAACCATCCAAGTTTTCAGAGATTTGCGATTTAGCCACTCTGGTACAGTTTTCAACCTGATAAATGTAACCATCTAATGCCTTAGTTAGCCAGATTGATCCTTTTGAAAAATCTATTAAAATAAAAAATGTAATTAAGATAAACAAAGAGTAGATAAAGCACTTAGACTTACAAAGTTTCATAGTAACCTATGGAACTTTGTTACTCTAAGTGCTTTGAAAATGAGTCCCAGTGTGCCAAAGAACTTGTTGAAAACCAAATTACCTGCAATCAACAATATATCTGAGGAATTTATGTAGAATATAGGTGGTGAAAAAGTTAGATCTTTCACAAATGTGATGACTCAAGTAATGAGGTATGGATCTTCTGTACCAAAAATGTGTGTTAGACTACAAAGAATGTTATCTGATGAGTGGTGGAGAGATTACAGAAGGGTGAGTTCTTTCTTTCATGTGTGGTGAACTTGCCTGGTGATAATATGTTGTAAAGAAGAAATGTCTTGGATATGTAATTGTATGGGTTTTTGTTTTCTGCCCTGAAATCCAATAAAAATAATAGATTTGCCTTTTCTGGCTACTTTTCCCCAATAAAAAGTGTTATATTATTGATAAAGCTCATTAATGGCATTATCATGGATTAGCATGGGTTAACATGATAGCACATTAGTAGTTCTAGCTGCTAGATTGTACGCTGTCTGGGGCAAGGACAAGCCTGCTATACATGAGTTTCAATTGGCCTTGAACAGAATTTGGAAAGGCAATTAAAACCAAAATACAAATTTGAAGAAATACAGCCATGTTTCTGCATGCCACTCAGAAACCAAGTTCTGCAGCCATGAAATATTTATTTATTTATTTTATTTGTTACATTTGTATCCCACATTTTCCCACCTATTTGCAGGCTCAATGTGGCTTACATGGTACCGGAAAGGCATTTACCGATTCCGGTGTGAACAGTACAATGTGTTGTTGTGGTATGATGAAGATCATCTGGCAGGGCCACAGTGAGGATAGTCGAGCAGAAGAGTAGAGGTATGTTAATTACGTGCTTTAGTTTTCTTGTTTAGCCGAGGTCAGGCATTTAAATAGGATTGGGAGGGTATGCCTTTTTGAACAGGATGGTTTTTAGTCTTTTCTGGAAGTTTAGGTGGTCGTACGTCGTTTTCACGGCTTTTGGTAGCGCATTCCACAGTTGTGTGCTTATGTAGGAAAAGCTGGATGTGTAGGTAGATTTGTGTTTAAGACCTTTGCAGCTTGGGTAGTGTAGATTTAGATATGTTCATGTTGAATCAGATGCGTTTCTGGTTGGTAAGTCAATTAAGTCTGTCATGTATCCAGGCGCTTCGCCGTAGATAATTTTGTGAACCATGGTGCAGATTTTGAAGGCAATGCGTTCTTTGATTGGGAGCCAATGTAATTTTTCGTGGAGGGGTTTTGCACTTTCAAATTGCGTTTTTCCAAACATGAGCCTAGCTGCCGTGTTTTGAGCGGTCTGAAGTTTCTTTAAGGTTTGTTCTTTGCATCCTGCATAGATTCCATTGCAATAATCTAAGTGGCTTATTACCATTGATTGTACCAGGTTGCGAAATGTTTCCCTTGGGAAGAATTGTTTCATGCGTTTGAGTTTCCACATTGCGTGGAACATTTTCTTTGTAGTGGATTTTGCTCGGCTCTCCAGTGTTAGGTTACGGTCCAATGTAACGCCGAGGATTTTCAGGCTATCTGAAATAGGAAGTGTGTAATCAGGGGTGTTGATACTTGTGGGGTTGTCTGTGCTGTGCTGGGATGTGAGAATGAGTCAATGTGTTTTTTTCTTTATTAAGTTTTAGTTGAAATGCATTTGCCCATGTATCCATGATGTTCAAGCTTAGCTTGATTTTGTTGGTGATTTCTGTCAGATTGGTTTTGTAAAGGATGTATATCATGACATCGTCTGCATAGATGAAACGGTTAAGGCCTTGATTGGATAGGGACTTGGTTAGTGGGGTCATCATTAGGTTGAAGAGGGTCTGTGATAGCGGTGATCCTTGTGGTACACCAAAGTCAGCTTTCCACAGTGATGATATGTTTGAGTTTGATTTTACTTGATATGTTCTGGTAGTTAGGAAACCCTTGATCCAGCTGAGTATGTTTCCACTAATCCCGAGCTTGTCTAGTAGTCTTATTAATATATTGTGGTTTACCATATCGAAAGCGCTTGACATGTCGAATTGGAGGAGGAGTATGTTTTTGCCTGATGCTATTTCTTGTTTGGATTTGGCTAGGAGAGTGAGTAGTACTGTTTCGGTGCTATGAAGGGGGCGAAACCCAGACTGTGATACGTGAAGTATTGAGAATTTACTGTGTCTGGAAAAAAGTGAGCCCCCTAAACATTTTGCAATAACAACCTCAAACCTGCACAAATAAATTTTCCATGCGCAAAATAACATCTATTTGCATCACCAATGTCAAATTACATATGAATCCCTTATTTAAGAAATTTTTAATTTTTACAAACTGCAGTCAAAATCTCAGTTTCCGACATAACTTAATTACTTACTCACTGATGTCATCAGTGATGCCATTGCGCATTGATAAACAAAATGTCAAACAAAGATTGAGTTTTAATTAAAATACTCAGAGTTGAAAAGGATTTGGTGCTAAAAGATTAGATTTAAACATTCGGACTGTTTCATTTATTTATTAATGTGATTGCGCACTATTTTCTTTATTATTACCATCTTTTATATCTATTATTATTTTCCACATAGATCTTAGCTCCATTTAAATGTTGATGACGCTACGTTTTTCACACACATCAATATTCAACAATATTGTGGTAAGCAGAGCAGTGCTCTCTATATGTCACCAATACTGTATGTTTTTTTCAGTTTTAACAATGTTTTAATTGAACCTTTTCTGTGTACTTCAGTTTAATTGTTTGAGAATTCAACAGTTGTAATCTTGTTTTACTATGGTTTTCCACATTTCTGTAATATTTTTATTTGTTACTTCTACATGTATTGTTTTACTTTAAAAAAACTTAATTTTTAATATATATGTCTTTTATTGTTAGATCCCTGATGCAAGCACTTGGTCGCCGAAAAACGGACCACGTCAGGTCTAGTCAATAAAGATTTGCCTTTGTCCTGTTCCTGAAGGTCCACTTGTGCTTTTTGTTTTGCTTTGGTCTCCAATTGTACTCGGAATCCTCTTTTCTACTTTAGTGCATGGTAAGTGCCATGCATTGACTGCAGTGGTAGTCACATACATTCTTCACCCATAACTTGCCCAGTTCCTGCTCCCTCATACAGCATGCAGTTAATGCATGAATTAGCACAGGATAACCTTCATGCCGCCACAGTAACATCACACTTCTGCTGTAACAGCACATGCAATTTCTTGTGTTAACTGCTTAAAGCATTTTAGGAAAAGAGCCGCCAAGGTGTTGTTTTTTTTTTTACCTGCTGGAAAATTTTGTAGAGAAACATCTATTTCAGCCAAGTATTTTGCAAAATGATTTAATGGTAAATTGTTTCATGAAAAAAGAAAAACAATGAAATTTCTGTTTGTTGCATCTGTGAACTTCTTCTCTCTGTTGCATAAATATTTAGAGGTTCTTTTCCTAAGCTGCAATAAAAAAAAAGTGGCCTTAATGCGCCCTTACATGGGTTTTTTCTGTGTGCTAAGGCCATTTTTACTGCAGCCATAAAATGGTTGATTTTCTTTTTTTAAAAATTAATGGCCATATGCTAATGTTGCCCTTACCGCGCAACCATTAAAAAAATTACTGTGTGAGCACTTACTGCCACCCATTTTGTAGGTGGTAAGGGCTCACGTGGTATTCCTCTGCTAATCTGTTACTGCATGCTAATGTAGATGTGCTGTTTAATGCAGAAATGCTCATTCTCCGAGGACAAGCGGGCCGAAAAAAAAAAGGCAAAAATACCCACACAGGAAGGCACTGCAAACAAGAGAGAAAATACACACTGAGCGGAGAACACAATGATGCGTCCTCCCTGCTCTCTGGAAAAACAAAGGCTGAGGAACCTATGCTTGTGCATTAGGTGGGAAAGCACCAGTGCATGCACGGTGGGACACTGCTAGAAAGTTCTAAGTTGATCTCGCAAGTCAGTGTCTACACTTGGCTCCATCAGATGACTTCACCCAGCTGTGAGAATACTTGGCCTAATGTCCTCGGAGAACATCTGCTACAGGTGATTTATTTTGCTCTCTCCACCCCCTGACACATCCCCTCAAAAATATTTTTGTAGCATGCAATTAATGCGTACACATTTGGCAGTTACTGCAAAATGTCTGAGTGTGACCTGCTGTACACCGTTTTAAGCTGTGTTAGGCATACATGAGCCCCTAATGCAGCTTAGTAAAGGGCCTCTTAATTTGTCAAACTTGAGTGAAAATGTACAATTGATATATTCCCCCCATCAAATATTAGGGAATATTTGCCAAACTATCCATTAAATTAAAATTGTAAATAATCTAGATATCTTTAAGGCTACCAGTTTGCATTACAATAGTAGTTTTCAAATCCAGCCCTGGTGCCCACGCAGGTCAAGTTTTCCGGATATCCACTGTGAAGCTGTAAGAAATAGGCTACTTTGCATATGTAAAGCAACAACCCTTTGTAGGGCCCATGAGGACTGGGATTCAGAACTGATAAACAAGAAAATAATGGGACAGCATGTGTCATTTCTGCCACTTCCTGTAGCTTGGGGTTTCTTATAGATAAGTGACAACCAGTCTGAAAGCTGAATGTTCACAAGCTAGAGCTGGGAAAAAAATGTTTGCATAACTTGCTATGGCTACTTCTTCACACTCCAACACCAGAGTGCTTCCTTGTATCAAAATCCCCTTCCTTCCATCTCCTACCGAGCTGCTGCACCTGCACACACCCATAAGTGAGTACAAAGTATTTCTCCAGGCCTGGGTTAAGTCTAGGGAAGTGACAGACAAGTGGCTAGTGAGAGAGCCAAGGCGCGGAAAGCTGTCACTCACAGAGCCCCAGGAGAAGAGTACCTCCCTGATTGGTGCAGGCTTTCCGGGGACCGCCCTTCTCAGCTGGAATGGAACTTTCTGTCTTTAACTCTTATTCAAAGCTGCGAGCAAGCACCGAGGAAGGAGGGAGTCAGAGCAGGGAGAAGAACGAGGTAAAGTAACTCCATTAGTAGTATCTTCGGTTCCACGCAAAAATAGGGTTAGAGGGTTATTACTCTGCAATACTTTTACAAAGGAACCATGGAAATTTGATGCTGGAAAGTTAAATTAGACAAGTTTGGATGCAGGGAGGTGACGATCATTCGACTTTTCCTAAAGAGCTTGGCTTGTTCAGACAGGAAAAACATTTCCAAAGAACCTTTGCATGACCAGGATCAACGCACAAGCTTACAAAACAGCAGAAATAGGCAGTGGTAAAATTATGAAGTGGGTGAGACGGACGGTCCAATGTTGTCAGAATTTGAGATACACTAACACAGCTTAACATGTGCGATTGCTAGTGTTGACAGAAAAAGTGTTTAGAATTTTCTTCAGGTGTATTTGTTGAGATGAGGAGTAGATGTGCAGGGAAGGGCAGCCAGCCTGAGAGTTATCAGAAAATGTAGCTTGGGACAAGTTATATCTTTCTGCTATTGAAATATTTACAGCAAAAGTCCTAATGTTTGTCTGTTTTGTAAGAAGTATCTTTCTCACTGTATTAACATCTGGATGAGTCAGGGGCAGTAGATCACCTTTTTGTTTGGGGGAGGGGGCAAGGAAACCAGTCTGTGTGGGCAAAATCTTATGGGCCACAACCCTGTGACCCACCCTTTCCCAATACCTGTGGGATATGTAGCATGTTATAAAGAGCTCAGAGGTTACTGCAGTTCTATGAATGCTGTTTTTATTCCTCCCTCAATTATTACAAAATAGTAATCTTGTGGTGCTTTCTAGGTCTGAGGGATGGGTGTGTAACAAATTTCCAAATATAACATAGACATATTTCAGGAGAATAAAATAAACTAAAACAGAACTTTGAGCCCTTGCATAGTAGTAATTGGGTATGTAGAATCATAATGACAGGGTTATGATGAATGATTTTTTGCAGACCTAAGCACCTATGGCAGCTGTAATATTTATCAAGCTATTTTCTTTTCTTATTTTACTGTTATATAGTATACCTAGACTAGAGGGCTTATATCCTAATAATAAGCATTTTTCTCATAGATGCAAAATAGGAAAAACTCTAATTGATCTGATCCAGATATAGGTGTTGTGATCAATAATTAACACAGGTCATGCAGCAGGTGAGGCATACTTTATTGCCACAAAACTTAATCAGTTTGGGGTCCTTTTACTAAGGTGCGCTGACTTAGCGTGTTCTAATTGCGCTAATTGATAAGATGCCCTTAGGAATATAATGGGTGTCTTATCATTTAGAGCACGCTAATCATTAGTGTGTGCTAAATCCATTAGCGCACCTTAGTAAAAGGACCCTTGAATTACTTGAAAAGTTGATACACAATGCTGTCTAGTTATTATGAAAACTTTGGCCTGTCAATGTGAGTGTTCGGGTAGAAGAATTTAAAAACAGCTTTCTTTCTGCTTCACTCTGCATGTTCTTGAGAGTCCCAGTGCTGCACCTGGTCTGGTCTTGGTGTGTCTCAGATTACAGTGAGTGTAAAAAGTGAACAACTCTACCCATAGTATAATTGTGTAATTCAGAAGACTTCCAAAATAGAGATTATTCACCTACTGCTGGTAATGAAGGGTGTATGCTAGCAGAAAGAAAGGAGCAATAAACTGCTACATAATTCTTAATAAGCTTAGAAATTGCATGGTAGAAGGACGACTCAAAGATATGTTTCCTTTTCTCTGATCTAATGAAAGTTAGCATGGAAGTCTGAGAATAAAAATGGTTAGGAAACCAAAATCACAGTTCCAAAGTGACTTTTTCTTGGTCTCCCATACTAATTTTAAGCCAAACTTGTGCCATAGTTCCTGAGTTCCAGACAGATTTCTCTAGTGTGAGAGTATTTTAAAAACTTACTGTGTATGTTCTGTTACTTTATAGACAGAAAGCAAATATTTCAGATTTTCTAAATAAAAATTGACATGACCACTATATGACAACCAAAACAAATTAGCAGATATAGGAAGGGTCCTGGCTAAAAATCGCTCCCTCTTCAATCTCCTCCCCAGCTGAAACCCTCTTTTCTGTGCAGTCCCTAATATACCTAGTGGATCCTCTACCATCCTCTCTCTCTCATCCCCACCCTTCTATTCTTATCACACCTTCAGTCAAGCATCCTCCCTTTTTTTAATGCGCCTCCCCCTTTGTTGATCCCTAACTTGCCCACAGCTTCTCTTTTATATCTGTCATTTAGTCTGCTGTCACCCTTCTTCCCCCCCCCCCCCCCCAACAGCCAGTTCCTTTCCATTCGGTTTCACCCTCCAACATTTTATTTGCCTTTCGCTATTGCTGGTACTGCTGCCTGAAGACAGGTGCAGTGTGGTGCATTCATGAACCCATTCAGATGTTAGGGGAGTGGGTTCAGGAGCAGAGCATGTACTGGCTCACTGTAGCCTACACACTTTCAGAATTGACAGCAGCTGCCACATCCACTGCTTCACCAAGACATGGTCCAGGGTGGGGTAGGGGGATGTAGAGGAGAGAGACAGATGACCAATTGCTTTCAAAGTTTGTCAGATTTTCCATTTTTAAATGCTAATGACTCTACACAATACTAACATGTTAATATTTCCTAAAAAGTATAGGGGGTCAAAATAATTGCTTTCTTTGGTTTTGTTTTCCCTAACTTGTTTACTGCTTGCCAGTTCTATGGTGGTATTGCATATTTTGTAAAATGGCCTTTTGTTGTATTTTAATCTTAAATTTTTTTCACATTGCTGGATATTTTAGCATCTTAGAAAATATGGTTCAGGTAGATATTTCAAAATACTCGGGAGTGTACATGGGTATATATTTAAAAGCAGCATCTTTTTGCACTTGTGATAGAAGTTGAAATAATATCATTAGGATCATATGACTTTATAAAATATATTGAATTAGATTCTATAAATGGTGCAAAAAAATTGATTCTGAAAAATGTTTAAGCTCTGAGCGCTATTCTATAAAGTATCTGCATCCTTTATAGAATAGCGCTAGGTGCTGTTCAAGGCTATTCTGTAACTATGCACTTGAAGTCTGGGAACACCACTGTCCACACCCCTTTAATTACATGCTAAAGGAGTTCCATGCTCGGCGTTATAGAATATGAATGATGTGTGCATAACTGCCAATTAATGCCAATTATTGGTGCTGATTGGCTCAATCAAGTTGCATGTATAAATTGGCTATGTGTTCTGATTTGTGCACACAACTTTAGTTGTCGTATATAGAAGCTGGGGGATTATGTATATTTCATTCTTCAAGAAATTTTAGTGGTTAAAGATTTTGAAACAATCTCTTAGGGGTACGTTTAGTAAGGTGCGTTAGCGTTTTTAACACGTCTTGATAAATGCTAACGCGCCAATACATTCTTATGGGCGCATTAGCGTTTAACATGGGTCAACCATTAATGCAAGTTAAAAATGCTAACACGCCTATAGCTTGCCTTAGTAAACACAGCCCTTATTTAGTAATTCCCAAGATTATGAGTATAAAGGAACCAGGGATGCTACTGTGTTGGTAATTGTCAGAGTCCTGTGCTCCTATTATACTGATATGTGTACAATATGAACAATTGAAGAGAGAATTGATAGCAGGAGGGCTGTGTCTAAGGAGGTGGGGGTAACACTGACACATCTTGTGATGTTGGTCACGTCACGTCACCCTCTTCTTTCTCAGGTAAACTTAGATTGTGAGCTCTTTATGGATAGGGAAATACCTATTGTACCTTGCTTTCTATAGAAACATAACCAATGTTTAGTTAAATGAGCACTTGTTTGTTTCTTTTCCCTCTCTAGGTATTTGTGTATGTATGTATATATGTATATACTAGTAAAAAAAACCCCGTTTCTGATGCAAATGAAACGGGGGCTAACAATGTTTTCTTCTGTGTGCATGTGGGAGTGTGTGTGTCCCTGCCCTCTGGCCTCTCTCTCCCCTCCCCCCTCTGAGTCCTTCACTGTTACAGAGCCAGCGATTTGATTTCGTGCTCTGCTGTTTTCCTTCACTGACTGTGTTACAGAGAGGGCGGGGCAGACACTCATAGGGAAACCGGATATCTCGCCCCCTTCACACTTCCGGCTGGAGGCTTCATAGAACGTTGGTGTTGCCTTTTATATATATATATATATATATATATGTATATATATATATATATATATATATATAATGTGTGTGTATAATGCATGTACGTATTAGGAATTTTTTAAAGGTAGCCTAAGAAGAATCAGAGCCAAGAAACAATCAAGCTAATATTTTCCAGCATCCTTGCAAGTTCTGGAGATTCTGCACTTTAGCTTAAAATTGATCGTTTTTCATCATTTGGAAGTAAAAAAGAAAATGTCCATGTGTTCAAATTAGGAAGCAACACCATCATTCTGGTACTGAACAGTTTTTCTTAAACTTTGGGGGGGGGGGGGGTGCTTTTACTAAACTGTGGTAAAAGGGGACCTGCGCTAGGCTGTCTTTTTTGCTGGAAAAGAAATGGCTGTGTGGTAAATCAGGTGGTGGTAAGGGCTCCTGCACTAACCTAGTGGTAACTGGGCAGCGCCGTTACCACTAGGTAAGCACTGGTGCTACAAAAATAGTAAAAGGGCCCTTGGTGTATTTAAATTCAATTAAAGAAGACTAGAGTGGATTCTTTTTCTTTCATCCAAAGTGTAAAATGTCGGATAAAAAAAAGACTTTTAACCCCAGGCATCAGGAAGGGCAGGGCATCCAGCGGTAGCAATGCACTTGGCCAGTGCTTTGCAACAAAAACTACTGTTAGCACAGAACGTGTAGGTCTAATTTTACATAGAGATTAATTTGGAGACTAAACAGAATTGATGAAATCAAAGAAATATTTTTTTCTGTCCTACAATCTTCATCTTTGCATGAGAACATCATTATGCTTGCTGTGAGTAGATTATTGCTTTTCTTTCCTGGATCTTGTGGCCATATCAAATACACTGAACACTGTTTTCATTGGAGAAAGGGAGAAGGAACCTGCTAAAAGGAGGTTAGGCAAGATGTTCAGTTAGGGCCATAAATAGGAGAAAGAGCCCGGGGGGGGGGGGGGGGGGGGCAAGAGGGGTGATGGGAAAAATTACTGTTATGCAAACTTTAGTTGGCAGCAGATGAAACACCAGAAAGAGTGCCATTCTTTTGCTGTCATCCAGGTTGAAAAGGGGGTGGGAGAGGGAAAGACTGAGGATCAGAGTGAAGGGGGTGTGTAAAAAGAGACCTCTTATGCCCTGGGTCCTGAGTTATGGCTCTCTGTTAAGTCTCAAGCACCAGATGTGTTTAGTTGCATCATGAATAATGATACTTGATGGCACACAGTATCAACAAAGATGATACATTCCGGCACAAATGGAGCACTCTGTGAATAATTCCATATGATTACTTCATATTGATTGTGGCAGATACTCATATGCTGGTCTGCCTGGGGTTGGAGTATTCATAATTTCTGAATCACTGTAATTCTGATGCCCAGGTATTCTGTCTTTAGGAACTAGTTTTCTGATTTTGTAATTAAGACTGGAGTTGTGGTAATTGGAGCCTTTGATTATGATTATTTATTTATTTATTTTGTTACATTTGTACCCCGCGCTTTCCAACTCATGGCAGGCTCAATGCAGCTTACATGGGGCAATGGAGGGTTAAGTGACTTGCCCAGAGTCACAAGGAGCTGCCTGTGCCTGAAGTGGGAATCAAACTCAGTTCCCCAGGACCAAAGTCTACCACCCTAACCACTAGGCCACTCCTCCACTCTTGCACTTGTATCTCACATTTTCCCACCTATTTGCAGGCTCAATGTGGCTTACAAAGACCTGTTATGGCGTTGCCATACCAGGGTAAAAGGTACAGTTGTGTTATAAAGAGATCAAGGCTATTAGAGAACAACTAAGCAGACATTTATAGAAAGGCGTCATTTGAAGTAGGGGTGATGTGGTGAGGTGTTCTAGTTAGGCTAAGTATTCTCATGGTAGGCTTTGTTGAAGAGGTAGGTTTTCAGAGATTTACGAAAGTTAGTGATTTTCGTTAATTGTCTTCAGATTTGTTGGTAGTATATTCCACATCTGCAGTGTGATCTCCATTTTAGTGGGCTGCTTTTATCATACATGCTTCACATCCAGTTCAATGTTGTTTATGCTTATGATTGATTCTAACCTCAGCAACTGATGAATTATTCTTTTGTCTTGAATTGGATGATTTTTGTTTATAGTTTCAGATCAGCAAAAGGAAATTACAAAACACACATTTTGGTATTCATGAAAATAATCTTCCAAATCAGAAGAAGGGAATACAGAAATTGCAGTTCTCTGAAGACAAGCAGGCTGCTTGTTCTCACGTGTGGGTTGACATCTGCGGCGGCCCAGGAATCGGAAGATTTTGCAAGCAAAATAAAACAAAGTGTTCTAGAGATCCACCGTGCGACTTCCTGCCCACCGTGCTTTTTTTTCTCTGCGGTGAGGTGCGGTTCAGTTTTCTGTTCGCTCCTCTCTCAGGCCCAGGAAGAACTTCTTTTTGATTTTTGGCTTTTGCCTTGTTTTATTCTTTTACTTTTGTTAAAAAAAAAAAAAAAAAAATATATATATATAGTTTCCCATACTTTCTTTTGCTTTTATTCCCCTTTTTAAGTTACCTCTCTTTTTCAACGTGGCCGGCCTTTTACCTTTTGTGCTCCTCTTTTTTTGGCACAATTGCGTTGTTTGATTTTGCCGAACCCGTTTTTCCTTCCATGTCATCGAAGACACCCAGAGGCTTCAACTGTTGTACTCGGTGCGACCGGACTATCTCACGTACCGATACCCACGCCCGGCCATAGCCCAGCCGCTTGTAGTCTGTGTCTTCGTATGAAGAAACGGACGCAAGCTTCTCGAGAGGTCCAGTGAGAGAAGGTTTTTGGGGCCTGGTCTGGTCCCTCGACATCGACATTGGTACCGAGGTCGTTGGTGTCGACATCGAGAGGAGCATCGATGTTGGGAGCTAAGGTAATGGCTGCTGAGAGACCAACTTGCGCTGGGAGCAGTGAGGCGTCGAGTGGGTCTCCACCTGCCTCGAGGCCTCCTGTTATGCAGGCCCCCCAGGACCAACCTTTGTCCAGACCCAGCCCCGAGGAGACGTGAGGATTCCATGTCCTCATCAGTACTGAGGAGTCTTGATGACGGGTGTCGAGTGAAGGCGAAGAAGCACTGTCATCGTTCTCCTTTGAGACACGGTACCGGGAGCTCCGGGGCATCAAGAGAATCAGCACCCGAGGAACACTCCCCCTCGATACAGGAGGTGCTGATGTGACAGTCTCCTAGCAGCCCGGTACCTGCTCCCAAGCCTCCACAGATTCTGACACCGCCTGTTCCATCGGCCCCGCAGCCTTCTCTGATGGCGGCTCTCGACGAGTGAATCCGGGCTTTGTTTCCAGAGCTTCTGGAGGGACTACTGCAACAGTCAGCTGCGGTGTTGGGGGGGTGCTTGCGCCTACTGTACCATCTGCTGCAGCGGTGTCTGGCTCTTCTCCTGTGGAGCAGACAAAGCCCTTCAGACAGTCCACCCAGTTGTTTGTTTCTTTTGATCCCAACAGGATGGGAGTTGCTATCGGGAAACACACAATCTCCAATTGGCTAGCAGATTGCATTTTCTTCACTTATGCCCAAGCTGGGCTGACTCTGGAGGGGCCGTGTCACAGGTCACAATGTTAGAGCCATGGCTGCGTCAGTGGCTCACTTAAAGTCAGCCTCCATTGAAGAGATTTGCAAGACTGCAACGTGGTCATCAGTCCACACATTCACATCTCACTACTGCGTTCAACAGAATAACCAACGCGACAGTCGGTTTGGGCAGTCAGTGCTACAGAATCTGTTTGGGGTTTAGAATCCAATTCCACCCCCCTAGACCCATTTTTGTTCTGTTCCAGGCTGCACTCTCAGTTAGTTGTTTTTGGTTTCAGGTCAATCTCTGTTATGTCCTCGCTGTTGCGAGACTCAATTGACCAAGTTCATTGTTTTGATTGAGCCTGGATGCTAGGGATACCCCACATGTGAGAACAAGCAGCCTGCTTGTCCTCAGAGAATGCGAAGATACTTACCTGTAGCAGGTTCTCACAAACCCGCCCACCTCCCCTTTGGAGTTGTTGTTAGTTTATGTGCTTTTTGATTTAACTGAAGAGGCACGCTCACACAATGGGTGGGAATTTGTCCGCGCATGCGAGGTGCATGCTGTTCGCACGCCAGAAGACTCTGGCAAAACTTTTTATTTTTGGTGGGAAAAATTCCATTTCCTGGGCCGACGTGGGCGTCGACCCACATGTGAGAACAATCAGCCTGCTGTCCTCGGAGAATACCTGCTACAGGTAAGTATCTTCGCTTTTCCAGAGGCTGTGTGCCTTTGCATAGTTTTCAGATTTAAATTTAATTTAATAATGTATTCCAGGAGAAATTCTGTACAAAAAAATTGAAAATTCTGCACACAGTTATTTTAAACCTCTGCAAAGTTTATTGGTAGTGTTTTGTGTAGAATTCTCCCATCGTCCCTGAAACCCTTTCCTGCCTGTTCCTTTCTCAGGCTCCATCCTCCTCAGTTCTCTCTCTCGCCCTCTAAATCCCCACAAGACCCATAATTCTGTCTGCCCCCTAAGTCTTCTCCCGCATGCAGTACTCCAGGGTCTCTTTCTTTCTCATCTCCTCCCAAGCTATCATTGTTTCTCTACTGCACACCCTCAGATTTGATTGCCCATATAGGAATGGCACACCTTCAGTGGAGTGGAGGAGTAGCCTAGTGGTTAGTGCAGCGGGTTTTGATCCTGGGGAACTGGATTCAGTTCCCACTGCAGCTCTTTGTGACTTTGGGCAAATCACTTAACCCTCCATTGCCCCAGGTACAAAATAAGTACCTGTATATAATATGTAAACTGCTTTAATTGTAACCAGAATCTCAGCTTTCTCTGCTCCCCAGTCCCTATGGCACACACAAACCATGGTTTACATAAACAGTCCAAGCTGGCACAGGAGGAGGAAGTGACCCAATGTGCACAGGGACACTTCCTCCTTGCTGCGAGAGCTCGGGGGGGGGGGGGGGGGGGGGGGAGCAGAGCTGCTGCTGCCTGTGCTGAATTCACAATAAGTACAGAATTCTTTGCAATTTGTACGCTGCACAGTTGTGCAGAATTCCCCCAGGAGTATAATATGCTACCACTACTAGGCTTCCAGGAACAATAATGTAAACTGGAGAATGTCATGTATGTGCTATTTTGCTTATTTTATTAATCTAAGGTCAGAACAGTTCTAATGCTTAGAACAGTGGGCTGAGAACTAGGGAAACCTGGTTCAAAGTCTCCTGCTGCTGCTGCTTGCGATCTTGGGCAAGTTCCTTAACTTCTGTTGCTTCAGTTGCAAGCTTAGAATCCCTGCTATTATAACTTGTTTTTTAGTTTGAGTAAGAAAATCCTATATTCTTTTTTTTTTTTTTTTTTTTTTTTTTTTTTTTTTTTGTCACTAGACTACCTAAAATCTTTTCCTTTTCAGTTAGTGTGTGAATTAGCATGTGGTAACTGTTAGTACACTGGCATGACAGCATGCATTAATTTACACACCACATAGTGTATTATGGGACAGGGAATGTGCATGGACTGAGCATTGCAGTTAATGTGCAGTTACCTATCGAGTGTTGTCGCTAGTGCAGATGGCATGGGTGTATTTACCAGTGGTCCCTCTAAGAAGCCACCTGCTGCCTGCAAAGCTTTTTTTGGCTTGAGTGCCAAAAATAGCCCAACAGCCAAAAAGAGCAGGAGGATGTCCCCCAGAGCTATCTGTGGAGTGGGGGGAGGGGTCTCTCAGAGCTATGTAAGGAGCAAATTTAGCAAGCCATAGTGTATTGGCAACAGGTTGGCAAAACACAACAAAAAGAACACTATGCTGCTTTCACTCATCTTCTATTTATTTTGTTTTATTTACCACTTTTTCTTGGCTGAGGGATACAAAGATTGTCTGTCTCCCTCTCTCTCTTCCTAAATAAAAAGGTAAAGCAAGAAGGGAAGGGGGTTGAAAGAGGGTTGCAGAGAACTTTCTCCAGTGGCTTCAGATACTTATACTACAGACTGGCTGAGAAGGAGGCGAAGATCCCCATCCCCAACATGCGACCACACAGAGAAAAAATCGATTCCTTTCCTTTTCTTTAGCCCGTGGGGAAAGCTTCTGCCCTCACTGCAAAGTTGGTAATTCCAACCTGCTGCACTCCAGTAAAGGAAAACTGAGGCTCTGCAAGTGAGAAGCCTGATGAGGTCCAGAACAGGACAGGTTTCTCCCTCTCTGGGAGCTGCCCAGATGAGCAGAGAGGGAAGAGAGAGCCTGCCATGCATACAGAGTGGCAGAGAGAGGAAAACTCTGAAACCAGCCACTGTAATTGAGGGCAGGGAGCAGAGGCACAGGAAGCGCTCAGAGCTGAGGTTTCCTCCCTCCCTAGCAGCGCCCAAACATGTCCACCTGTGAGCTCTACACCTGGGCTGCAAGCGCTATACCTGCTCTCGGGGCATCAGTGGAGGGGAAAACAGTGAGCAAACTTTGACCAAATGAGAGCGATGCTCCCCATTTGTATAAGCGATCGCTCATGCGCTCACCTTAGGACATTTTCAGTACCTGTGTTCCCGCTATCTACAACTGCACTTACCACATGGTAAACGTCTGTGTTGTAACTGTGGGAACATGCTAGGAGTGCCACTAACATTTAGAGTACGTGCTTTGCACCTATTTATTTACTTGGATTTTTGCTCACATCTTTTTCAGTTGTAGCTTAACCTAGTGTTGGTTAAGTGCAAAACTGTACTACAGTTTAGTGAAAGGCTGTTACATAAGCTTATACAGCTTGATTAACATTATCTGCTGCTAGGATCATTTTGGGATGAATTCAGATTAAAATTCTCATGTCCATTTTAAAGAACTGTTTAATTATGAATTTGAAGTTCTCATAGTGTTCTTAATAGAAATGATGCACCAGAATGTAATTCTCTGTGTACTGTACTATTTTTCTTGATTTGGATGTTGGGTTTAATTACCCATTATACTTCAAATGTAATTCATGTTCAACTTGGGTTTAATTACCCATTATACTTCAAATGTAATTCATGTTCAACTTGGGTTTTCAAACCTGAGTATTTCCCTTCCATATAGGGCTTCCAGCCTGATGCTAATGTTTTGATTGTGCTTCTCATCTTTTTCTACTTTAGTCCAGTCTCTCCCAGGCATCCTGCAGTGTCTCCTCTTCCATCCCTGGGCTTGTTACTTATGGTCTGCCACCCCATTGCGTCAACTGCTGTATTTAATATTAGTCAGTTGAGGAGCTGTCTAGTGTTAGGGCAGAAAGTTGAAAACAAGGACATTCAAGGTTCAAAGCCCATTTATGCCTCTTATGAACTTGAGCAAGCCTTTCTATCCTTCATTGCCTCAGGTACACAGTTGCATTCTGGGGACAGTGAAATACATTCAGGCATAATAGGTAACTCACCTTGACCTACCAATAAAACAATGTGAGCTAAATCCAGATAAATCAGTATGCCCACCCATTTAGAATGCTTACCTTTTTGGGTAGAGAAGTCTGTGTTTTAGTGGGAGGGGTGGGATTGGGTATGGAGAGAGATTATTTCTATAATGTTTACATGTTTTTTTTTTTTAATGCTTCTCTCAAGTTCATGTTGTATTGTTATAATGCATTTTAATGTTGTCTTATTTTGTATTCTAATAAAGTAAAAATTCCACCTTTCTCCAATGTACAGTATGGATATATTATACAGTATGGTGCACACTGTTCATCCTCTGTAAATACAACAATACTATCCAATAGCTTAGCACAGTGTATTGAAACTAATTCGAGACCTTCAAGGAAACCTTGCTAGAGGGCAATAGGTGGGAAAAGACATGGTGATCTGACTATAGAAAGAAGTTTCAGAAAAGATCAGGAAATGTTTAATTCCATGTTAATGAGTGCTTGGTAGTTGATTTATTTCTTTGCTTTTGTACTGCTGTTTCTGGATCCTTGTTCTTGGAATGGCCATTACCAAATTTGATTTCTTTAGTCTAAAGCAAGGTTGTCCAACCTCAGGCCTTGAGGGCTGCTATCCAGTCAGGTTTTCAGGATTTCCCCAGTGAATATGCATAAGATCTGTTTGAATGCACTGCCTCCAGTGAATGCAAATAGATCTCGTGCATATTCATTGGGGAAATCCTGAAAACTCAACCTGTTGAGGGCCGAGGTTGGACACCCAGTGGTCTGAAGGCTTAGAATGCTTTCTTCAAAGCGTCCTTTAATGCAATAAAAATGTGCTGAACATAATAGAATGATAAAAAGGGAATAAAACCTAAAACTTGCTTGAAGTGAAGTCTTTTGGTTTCTTGCCAGTACTGTCATTATTATTTCTTATTAGAGTTTTAATTGCCTTGAGCTCAATAACCTGAAGAACCAGAACATGTTCATTGCATCAAGAAAGGTGACTCTGCTCAGAGTGCTTAAAAATGCCTCATAAATAAGGCAAGAATGAAAAATGTGAAACGATGCCATACCTCTTCTGTTACAATCCAGATTTTTGAAGAATTTTTTTTTTTTCTTAGCTTAGGGTGCATGTGTATGTGGCTAAGTGAGGCCACACAAACAAATACAGAACACAAAAAGATGTTATCAAACATCTTCTCAGTTCAGAGACTGTTGCAGCTATAAAGTTTGTGCAAAAAATGATTTACCTAGTTGGGTTAGATCCGAAGGAGAACAAGATCCTGATGGGAAAACAACCAGCGAGAAATAGTGAAGTCCAAAACATGAAGTAATCACCACTGTTTTATTTAAAATTGAAGTTCCTTGTCATCAAGCAGATGCAGCCATTACAGATGGGTTGTGTCCATCAACCAGCAGAGGGAGATAGAGAGCACACTTTTTTCAGTGCCTCATACCAGGTTGCTCCACTGCCTCTCTTCAGTATTCTCTATCTCCCCTAGCAGAGTGGCTGCAGCTTCTTCGAGCTCCATCTAAAATCTGCCTGGAGGTTGCTCCTGTGCTTTTGCCAGTTGTTAGCAGGGCTGTTGGAGGCTATAGCAGCTTCACTTTAAAGGCACATAGGTTCGCCCTTTCCCTGCCTTACCCATACCTCCATGGATGTGGACACATTGCTTAGCTTTCCCTGTCCTTCCCCACCAACAGTGGATGCAGGCACACAGGTTCACCCTTTCCCTGACTTTCCCACTCACCTGAGCCTCCGGAGTTCTATTTACCTCTGCTTTCCTCACAGCATTAAAAAAAAAAAAAAGTTGCGTCGCGCTTTGGCGCTTAGATGCTGGAACAGAGGTTTTTCCTTGCCTTTTTCTGTGGGACCGGAGCTGTGATACTCGGTCCAGTGAGGTAAAAGTGTTTTCTGACTCCTCCAGGGTGGGCCCGCGATCGGGGTGATTTTGGCGCGAACCGCCATTTTGAATTTTACTGCCGTTTTCGGCGATGGCTGCGGAGACAGTAAAGTGCTGTTCCAAGTGTGGCAAGCGCAGATCAGCAGCGGGGCTCTGTAAATCGTGCTGTACAGACGTTAGAGCCGGCCCGAGCATGGCGAGCGACGATTCTTCGCGCTCTGAGCTGGCAGTGGGCGCCATTTTGAATTTACCACATGGCGCGACCTCCGCTGAGATGGAGAGTCCTGAGCCCGGGGGGAGGCCTTGGAGTGAGGCTGATATGGGAGCTACTAGCCCCGGCAGAGATCCGGGTGCCCAGGGTGAGTTTTTCTTCCCTGATTTTGTCTTATTAATGCATAAAGCATACATGCTTAAAAGAGCTCTCCCACAAAGCCCGGCACGGGCCTCTTCTAATGCCCCCCCCCCCCCCCCCCGGTGGATTCTAGCCTGGGTATGCCCTCTGAGGCATTATTCCCTGATAATTGGCAGAATATGAAGCGCAGAAGGGCTCATTCCCCTTCAGAGAGTGCTGCACCTCCTTCCCCCCCCCCCCCCCCCCCCGTGGTCGGGCTGCGAGGATTCGGAGGACTCTGGCAGGCCTTCATGGTCTGAGGAGCCAGAGTCTGGTGCAGAAGTGACTCAGGATCTGGACGATACCTCCGCGGTGAGGATTTTCCACCGTGATGAGCTGCCAGCGCTTATTTCTGATGCCCTGCAGGCTCTCTCTATTGAGGACCCTGCCAGTGGCACAGCCTCCTCTGTGAATCCTAGGATGGCTAGTACCAAAAAGCCTGCTCGAGCCTTTCCTTTGCATGACTCCATCCAAGAGCTTATTTCGGCTCAATGGGCTGACCCCGAGGGACCTTTGAAAGTTTCCAGGGCTATGGGGCAATTATACCCTCTGAGTGAGGAGCATATGGCTCGCTTTGCTATGCCTAAAGTGGATGCCGTAGTCACAGCTGTGACAAAGAGAACTACCCTCCCTGTTGAAGGAGGTGTTGCCCTGAAGGATATTCAAGACTGTAGACTGGAATCAGCACTTAAACGGTCATTTGAAATTGCAGGTCTCACTATTCGGGCATCTGCATGCAGTTGTTATGCTGCTAGAGCCTGCCTGGCTTGGTTGCAATAGGCAGTGGAACAGCCCGGTGATGGAGCGGAGCCCTTTTCAGATGTGGCTCCGCGGATGGAGTCGGCCTTGTCCTTTCTTGCTGACACCCTTTATGATATTGTCAGAGCTTTGGCTAAACACATGGCAGTAGCAGTGGCGGCTCGCTGTCTTCTTTGGCTACGACATTGGGCGGCGGACATGGCCTCTAAGCAAAGGTTGGTGAAGTTGCCCTTTCAAGGCCTTCTCCTGTTTGGTGAGGAGTTGGAGAAATTGTGAAGGGCCTGGGTGAGGATAAACCCCAGCGCTTGCTCGAAGATAGGCCTCGGCCTTCCTCTAAGGGTGCGGCGGTCCACTCCTCTTACAGACCTCGCTTTCGTGAAGCTCGAAGGTACTGCCCGGGGCGTTCTGCTGGGTTCACTTCTCATGCCCGTTTTCAGCAGAGGAACTCCTTTCGCTCGGACAAATGTTCCACAGCCACTGGCTCAAGGCCTGGAGTTCAGGGGCGACCCTCTCAATGATGGTGCGCCGGCCCTCTCCTCGAGTCCTGTCATCGGAGGATGTCTTTGCCGAGGAGTGGGCCAACATTTCCTCAGATCAGTGGGTCTTGGACCTGATCAGAGACGGTTACAGAATAGAATTCGACGCCCCTGTAAGAGACGTGTTTGTGGAGTCCCGTTGCGGTTCTGCCGTCAAACGGGCGGCGGTAGAGGAGACTTTACAAGGTCTGATTCAGATAGGGGCCGTGTTCCCGGTACCTCCCGCCAAACACGGCTGCGGCCGCTACACCATCTACTTTGTAGTGCCGCGAAAAGGAGGGTCTTTTCGCCCTATTCTGGACTTAAAAGAATTAAGTCCCTGAGAGTGCGGCATATTCACATGTAAACCCTGCGCTCCGTCATTGCAGCGGTACAGCCAGGAGAGTTTCTCACGTCTCTGGACCTGAAAGAAGCTTACTTGCACATTCCAATTTGGCCCCCGCACCAGAAGTTTCTGAGGTTTGCGGTGATGGGAAAGCGTTTCCAGTTCCGGGCCTTGCCTTTTAGCCTCGCCACAGCTCCCCGCACCTTTTCGAAGGTTATGGTGGTGGTAGCTGCCTTTCTAAGGCGAGAGGGTATTCGGGTTCACCCGTACCTGGTCGACTGGCTCATTCGAGCAAACTCTGCTGCAGAGAGTCAGCATGTAACAGCCAGAGTGGTCTCAGTACTTCAATCTCTGGGCTGGGTCATCAATTTGGCCAAAAGTCACCTGACCCCCTCGCAGTCTCTAGAATATTTGGGGGCCAGGTTCGACACAACCTCGGGGTATGTGTACCTACCCGAGCAAAGGCGGTGCAAGCTTCAGAATCAGGTCCGTCTGCTCCTGAGGATGCCCCGCCCGCGAGCTTGGGACATTGTCCAGCTGCTTGGATCGATGACGGCCACCATGGAACTGGTGCCACGGGGCAAGAGCGCACCTGAGACCTCTACAGTATGCTCTACTCCAAAGATGGTCTCCAGTATCTCAGGATTACCAATGCAGACTCTCTTGGCTCCCTGCGGCCCGACTCAGCATGGAGTGGTGGCTCTCAGACAGCATGCTGCGGCGAGGAATGCCGCTGGCGCTCCCCGATTGGTGCCTAGTGGTGACAGATGCCAGTCTGAAAGGCTGGGGTGCACATTGCAAGGGGAAGCATGCCCAGGGTCTATGGACACCTGAGGAGTCGGAGTGGTCCATCAACCGCCTAGAGTTGAAAGCGGTGTTTCAGGCGCTTCTGGCCTTTCAAGTGACCCTGGAAGGATTGGCTGTCAGAGTGATGTCAGACAACACGACAGCAGTGGCCTACATAAATCGACAAGGCGGCACTCAGTGCAGAGCTCTAGCTGCGCAGGCCGAACAAATTTGCCACTGGGCCGAGCTGCATCTATAGTTTCTGTCGGCAGCTCACGCTGCAGGTCAGAGCAACGTGCAAGCCGATTAAGCAAGCATCAGATCGATCCAGCGGAGTGGGAACTTACAGACGAAGTGTTCCTGCAGATATGTGCCAAGTGGGGCAAGCCCGTGATGGATCTAATGGCGACAAGCTCCAATGCCAAAGTCCCGTGCTTCTTCAGCAGATGGAGAGATCCTCGCACGGCGGGGTTGGATGCCTTGGCTCAACCCTGGTCTCCGGGCCTACTGTATGTGTTCCCTCCATGGCCCTTGATAGGGCAAGTGCTCCTGCGGATGTGGCTGCATCCAGGAGAAGTGGTTCTCGTCGCCCCGGATTGGCCCAGGAGGCCTTGGTATGCGGACCTCCGACAGATGCTCGTAGAGGATCCCCTTCAGTTACCTCTGGTTCCCAACCTGTTGTCACAGGGTCCGGCGACCATGGAGGACTCCGGCCGATTTGGTCTTATGGCCTGGCGATTGAGAGGGCGCAATTGAGAGGCAGAGGCTATTCCAATAAAGTAATTACCACTCTCCTGCAAGCCCGCAAGCGTTCCACTTCCGTGGCTTATGCCAGGATTTGGCGCCAGTTTGAAGTCTGGTGTGCTTCCAGAGAGATCACACCCCTGCGGGCTCCTGTCTCGCTAATTCTGGACTTTTTGCAGGATGGTGTACAAAAAGGCTTGGCCTATAATTCCCTGCGGGTGCAAGTGGCAGCATTGGCCTCCCTGCGTGGCAAGGTTGAAGGCATGTCTTTAGCTGCTCATCCGGAGGTGGCAAGGTTTCTTAGAGGGGTGCTTCGGCTCCGTCCTCCCGTGCGTGCACCTTGTCCAGCTTGGAACCTGGGGCTAGTGCTGAAGGTTCTTCAGGGTGCTCCCTTTGAACCGCTTCGGCGTGCTTCAGAGAAAGATTTGACACTGAAGGCCGTTTTGTTCGTGGCCATTACTTCGGCGAGATGGGTGTCAGAGCTCCAGGCGCTGTCCTGTAGAGACCTTTTTCTGCAGTTTTCAGAGTCCGGGGTCGGACTGTGCCGTCCTTCTTGCCTAAGGTCGTTTCAGCGTTTCACCTAAACCAACCTATTTTCTTGGCTTCCTTTGTCGAGGAGGAGTTTCCAGAATCTTTTGGGCAATTGCACCTGTTGGATGTGCGCAGGACTCTGCTGCAGTATCTGCGAGTTACTGACTCTTTCAGGACCTCTGATCATCTGTTTGTTTTGCTATCAGGTCCTCGCAGAGGGTCTCCAGCGTCTAAAGCCACTATTGCCCGCTGGCTTAAAGAATCTATCTTTTCAGCTTATTTGCTTGCCGGCCGGGCGGCCGGCCTCCGCCTGATGCCTTTAAGGCGCATTCCACTAGAGGAATTTCCTCTTTTTGGGCTGAAACTGGAGCACTCTCTCTTCAAGAGATTTGTAGTGCAGCAACATGGGCTTCTAAGCTCTCTCTTGCCCGACATTACAGGCTGGATGTGGCTGCCAGGAGGGACGCACATTTTGGAGCGCAAGTGCTGGCGCGTGTGTGACTTGTTCCCACCCTATCTGGGGATTGCTTTGATACATCCTAACTGTAATGGCTGCATCTGCTTGATGACAAGGAAGGGAAAATTAGGTTCTTACTGTGATAATTTTCTTTCCTTTAGTCCTAGCAGATGCAGCCATGATCCCTCCCAGTCTGATGCTATCTGCTGTAAATCTATTTCAGGTTCTGTTCGTGTTTCCTGGAGATTCCGTCCTTGGGAGAAAGTCGGAAAACAGTCTTCAGGATTCTTGTTCAATTAAAGGAGGATGACTTAATTCCCTCCAGTTTCATGTTTTGGAGGATGAGTTTATGCCCTCCGGGAGGATGTTTCATTCCCTCCATTCTGAGTTAATGCCCTTTGTTGTAGGGCCGTCGTTTGCTGTGAGGAAAGCTCATGTTATTCCCATTGCGGTTTGCCATACTGCTTTGGAAGCTTCAAATACTGAAGAGAGGCAGTGGAGCAAGCTGATATGAGGTACTGAAAAAAGTGTGCTCTCTATCTCCCTCTGCTGGTTGATGGACACAACCCATCTGTAATGGCTGCATCTGCTATGACTAAAGGAAAGAAAATTATCACGGTAAGAACCTAATTTTCCCATAAAACATCTTCTAATGAAGTAAAGTCTTGTGGTTGGAGAAGCACGACTCAACACGACTGTTTTGGAGTAAATGCCTGCATCAAGAGTCCAGTATGCTGAGAGAATGGAGAATCATGCTTTGCTAGGTTCTACAGTAATAGCACTAAACCTGTGATTTAGTCAACAAGTACCCTACCTAAGAATAGGCAGTACTACAGATATTGCATCAGGCACCAGAACACCAATGCATCTACTACTGGTAAAACAGAACAAGGGGTACTACTACATGTTTCTGCACAAAACTACTTGCAAACAGAATACTTCCCCTCAGCTACATACAAAATGCGGACAGACCATCACCAATTAAGGAATCACAAATTAGAAATATGAAGACAAAAATTTAAACTGGAAACTCCAAGAAGTCAAACTTGACCTGTACTGCAACACTGGAAAAATAAAAACAAAAATGCTGAACACAATCTAAAGATATCTGCAATGTACATTTCCAAAGCTAACATATTCCAGTCAATAAATTCAAAATAAAACAATTTTTCATAGCTTTTATTGAGGCTTTTTATTTTTCAATAATGCTGGTCCTAGTTTGTCTTCTGTGAACTGTCTTTCTAGTGTCTGCTGTCCATTTGTCATTTCTCTTTGCTCCTCCTATATTGTTCCATTCACTAAGTACATCTTTCTCTGGCATTTCGGTCTTCCCTTTTAGCTCTTTCCTCCCTTTCTTTTCTGCCTCCTTTTTTTTTTTTACTCCAATTTTATTCGCCCTCCAGTCGTCTAGCTCCTTCTCTCTCTCCTTATAGCGCACCCATTTCCTCTGTCTCACTCCTTCCCTGGCCTTTTATTCCGTTCAGTCTTTCATGTGTATGAATAGCTGCCAGTGCTGGTGCTGGCAACCTTGAAAAGTAAACAAGTTTTAAGGTAAACTGGGGAGGGGGCTGAGAGAGAGGGAGATGCTGGATCGTGGAGGGGAAGAGAGCAATGGGGGATAGAGTTGGTGGATTGTGGGTCACGCTCCTGAATGCATGTGAAGAGGGCTGCTTGGTGTGAGGGCAGCTAAATGCATATGTCATATGCCTAATGTGTGACTTCGTATTTCTGGTCCTTTTTCCTGATACCTGTATTTATTGCAACTAAGCCTACCATTAGCTCTCCTGTTTACATATTAATATGGTAAATAATGGCAGATAGACACACATGGTCCATCCAGTCTGCCTAACAAAGCAGCCAGAGCCAAATTTACCACTTCTTCAAATAACTGGCATCACAAATAGGGCACTCGGCAATTTGCCACAGTGCCAACCACATATAGAGGCCCTTTTACTAAGGTGCGCTAAATAAGATGCCCATTATGGGCTAGATTGTATATATGGTGCCTGAAAATTCCATGTGGAAAAAATATGCCTAGGTGTATTCTCTATAGTACGCCTGAATTTTATAGAATAGGTTTAAATTTCCGTGCAGTATATAGAATTATGCTGAGCACCTCTCCCTGCAACCAAATTCAGTTGAGGCCATTTACGCCATGTTTTACTTGGCATAAGTCCTGACTCCTAAATTCGGCGCAGACCCCTGGATTCTATATAGTGGGCCTAGAGATCTGTGCCAAAATCCAAGCGTATTTTGTAATAACATGCATAATTTAATTGGCTTAACAAGCCAATCAGTGTTAATAGCACGTACAAGCAATAATGAGTGCTAATTGGCAGTAATTAGAATTTACATGCTTAACTCGCTAAGCATATTTTGTAACGCAGTGTGCCTAACTTCTTGTTTGCTTTTATTTTTATTTGTTATTTATTATACTAACAAAAAATAATGCCAAAGAAGAAGAACTTGTACAATATTGTCTATAATACAGATACTGGAAAAAACAGCTTTAGCAAGCATTAATGTACAACTAACCATTCTGAGTCTATCCTCCCCCTCCCAAAGAAACCCCCTCCCCCAAAACTGGGATTTTAGATAGTAAGCATAGATGAATCGAGACAAGCAAACCATTGTACATATGGGTCCCAAATCTGGTGGTACTTCAAAATAGAGCCAGTTAACTTAGACATCAAATGGATATAATCCAACTTGCGAAGAATCATCTGAAGGCCAGGGAGAGTTGGCTGCTTCCATGCCGCTGCAAGCGTAAGTTTGCTGGCCACCAAAATGTACGTGACCAATCAGTGGACCTGCCCCTTTACTGCTGTTGGTTTGAAATGCAAAAGGCAGTACTCCATTTCCATAGGGTAAGAAGCTTTAGTTACACTATAAACAAACTTTATAACACTAGCCCAGAACTTTTGGGCCTGAGGAAAGGACCACCAGATATGAAACATGTCCCCCGTCTGACCACATTGACGTTGGCACTGAGCTGACCTCAATTGAAACATCTTAGCCAGCCACTGGGGGGGGGGGGGGGGGGGTATAATACCAACAATAGAGAATTTTATATCCATTTTCCTCTAAACCATTAGAAATAGACACCTTAAGGAGAGATTCAAATATCCGTTCCCATTGTGTATAATCATAGGATATACCCAGCGCCCTCTCCCACTTCAACTGATAATAGTGTGCCTGACTTCTAATGTGTGCAGTTCAAAAGGGGTATGGCTATGGGCGTTCCCAAACTTGAATGCGTTGTTGTTAGAATATGGCCAAGTCCACATAAATCTATGCTCAGGGATTTACACCATGTTTTCATTGGTGTAAATGGATGCACATAGTTTTATGCGCAGTAGTATCAACTAAACATGTTCTATATAAGCGCCTAAGTCTTATATGCTTAGGCAAAAATGATTTCTACGTGGATTTTCCAGGCACCATATATAGAATCTCCCCCTGTATGTCTTTTGGTTACAAGCTTTTTTTTTTTTAAATCATTTTTATTCAGTTTTCAAGAAAATTTAAACCAATATAACATACAACAACAAAACCAAATGCATTACATATAGATAAATGTGACAATTTAAGTATAAATATAAAACTCTAATCTCTAGGAGATGCTGATGTTTTGATGTAATGATCAAAAGGAGCCCAATGCTTCTTAAAAGTAGGCAATTGACAAGCGAATGCCTTCCATAATGACTTTTTGTAAATTGCTTTAGCTCAAAGATATAGGAAGCACAAAGTCATGTACAAAACTAAGCAGTCTGAAAATGTGCCTCCATTGTGGCTGAAAGTAAGCTCGCTATTCCACAATGCATGTATATTTTAGCTGCATTCAGAAGAGACGTTCTGGAGGCATCTTTAGGCCAGAGGAGAAAAATATGTGTAGAATGTACTGTCAATGTTTTACATGTTAGGGATGTGCATTTGTGAATGTACTTTCAGTTTCCATGGGCACCTAAAAAGGTTAGTGTATTCAAGCTGGTTGTACATGATTGTACCTACATTAATTAATAGGTTAACTCGCAGATGCAAGAAAATGTACACCCCTAATACATGCTGTTTACCATTGAAAAATTTACCCTCAGAAAATGCAGATGCAAATGTCCACAGGTACTTTTGAACCCACAGCAGGCTTCAAGGTAAGTCTGTACTTTTCCACCTTGAAACTTGGTGCAAAATCTGTTTGAAAACTGCTCCCTAATACAGTGTTTAACATCTATACCTACCAGGTGGGGCTCTTAATTGAGAGATTCCTTGTTTTTACAGCTTACTTGTAGCAATAGGAATAGGATAATTATCAAACCCTGGCTATCCCCATGACGTAGAGTACCTGATTATAGTAAGAAATACCTATTTGCTACAGTTCAAAAGCATGCTGTGAAAAGAACAATTTGGGTTATAACTGTAGGTTAAGAGAGCAGATCTCCAGGAAAAAGAGGCTCTTCTGCTATTTTTTCACTATTTGACTAGGTCCTATGTTAGTATTAGTTGGCTAATTCCATTTTTCTGTTTAACAGTAGTAAAATAAACATTCTGATAGAACAAAGATGGCTTGTTCCTGTTGTTGCCTTTGTTCTCATTTTCATAGGGTAACATGGTAATTTGTCTTGGAATGTATCTAAAGTACTGGAGCATGGAGATTGTTGTATAGCTCCTCAAAACAGATTCATCAGATTTGTATTTCTTTCCCAGAGATCTGGTCTTTCTTTTGATGGGATGTGCATAGGGGAAGTATTAAGATACTGCATACCAATTTTTAAATAGAGATCCCATTGTGCTGCTTGTCTATGAACTTGTTCTGGAGTACCTTATTAAACTGAGACTACTTGCAGCGTCCCCAGGGCACTAGTGCCAGTGTCACCTTCCTCCTGCTGCTGCCTCCAACCAGCAGGGGCTGTTCAGCTGTGTTCTGTATCTGCCAACACCCCACCACCGCCACCACCACTAGTAGGAGCACAGCAGCAGTGGGAGGGAAGGGATGTGACATTGGTGCTGTCAGATGGGGTCAAGTGCTGGGACCAGTACTAGTTATTTGCAGTGCAATTTTTCTAGCAAAAAAGGTGCCGGTACTCAAATGCCAGGCCACCCTTCAGGGGTGGGGTGATCACTGAGGGACTCACTCCACAATAGCCAGGCCCCCTGCAACTAGTCACAGAACCTATGACAAGGCAGAATTGGTGTCTTGAGCCTGAGCTCTTTCATTAAAACTTGTGGTCCATGGGTCAATTTTAGCAGACACTGGAAAAGGTGCCGGTACTCAGTACCCCCTCAAAAAAAGCCCTGGTTATTTGTAGCTTTCTATATGAGCTGCCTCATCCCAGCTTGCTCCAGGGGGAGTTCCTCCATTTCCTGATTATATGGAGAGATGAGACTTTTTTTCTTGTGGGGACAATATCTTCAAATGGGTTATTTTTGTGCATACCATGAAAAGATGAACCTCCCTCCTGAACCCAGGGTATGTGGAGTATGATTTCAGTCTCGCTCAAATTTACTGCTAATGCTCACCATAGTACTTGAATTGTGCCAAGGAGAGCTTCCTTCTAGAGTTCATAAGTTGTTACATGTATTTATTTATAGGCAATTTATCCAAGTGTGGCACCCAAAACTATGGGAAATATTGCTTTATCCTTCTGCCGCATTTTCTTGGTTTCAGACTATATTCCTTTATACTTGAAAATCTTTTATCTCTCTACACGATTCACTGAGTAGTTGTTTGGGACTGATACATCTATAATCTATGCTGTTCTGATGTTTTCTCTTTCACCACTATGTCCAGTTTCCTGGCACTAAACTTTTTATCTGTCAGTAGGATGTCCTCGATGATCCTAACCTCCTCTTTCTCTATGATTCTGTTAGGGTGATGATCCCAATGCTTTTGTCATGTCTGTGGCCATGACCACCCTCAGCCTTACCTTGTTTCTGGGGGTCAGCCTCTGCTGGGTTCTGTCTGTCTCTGTGTTAGTTTTGTCTCTGGCTCTGTGTGCTGATTACTTCACTAGACCTCACCTGTGTGTGCTATGCCTCTCTGGGGAGCCAGCATCTAAGATGGCTTCCCCCTACTCTATGCCAGCTTCCAAGATGGCTCCTGCTTGTCTTTCCTGTGGGCTCACTTCCTATGTGTGTCAAGCCTCTCTGGGGGGTCAGTGTACTTCCTGCTTCTGTTCTGCTGGGGGTGACATCAGTGAGGGCCTTCATAAGGAAGTGCTGTGCCTGCATTCAGGGCCTTTGCATGGTGTTATGCTCTTAGGTCAGGTTAGTAAGTGTCTGCTGCACTACTGCTTAGCCTCTCTCTGGGTTCTGGCCCAGCTTCTCTTTGTGTCTGTGGTCTGTTGTCTTTCCATGGGGGGCTTCCTTGCCACTGTGTGTCTGTGGACTGCGGGTCCTTCCTGGCTTACCCTGTGTTTGGGGTGAAGCCTCTGTCCCTGGCTTACCCTGAGTTTGGGGTAAAGCCTCTGTTCCTGGCTTACCCTGAGTTTGGGGTGAAGCCTCTGTCCCTGGCTTACCCTGTGTTTGGGGTGAAGCCTCTGTCCGTCTTTGTTCTCTGTCTGCATTTGAAGCCTCAACCTTTGTGAGTTCCCAGTCGGTGTGTGGAGCAGCTGTGGCTTCAGACCCTTGGCCTGATATTCCTGGTTTACTCTGTCTGCTGTGCTGCCTGCCCAAGACCCTTGGCCTGTTGTTTCTGGTTTTCTCTCTCTACCCTGAGCCTTGCTTGCCCAGCTTCTATGTTAACCCTGAGCCCTGCTTTACCCTGCTTGTATATCCTGTACCCTGCTTGTATATCCTGAATCCTGTCTCTGTCTAGCTAGTGTGTATTTCCAGGGTGTTGATCCTGTATCCTGCTGCTACCTAGCTAGTGGGTTTACCCGGTGGGCATTCCCTGATTCCCCTTCTGCCTAGCTTGCACGTTGCCCTAGTCCATGCTCCTGCTAGCTTTCGTACGTCTTGTCTCCTTGGTCTGTCTTGTGGTTGTGCAGCAGCTCTCTGAGTTTAGTTCCTAGTCTAGTCTCCCTTGAGTTCCCCGACCCAGGATGGGTCCTCTGGATCTTCAGTTCCTGCCTTATCCTGCAAGTCCTGCCGGCCACCTGCACTTCAGAGCTCAACTCCGGAGGAACGGTGGCTAAGTGCAGGTGAAGCTGTTCCTGTTTCGTCTGTTCTAGTTCCCTGCCTTGTCCTACTCCTGTCCAGAGTTCCAGTACTGCTCTTCTGTGTATCCAGTTCCAGGGTGATCTTGCCTGCCGCTGCTGCTCCTCGGCAGTGGCCCAAGGGCTTACGAACTCCAGTCCTGCCTCGAGGACCTGATAGAATGCCAAGGCCCTTGAGAAGGCGACAGCTTTTCTAGCACAGTGATGCTTTTATGAAGAGCATCTGGATTGGAAATTGATCATATCAAACCAGAACATCAACATAGTAACGTAGTAAATGATGGCAGATAAAGACCTGAATGGTCCATCCAGTCTGCCCAACAGTCACAATCATTATCAATTCATGATTAAACCAGCAATGAATGTGATATAAATTACTTGATCATGGTCCTTCTTTGCCATTTCTGGGACATAGACCTTAGAAGTTCACCCAGCACTAGCTGGTAAAATGTGTATCTTCCTTTGTAAATTAAACTCAAGAGTGTTGAAAGTTTTTAAAACGACCACCCAACTTAAGTTATATCACTATAAATTTTGGTAAATCATACAGCAAGATGCAGGAATAAAAGTGTTCTGAACCACACGTGAATGTAGTGTGAATTGCAGAAGAGAGAGAAGTAATTAAAAATGAAACAGGGCTCCTAGCCGTTAAGCAGATTTATACACTTTATTTTCCCCATGAACTGAACATAGAGATATAAAAAGGCTGATTCAGCCACCATAGTTGGTGTGTGTGGGGGTGTTTTTTTTTTATTTTAACATCAGCCATGGCTGTAAAAACATTTATTTAGAAAAATCTGGATATTTAGTGCTGGTATCCAGATTGTGGCTGATTCTAAATATCTGGATAGAGCAGATAGAATTATTCTGTAGCCCTCAGAACTCCTATAAATAGAGTTTGCTGGGAACCCCTTAAAGCTGTTTCCTCCAGTACAAATCATATTAAGGGTATGCCCATAAAAAACTTTTTTTTCCATTTTGTTTTTTTATTTCTGTTCAGTCATTTTTACACATGTAAATCTTTTTATTTTACAACATTTTTATTAGTGACACCTCAATAAAATACATACTTGACCGTATATATACAGCCTCACAGGTACAAATGTTCATAAAGAGACTTTTTTGTTAAGCTAATACAGAGTGCCAACCAATTATCACACTTTATCCCCTTCCCCTTCTTTGATAGGAGGGATGTCCCCATGTCATTTACGCATTGCTTTAGTAATAACTGTACATGGAATTCTCATACAGATGATGGATCTGAACCTCAGGCAAATATTTGAAATTTTCGTGCAGTCAATACAAGAGGCTCCATACAATCAGCAATTGTGTGGCTATTATCTTCATCTGCTCGCTGTTGGACGGACCGTATGTAATCCATATACCCTGATAACTATGAAACTGTGTCCTATATAGTCTTTAAACCTTTATTTAGTAAGTCTACATGTAAATCTTTTAAGAAAAATCTTTTTTTTTAATTGTCGCAAACATCAATACAAACAGTGTACATTAGTCCAATAACAGGATGTTTTTTTGTTATTCAGTTTACAGTACCTGCAACAATCAAGTAAACCCCTTACAGCTGTTTCCTCCTGTACAATTCCTATATTAAGGGTGTGCCCATAAACCTTTTTTTCCATTTTGTATGTTTTTTTTTTTTATTTCCTTTATTTTTACACACACACATCTTTTAAGAAAAATCTTTATTTTTTTTTTTTTTGTTTAATTGTCGCAAACATCAATACAAATAGTAGTCCAGTAATAGGATGTTTTTTGTTCTTCAGTTTTTGTTTAACAGTACCTATAACAATCAAGAATCTGAGAGAAATAGCCTAACTCTTCCAGCCATTCTCCCCTTGAACCATACCCCGTATCACATGTAAATCTTTTAAAATGTGCTAATGCAACAGAAACAAAATATTGTATGGTTATATTACTTTTAGATGAAAAATGACACACACATGTATTTTCCTTGTCACTTGAGCAGTGGCACATCCTATTATGCATCTAATGAGGTAGACTCTAGTCTTAGATTTATTAAAATACTAGTAAAAGAAGCCCGTTTCAGAGCAAATGAAACGGGCGCTAGCAAGGTTTTCGTCGCCAACACCCCCCTCCCTCCCTGGCCAACCCCTTCGTTGTTCTGACATTGCTCCGCCCCCAATGTCATGACGTTTGACGCGAGGGCGGGGCCCGGAGCGATTTCCCCCCTCCCCCGCCTCCCTCCCTGCCAACCCCTTCGTTCTGGCATTGCTCCGCCCTGGAGGGCGGGGCCCAGAGTGATTTCCCACCCCCCGCCTCCCTCCCTGCCAACCCCTTCGTTGTTCTGCCATTGCTCCGCCCTCGAGGGCGGGGCCCGGAGCGATTTTGGTGGCTTCACCACCACAAACCTTCGAACCTTTTTGAAGGAAGTCAGAGCTTGGCTTCACTGACGTCAGTGTCCTCAGAACGTTGAGGGTGAGTTTTATTATAGTAGAAGTTTTCAATTTTGTATAGCGCTTGGCTAGTCTATGTGTGTGCTGCTCAGACTGACACGGCTATTCCTATGGAAGGAAGTTTTGAATGCTTGTGAAACAAGCAGTTTCATTCTTACTGAGTTACAGCAAACCACTTTGGGCTTGATGTACCAAGGAATTTTTTTCCCATTAAATGGGAGAATTCTTTTAGCATTCATGATCTTAAAAATACCCTTCTGTGTCATGACTGTTCAGAGCTGTTTTAGATATTGCAGCCTCTGGGTACACAACTTAAGAAGATTTTTTTTTAATGCTTATTCTTGAATGCAAGTGTGCCATAGATCCTTTTTTACATGTGTTTGTACAAATCCTGTTGATCTTTGTGTGTTCAAAGTTTTGTGTATTCAAAGTCAATGTATCCTTTGGGGTTTTATTAAGAAATGAAACAAAAAAAATAGCATTATTGTCTTTAGGATATTGAATGTCAATTACCTGTAACAGTCTGGCAACATAACAAAGAATGTTTCACGCTGTTATGCTTGACTGTGGTTGCGTTCCTATTCCAATGGAGGGGAAGGATCTTTATAAACTAAACAAGTATACCATGCTGTGAATTACAGTGTGTGTTTCCAACTTTTTTGGGACTCCTGTCGTAATAATGTTTTGACTATTACATAACCATGAATCCAAAATATAAATACTATAAAACCTGGGGCCATGAAATCCTATGAGGCAATACAGTTAATATACAAGAAGCTAAAAGGAAATTTCTATTCATTCAGTTCTCCCTTCTATCTGTACTGTAGGTTTGATATGCAGAAGTATCAAAGAAGTTAAGTCAAAGGTAGATAGTGGTAGACCAGGTTTGGCTCTCTTGTTATTAGGGTATTTATGTCAATGTTGTTTCATTCATTTTGTTGTTCTTGAGAATTGGGGCCATGCCAAGAGTTGTGTGAACTCTGCGGCTGCGCATGATGCAAGGAAGATGGGGGCACAAAAATCACTCTTTGTCCATTGTCTCCCCTGCTGTGGTGCAGTGGGTGAGGTGAGGGTGCTAGGGGTATGTGTGCTAACATCCACCCACACACTCTCTTTTACTAACCTTGCCTCTGATACTTCTAGAACCTTCTTCTCCCTTTCCTCTAATTATCAACTTGGGTGTATCCTGGTGAGACTCAGATCAATCATTAAAACATTGAGTCAAAGCCATATGTAGCTGAAACACTGTAAAAAATATTCTTTACATTTTGAAGATGATTTTATTTTCTCTATGCATACGTTGCTTATACAAAACAGGCTCGTTTCTAATATTAAAATACTTCATAGACATAAAACGATCCCTAAAGTAAATACTTTTTTGCTTTTCACCATACTTTCCACACACAATTAACACTAACATCACAACTAACCTAAGCTGTTTGATTTATTTGTTCCATTATGCTATTGTATGTAAACAGAGAAGCTTGAATACCCATTATAGAATACTGTTCAGCACCAACTGCTGAATCCAATCTAGAAAGTGCCGAATTTGTGGGTTCTGATGCAGTAAACAGATTGCATGCAAATATTGCACAAGGGTTGCACAGGCCCTAACCTGAGAGACCACACAAGATGCAGCTAGTGTGGTGCACATGGCTGAGCAGAAAAATGTGTATTCGCACCAGAAGTATAGCCAGGTTGAGGCGTTTGGGGGAGCGGAGAGCGTACAGCTGCCAGTGTCGGCATTTATTTTTCATACGATAGATCTCGTGAAAAATAAGCGCCAATGCCGTTGGATGTCCGTTTGGGGGACCCACCTAGCTATGCCTCTGATTTGCACAATCTGCAGAAATATTTGCACTGCTGTTTGTTTGCAGAATAGTATTCTAGCACATGTGCAGATACACAAAGCAAAAAGGGAAAACTGAAATAATTGCTGGCTTAAAGGGATTTTATTTTTTTAATATATATATTGAATGGGCACTCCTCTATATTAACAAGTATGTACAGCAGAATAATAAGTAAGAGGCAAATTGACCATAGAATTAAAGTAAATTGGTTGAAATGTTGATCACAACACAAAGCATTTTTAGGTTTTCTTCACTCACTTCCAACTCCAGTCTTTCATATTTTTTTTAATACGGTGCTTCTCATCCCTCTCCTGGAGGCACACTCATTCCCAGATGATCAAAAGCAAACATAGGCACTACTACTACTATTATCATCATTTCTATAGCACTACTATACATACGCATCACTGTACATATTATATGCAGGTACTTTCTCTGTCCCTAGAGGGCTCACAATTTAAGTTTTTTGTACCTGGGGCAATGGAGGGTTAAGTGACTTACCCACAAGGAACTGTAGTGGGAATTGAACCTAGGTCTCCAGGATCAAAACTCTCTGCACTAACCATGAGTCTACTCCTCCACAGTCACTAGAGATCAGTAGTGCCCTACTAGTGCCTCTGTTTGCTCCCGCCCGATGATCAGAGCTGGCCAGCCCATGTAACGGGCTGGCTAGCTCTGAACACAATGAGCATGCAAATGCCTTCTAAATGCGCTCGCGACGTGATGAGAATGGATTGCAGCTGGTGGAAGAAGGCAGGTTATGTGATTTGCAGCTGCTGCCTTCGGTGGTCTTAAAGTCATATTTGAAGGTTGGATGGAGAGGAAGCGAACTGGGTCTGGATAGCCGAGAGAGACTGGCCAGGGGAGGGGAGCGTAGCGGTGCCTTTGCTTCCTCCGGTTTGTCTGACTTTCACCGCACACGCGGAAGAGGTTGATGTATTGGATCGACTTAGTTACTGCAATTTTCCCCATCAGCCACTTTGAAGTTAGACGCAGACCATCTGACCCTGACGCAGGCGACGAAACGCTGGCCATTGTTGGTCTTGGTCGCGTCATGGATGTAACTAACTGTGAGAAGGATCGGACCTTGTAAAAGCTAAGTAGCCGCTATGTATTAACTTTACAAATGCCCATCATAAGTTAAAAATTCAACAAAATAGAAAAAAAAGAATTAAATATATGTTGGGTATAGGCTGCTTTATATATGTGTGGTGGTGTTGCCGATGATGAAGCAATCCAGCCCCCATGAGCTCCATATATAATAGAGCCGGGGGCTTCTTGAGGCAACATCTCCCTTAATCAATTGAGTGTATTTTTGTCAGTAACCTGAGCTGATGATATTTTCTATACATCTCCTCCTTTTTTGTATTTATTATAATGCCTTCTAAACGCCATTATCTATTCCTCCTCAGTGCTCAGTGGGTAGCGTGCCAAATATTGGCATTGCTCCAGCAGCAAAACCCTACATCAACTCAGACCTATCAAACTAGTGCGGGAAGATTGTGCTCAGGCACAATCCTCCCGCACTTTCCCCTTATGATCAGAGCTGATAGCGTGCCTGTCTTAATGCTATTAGCTCTGATCATAGGGGAGGTATAGCCCCGTGCTGTTCCGGTTCTATTTTTAGAGTGCTGTTTGGAACAGCGCAGGGCTTCTGATCATCTGCCTATCAGCTGGTCAGGTTTTCAGGATTACAACAATGAATATGCATGAGAGAGATTTGCATATAGTAGAGACTCTATGCCTGCAGATCTATTTAATGTATATTCATTGTGATAATCCTGAATACTTGTCTGGCTGGGTGTGCTTCCAGGAGAAGATTGACTGCAAAGATGGTAAATTACAACTCCTTATTTTCTTAAGTGTTCTTTAGTCTTTTCCTCCTGATTCAAATGAAATGGTTTCTTATTCTAGATTTTAGCCTTTAATGTCTCTCTCTCTCTTTCTCTTGGTGGTAACAGGGTTCCTGTGCTTTTATCCCAGTGGTGTTTTCATTAACCTGCTATTGTTATAAGTGTTTCCTGATTGCTATAAGGTTAAGGATAAGCTCTGAGTGGGTGAATTATCCCTTGGCACTTAAAGGTGCTTGGCTTTTAGCTTTCAATCCCTTTCCTGAATGGGATTTAACAATTTTCTACAGCTTCAAATCTTGCTCTCCCTGACTAAGGTTTGGGATTCAGTCTCCCTTGGGCAGATGATCGAAAGCCCCGCGCTGTTCCAAATAGCGCTGGAATAGCGCGAGGCTTTACCGCAAATTTATGTGCACTATTATCTCTGATCATAGGGTAAAGTGTGAGAAGATTGTGCCTGAGTGCATCCCACACTTGTTTGACAGGTCTGGGCTGTCAAAAGCCTAGACCTGTCAAACACAGGGGACTTGGAGGTTCATGGGACCACCAGACCCCAAACAGCATGGCTCTGGTGGCCTAGTACCCCCACCCTAAGCCAAGCAACATGGGAGCTGGAGGTTCAGCGGACCTCCAGTCCCCCCTACCCCCCCTCGATACAACTGCTGGAGACTGAGAAAATACTGGGGCTAGGGTCATATGGCAAGGGCTCTCATTGGCTCTCTAGTCTCAGAATTTTCTCAGTCTCCACCTGCTGGTAGGCGTACACAACCCATCAGTCCAATCCTGGTCCGGAGGGATGCTAGGAATCTATTTTTTCACTAAGGCATTTGAGGGTCACCTGTACTAAGCATTCCTCTTGGTGGTTCCTGCCTGATTTTATCTTGGATTGTTTTTCAGTTTTTATGATTTATGTCTGTACCCGCATCTTTATCTTGCACATTGATGGTTAGTTAACAACTTTATAAACTGCTTTGTAGCGAATTTCATGAAAGACAGTGTAGCAAATATATAAACTAAAACCAATCTGTTTAGTTTAGTTCAATCTTTTTATTGAAAAGTTTTAGAAATTATACAACACTAATCCTTTCAAAGGACAGTAAGTAATATATGCAGAGAAATAGAACACATTTGTTTGTTTAGTTTAGAACTGCTAAATAAACAGGCCTAAATAGAGTTAATGGTGACCACTGGAACTCAGTGCATGGCATTGGTGCTCCTAAATGGAGGTGACAAGTTATAGAATTGCCCCATTTATTTTTATGAATACAGCAAAACCCTGGATGGGACCCTACTTATTTTGGCAGACTGGAGAGATCTGCCAGCTGCCATATAAAGCATCTCATGAAGGCAGGGTCTTGAAAGTCAAGTTTCCAGTTTATTCATATTAGATATACTGCCAATCTTCCTTTTCCTTGCCCCTCAAAATACAGAAGTTAAAGAGAATGGTTTCCCCCTTAACTCACAGATGGCCCCTAGACACCACCTACAAAGAAGGGGGCCAGAGAATTGCCAAGTTAAAAAAAAAAAAAGTAAACATAAGAATAGCCATACTGGGTCAGACCAATGGTCCATCTAGCCCTGTATCCTGCTTCCAACAGTGGCCAATCCAGGTCACAAGTGCCTGGCAGAAACCCAATTAGTAGCAACATTCCATGCTGCCAATCCCAGGGCCAGCAGTGGCTTCCCCCATGTCTATTCACTAACAGGCTATGGACCTTTTTTAAACCCAGATACACTAACCACTGTTACCACATCCTCTGGCAATGAGTTCCAGAGCTTAATTAGTCTTCAAGTAAAAAGATAGGCAATTCCAACTGTTACTTCTGAGAGTAAGCAACATGGATTAAGCTTTGCTATTAGGATCTGCCAGGTATTTCCAAGTGCCTGACTGGCCCTTATCAGTAATAGAATGCTGGTCTAACCCCGCATATCATTTCTAATGTTCCGATGCTGCTAGTTGTAGCTACAATCTATACTAGTTTACCCAGAATAGTTGCCCTTATGGTTGTGCATAGGGAGAAAACCCCAGTCACAGAATAGAGTAATGATATTTTCAACTTATAATACTGTGGAATAGTACTTCTATGTATGTTCAGTAACACGATAAAGAAGGAGGGAGGATCCTCTCACACCAGTCGTCCCCTTTATCCACCTTCCTTCTCTCCCTCCCAACTTCTCCTCCCGCTTATCCCTTGTCCTTCCTCCTTGAGACCCCTTTATCATCATTTCCCTCCTCCAATATACATTCTTCTCTTTCCTTTCCCCCTTTCTTCATGTCCCTGCTCCCTTCCCAATGGACTGAGGACTAGATTAAAACTAAATTTCAGAAAAAAACTCGCAAACAAGTATTTAAAGGAGATGGATTTGGGGCATTGAAATATGTGTAATATGTAATCATCCTTAAAGTTATAACCATTTATACCATATGACTATATTTATTGTCACTGTGGACTGAATTCGATAAATGGTACCCAAAACATTGATGCCAAAAAATAGTGCTAAGCACTATTCTTTAAATGGCATTTAAAGTTAGGCACCATTTCTAGAATAGTGCTTAGTGCTGGGAACCGTAACTACATTTAGGTGCGACCATTTATACTAACGAAACTTTGATTTAAATCCCAATGCCTAAATTAGGCGCAGATCCACCTTATTCTCTAGCAGCATGCATAAATTAAAGGAACATACCTGATCTGCCCATGGATGTGCCCCCTTTTTGGACCCACATTTAAGATTTACATGCATAAATTGTAATGAAATCCAATTAGCACCTAATAATTGCTAAGATCTCAATTAGAACTAATTGGCTGTCATGAAACACCTATCTACCCACTTGGGGCTACCTCGCAGCCACTTAGAGGGTCTATCCCCAGCACATCTGAGGTCCACCTGAACCTGCTGCTTGTGCTCTACACTAGTACCCTTCTCCCACCGACTGGGTCCCACCCACCTTGGGCAAGTCTCCCACTCTCAAATTATTGCCAGTGATTCCTAGGTTACTGGGGCCATACTCCCAGTGGTCCCATAGTTCCTAGAAAGCACTCACAGACCCAACACACAAACCACCAGGATTCTTAGTCCAGACAAGCAGAGACAGTAAACTAAAAATATTTGTCGTAAAAATCCTGAACAGTGAACCATAAAAACAGATGGAACAAAACAGCACATAGTAACAGGTAACTGAATAAGGATCAATTATAAAACTGAATAAGGATCAAAAGCTATCTAAACATTTGTTCACTACTTGAATAGTGCCTGGGAAGTACAGGAAATATAGCTGCTCACAGGTTATAGAATATAACTGCTCCACAGGATCTCAGTAAAGAGGTCTTTCTCTCTCTACTTCTAAGCTGAGGCTGGAGAAAAATCCAGTATTTCATAGATGAATTGAGCTCCTGGTCCAATCAGAACCCAGACAATAAGTTTTAAAAATAGCTGGCCACATCACTACAAGTTACCTCTTATCTGTGTTAACTAAAGTGAACAGTCATTTCTCAGTAACAGCTTTAAACATAAACGTGCACCACCTGCTGGCCAGACTAGAGAAATACACTTCAATATAATCGGTTTTACGGGTTTACAACCCACTCTTTTGTCACATTGGCTCATTATTCAATAGAGCATGCACCCAAATTTATGCACACAATTTTTAGTGCTGTTTATAAAATTCAGGGGTAAATGGATAATTCTTAGGGTTTATTCAGGCTTGACCTATCCATTCCCTAGCCTGGCCCATAATTATATGGTAGTAATTACAATTAAAAAGGGTACCAGTGAATAAGTGAAGCTGTCATTCAGTATTAGTACCCAGAAGAAGAGCTGTATGTGCATAGTAAATAGAATTATAGAGCATTCTGTAAACTGCATGCACACTTGGTGCCCAATAGTAGATGCCAAGCTACAGAATGAGGGGAATAGTTAATATGTTGGATCAGCATCATGGTACATTAAAAGCACAGAATACACAGCTCAGTTTGCTGTCACAGTTTTTCTCTAAAGGTTATGTTGTAAGAATCGAATAAAAACTCGCAGCTCTTTTTCACAAGATTTTACTTGTCTAGTCTTTTTCCCCATTTTTATTTATAAAATTTGTAAATTGTACAAGATACAAGAATCGGGCAATAATAATCATCTGGTTAATAGTAATAAGGGCATAAACCAATATTAAATGTGGTAGGAAATAAATAGATAATATACAGATGTATTGCTGTGGGAAGAAAAGGTTAAGTGGCATTTATTTATGAGAATGTTTAAAGTTGAGGTTGAGAGAATTGTTATTGTAAAACCTTAGGGGGACACATTTGTCAAAAAGTAGTCATCTAAAATGGACCAAGTTTTTTGAAAAGAGTGAAGGTTTCGTTTTAACGCAACCACATCTTCAGAACGAGCATATTCCACCATTCATGAAAAACATTTAAATTGTTTTTCTAGTTGATGCTTTCTCTTGCCATTCATATAATTGTGATCAAGTTAAATAATTTAGCATTCTTATCTAGTTTTTTTTTCCCCCTCTGGTCTTTCCCCTTCCCACTTTCTTCCTCTAACCCCTCTCCCCCAACCAAAGGGCCAGCAAGTTCAAGCACTGGGCAAAGGATATGTTGTTCTAAAACTGTGCGAGTGTGGTGACTCAGGCTGACACTCTTCATTCTACGTGCATATACAGATTTCCATCTTTGTCTTTCTCAGCTGTTAGTGTAGAGTCAGACAGCAGTTTATCATTTATCTTCATAGAGACACAAGCTGTGCTGCTGATCACATGTTCTGTACTTTAATCATGTCAACTATTAATCTTAAAGAGTACATTTTTTGGCAGAGATCATCCTCTTCTCAACTATTAAGCTAGTGGTGGGAAGTTTTGAGGACTGGTTGTCCAAAGGATAGATAATGCATTACAGTATTTAGTTTGAGAAGGGAAGAGTCTGAAGAAAATGCATGGTACTGTCTGTAGATAATGCATGACATGGAGAATCCGAGAGTAGGAGAATACATGGGAGTACAGTGTGGAAAGGAAGAAGAAAACAGAGTCATACCTCCTAGCAGAGTCATCTGCATGGCTGTGGTATGTGTGTAATAGTGATACAAATGGAGGAGTAGCCTAGTGGTTAGTGCAGTGGACATTGATCCTGGGGAACTAGGATCGATTCCCACTGCAGCTCCTTGTTAATCTGGGCAAGTCACGTAACCCTCCATTGCCCCAGGTACAAATAAGTACCTGCATATACTATGTAAACCGCTTTGAATGTAGTTGTAAAAACCACAGAAAGGTGGTATATCATCAAGTCCTATTTCCTTTCCCAAAAGGAACCCTACGTTTGTATAGATGTATTATTAAATGTGGGATTCCTTTTGTATCACAACAGTGTATGCCTTTGTCTCTCTCTCTCCCCATGCCTTGGGGCCTTTATTCCACTATTTGTGTTGCTTTGCCTCTCTGACTATGGCTTAGCATTTTCATTTTTGTGTTATATCTTTTACTGCTCTTTTGATTTCATAGGGTTTTTATAACATTGAATAGAAGATGACCTGAACCCAACATTTTTTGCCATACACATCCTTATTTTTCTTCTCCTCCTCCACTTCTGAAAAGTACTATTACTACTACATAACATTTCTAAAGCGCTACTAGGGTTACGCAGCGCTGTACAATTTAACATGGAAGGACAGTCCCTGCTCAAGGAGCTTACAATCTAAAAGACAGGTGTACAATCTAAAAGACAGGTGTAGAGTCAATCTGATAGGGCATACTATATTTCTCGAAAGGTTAGGTGCCGAAAGCAGCATTGAAGAGGTGAGTTTTAAGCAGAAATTTGAAGATGGGTAGGGAGGGGGCTTGGCGTAGGGGTTGAGGAAGATTGTTCTAGGCATAGGGTGAGGCAAGGCAGAATGAGCGGAGCCTGGAGTTGGCAGTGGTGGAGAAGGGTACTGAAAGGAGGGATTTGTCCTGTGAGCGGAGGTTACGGGCGGGAACATAGGGGGAGATGAGGGTAGAGAGGTAGTGAGGAGCCGCAGACCGGGTGCATTTGTAGGTAAGGAGGAGAAGCTTGAATTGTATGCGGTATCTGATTGGAAGCCAGTGAAGTGACTTGAGGAGAGGGGTGATATGAGTATATCGGTTCTGGCAGAATATAAGATGTGCGGCAGCGTTCTGAACGGATTGAAGGGGGGAGAGGTGGCTAAGGAGGAGGCCGGTGAGGAGTAAGTTGCAGTAGTCAAGGCGAGAGGTAATGAGAGCGTGGACGAGAGTTCGTGTGGTGTGCTCAGAGAGGAAAGGGCGAATTTTGCTGATGTTGAAGAGGAAGAAGCGACAGGTTTTGGCAGTCTGTTGGATATGCGCAGAGAAGGAGAGGGAGGAGTTGAAGATGACTCCGAGGTTGCGGGCAGATGGGATGGGGAGGATGAGGGTGTTATCAACTGAGATAGAGAGTGGAGGAAGATGAGAAGTGGGTTTAGGTGGAAAGACGAGGAGCTAGTAGGAGTAGTAGGAGAGAAACTTCAAGGAAAGGTTTAGCTTGAGAAGAGAGAGAAAGTTAGGGAGTGTCTAGGGAGGAGCCAAGCTTTTGATGAGATAAGTTACACAGAAAAATTCCAAATTAAATTTCTGTATGCTTTAAAATATTGTATACAGAATTTTTACAATGTTTGTGTAGAATTGTAATATTTTTTGCACAGAATTCCCCCAAGAGTAAAGAGAGATGGAGGGACATTTTCGATATGATGTCCAAGTCGGACTTTTGACGTTTTGCGCTAAACATCCCAAATCCGAATAGAAAACATGACCATTTTCGAAACTGCAAAACGTCTATCTTTCCCCCCCAAACTACCATTTGTAACAAGTTTTCGTGCTCTGTGCATTTATCTTTTCAAGCCATTTTCAAAAAAAAAACCATACAAGTGAAAAACATAGAAAATCAAGCCATTGGGATGTAGGAGGGGCCAGCATTTTTTAGTAGAATACTCCTCCAGACATCCCAGGAGAGCAGTGGGGCATCCTAGGGGACATTGCTGTGGACTTCATATAAATTTCTCCCAAGTACACATCTCACAGTTGCTTCCTTATCTTGTCTGCTGAGCCCTCCAAAACCCACTACCCCCAACTGTGCATCACTAGAATAGACCTTATGGGTGAAGGGGGCACCTACATGTGGGTAAACTGAGTTTCTGGTGAGTTTTGGAAGGGTCACACTTTCTACACTAGTGTGACAGGTAGCAGGAGGTATGGGCCTGGGTCCACCTGCCTATAGTGCACTGCACTGACCACTAGACTACTCTAGGGACCTGCATGCTGCTCTAATAGACCGGAGTGTAACATCTGAGGTTGGCATAGAGGCTGGTAAGTACTATTTTTATTCACATTTCTTGGGGGTGGGAGAGGGTCAGTGACCACTGGGGGAGTAAAGAGGTGTCATCCCTGATTCCCTCCAATGGTCATTTAGGGCACCTTTTTGTTCTAAAAACAGGTGTAGACCTAAGCATTTAGATTTTTCACCTTGGGCATTTTCGTTTTGTTCCATTATGGCTGTAAAATGTCTGTGTGATTGTTATATTATTATTTGTTTGAAAATTATTACATTTTGTTTCTTTAAAGACAATTTGGTTCCATTCTTTGGATAGCCTGGCTTATATTCCCACCTTTTTTATTTTTCATTCTAAGCCTACCTTAACCCACCTTCAAAATGGCCCTGACGGCCCCCTTGTGATTCTGTCACACTGGGGACGAATTGCAAAACAGGTTTCAAAAATACCTATTTGGATGTTTTGAGAAGATTTTCATCCAATTCTGCTTTGACACTTTTTAAACTTTTTTCTCTTTTGAAAATGAGCTCCTTAGTGCATCACCTGTAGTAGGCTTACACACTAAAAACTCCTACAAAAATGTGTATGTTGCAAATTGGAATTATTCTTGTCTAATACAGTAAAATAGATGTCTCCCCAGCCACTGCTATATTTTATTCCTAGTCCACTCTTAAAGAAACTTTCTGAAACATTCACTGATATATTCTAGTGTTCCCATTTTTTCTTTGTGTCTGTTTCCAATCTGTCATTCTAGCCTGTATGTAGTACTCTTTTTCTGTAATCTGGAAGGCAAAAGAGAAGGTTGAAGTCTTCCATCTGTGAGCTACAAATAAAGAATACGGGCATTCAACTTTTCTTGGACCTACTAGCCGTTGAGCCCGTTAAAACGGGCTGGTGGGTCGCTGCCCCTCCACCTGGCCCGTCTCTTCGCTGTTCAGCTTACATCTCCGCAGCAGGCAGAGATCAGCTGAGCTCCCGTCGGCCTTCCTTTCTCTGCTTGTGTCCTGCCCTCGTGTGACGTAACGTCAGCAAGGGCGGGACACAGGCAGGGAAGGAAGGCCAACGGCAGCTCAGCTGATCTGCCTGCTGCGGAGATGTAAGTTGAATAGCAAAGAGACGGCTGGGTGGAGGGGTGGCGGCAGCAGCGACTCTGGGGGGGGGAGGGTACTAGTGGCGGCGACCTCGGGGGGGGGGGGGGTAGCGGTGGCGACCTCGGCGGTTCCCTCCCCTTCGCGCAGTTTCCCTCTCTGTCCTGCCCCCCATCATCACGTATTGACGCGGGGGCGGGAGAGACAGGGAAGTCTCTACTGCGCATTTGCGAGTGAGTACGGTCACTCGCCGTTTATATGTTTGATTTTCCCCCATAAAAAATAGTGATTTTCAGTTGAGAGGATTCATTTTGTTTTGTACTTTTGTGTTTCTCTGTGCAACCTAGTTTATGGTAACCAAGTGATTTCTAAATATTTTGGTCATCTGTGGTGATGGAATGTAATTTGGGTGTAAAAACTGCCTGCTCAGGTGTGGTTTGCAGATTGAAAGGTAGGGTTCCTTGTCTCAGGCGTATAAATTTCAGGGTTTCTACAAATTTATATTTTAACTTTGGAATGCACCATTCAGTATGCCAGTAGTACTTCAAAGCCCAGTTTACACCATTTAGTGATTCCAGTAACTTCTAGAGCACGGGTTCTCAACCCAGTCCTTGGGACCACACTCAGCCAGTCAGATTTTCAGGATACCCACAATGGATTTACACTCAGTGGAGGCAGTACATGTAAATTAACTATGCATATTAATTGCGGATATCTTGAAGACCAGACTGGCGTGGTGTGTCCTGAGGACGGGGGTGAGAATCCCTGTTTCAGTGGAATATGGGTAGAGCAGTGCTTCTCAACCCTGTCCTGGAGGCACACCTAGTCCTTCATGTTTTTAGGATTATCACGATGAACGTGCTTGAGATAGATTTGCATGTACTGGAGACTCATTATATGCAAATCTGATACATATTCATTTTGGTAATCCTGAAAACCTGACTGGTTGGGTGCCTCCGAGACAGGGTTAGAAAAGCAGGTTATAAACCATGGAAGCCAAGGTTCAATTCCTGCTTATCCCATTGACAGTTTTTGTGATCTTGAGCAAGTTACTTCACCCTCTGTTGCCTGAGATACATCTTAGGTGTGAGGTCATTCAGGAGGGAAATAAATATTGTTGAACATAACTTGCTTTGAGTTTTGGATTTGGAAAAGGCAAGTAACTAATAAATCTCTAAAATTTAATCCCATCCAATGCTTTAAATTCAGATTCAAGATATTTGAACACAGTTCCAGTAGTGCAGTGCATGGATGAGGTAAATTTTATAACAGAGAGTGGTGGATGCTTGGAATGCCCTCCCGCGAGAGGTGGTGGAGAGGAAAACGGTAACGGAATTCAAACATGCGTGGGATAAACATAAAGGAATCCTGTTCAGAAGGAAAGGATCCTCAGGAGCTTAACCGAGATTGGATAGCAGAGCCGGTAGTGGGAGGCGGGGCTGGAGGTTGGGAGGCAGGGATAGCGCTGGGCAGACTTATACGGTCTGTGCCAGAGGCGGGGATAGTGCTGGGCAGACTTATACGGTCTATGCCAGAGCCGGTGGTTGGGAGGCGGGGCTAGTGCTGGGCAGACTTATACGGTCTGTGCCCTGAAGAGCACAGGTACAAATCAAAGTAGGGTATACACAAAAGTAGCACACATGAGTTGTCTTGTTGGGCAGACTAGATGGACCGTGCAGGTCTTTTCTGCCGTCATCTACTATGTTACTATGTATATCAGTACTCGGTGATAGCATCATCCCTGCAGGAGGGGATGGGGAAGGGGAAGAGAGCGAGTATGGATTAGTGGGCGAAGAGATGATGTGGCAGAGGAAGATTGATTTGCTTTCTCCTCACAACCTGTGAATCAACAGCAATCTTAGGTGACCACATCTCAAAAGTTCCCATGTCTGTCACCAGCTCAGATCTTGGAGAATGCTGGTGGGGATCTAGATTGCTTTGCACCATACTCTTCCCTTCCTTTCTGATCCACAACTGCAATAGAATGAAGTTAGCACAAGGTCCGTGAGCAGGCATGTATTCATGGGCCTGGTGGTGCTCCCTTGTGCAGGTTTCCTAAGTAAGGGGAAACTTTTGCAAAAGGGGATGGTTTCCCTGGGATTTCCTACTGTCCAGTGCCTGAGGCCCTCACACGCCAACCAATGAAAGCAAATTCCCAAGTTCAACCTTACAGAGATAGTACATGGTGCAATACAGAGTTAGATGTAAAATGTGAACTACTTAGAAGAGTATATCCTTACAAGCAAAACTCCAAATAATTAGTAACTGATATTTCTTTCTTAAGTTCAGTAGAATTGTATCCCTCAGATTCCAAATAAACCTACCAAATGACGCATTTAACAAAACAAATCACAAATCTTATAATTGGGGCATTTCCAAACAAAATATTATCAGAGCAGATTGCTTCCCAGGTCTTAAACCATATCTGTTTAATACCAGTTCTCAAAAGCTCAGGCTGGTCTGGTTTTCAGAACAGTAATAATTTATATCCATTAGATAAATTGTATCCATTACTAGCCGTTAAGCCCGTTAAAACTGGTGAGATTTGTGTTTTGCAAAATGTAATAATTCTCGCCTCCATCCATCCATGTCCAGCAAACCTCCTCTCTCCCCTGCCCTCCCCCCATTTCCAGCAACCCTCCTCTTTCTCTTGGCCCTCCCCTCCCCTCCTTCGATCCATGTCCAGTGGCCCTCCCCCCATATCCAGCAACCCTCCTCTTTCCCTTGCCCTCTCCCCCACCCTGCTCTCTCCCCTGCACTTCCATGTCCAGAAACCCTCCTCTCTGCCTTGCTCTCTCCCCATGTCCAGCTACCCTCCTCGCCGCCGCTCCCTCCCCCCTCCGTGCCCCCTGCACTGACATGAGAGCGCCTCTTACCTCCGTGTGAAAGCACTGCAGGCAGCAACAGGCCTGCAGCACTTCCACACTGAGGTGAGAGGCGCTGTCATGTCAGTGCAGGGGGCCCAATATGGAGGGGGGCGGGAGTGGCGGCGACGTCGGGATGGGGGGGTGGAGGTTGGTGCACCGGCGACGTCCCTTCATCTCCAGGCTCTAGCTGCAGTGGTAGTGTCCGTTTCCCTCTCTGTTCCGTCCTCTGACGTCATCATGTCTTGACGTGAGGGCGGACAGAGAGGGAAGTCTCTACTGCGCATTTGCGGGTGAGTCGGTCACCTGTCATTTATATGTTTGATAGCCATTATATCCATTAGATAAATTCAGTTGAAAAATCAAATTAATATATGTTAGATCTGTGTTGTGCTGAAAATAAGAATTGTCTGTAATCTATGAAGACCACCTCTTTTGGTTCAAATATCATATTTTGATGTCTAAAACATATCTGCATACTGTATGTCAACCCAAGTAATTAGAATGCTTCTGTTTAAGCCTCAACATCACTTCCCGCAAATGCCCTCTTACAAATTTCTCTACTAGGAGTAGCCGAGTGGTTAGTGCAGTGCCCTGAGAACCAGGTTTGATTTTTCCCTTCAGCTCCTTGTTACTCTGGACAAGTCACTTAACGCTCCATTGCCCCAGGTGCAAAATAACTATCTGTATGTAATATGTAAGAGGGAAGTGAGAAGTGGACCAATGACTCCAGGGAAACTGGATACTGATGTACAAAGTACCACTTTATTCACAGACTTGACATAGTACCGTGTTTCGGCCACAGGCCTGCCTCAGGAGTCTTAAATGATTCTGGTACTAGGATTCGGTCTAGAGGTTGAATAGTCTAGAGGTTAAATAGTCTTGAGAAAGACCTTTGATGATTTTTAGCTAGATACTGAGACGTTTCAGTGTCAGTATTCAGCAGGGTAGAACATAAGAATAGTCATACTGAGTCAGACCAATGGTCCATCCAGCCCAGTATCCTGTTTCCAACAGTAGCCAATCCAGGTCACAACTACCTAGCAGAATCCCAAATAATAGCAACATTCCATGCCACCAATCCCAGGGCAAGCAGTGGCTTCCCCATGTCTATCTAAATAGCAGACTATGGACGTTTCCTCCAGGAACTTGTCCAACCTTTTTTTAAACCCAGAGCTTAACTATTTGTTGAGTGAAAAAATATTTCTTCCTATTTGTTTAAAAGTATTTCGCTATAACGTCATTGAGTGTCCCTTAGTCATTGTACTTTTTGAAAGAATAAAAAATAGATTCACTTTTGCCCATGCTACACTACTCAGGATTTTGTAGACCTCAATCTCTTCCAAGCTTGAAGAATCCTAAAGTCATTAGCCTTTCCTCATATGAGAGGAGTTCCATCTTCTTTATGATTTTGGCTGCTCTTCTTTCAACCTTTTCTAATTCTGCTGTATCTTTTTTGAGATAAAGCAACCAGGACTGAATGTAATACTCAAGGTGAGGTTGAACCATGGAGTGATAGAGGCATTATAATATTCTTGGTCTTATTTACCACCCCTCTCCTAATTCCTTGCATCCTGTTTGCTTTTTTGGCCACTGCCACATGTTGGACAGAAGATTTTAGAGTGTTATCTACATGATACCTAGATCTTTTTCTTGGGTGCTGACTCCCAAGGTGGACTGTAGCATCAGGTAACTATGATTTGGATTATTCTTCCCAATGTGCATCACTTTTACATTTGACCCTATTAAATTTCTGCATTTGGATGCCCAGTCTTTCAATTCCTAAGGTCTTCCTGCGATTTTTCACAGTCCACATGTGTTTTAACAATTTTGAATACTTTCATTTTTTTATTTTTATTTATTTATTTATTTTATTACATTTGTACCCCGCGCTTTCCCACTCATGGCAGGCTCAGTGCGGCTTCCATGGGGCAATGGAGGGTTATGTGACTTGCCCAGAGTCACAAGGAGCTGCCTGTGCCTGAAGTGGGAATCGAACTCAGTTCCCCAGGACCAAAGTCCACCACCCTAACCACTAGGCCACTCCTCCACTCCGAAGCCTGGGTTTTGTGTCATCTGTAAATTTAATCGCCTCACTTTTCTTTCTGATTTCCAGATTGGGATGGCCTCTATCAGGATAAGTCAGGCAGACCAGGTTTTTGATGGCATTATCCAGCAAATGTCACTGAATATCTGGTCAGACCACTTCAGCACTATCCATATGGTGCCAGGCAGTCTGAGGGTGGAGCTTGGGAGCAGCCAGAAGTTATCTAGTCATAGCAATATTCAGTCTGCTAACCAGGTAACTGCCCAGAGAAAAATTAGGACAGAAAATAGGCTACTAGCTTTATCTGGTTATCTATCCAGGTACTGCTCTGAATATTACTGGTAACTGGATAAGTAGCACTGGCTGGTATTTAGATACTGGCACTGAATATCTGGGTACAAAAAGTTCATGGCACCTGGACTGTATATCGGGTGATCGTTTTTACTATGCAATTATAGGGGGTAGTTTTTAATGTGCATTAAGGAATAATACATGGTTTTTACCAAAATGCAAGTCAGAGAAATAATAATGAAATGCAAAGTTTTGTGATGCTGTTGTTGGGGGTCAAGCTGGCAAATAAATGCACTTGAGGTACTACAGTAAAATGTAGTATTTTACTACAGCTTAGTAACTGTCCCTCTAAATGTCACTTATTGTTTGGGTATTTTGATTTTATTGTCAATTTTATATTTGTTTTTATTTTCTTTTGTATACTGTAATTTTGTTTTTAGATTGGTACTGCCTTGGACATACGGTGGAAAGAAATGCAAATAAATATATTCAATTATTGTATCTATCTGGTATCTGTTTGGTCCTGGAAAAATCTGGAATCTTTGTTAAATCAATAAATAGTCCACAAACCACAGAGGGGTTCTTAACCCACCCAGTTAGGTTTTCAGGATACCCACTATGACCACACACAAGATAAACTTGCATGTACGGCTTCCATTGTATGCAAATCTCTATCGTGCATATTCATTGTGGGTGTCCTGAAAACCTGACTGGCTAAGGACTGGGTTTCCAACCCTTGGCCTAACATAAGACAATGTTGCATGGCTTAAACGTTTGATCATATAGGTCCTTTTTTAAGACCCATGCAGTTTCTGGAGATATGTGAACTCAAGTTACATTTCAGTCTAGTCAAAATATGACAAAGTTTTTTATGAAATTTTCTCTAAATCTGTTGGAAAACATTTGATGTTTTTCCGTGTTGGTCTGAGGAAATCTGTGCAGATTCACCAAAATCTGATGTGGATTCACCAATTGCTCAGAAAGCTTGTATCAGATATGCCAGAAAGCAGTTTCCATGATTCAGTAATTCCACTTGAGATCTGATGTGGATTCAGCCATTCACCGTCCTCATGGAACTTCTTGCAGAAAAATTACAAATTAAAAATAAAATTGGTTAGGCCAGTGCTTCTCAACCCAAGCTTTGGGGCACACATAGCCACTTGAATTTTTAGGGTACTGATAATGAATATGCATATGAGAGATTTGCATTCATTGCCGCCTCAGTATGCAAATCTCTCTTGTACATGTTGATTTTGGGTATCCTGAAAACATGACTGGCTGGGTGTGCCTGAAAGACTGGGTTGAGAAGCACTTGATTAGACTAAGATCTTGCTGAAATTTTGCTGGTTCATCAGATGTGTTTGTGGACTCTTTATGAACACTTGCACATCTCTAGCAGTGTTAAAAACTTTTAAATGGTCCAAAAAAGATTCTGTATTTTTCAAGTCATTGTGCAGTAATTGTTAAATGAGATACACAGCTTTAATAAAGTACTTGTTGATATTAGTCTTCTACATGTGGAGCTTTTTATAGCACTATACTAACATTTATTGAAAGATTTATTGCTCAAATAAGTTGCTATGACCTAAAAGCCAGATGTGTGCTCGTGTACTTTTCTCCGCACATTATGCCCTTTTTAGGCCATCTAATACACACAGTGCTCTTTTCCTTAGTAAGTTGGCGTTGCAGAGTACTCCATGTAGTCAGTGCTTAGATTTCTTTCAACAAATCTGTGGGATTTATGTCTGAATCTGAAAACAATCTTTTCAGTAAGTCTGTTTTTGTTCCTCGTTATAATTGGTGGATAAAGGTGGAGTCCCAGCAGTGCATAGAAATCATCTAACTATAGGAAAATTCTTACATGTATTCATTTTCTTACTTTGTTTTACGTTTTCATTGTGCTTAATTTTTTGATGGTAGCGATTCTGTTAAGCTTACTATTGGGCTCATTTTCAAAACAGAAAAACATCTAAACAGTGGCATAAAGCAGCATTTGGACATTTTTCTCACAAAAACGTCCAAATCAGTATTTTCGAAACCTAGTTTTAATCGTTTTTCTTTGAAGTCCATTAGAAGTGCGTCCCTCTGTGACTGTAATTTTCATTGAACCACTTTTTTTTAGTATTTGTTTTGCTCTTTAATATAAACTATAATGTGGATTTCAGTTTACTAAAAGCATCCTGATTTTACTATTGTGGTAGTAGAAAACCCCATCATTAAACAATGGGAAACCCAGATGGTAAGTTGTAAAACTCAATCTCCCAATCACTCATTGCCTTGGAATTTCATAAGGGAGTGAATGTGTTAAGGGAGAATGCGGCATGCACTTTTCTATTCCTCTATATTCTCCTTCTCCTAAAACCATTCCTCCAACTCCCTTCTCTCTCCCACTAGTATTCTCCCCTTTGCCTTTGCTTTCTACTGTTACCTTTTTGGTGGTTTCCCCTTTCTTCATTCCTAGCCCTTACTTGTGTGCCAAGTTCTTCTCTACCATGTCAGCTGGTGCGAGCTCTCTTACTGTTACGTTAATTGATCCTTCAACAGGCAGACCGCACATAGCACACAGATTCGGACTGAAGTGTCCTTTACCGAATTTAAAACAGCCACTTTAAGCAAGCTTTTGGCGGCCAATAGTTTGAGCACCATGCCCTTTGTCCCCCAATTATCGCCCTTTTCTCCTCATTATCCTTCTGCTTTTCTATCTCATTTGCAGTGTGGTTGAATCAAATCTCTTTGCTTTCCTATCCAGTTATTGTAGTTCTTTTCCATCTGCTCTTAGGCCCAGATGCATCAACCAAACGTTAAAAAATAAGAATCGTAAAAGTGCTTAACGATTTTTAAAAAACGAGGAATGCACTACCAAAACACTCCAGAAATGTTCGGATCGGTATTGCAAAGTAGGATGTATCACAGAATCGTTAAACCCGTCAATCAGCGCCTAAAGCATGCGCAGAGCAGCCCAAGCGTTATGCTGGCTGCTCTGCGCATGCCACAAAGGCCCAGCTGTCAAACAAAAAAAAAACCCCACAAACACGTGTGTTTCGGGAGGGGGCAAAGGCACTCGTCATGAGCGTCCTGTATGGACGCCTTGCCCCCCCCCCCCCCCGCACGAAAAATCTCCAATTTTAGCAGCCCCGGGCCAGCCCTCCTCCCTGTATTCTCCCACACTAGCTCCGCCCCCGCCACCCCCCCTTTGGTTGTGGCTGCCGCTCCCCCCGTCCAACAACCCCCCCCTTTGCTTTACCGGCCCGTGCAGCGCCTGTCACCTCTGCTGCACGGGCAAGAACAGGAAGAATGAAGGGACGTCTGAGGAGGCCTTCTGACTCGCCGATCAGCTGTTCTTGCCCGTGCAGCAGAGGTGACAGGCGCTGCACGGGCCGGTAAGGCAAAGGGGGGGGTTGTTGGACGGGGGGAGCGGCAGCCACGACCAAAGGGGGGGGCGGCGGGTGCGGGACATGGGACCGGAGCATGGCAGGAGGCGGAGCTAGTGTGGGAGAATACAGGAAGGGAGGAGGGCCGGCCCGGGGCTGCTAAAATTGGAGATTTTTCATGCAGGGAGAGGGGGGGAAGCGGGGAGCAGGGCGGGGGGGGGGGGGCATGGCGTCCATACGGGACGCTCATGACGAGTGCCTTTGCCCCCTCCCGATCCTTTTTTTTTTTTTTTTCTTTTTTGGTGCTGAGGGAGAGGGGAGCAGCGGCGACCTGGGGCGTCAATAAAGGACGCCCCTGACGCATTTTCGCCCCCCCCCCCCAGTTATTTTTTTTTATTGGATTTTGTTAACTTCTAGCAGACAGACAGCCCTAACGAGAGGTACAGACTCTCGTTAGATTTCATGGTGTTCTCCTGCATTAAACGAATCGGAAAAGGTTAGTGCATGTCATTTCAATGGGATTTGTAGAAGAATTACTCATCTGCATTCAGTTTTCGTTAGCTGCTACTCTCGTCGGAAAATAGGCTTTAGTGCATGGAAAGGATAGGAAATTCTTCCTTGAGGGCTCATTTAACGATGAAAAACGTTTAGTGCATCTAGGCCTTAGTCTGTAAACTGCCTAGTTCTGTTCTCAGTTATACTGTTATAGCCAATGTGAATAAAGAATAATCTGTGCCACCTGGAAACAACATACTAGTAAAACTAACAAGTGAGAAGCATACAAACTTCTTTTAAGAATGGGATTATTGTATACTAGATGTCCAGTAACTAGAAATAACACAATTAAGGCAATGTATAAGTCTGAATGAATATATGACAAATTAAGAGGCCTTTCATCTAGTGGTACAGTGTTTACTTATTTCACTGTTAAGACTATTGCAATATTATTTGTCAGTTGTCAAAAGAATCATATGCACGATTGTTAATAAAATCATTCATGGAGATGCCCCGACCTACATGCTAGACCTCGTTGACCTACCTCCTAGAAATGATAAAAGATCTGCCCGCACATTTCTTAATCTACACTTCCCCAGCTGTAAAGGATTAAAATGCAAACTAACACATGTGACCAGCTTTTCATACATGAGCACACAACTGTGGAATGCACTACCAACAAAATTGAAAACAATTAACAAAATAACTAACTTTCGCAAATCTCTGAAAACCTATCTCTTCAACAAGGCCTACCACGAGAACTCGTAGTTTAGCTATAACACTTCACTACCCCACCCAATTTTAAACAACATCTTTCTTTAAATGTCTGCTTAGTTCTTCTCTGTCATCATTGATCTCTCTATAACACCAATTTGTTCCTTTCACTCTGTCATGGCGATGCCATAACAGATCTCTGTAAGCCACATTGAGCCTGCAAATAGGTGGGAAAATGTGGGCTACAATTGCAATAAATAAAATAAATCATGTCAGGAAAATTCAGACTGCTCAAAACACTACAGCATATCTAATATTCTCCGAGGACAAGCAGGCTGCTTGTTCTCACTGATGGGTGACGTCCGCGGCAGCCCCTCCAATCGGAATCTTCACTAGCAAAAGCCTTTGCTAGCCCTCGCGCGCTGATGCGCACCGCGCATGCGCGGCCGTCTTCCCGCCCGAAACCGGCTTGAGCCGGCCAGTCTTCTTTTCTCCGCGCTCGGTACGGTTGTGTTTTGCCATTCATGCCCCGGAAAGTCGACCTCGCGCGTCGTTTTCGACATTTTTCTCTGGAAATTTACAGAAATCTTTTGGATTAGCCATTTTTGGCTTTTTCCTTCCTCTACTTCGAGTTTTTTCGCCCTGTTAAGTTTTCTTTCGTCGTCGGGGTAGGCCTTACTTCGGCCCCGGTCGAAATTTCCCTTTTTTCTGTGCCAAATTTCGCCATTTCGTCTTTCGATTTCGCCGGCGTGATTTTTCCGCCCATGACATCGAAGCCTTCCAGCGGCTTCAAGAAGTGCACCCAGTGCGCCCGGGTAATCTCGCTCACTGACAGGCACGCGTCGTGTCTTCAGTGTCTGGGGGCTGGGCACCGCCCTCAGGCCTGTAGTCTGTGTTCCCTTTTACAAAGGCGGACTCAGGTAGCGAGGTTAGCCCAGTGGAACATTTTGTTCTCGGGCTCTTCGTCGGCATCGGCACCGGGGGTATCAAGTGCATCGACGTCTTCAGCGTCCAGACCTTCTACCTCGGCGGCCAGTGCATCGAGGCATCGGCCCTCTGCATCGGCGCCGAGACATCGGATAGCTGCATCGACGTCGGTGGTACCGGGACCTCGTCTGCTGATGTCGTCGGACGGTGGTGCTTCGTCTGGAGTGCAGGTGAGGGCTGTCCATTCCCCTGCTGGTGGCGGTGAGCCTTCGGGTGGGTCTCCCCCTACCCTGAGGGCTCCTGCGGTACAGCCCCCCCGAGACCGACCCTCTTCGGTTTCGGCCCCGAGGAAGCGACGGCTGGATTCTACGTCCTCCTCGTCGGTACCGGGAAGCTCCGGTGACATGCTTCGTCCCAAGAAGTCGAAGAAGCATCGTCACCGGTCCCCTTCCCATGTCGGTACCGAGAGCTCTGGGTCGCCGAAGGAGTCGGCACCCAGCAGGCATCGACGCCGAGAGGACCGCTCACCCTCTGTTCAGGAGGTGTCGATGCGCTCCACTCTGGACAGCCCGGAACGGCCTCCGGAACAGGTTCTGACGTCGACGCCTGCATCGACCTCCATGCCTTTTTCTGCAGCCGCTCTGAATGAGAGCCTCCGGGCCGTCCTCCCAGAGATCCTGGGAGAGCTGTTGCGCCCTACCCCTCCGGTACCGGCGGTGCTTGCGCCACCGGTACCGTCGAGCGTGGCGCCGGCTGGCCCATCGCCCGAGGTGAGGTCTCCGGCGTCGGTGCCGCGTGCGGTGCCGGCTGCCATCGCCTCCCAGGAAGGCTCCCCGACTACGTCGGCGGAGGGAGCTTCGCCGATGCGGGCGAGGGAGTCTACCTCTCGACGCCCCCATCGTGGACGTGGCTCCACGGAGTCGAGTCGGGCACGGTTGCAGACACAGGTCCGTGAACTTGTGTCTGACACCGAGGGTGAGGCCTTGTGGGAAGAGGAAGAAGACCCCAGATATTTCTCTGACGAGGAGTCTGAGGGTCTTCCTTCCGATCCCACTCCCTCTCCTGAAAGACAGCTTTCCCCTCCTGAGAGTCTGTCTTTCACTTCCTTTGTCCGGGAGATGTCTACGGCCATCCCCTTCCCGGTGGTTGTGGAGGACGAGCCCAGGGCTGAAATGTTTGAGCTCCTGGACTATCCTTCTCCACCTAAGGAAGCGTCCACTGTTCCCTTGCACCATGTCCTAAAAAAGACATTGCTTGCGAACTGGACCAAGCCTTTAACTAATCCCCACATCCCCAAGAAGATCGAGTCCCAGTACCGGATCCATGGGGACCCAGATCTGATGCGCACTCAGTTGCCTCCTGATTCTGGAGTTGTGGATCTGGCCCTAAAGAAGGCTAAGAGTTCTAGGTAGCATGCTTCGGCGCCCCCGGGCAAGGACTCTAGAACCTTAGACTCCTTTGGGAGGAAGGCCTACCATTCCTCTATGCTCGTGGCCAAAATTCAGTCTTACCAGCTCTACACGAGCATACACATGCGGAACAATGTGCGGCAGTTGGCGGGCTTGGTTGATGCGCTCCCCCCTGGGCAAGCCAAGCTGTTTCAGGAGGTGGTCAGGCAGCTGAAGGCGTGCAGAAAATTCCTGGCCAGAGGGGTGTATGACACCTTTGATGTTGCGTCTAGGGCCGCTGCTCAAGGTGTGGTGATGCGCAGGCTCTCATGGCTGCGTGCCTCCGACCTGGAGAATAGAATCCAGCAGCGGATTGCGGACTCGCCTTGCCGTGCGGATAACATTTTTGGAGAGAAAGTCGAACAGGTGGTAGAGCAGCTCCACCAGCGGGACACCGCATTCGACAAGTTCTCCCGCCGGCAGCCTTCAGCCTCTACCTCTACAGGTAGAAGATTTTTTGGGGGAAGGAAGACTGTTCCCTACTCTTCTGGCAAGCGTAGGTACAATCCTCCTTCTCGACAGCCTGCGGCCCAGGCTAAGCCCCAGCGCGCTCGCTCTCGTCAGCAGCGTGCGACTCAGCAAGGCCCCTCGGCTCCCCAGCAAAAGCAAGGGACGAGCTTTTGACTGGCTCCAGCAGAGCATAGCCGCCATCCAAGTGTCAGTGCCGGGCGACCTGCCAGTCGGAGGGAGGTTGAAAGCTTTCACCAAAGGTGGCCTCTCATAACCTCCGATCAGTGGGTTCTCCAAATAGTCCGGCAAGGATACACCCTCAATTTGGTTTCCAAACCTCCAAATTGCCCACCGGGAGCTCAGTCTTACAGCTTCCAGCACAAGCAGGTACTTGCAGAGGAACTCTCCGCCCTTCTCAGCGCCAATGCGGTCGAGCCCGTGCCATCCGGGCAAGAAGGGCTGGGATTCTATTCCAGGTACTTCCTTGTGGAAAAGAAAACAGGGGGGATGCGTCCCATCCTAGACCTAAGGGCCCTGAACAAATATCTGGTCAAAGAAAAGTTCAGGATGCTTTCCCTGGGCACCCTGCTTCCCATGATTCAGGAAAACGATTGGCTATGCTCTCTGGACTTGAAGGATGCCTACACACACATCCCGATACTGCCAGCTCACAGACAGTATCTGCGATTTCAGTTGGGCACACGCCACTTCCAGTACTGTGTGCTACCCTTTGGGCTCGCCTCTGTGCCCAGGGTGTTCACAAAGTGCTTGGCTGTAGTAGCAGCAGCACTTCGCAGGCTGGGGGTGCACGTGTTCCCATATCTCGACGATTGGCTGGTGAAGAACACATCCGAGGCAGGAGCCCTGCAGTCCATGCACATGACTATTCGCCTCCTGGAGCTACTGGGGTTTGTGATAAATTACCCAAAGTCCCATCTTCTCCCGGCGCAGAGACTCGAATTCATAGGAGCTCTGCTGGATTCTCGGGTGGCTCGCGCCTATCTCCCAGAGGCGAGAGCCAACAACTTGTTGTCCCTCGTCTCGCGGGTGCGAGCGTCCCAGCAGATCACAGCTCGGCAGATGTTGAGATTGCTGGGCCACATGGCCTCCACAGTTCATGTGACTCCCATGGCCGCCTTCACATGAGATCTGCTCAATGGACCCTAGCTTCCCAGTGGTTTCAGGCTGCTGGGGATCTAGAAGACGTGATCCACCTGTCCACGAGTTTTCTCGAATCCGTGTATTGGTGGACGATTTGGTCCAATTTGACTACGGGACGTCCTTTCCAAATTCCTCAGCCACAAAAAGTGCTGACCACGGATGCATCTCTCCTGGGATGGGGAGCTCATGTCGATGGGCTTCACACCCAAGGAAGTTGGTCCCTCCAGGAACGCGATCTACAGATCAATCTTCTGGAGTTGCGAGCGATCTGGAACGCTCTGAAGGCTTTCAGAGATCGGCTGTCCCACCAAATTATCCAAATTCAGACAGACAACCAGGTTGCCATGTACTACGTCAACAAGCAGGGGGGCACCGGATCTCGCCCCCTGTGTCAGGAAGCCGTCAGCATGTGGCTCTGGGCTCGCCGTCACGGCATGGTGATCCAAGCCACATATCTGGCAGGCGTAAACAACAGTCTGGCCGACAGACTGAGCAGGATTATGCAACCTCACGAGTGGTCGCTCAACTCCCGAGTGGTGCGCCAGATCTTCCAAGCGTGGGGCACCCCTTGGTGGATCTCTTCGCATCTCGAGCCAACCACAAAGTCCCTCAGTTCTGTTCCAGGCTTCAGGCCCACGGCAGACTGGCATCGGATGCCTTCCTCCTGGATTGGGGGGAGGGTCTGCTGTATGCTTATCCTCCCATACCTCTGGTGGGGAAGACTTTGTTGAAACTCAAGCAAGACCGAGGCACCATGATTCTGATTGCTCCTTTTTGGCCGCGTCAGATCTGGTTCCCTCCTCTTCTGGAGTTGTCCTCCGAAGAACCGTGGAGATTGGAGTGTTTTCCGACTCTCATCACGCAGGACGAAGGGGCTCTTCTGCATCCCAACCTCCAGTCCCTGGCTCTCACTGCCTGGATGTTGAGAGCGTAGACTTTGCCTCTTTGGGTCTGTCAGAGGGTGTCTCCCGTATCTTGCTTGCTTCCAGGAAAGATTCCACTAAGAGGAGTTACTTCTTTCTATGGAGGAGGTTTGCCGTCTGGTGTGACAGCAAGGCCCTAGATCCTCGCTCTTGTCCTACACAGACCCTGCTTGAATACCTTCTGCACTTGTCTGAGTCTGGTCTCAAGACCAACTCCGTAAGGGTTCACCTTAGTGCGATTAGTGCATACCATTACCGTGTGGAAGGTAAGCCGATCTCGGGACAGCCTTTAGTTGTTCGCTTCATGAGAGATTTGCTTTTGTCAAAGCCCCCTGTCAAGCCTCCTACAGTGTCATGGGATCTCAATGTCGTTCTCACCCAGCTGATGAAACCTCCTTTTGAGCCACTGAATTCCTGTCATCTGAAGTACTTGACCTGGAAGGTCATTTTTTTGGTGGCAGTTACTTCAGCTCGTAGAGTCAGTGAGCTTCAGGCCCTGGTAGCCCAGGCCCCTTACACCAAATTTCATCATAACAGAGTAGTCCTCCGCACTCACCCTAAGTTCCTGCCAAAGGTTGTGTCGGAGTTCCATCTGAACCAGTCAATTGTCTTGCCAACATTCTTTCCCCGTCCTCATTCCTGCCCTGCTGAACGTCAGCTGCACACATTGGACTGCAAGAGAGCATTGGCCTTCTATCTGGAGCGGACACAGCCCAACAGACAGTCCGCCCAATTGTTTGTTTCTTTTGATCCCAATAGGAGGGGAGTGGCTGTGGGGAAACGCACCATATCCAATTGACTAGCAGATTGCATTTCCTTCACTTACGCCCAGGCGGGGCTGGCTCTTGAGGGTCATGTCACGGCTCATAATGTTAGAGCCATGGTTGCGTCGGTAGCCCACTTGAAGTCAGCCTCTAGTGAAGAAATTTGCAAAGCTGCGACGTGGTCATCTGTCCACACATTCACATCTCATTACTGCCTTCAGCAGGATACCCGATGCGACAGTCGGTTCGGGCAGTCAGTTCTTCAGAACCTGTTTGGGCTTTAGGATCCAACTCCACCCTCCGAGGTCCCTGTTTGTTCTGTTCCAGGCTCCACTCTCAGTTAGTTGGTAAATTTTTTAGGTCAATCTCAGTTATGTCCTCGCCGTTGCGAGGCCCAATTGACCATGTTTGTTGTTTTGAGTGAGCCTGGGGGCTAGGGATACCCCATCAGTGAGAACAAGCAGCCTGCTTGTCCTCGGAGAAAGCGAATGCTACATACCTGTAGAAGGTATTCTCCGAGGACAGCAGGCTGATTGTTCTCACAAACCCGCCCGCCTCCCCTTTGGAGTTGTGTCTTCCCTTGTCTTTGTCTTGCTACACATGATACTGGCCGGCTCAAGCCGGTTTCGGGCGGGAAGACGGCCGCGCATGCGCGGTGCGCATCGGCGCGCGAGGGCTAGCAAAGGCTTTTGCTAGTGAAGATTCCGATTGGAGGGGCTGCCGCGGACGTCACCCATCAGTGAGAACAATCAGCCTGCTGTCCTCGGAGAATACCTTCTACAGGTATGTAGCATTCACTTTCTTAGCCTCCAAATTCAATAGAATTGCACTGATTACCGATAGAAGCTAAAATTTATTTTAAGGGTTGCGTAACTATTTTTAAAATCCTTTATGGTCAAGCACCAGATTATCTGTGTGATTTGATTCAATTACGCTGTAAAGAATATCAGTTTAGAGATACTATTTTGCTATGTTTTCCAAGTTCTAGAGGGCCAAGACACAAATCTGATTTTGCTTCGTTTTGTATATCTGTTACAAGAAATGATTTATCTTGGGGGAAAGAGCTCTAGAGCACTCGCTACTGTTTATAATTTAAGAGCAGGTGCTGTATTTATAAGTTTTAGGATATTAATTTCTCCACCAATCACCAAAGGTGATAATTGCAATAAATTAAATAAATTAAGTATAGATAAAATATACCATATACTCAGAACACAAAGAGACCGTATTTTTAGCTTCAAAAAGGTTGATTTAATATACAATTGCACACGAGAGGTAGGTTTTAAGAGATCTTTACAGATAATCTGTGCTTAAGTAAGGCAAGGTAGCAGGTCTAGATCAAAAGTTATGTTACTTACAAGTCTTTGTTACACAGTATGAACAGCATTAGGTAAGCACATGTTCAGGACAGGGGGGCTTCTGCAGTGAGTGGATCTGAGTTGCTTGCAGTTGAAGAGAATCTGAATCTTGGGGAAACAGCTTTTGCTTTTATATCTTGCAAGCTGCAGGAGGATATGCCATGTGGATCTTTGTCCTGGTTTCCACACGACCCTTGGGCATTTGCAAAGCATTGTGGTATCTTGGTCTCATGTCTTATGACATCCGAAGACTTGCTGTCTGGATCTTGCTGACAAATGGTCTTTTGATGTGAAAAGGCTTCCTGCTCAGTCTCTGGAGCAGATACACATTACAAGTCCTTCCTTTCTGCACATGTCTGAAAGCTGATGGGAGGGGCAGGTATACCTTTGACAAGCAAATGTCCTGTTTATGCTTTTCCTCTGAGTTCTTTGTCTTCAATGGCTTCTCCAGACTTTCTGTCTCTTGGGTCTTTGGTTTTCAGAGATGTCCTGATGAGCGTCCAGGTACCCACCTTAGTCAAGCTTTTGTTCAGTCTTTTTAGGTGGGAGGGCAGAGAGAGTTATATATCTATCTTTTGTCTTTAAGTGTTTGTAATTGACTATCCCTGCTATCAGAAGTTCCCAGAAAAAGGGATAGGGAGAGAGGGGCTTGAAATGAAACTATTTTCTCTGCTGCAGTGTCAAAAAATATATTTTTAAAAGCTGCAAAAATATATTGGTGTGTATATATATATATATATATATATATATATATATATATATGTATCTGATCCAACACAACATCATGCTACACATTTAATTCTGATGATTGGCTTATACCATAACATATCAAGCTCCCTTGATCTGGAATTCTCTACCTTCTAACATAAGATCGACACAAAGCTTCTCACTATTTATCTTTTAAAGACATTTTTACTTTTGTAATTTTATTATTTCATGTGCTGTGTCAGTTAGATTGTGTAAGCAGCTGGGGATTGTCCAGCCATCTCCTTTTTGCTACAATCCGCATAGAAATTGAAAAGCATTTTGTGGAATATAAGCTTAATGTAACTCATTCAAACTCAGCTTGGTGAATATGTAAGATTGAAATATTATTGCCTTATATACCACCAAAGGTAAAAGTAGCAATTTACAGAGAAATCGTGTCCGCTGCTTTTTAGCATATTTTATAAATGATCTAGAGATGGGAATAACTAGTGAGGTAATTTAAATTCTCTGAGGACAAGCAGGCTGGTTGTTCTCACATGTGGGTCAACGGCCTTGGCGGCCCAGGAATCTGATATTTTGCAAGCAAAATAAACAAAAGGTTTTGCCAGAGAGTTCTGGCGTGTGAATGCACACATGCGCAGATGACTTCCCGCCCGTCGCACGAGCGTGTACCTCAGGTTTTTTTCTCCGCGGTTAGGTGCGGCAGTGTTTCCTCTGCGCTCCGTCAGGCCCAGGAATAGAACTATTCTTTGTGACTGACTTTCACTTTATTTTTTCACGTTTATTTTCTATCTTTTAAAGAATTAAAAATAAAAAAGTAGTAGTTTTCCCATAGTTTCCTTTCTTTTTCAACGCAACCAGCCTTTGGGCGGCACGGTGAGGTTTATTCCCTTTTTTTTGTGCCTTTTCTGGCACAATCGCGAAGTTTGATTTTGCCGAGGCTGTTTTTCCTTCCATGTTATCGAAGACACCCAGCGGCTTCAAATGTTGTACTCGGTGCAACCGGACCATCTTGGGTACAGATACCCATGCCTGGTGTATCCAGTGCCTTGGGCCCGACCATAGCCCAGCCGTTTGTAGTCTGTTTCTTTGTATGCAGAAACGGACCCAAGCGTCTCGAGAAGCCCAACGAGAGAAGCATTTTGGGGCTCGGTCCGTTCCTTCGACATCGGTAGCAAGGTTGGCGGTGTCTGCGTCGACATCGACAGGAGCATCGACGTCGGGAGCAAGGGTAATGGCTGCTCAGAGACCAGTTTGAGCTGGGAGCAGTGAGGCATCGAGTGGGTCTCCACCTGCTTCGAGGCCTCCTGTTATGCAGGCCCCCCGGGACCGCCCTTCGTCCGACCCGGCCCCGAGGAGACGTGAGGATTCCACGTCTTCCCCATCGGTACCGAGGAATCTCGATGACGGGTGTCGAGCGAAGGCAAAGAAGCACCGTCATTGTTCTCCCTCGACACACAGTACCGGGAGCTCTGGGGCGTCGAGAAAGTTGGCACCTGAGAAGCGTTGGCGCCGAGAGGACCGCTCCCCTTCAGTACAGGAGGTGCCAATGCGTCAGTCTCCTTGCAGCCCAGTCCTTGCTCCCGAGCCTCCACGGATTCTGACACCGCCTGTTCCACCGACCCCACAGCCTTCTCAGATGGCAGCTCTCGACGAGTGCAACCGGGCCTTGTTTCCAGAACTTCTGGAGGGACTGCTACGTCAGTCAGCTTCGGTGTCGGGGGGTGCTTGCGCCTTCTGTACCATCTGCTGCAGTGGTGTCTGGCCCTTTACCTGTGGTGAGGCCCCCGACTGCGATGCTGCCTGCCTCCCAGGTCAGCTCCCCTTTGACATCGGTGGAGGGAGCTTCACTGCAGTCGGACCGGGCATCGGCCTCTCGACATCGCCACACAGGACATTGTTCCTCGGCATCAAGGCAGGTCCAGTGTTGAAGCACTTTAACTCAGGTTTTATCCGACACTGAGCAGGAGCGTTCGTGGGAGTCAGATGAGGATCCCAGGTACTTCTCTTCTGATGAGTCCTACGGGATTCCCTCTGAACCTTCCCCTCCACCAGAAAGGAGACTATCTCCACTGGAGAGTCTGTCCTTCTCCTCTTTTGTCCGGGAAATGGCTACGGCTATTCCCTTCCCTGTGGAGGTTGAGGATGAGCCCAGGACTGAGATGCTCGAGGTCCTGGATTATTCTTCTCCACCTAAATAGGCTGTGACAGTTCCTCTGCATAAGGTACTGAAGGAAGTTCTTATGCGAAACTGGTCAGCCCCTCTGTCTGGCCCTGTGGTCCAGAAAAAAGCTGAATCCCAGTATCGGATCCACAGTGAACCTGGGTTGATGAGGTCTCAGTTACCCCACAATTCCATGGTGGTGGACTCCGCCCTCAAGAGAGCCAGGAATACTAGAGACTGTGCTTTGGCGCCCCCAGGCAGAGAAGCTAGGACTCTTGATTCTTTTGGGAGGAGACGGATCAGGCCACTATGCTCACTGCCAAGATCCAGTCATACCAGCTCTTCACGTGCGTCCACTTGTGGGACTCAATACGTCAACTGTCCAGCTTGGTTGATGCACTCCCTACGGAGCTGGCCGAGCCTTTTCGCCAGGTGATCAGGCAGCAGAAGGCGTGTCGCAAGTTCCTGGCCAGGGGTACTTTTGACACTTTGACGTGACATCCAGGATCGCTGCTCAAGGTATAGTGATGCGCAGACTCATGGCTGCGTGTCTCTGACCTGGATCATTCTGTCCAGCAGCGCATGGTGGATGTTCCTTGCCGGGGGGACAACCTTTTTGGAGAAAAAGTAGAGGATCTTTTTGATCAGATCAAGCAGCATAATGATGCAATGGATTCTCTCTCCCACCGGGCACCTTCTGCTACTGCCTCCTCATCTTGGAGATATTTTGGAGGGAAGAGGATTGCTCCCTATTCCTATCCTTCTGCTTCTCGGCAGCTTACCCAGGCTCAGCCCCAGTGTGCTCGTTCTCGTCAACAGCGTGCGTCTAAGGCCCATCCTGCTCCCCAACAAAAGCAAGGGACGGGCTCTTGACTGGCTCTAGTTAAGCATAGCCTCAATAAAAGTGTCCGTGCCAAACGGCTTGCCGGTTGGAGGGAGGTTGATATTTTTTCACCAAAGGGTGGCCTCTTTTATAACCTCCGACTGGTGGGTTTTTCAATTAGTCTGGTTAGGATACACCCTCAATCTGGAATCCAAACCTTCAAATTGCCTACTGGGAGCTCAATCCTACAGCTCCCAGCACAAGCAGGTACTTGCAGAGGAACTCTCTGCCCTTCTACAGGCCCAAGCGGTCGAACCCATTCCACCAGGGGAAGAAGGGCTGGGATTCTATTCCAGGTACTTCCCTGTGTGTCCCATCCTAGACCTAAGGGCCCTGAATAAATTTCTTATCCGAGAAAAGTTCAGGATGGTTTCCCTGGGCACCCTTCTTCCCATGATTCAAAAGAACGATTGGCTATGCTCTCTGGACTTAAAGGATGCTTACACACACATATTTCGATACTTCCAGCTCCCAGGAAGTATCTTCGATTTTGGCTGGGAACACAGCACTTTCAGCACTGTGTACTGCCCTTTGGTCTGGCGTCCGTGCCCAGAGTGTTCATAAAGTGTCTGGCGGTAGCTACAGTGTTGCTACGCAGACTAGGAGTGCATGTGTTCCCTTATCTTGACAATTGGCTGATGAAGAGCACCTCGAAGGCAGGCGCTCAGCAGTCCATGCGAATGACTATTCAGGTGCTAGAACTTCTGGGGTTCGTGATAAATTATTCCAAGTCCCATCTCACCCCAGTTCAGGAATTGGAATTCATTGGAGCTCTGTTGAACACAAAGATAGCTTGTGCTTATCTTCCCGAGGCAAGGGCGGACAACTTCCTGTCCCTAGTGTCCTTAGTACGAGCGTCTCAACAGATCACGGCTCAGCAGATGTTGAGACTCCTGGGGCACATGGCCTCCACAGTTCATGTAACTCCCATGGCTCATCTGAACATATCAGCTCAATGGACCCTAGCCTCCCAGTGGTGGCAAGCTACAGGAGATCTAGAGGATGTGATCCAACTGTCCACTGACTTCCGGAATTCTCTGCAGTGGTGGACGATTCTGACCATTCCAAATTCCTCAGCCACAAAAAGTGCTGACGACAGATGCATCCCTCCTGGAGTGGGGGGCTCATGTGGATGGGCTTCGCACTCAAGGAACTTGGTCCTTTCAGGAAAAGGATCTTCAGATCAATCGCCTGTAATTGCGAGCGATCTGGAACGCTCTAAAGGCTTTCAGAGATCGACTGTCCAACCAAAACATATTGATACAGACAGACAATCAGGTTGCCATGTACTACACCAACAAGCAGGGGGGGCACCGGATCTCGCCCTCTGTGTCAGGAAGCCATCCAGATTTGGCTTCGGGCTCACCGTCACGGCATGTTTCTCCAAGCCACTTATCTGGCAGGCGTAAACAACAGTCTGGCTGACAGGTTGAGCAGGATAATGCAACCTCACGAGTGGTCACTGAACATGGACGTTGTCCGCAAGATCTTCCGAGCGTGGGGCACCCCCTCTGTGGATCTTTTTGCCACTCAGATCAATCACAAGGTCCCTCAGTTCTTTTCCAGGCTTCAGGCCCATGACGCACTAGTTTCAGATGCCTTTCTCCTACATTGGGGAACAGGCCTTCTGTATGCGTATCCTCCCATACCTCTGGTAGGGAAGACTTTGCTGAAACTCAAGCAAGACTGTGGAACCATGATCCTGCTTGCATCCTTCTGGCTGCACCAGATATGGTTCCCTCTTCTTCTGGACTTGTCCTCCGAAGAACTGTGGAGATTGGAGTGTTTTCCAACCCTCATCACTCCGAACGAGGAGTCGCTTCTACATCCCAACCTCCAGTCTCTGTCTCTCACGGCCTGGATGTTGAGAGCTTAGCATTCGCCTCCTTGGGTCTTTCATAGGGTGTCTCCTGAGTCTTGCTTGCTTCCAGGAAAGATTCCACGAAGAAATGTTACTCTTTCAAATGGAGGAGGTTTGCCGTCTGGTGTGACAGCTAGGCCCTAGATCCTCTTCCTTGTCCTACGCAGACCCTGCTTGAATACCTACTACACTTGTCAGAGTCTGGTCTCAAGACCAACTTCGTAAGAGTTCACCTTAGTGCGATTAGTGCTTATCATCGCCGTGTAGAAGTTAAGCCTATCTCTGGACAGCCTTTAGTTCGCTTCATGAGAGGTTTGGTTTTGTCAAAGCCCCCGGTCAAACCTCCCCCAGTGTCATAGGATCTCAACGTCGTTCTCACCCAGCTGATGAAAGCTCCTTTTGAGCCACTGAATTCCTGCCATCTGAAGTACTTGACCTGGAAGGTCATTTTCTTGGTGGCTGTTACTTCAGCTTTTGTAGGGTCAGTGAGCTTCAGGCCTTGGTAGTGCATGCACCTTATATCAAGTTTCATCACAACAGAGTAGTCCTCCGCACGCACCCTAAGTTCTTGCCGAAGGTTGTGTCGGGAGTTCCATCTGAACCAGTCAATTGTCTTGCCAACATTTTTTCCTCGTCCTCATACCCTGCCTGGCGAAAGCAGTTTGCAAACCTTGGACTGCAAGAGAGCATTGGCCTTTTACTTGGAGCGGACAAAGCCCCCTATCGACTGTCTGCCCAGTTGTTTGTTTCTTTCAACCACAACAGGAGGGGCGTTGCCATCAGAAAAAGCACAATCTCCAATTGGCTAGCAGATTGCATTTCCTTCACTTATGCCCAAGCTGGGCTGACTCTGGAGGGCTATGTCACTGGTCATAATGTTAGACCATGGCTGCGTCAGTGGCTTACTTAAAGTCAGCCTCCGTTGAGGAGATTTGCAAGGCTGCAACATGGTCATCAGTCCACACATTCACATCTCACTACAGCCTTCAGCAGGACACCCGACGCGGCAGTCAGTTTGGGCAGTCGATGCTGCAGAATCTGTTCGGGGTTTAGGATCCAACTCCACCCCCCTAGACCCATTTTTGTTCTGTTCCAGGCTGCACTTTCAGTAGTTGTTTATAGTTTCAGATCAATCTCAGTTATGTCCTCGCCGTTTTGAGGCCCTATTGACCAATGTTCATTGTTTTGATTGAGCCTGGGTGCTAGGGATATCCCACATGTGAGAACAAGCAGCCTGCTTGTCCTCAGAGAAAGCGAAGATACTTACCTGTAGCAGGTATTCTCCGAGGATAGCAGGCTGATTGTTCTCACAAACCCGCCCACCTCCCCTTTGGAGTTGTTAGTTTATTTGTTTGCTTTTTGATTTAACTGAGGTACACGCTTGTGCGACGGGTGGGAAGTCGTGCGCGGTGCATGCGATTTGCGCACCAGAACTCTGGCAAAACGTTTTGTTTATTTTGCTTGCAAAATATCCGCTTCCTGGGCCGCCGCAGACGTTGACACGCATGTGAGAACAATCAGCCTGCTGTCCTTGGAGAATACCTGCTACAGGTATCTATCTTCGCTTTTGCTGATGACACAGTTATTCAAAGTAGTTAAATCGCAAGGGGATTGTGAAAAATTGCAAGAGGGCCTTACGAGATTGGGAGACTGAGCGTCCCAATGGCAGATGATGTTTAATGTGAGCAGTGCAAAGTGATGCATGTGGGAAAGAGGAACCCAAATTATAGCTATGTGATGCAAGGTTCCAAATTAAGAGTTGTCTCCCAGGAAAAGGACTAGGTGTCATTGTTGATATGTTGAAACTCTCTGCTCAGTTTGCAGTGGTGGCTAAGAAAGCAAATAGAATCCTAGAAATTTATTAGGATAGGAATGGAAAATTAAAAATGAGAATGTTATGCCTTTGTATCACTCCATGGTGCAACTGCACCTTGAGTACTATGTGCAGTTCTGGTCACTGCATCTAAAAAAAAAAACATATAGCAGAGAAGGGCAACAAAAATGAATGGGATAAGATGACTTGACTTCCCCCAAGTTCAGATCTTGAAGACTGCAAACAGACCAGATTTTCAGAGTGTCCCTACTAAATGCACATGAGAGAGAGAGTTACATACAATGAAGGTAGTAGATATGCATATCTCTCTCATGCATGTTGATTAGGTGCATCCTGAAAATCTGGCCTGCTTGGGCCCTTGAAGTCTGCACTAACCTTTTCAGTCAGCTTCCCAGTCATTTTGAGTTCTTTTCTCTCTTCCCCCTCTTCCTAAACTGGATAGGACAATAATGGTATTTCCTAGCGTTTGAGTCACTGTCAGCCTACCAGGCCTGCCAAGTCTTCTGCATACAACAGGAGACTCCCGCTTTCATCGGTTATCTCCTGCTGGAGAGCCAAGAAATCCCGCTGTGCAGCCTCCCCCCTACATCAGCAGCAGAGATGTGTTAAGCCGTCGTCTCCTGCTATTGCCAGATCAGTCTTGTATGAAGTGCTGTGAGATTTTGCAGTTCATCATGAGATTGGACCTGTGGTAGAAGATGACATTTTACTAAGGTGTCTCCTGCTGCCTGAGGAAGAGCTGGCTTGTTGGTGCCACATCAGTGAAATTGAGCTGTGCCAGGGGTTGAGCCAGGAGGCAGAGTAAGTAGGGCTGGAGTCCTATTTTAAACTAGTGGTTCCTATACCTGGTCTTGAAGGCATCCCAGCCAGTCAGGTTTTCAGGATACCCACAATGAATATTCATGACAGAGATCTGCATGCACTGCCTCCACTCTCTCCTTAAAAATATTTTTGGCACTTTCATTGGAGGCCTGTCATGCCTCATTGCTAACAAGAAAGGGAGAAAAGAGACCCCCCCCCCTGACAGTTTTACATTCATTTTTTGCATTTTTATTGACTGTCTTAACTGAAAGAATGTTGCAGGACTGGAAAAGGAGCCCTACCGGTTTTTCACAGTATGTGGATGCTGGAGCTACTGGAAGACAGATAATTGTTGTGTGCAATCAGCTTGTGTAAACACCACATGAAACTAGATGAAATTGGAGGTGTGTCTCAAAATGTGAAACTAGTATAAAAACATAACACCTAAAATGCACGTATGTAAGTTAAAGATCAACTTACATACATGGAGTGGAGGAGTGGCCTAGTGGTTAGGGTGGTGGACTTTGGTCCTGGGGAACTGAGGAACTGAGTTCGATTCCCACTTCAGTCACAGGCAGCTCCTTGTGACTCTGGGCAAGTCACTTAACCCTCCATTGCCCCATGTAAGCCGCATTGAGCCTGCCATGAGTGGGAAAGCGCGGGGTACAGTGGTGTAGCAAGTGGGGGGGTGGGAGGGGCGGTCCGCCCCGGGTGTCAGCTCGGGGGGGGGGGGGTGTTCCTTGCCAGCTCCCCCCTCGGCGAATCGACAGCCCCCCCCCCCCCCACAGACCAGCTCCCATACCCTACCTTTAAAAAGAATATCGGGAGGCGAGGCGCAGCACCTGCCGTGCACCTAAAAGAAATGTTGACCGTTGGGTCTTCCCTCGCTCTATCTGTCCCGCCCTCCGCTGATGCAACTTCCTATTTCTGCAAGGGCGGGACAGACAGAGCGAGAGAAGGCCCGACGGTCCACATTTCTTTTACGTGCAGGGCAGGTGCGAGGTGCTGCGCTTCGCCTGCCGATATTCTTTTTAAAGGTAGGGTGCGGGAGCTGGTGTGGGGGGGGGTGTCATCGTGCTGCACCCGGGGGGGTGCAACGGTGAACCGCCCTGCCCCCGGGTGGCAGCCCCCCCCCCCCCCCCCCCCCCCGCTACGCCACTGGCGGGGTACAAATGTAACAAAAAACAAAACTGGATTTTCTAACTGTGGAAGAGTGGTACATTTTATATTAATACATTTTACTGAAGAAGATATATATGGTACAGAGATCACACTTAAAATGAAAGTTAGAAGAAGGCGATCATAGTATTTCAGGCAAAGAAGAATAAAGCATCTCAATTCAGCATATTATACAAAAAAACCATGCTCACACAAACAATTGATATAATTATCAACGTTTTAGTCTTATAAATGAGATCTTTGCAGGGGGGCTGCATTGAACATGCTGATATGACATGGTATTTATATTCTGCCAACTCACCAGAAACAGATTCAGAGCGGATTACAAAACAACCAAGTAAAACAAAAAATTAACCTAATAAGAATTTCTTAAAAAGATAAGTTTTTATCTCCTTTCTAAAAGTTAAGTAAGAAGGTAAACCTTTTTAGTGCTGGTGGTAGAGCACACCAAATATGAACTGCATGATAAGTAAAGAATTTTTCCAATAATTTTTTATATTCCAAAAAAAGAAGAAAAAAATTGTCCAATGCGAGAAATACTGAAGAGGAAATGAAAACAGTCCTATGAAGTATTCTGGACATGTATCATCAAATAACTTAAAAATCAAATAGACCAATTTAAAAGGGACACAAGCTAATGCAACTTGATCAGGGAGGGAGTCGCCCTATCAAACTTAAGACAAAATATCATTATAGCCGCAGTGTTCTGAAGCATTTGAAGTTAACCAGTCAGCAGGAGAACAATATAATCCATTACAGCAATCCAGATGAGATAAAATAAGTGCTTGAACCATAATAATGTTTCTCAGCAAAAAGGAACGCACATTGTGAAGCTGAAAAAACAAACAAACAGTACGGCCTACTGCATTAACTTGAGGCTCTAAGGACAGGGTCATATCTAAATAAACTCCCAAAACTTTTGAGATTTGCTCTACTCTCAATGAAAAATTGTATGGCGAGGTTAGAATCTTTGGCATTGAAACTGCACACTGATTCAACCAGAGTAACTTGGTTTTAACTTTATTAAGTTTGAAATCATGAGTACTACTGTAATTTTTAATCAAACTAATACAATTGGAAATGCATCCATGCATTGAAAATAGTCTAATAAAGATCTTGGTTAGGAGATTGAAATAGTGTTGGAATATTTAGTAGTGGTT